>NC_046645.1:19906172-20654505 GCF_900324485.2 Mastacembelus armatus | reverse complement strand
TATGACAACGTCTTAAATGAAAAAATTCTTAAGTCACACATTCTTGAGGTCTACCACAGTGTAGGCTATTTGCTTCTTGTGTGTTCCACATCAGTCTTCTGGAGACTGGTGACCTGTGTATGACAGGACCTCCCTACTCCATTTGGATTAAGGCCAGCAGCACGTTAAGTATGCCACCCGTAAACATTGTATATGTGATCTCTGAGTCGTGAAGGAGCTTGTCCTCCACTGAGGTAATGGAAACAGAGAAGGTCTTGGCTATTTATCTGATTTCATACTTCCACAAAAAACACAGCTGATACATCTGTTCTCAAGCGCAATTCCAAGGAAAATGAAAACAATATATTATGTGCTTCCGATCTTTACTGTATAATCCAATACTCAAGCAGAGACAATCCATAATAATATATCGGTAGGATTTCTCCCAAGTACCTCATACATTTCAATAACACCATCAAGTGCTGATGCATTTTGCACAATTATTTACATGACATTAACGAAACAACTTGCATGTCAAGTTAAGCCTCAAAGAGGATGCTTTCCTTTTCAATATGAATCATGAATATGAATTAAACACCTCTTTGCCTCCAGCAGTATTCACAAACAGCAGCTCTATGTGTGTGTTTTTTTTTTATTTATTCATATTCACCAAGGTCTGAGGATGATTCCACCCAAAGGTGCATTTTCAAACCTTCAAAAAATATTTTTGTTCACAGTTCATGCTGCAGTGCATACAATCACACGATGCTTGAGCAAATATCAAGTTTAGGCGCCCTCTAAGTCCTGGTAAAGCTGCACTATGGCCTTCAGGGAACTGGGGAGTGGAGGTGCTCGTTTCCACAGGACCATTTCACTCCTCCAGATTTCTTTCTAATTAAGATAAGTAAGGGTTAGAGTAAGTCCACTTCAAAGAGGCCCCAAGGAAAACACTAGAGTTAATCTTTAACCAGCACTCACAGCACTGAGACAGACTTTAGTGAACAATATCTGTATCTCTTATATTTGGGTAGCTCATGACAGGTACACTGACTTTATATAAGAGTATACAGTGTTTTTACAGAATATTTATATTCTCATTAAAAATAATATCTTAACAGGAGACCTGCCTTCAGTGCTAGTCATCTCAATTCATTCACTGAATTGACTGCCTGTCTGCACTCTGTCATGTTGGCTTCTAATAAACATCTAAGCACTCAGTGTAGGTCCTTCTAAATAAGTGTCAACAAAATGTCAACCTCTACAATTTCAGCCACTTAACCATAACCAGCTTTGTCCAGGAACCTTGTCACAAAAACTCTTGTAGGCCTATTACTCATGTAGCTGCACCAGCACATAGTTCTGTCCACTCACATGGTGGATGTGCGATGAGAGACAGAAACCTTTTGAGAGAGGCCAAAGAATGTGAGAGGCCGACTGTGCCAAGTTAGTGCCCCTGCCTCCTCCCTGCATACATGCTGAAGACAGTCCATATTTGGTCACCATTGAGCATCGTGAGGCCACAATACCCCACGGATCCTCGCCTGTTCATTCAGTCAGGCAGACAGACAGGCAGCCCTCTGCCCACAGAACCAGCACCACACTGATTAGGCAGGATAAATTGGGACTAGCCTGTGAACCCTATTCAATAGACACAATCCATCTAAAAATACTTAATGATCATATGCTGCATATTGTGTGCCAACCATTTCCAAACTGTAATATACTGTGGAATTAAAATATCACATAATATACTAATGAGACAGATAAATGACTGTGCACAAGCCAGAGATTATAGCTCAGGGTTAGGTGTGTGATTCACAAGAAATTCATTCAGATGTGATTAAAACAGGCTACACTGAAAGACAGAGTCACAGGAGCTTCTTATTTAGCCATGATTTCATTTAATAATCAATGCATTAGAACAAACCATGCTAAACGTACAACCTCCTTCTATCATAAGCACTACTCTTTATGGTGACTGGAGGCCTAGCAGTTTTAGGATGACTTAGGATAGTTTTAGGATAGTTTTGTAGTGGCAATTTGAGTTCATCAGGTAAATAGGGCAAACTTTCCATAAACTTTTAACTCTACATTTTTTAAAACTTTATTGTTAGACAAATATAAAAAAAAAAACATCTGTTTATAACGTGACAGTTAACTTAGTAAATTATCTACATACTATATTATAAAACAGCAAAAAAAAAAAAAAAAATAGCTTCATATTGGGGTACCCATTTATAAAGTGGAAACAATGCTTCAGTCTGCTCATTTGCTTTTGTGTAAATGAACTTTTAATTTTACCATACTTACAGTAATTTATTCATGCATTCAAAAATTTAATAATATGAAAAACAAAATGTTGGTTGGGGAGTTTTTGTATCTGCACTGGGAGCCACAAGGTTTTATGAAGGAGATTTGAAGAAGGACTTTTTTAAATGCAATTCACACAACATCCCTAATTCATTATTTTTCTTAAGCAAACAACAAAGGGTTAGTCTCTTAGTTTGTCTAGCCAACTTTTGGATCCTGAGCAGTGTAGCACACCTAATACTGACCAGGCTGCAATAAAACTAATCATGAATTTGTTTTCTCTACAGGCTAGGTTTCATGATTCTCTGAAAACTCCTGGAGATGAACTCTCTCTTTGATGGAGGAGATGGCAAGCAGTTGTAGGATAATACACCAGTGTGGTAGGACTGTTCTAGCCTGGATGCACCCAGATGACTACTAGACTCAAGAGGACATCAAACCAGGCCAACCTAAAACAATGTTGAATGACAACAAAATCATTGTAGACTTGTGTTATTATGCTGCATGTTCTTACTGTCTAATAGCTGTTGTGACTGAATAATCTACTTAACCTAGTTACTGTTATAGGAGTACCAGCTAACATGTTCTTTATTTATTTTCCACCTTCAATGTATTTATTTGATTCACACTTGTCCTTTGACTCCAGCTACTTACTGGCTCTGTTATTATTATTCAACCTCTTTCTGCAAACCTAGACACTGGTCCACTGTTAATCTAATATGCCCTGAAACCACTTATCAGTAATAGATGTTACATGGCTTTTCAGGCCTGATGTTATTTACAACTGATCAGATTTTTACACTGCAACCTCATAACAGACTTAAAGTGTTACAGTTGAAGATATACAAAATTCTCAATATATCACTATTTTCTGTGATTAACCTTGCAAAATCTATGTGTTGTTATGTTGTTCAGTGACTCTTTTATTCCTAACTTCTATTATGGCAGCACAATTGCCTTCGTGATAATCACATGGAGAAATGGTATTAGTGAACACATTCCATCAACACAGCTTATATTTGGACTATAAAATGAATTGTCTTTATGTTCCATAATGTTCCAGACCATACCAGCATACTGTATTTTTTCCCTCTTTCAATGGGAAAAGGGAAAGGGAAATGAGCTATGATAATCCTGTAGGATAGACAACATATGGCAAAGCAGAGAAAGAAAGTGATATGCTCTATTCACCTTGTATCAGCAGTAACTAGGGGAGTTCGCCTTGGCTTGAACGATTTAGAACTGTTATGATTTTGCAGGTCCTAAACTCTCTACCAGCATAGTGAACAGGGAACTGGTGTGCTATAAATTTGGCCACTGTGCCGGGTCCATTCTCTCTCTATCCACTGTGACACAGCCATCTCTCTGAGGTGACATTTGAGGGGCCTGAAAGAAAAGCTAAAGGCACTCCTGAACAAAAGTGCTGGGTCAGAGAGCCATGCAAGGCTTAAAGCAAGTAAGGCTTTGCTCTCAGCAGGAAAAGTTCTTTGAGATTAAGAACTGAACAACTCTGGAGGTCATTTAACTTTTTCAAAATCTGGAATGAAACAGCTGGAATGACTCGTGTCTTTGGCTGTGATTAAGTAATATTATATATGGAAGTATATTTTCACCAAAAAAAAAAAAAACACATTAATGAATTGTTTTTCTTTTTATTCAGTCATATAAAAACAAAACCTGTCACTAAGGTCAATAAACTCTTCAGAGTCAAAACATAATAATGATGATTGGATGAGCACAGAAAGTGAACAGCTCATGAGAATAAGGACATATATTTGAAAAGGCTTCATTTAACCAACATCCACAGATTTACCTAACCTGTATTTATTATGTAAATGAGATGTCTGTGAGATGTGCCTCCATCACCACACTTTCTGTTTCTAATTCCAAATTTCTGCACAAGGTTGTTGTGGAAACTCTTCCATGACTTTCTTGTAGGGTCACATAAGAGTCCCTGCCTGTGTGGACAAGCAGAAAGGAATTCTCAAAGCTCTTCTTTCAGATGGGGCTCCTTTATTTGTGGCCCAGGACAGAAATGTGGCAGAGGAAATACTGCTCAGTGTGACTGTCCTGGAGGTTTGTTTCACAGTCCAGTGCCACAAATGATGCCATTTGTCATATGCTACAGAGAACATACACAAAAACGATAGCACATTGGCTAGGCATATTTAATGTTTTGACACGTATTGAGGAACATTGAAAATTAATTAATTTGCTAGAATTTGTAAAAAAAAAAGTTTAAAAAAAAGTATAAAAGTATCAGCAATAACATTCAGAAAAATAACTCAATACAGTGCTCTTTGGACATTTGCTGGGATCTATATTTCATGTCTCAAAGTCAATGTGAGCACATCTCTGCAGCAGATCGGCTCCACTGCAGCTGCTGTTTTCTAACCACTGGCACAGCACAAGGTCAGGCCCTATCCCTCATCATGGCTACATCATTAGAGCTGGATAACAGACTGTTCAAACTTAGGTGGGCTCAATGTATTCTAAAATATTTCCTTCTTTTTCTTAAAGCTGCAAAAATATGATTATTTATACAATTGATATTTGGAAAGATTTAGAACAAATATTCATCTCATCTATTCATCTTAGACTGTAAAAGATATTTTGTTATCTGGCCTTATTTGAAAGGATGATGTGTACAGCACCTGAAAAAGTGCATAACTGTTTGGGCAAGAAATAAATAAATCAACACCCTCGAGTTTCAGAACTAATCTAAAAGCAGTATAAAGTGGCTGCTAAGAGCTTTGATTGTTTTGCTTGTGTAGGTGAGGTCAGACAAATTATTCCTTGATTGCCCTTGAATGGCATTCCTGTCTATTAAACAGGAGGAAACCTTGAGTGTCTTAATGCGTGTCAGCCATATGGTTTTAGAGAGCAAAAGCCTGAACTCTAAATAGCTGAGGAAATAACAACAAAAGGGTGAATTAGCAGCTGTGGGGCTTTTTTTTTTTGGCATTCACATGTAAAGGTCATTGTAGATTTAAAATGAGTTTCTAACTCATTAATCAATCAATAATATAGAGTAGGAATATCCTGACAGCCACAAGTTAGTGAAGTAGTTTTAGCAAATCTTCTGTGACCCACTAAAAAAGGATAATGTGGGAAGCAAAAAGTAAAATCTGAAAAAGATCTACAATCACGCAAGTATTATATATGAACTTAAAACACCTTTCTGAATGTTAAAGTTGTAGAAGTATTCCTACATTCCTTCAGAGGTTATCTTGGAAAACAAACAAAAATTTTCAAGTCATATCAGACACTTCCTGACTTAAGGGATGAGCTCATGGAGAGAAAGATTTGACTCCATGCCAGAAGCTGAAAGGCACACATTGTTACAAATGCATGTATTAAATGTACCTCGGCTCTCCACTGCTGCAGGTGACTGAATGGAAACAGAGGTACTGAAATAACAGGGAGACACAAGGGAAGTGTGAACATTTGAGAGAAAAAGCAACATAGGGATGCAGGATAAAGAGACTTGACAAAGAGAGGGGGACGTGCTTTTTCTTGACCCTTGAATGCACAGTGTTTGCTCTCTTGTCAGACCGAATAATGGTGGACTGTTTGCTGAAACCAGCAGTGTGAGGCCATAGAATATAAAACCCCATCCCAGTCCCACGGACTCGAGCTCCATACTAATAGAGCTGGGTGTCTGTCGAAGCTGTTCTCGTATATAACATGTTTAAGCTGCATTTCACAGTTGTTACTTGTAAACCCTCACATGCAGAAAGGCTTTTACTGAGGGGAAAATGCTCCCTAAAAAGCTGAAATGGTAGGTCCTATAGAAGTGTTAAAAGACTCATGCTTTGTGTATTGCTGAAGAGTAGCCTTCATGTAGAACTGTGAAACCTGAATGTTAAAGATAAGCATGCCAGCCTGCATTCATAAAAGGAGTGAAGAAAATGGATTTAGTGTTGTTATTGTTTCACCCTTGTAATATGGGATTGAAGATTAGTCTGCACAGGGGAACCAACCTTAGGTTAAAAAATATGCACAGATACAGTATGTTAATAGAACATTACTTCTAAGGATGCTTGCAATATATCCAATAGACACTCAAACACTCAATATGTTCTCTGAAACCTTGCAAAAACAACATCTGGATGTTTTTGTGGAAAATGTAAAGTTTCTGATAGAAAACTCACCCTCAGTAACACCTAACTTGCTACACAAGGATTAATAAAGTGATAACTTGTCGTGGACTGCTAAATTAATATTTTATTTAGTTACTGTCTTGTAGTTGTAACATGTACTTCCAGCTCGTATGGATTCCCTGGGATAATTGACTACTAGAGTTACCTGGCTGCTAAACAAATCTCCCTCTGGGGACAATAACATTAATGACTGCAAAGACTGAAGGACTGAGATCAATTCAGGTCATGTGGCTTAACACTCACACAGGCTACAATATAAGGTCTAACAATCCAATACAGTGTAGGCTATTTATCAGTGTAATCTCTTCTATCTTGTTACAGCAATAAGCTGCTGCATCTGATAAATAAAAATCCAAAACAAGTCAAACGCAGCACTGGCTTCATTAGAGAGCAGCAGTGCTCACAAGTTGAGTCTTGCTGATAAAGACAGGTAGAGATAACTACTGTGGGGTATTTCCACAACAAGCACTGTAAAATTACCAGACACTGGATCAAAAATGTCAGAATATCACAACAAAAAATAAAATTAATGAGTTTCAAAAAGAGATTGTAGTCTTCAAAGGTAACACACAAAGATGCACAACCTGATGCAGGAAGCACAACACCTGCCCCCCTGAGGAATAGAATAAAGTAATATGATGTGACAAGCTATTTCACAGACACTGAAAACTATTAGAACTAAAGTACAAAAGCTAAATGTCAAAGGGGATAAACATGAGAGCGTGCAGAAGCTGCATTGCTGCCTACAGCTCTGTGACATTTAACTCATGCACACTGAGTGCCCTTTAAAATTATCAACTCTCTTTAGAAGCTAAGCTAAAAGCAAATTAAATTTGTTACCTGACTACCCTAAAGGTTTCACCATGCACCCAAAGCACTAAATGTTCCTTCCCTGCAATGAAGCATAATGTGCAGGGAAAATGTTCTTATATATAACTCGTTGGCCAAAGATAACATTTCAAATTTTCCAAGTTAGTAGCGATTGTAAAGGCTTCAGCCAATTACTTAGGGATTTAAGAAACTAAATGTAACCGCTGTATCAGATTGCCCAGTTGTCTGGACTGACACTCTGTGGCCTCTCATTGTTTCCTTCTTTCTTTTTGCTTGCTAATATGTAACTCTTCATTCTAAGCTCATTTCCTGGAAAACCAAGATAAGCCCAGATATGGTGTAGTTATTTTCAGGCAGCTAAAAATTCCACACAAAGTTCACCTAAAAACTGCTTTAGTTAGATATTTGCTGCCTCAGCTATGTACATATGACCTGGTAACTATGACTTGTATTGTGCTCTCTAGATTTTAACACAGTCTACGTCTTGCTTTCACTTCCATTACTAGATACTTGAAAACAGCTCTGAAACTGGAAGCCATTTCTTTAAGCCCCTTGTTAAAGTGACCTATTGAAACAGTACAGTAGTTGCTTGAGTGGTACATGAAGCAAAAGACAAGAATGTTCTCTGTCTTAAATAACCACACAGCTTGAGAATGTCATATATTTTTAGAAATGTTGAGAAAAGAGATGCATATTTCACCTTCAAGCCAACACAGTTTTTACTTAATGAAGGTAATAGCAAGCATCAGAACAATTTCTTGAATGAATTTCTTATGAATATGAAGATGAGGGCGCATACCTGCAGCGCTCACCTACAACATTTGAGTCCTCACAACTTGTCAACACAGGCTGTGTTTAGAGAGTGAACTGCACATCAGCACATTCATCCCATCGCTACAGGCGACAGGAAGAAGCTTGATGCCTTGGCCCTCACAACACTGGGACCAACAGAGCACTTCTAGCTTTCATCTCCTCTGACTGCACTTCCCTCCCATTTCTCAGCAAGATGACTTCACATATCCTGTCTATCAGGCTCCACTTATTGAGGAAAGCAGGTGGTGTGGGTGATGGCGAGAGGGAGCACAGAATCCCCAAATGGTTTCATCAACACCTTTTATGAGTTGAGAGCCCTGTTACTCTCAAGACACACTCATACCAAGTTCATAGTATGGAGTGTATTGCAAGAAAGTCTTCTCAAGAGTGGTTGCTTCAAACTGTGCAACATTTTCCATTCCTCTCTGGTGTGTACATTTTATCGGTATACTGCAATACTGACAATATCAAAATGAGAGAAGTTGATGCCTTACGTCGCAGTGCTCTAATCAAAAGAAACAACAGCTTGAAATCAAAGACAAAGCAGTTAGCGATTAAGCTGCATCGTGAGGCAACATTAGCAGTGCCAGCTTCATCTCTAATTATGGGATCAGGCAGCTGGCCCACAAGATGGAGAGATGGTTGATGCTTTGTGTGAAAATGTTTGTGCATAAAAAATGTGTACAAAGGAGGTGTAGCCTGCATCAGGCTCAAATCTTGAAACCAAGGCTCAGCTGGTAACTCTACAGCCTTAGCCCAGCTGTCAGAGGCTTATCGTGCAGTAAGGCTGAAAGAAAACGCTCTGGCCCACTGCTGGGATTCAGGGGCCAAAAACACATTATCCAGAGTGATTTTTGCAAAACTGAACAAAAGCTCTGCTACTGTGAAAAGACAGATGTCACAGTAGCAACTGTAGCACCACTGACTCTCAGACTTCCTGCTGTTTTTTGGGAATGTCAGATTTGTCAAAACACAGCCTCATCAAATTGTTTTACTGTATTGCCATAAATAAAGCAAAAGACAACACACTGAAATTTTAATTTTGCTCTCATTATAGATGTAGAAAGGCTTTTTGCTGAACATTTCAGCTTTTAATTCCATTTTACAAATACTTTCTTCTACATTTTAAGATACTGTCTACTACAATTGCTAGTGCTAGAATGTTATGTGTAATTACTGTATGTATTCACCAGATTTCTGGGGCGGATTGTCTTCACAACTGATAACATAAACTTCAGCCTGTATGCATTCTCCACAAAAGAGAAATTTTCTAAAAAACTCCTCAGTTCTGCCAGACTGACATCCTAAGGCAGGTATGATGACATCATCATCCAGGGAACAAGCCTGGACCTGGGGTTTCTGTATTTTTGGGATTAACCTTTACCTTACCTGCTTTGTTAGCCTTGGCTCCACACATTAAGACAGAGAAAAGGAATCATCAAGCAGGGTTTCCCTTCTTTTGTTGAAAGGGATCACAAGGACACATCGGTGTGACTGGGACATAGAAGCCACATCCATTTACCATAAACAATGCAAAAATTACTGCATTGACAACTGGTAAGAAAAAAAAAAAACATAAGAGACCAGAGAAACAGGCAAATAATTTGCCATTTAAAACAATTTGCCTAAATCCTTGTTGTAATTCGGTGCTTCTTCTTCTTCAAAGTGAAGCAGCTGTTACCCAGGAATAGCTTTTTAATCAACTCCCAGGTGTTTTATTACAAAACAATAAAATATCTACCTAATATTTATTAGCTACAGGACAGATGGAATGTGAGGAAAACCTACAGCAACACCATAAACTCTCTTTAAAACTTAACTGTAATTTGCTGAAGCTTCCAGCATACATTATGTATATAATTCATACCACAGGGCCCAAGGACAGAGAAATGTTATACCCCTCAAGAACAGTGTTTGGAGACAATTTCATTAATAACAGGATAGAAACAGCAAAACTGCAGTCATCACCTGTGCTGTGATGGGGCTATTACAGGACATACAGCATCTATACTAACCTCATGAATGCAACTGAGTTCATGTGCTCCCTTATATTTGTTGTGCTCTAGCATGCCATGGGGGAAAGATAATCCCTCCTAACCTGGGATTAGGGAGTAGGGGAGAGAATGGAGATGGATTCAGTGACACAAGCATGTCACTGTACATGCATGTACATGCAGACATTACCAAAGGCTGAAATGGTATGATTTACTAGGATGAGGTACTCGCACTGGCCTGAATTTATCTTGTTACACAAACCAGAAATGGAAACTGGAGAGGAGAAACATTCCCTTGTCTCAGGGGCTGCCATGTAAGTCAGGAATTTAATTTGTGTTCTACAATGCTGTCCTACTCCACTACAAATCTGAATTATTCATTTACGTACTCTATGTACTTTACATTTTAAACTCATTTGTATTGCTAGTAAAATGGAAAACACAAAGACTTTTTGATATAGATGTGAAGTTTAACCTTCAGAAGTAGCACATTATGAACTGAACGATCTGAACGATGCCTCTTAGTGGGCTAGTGAAAGAATAAATAGATGGTAGTGAGTGCCTGAAATGAAAGACAAAGGCCACAGCAGTGTGTCTGTCAGTAGACACAGCACTGATGCTGACTGGCTGGAGGTACACAGGAATTCAGCTCCACAAACAACTGCATGGGAATGCTGGGGCTTGTGGATGTTCAGGTAAGCTCACCTGAATGCTCCCAAATCCTCTGGAGACAAGGGAAGGACTGGAGTCAAAACACAACAATTAACTGACTAAGAATGACAGCACCAGACCTCTATTGCCCTAAGTCAAGACACTTTCTCAGTAATTAAACTGGTTTCTGGCCCATGCCTCTGTTTGTGACTTTGTTATCCAGGTATGACTCTCCAAAACAGTAAGCAGACACCCACAAATTAATATGTGTAATTCCAGTCCTCTGTGTTATTGTCTCATTCAAAGCTTTGACAAAAGTGTCAAATCGCAAGTCATACAAGCAGGTCTGATAAAATAAACCTTGTCATCTCTTTTTTGGTAAAAAAAACCCCCTTAAATCTAGTTGTAAAGGCATATGGTAGAAGCTTTTAGATGTCAAAACCAAACTGGAGACAGAGCATTACCTGTAATTATAAAGTTATTGACTAATGCAAATAATGTGCTGTAGAATCAGCATTGTCTGTTCTTCCACAGCAGAGTTATAGTAGCAGTATTTTAGTCACACACAGAATCTTTCTTTTAAACATTTTTGGATGTGGCCTAATTGCTATGTTGTTATTTGTGGCAAGAACCCATCTGTTGTTGTCATGTAGCCAAGTTAACTGATACACCAACTTGTCTTCAAGTCTAAATTACATAACCATAATTTCTCCACCTATGCAAAACAATTTTCTGTTTATCATCCCTTTTAGTAGTTATTAAAAAAAAAAACCTTTAATTAAAAAAAATCATCAAAAGTCATTAAAGCAGTCTATATTCATGTGCAGCTGTACCAAACAATCGACTAAAGTAGGTCAAATGCAACAGATCTAATTTTAAGATCAATAGACCATTTACGGTTAAAGTCAAAAAAGAAATCAGCCACACATAGTTCAAACCTGTGCCCTGTACCAGGACAGTCCATCCATCAGCAAAACTCAGGTTCAACTACTACATCAACTTTATGGTCAGATGTTGCCCATAAATATTTAGATAGAGCATTATAAAATGTTTGACACTTTCCATCCATTATCCCTTTGTGAAAGAACATGGAAGAGAAATTTAGCACCCTTCCCTGTAATGAATATCGGTTGTAAGTCACTTTATATTTGCATTGACATTGGAGCCTGGAGAAATTCTATAACAATCGGCTGTGTAATGTACTGATCCAGTATACTTACTTGGTAGCAGGAACAACAGATAATACCCCTTGACTAATGTTAAAATTATTAGTCAAATAATTGTTTAGTCAATTAAAAAGTTCTACTGTGTATATTTACTGTAAAAACCATGACCACCACCCTAAAACACATATGTTCACAAACTCAGTTGTACATATTAATCAGCAAGCACATGACTATCCCTAAAACTGTGTGCACTTTCACAATCCTGAAATTAACTTTTAACCCTAAAAAAATTGCCAAGTGCCATTGGTAAAGTTCCAAATGAAGCTGTAGTGAGGAGGAGAATGTTTTCCACTGCTGAACATGACAGATTTCAGCTGTGTGCCAGTGAACACCATTGAGCTCCTCCCCAACACAACTGTTCAAAGAGCTGTAGGCTCTGTCTGGGGATTTAGGGCAGCCACCAGCACAGCTTAAATCTTATTAAAAAATGTTCACTGACTGCCTCACATGCTGCAGTGCAGTATATGTCGAGTCCTTATGGATGGTTCATCCAGCAGGACTCTTCATCAATTTGTCAAACCATTTAGGTGACACTATAAAGCACAATTCCCATGTCCCAAGTATGACACTTTAGAGATACATGTTGTATGCAATGTTTCCGGCCATCGCAATTTTATGTTTGTTTTCTTTGAGCAAAGCTACAACTGAAAACAAAATAACTTCTAAACTATCGGAATAAATCTAACAGTAATGCAAAAGTAATGAAAAAAGTGAATCTCTGCTAGTTGTGGAACTATCAGTTAGGACTACTAATATGCCACCAAGCATCAAGCAATTTAGAAAGAGAAAACAAAGAAAGAAAGAGAGAGGGCGAGAGAGAGCTATCCAGAGAGACTCATGATATATAACCCAGTTGAGACAATAATCAAAGGACTGAGTAAACCTCTTTCAAAAAGCTTTGCTGGGACACTTGCCAGCAGCACAGGTTAAAGAAATACCTTTCAGTATCATCTAAACTGTCTCCTGTACAATATTTTAGTCATCACTCATTAGCAGCTGTTGGCAGTGATGTCAGCCTGTCTATTATTCAACAGAAACCACAGAATAGTCCCCAGTTGAGAAATGAGAAAATGTGTACTGGGGCCCACTGAGGTGCTTGTGGGAAAAAAGGGCCCCTATTAGAGAGGTCCATTGTGCTCACTCATCACTGCTGAAGGGTAGCAGAAAGGACACACCAGCAGGCTGCTTCTGCTAATCGGCAGCACCGGCATGATCATCTCAACCATTTACCTAGCCTGTGCCTGATTACACACTTACAGTGGATGGAAGAGTTAAATGCTTATCTATAAATGGCATATTTGTCTTTACTTCTTCACTGCATGCCTGACTTTTTTCATTAATAATCTATAACGCTAAATAAAGTTATGGTTGTAGAAATCTCTCCTATATGCACACACACTTTTTACTTTACACTTCTGCTAAATTAGACATGAATTGCAAGATTTTACTCTTCCTTTTAAGAAAACTCTGAGTTTCTTCATCTCTTTAAGTTTAACTGAAAGTAATATTTCAGGGTCCAAACTCAGCATGACAAAAACTTATTTCACACTTAATGGTATGCCTACCACACATGATAGCTTCAAGAAGGAATAAAAAATAACCTACCACTGTCTTCAATGGTGAAATAGAAGACATCATTTGTAGCCTTGTCACCATCCCTCAGGACGTAGCAGATGTTCATGTCATCAATTTCGGCTGAAAAACAGATATATTTAGATACATTTCTATTATGCCATACTCATGAAGGTTTACATGAGTTAATTTTGCTTACATGGTAGAAAATTGGAAATTTGTTCCTGGCAGACTGTTTGGCATACTGGATAATGACTGAGCCTTGCATTAGGAAAAAGGCAGAAGCTGTTGAAATGTGCATGTTGCATAGTGTTGTGGGGAAAACTGCCTGGTAACAAGGGCTGTATATTTATTAGACACCAGAGTGACACAGAACATAAATATTAGAACTGTTGGGGCTCCACCACAGTGGTTTGTTTGCCATCATGATAGCATGATGCTAGACATGGTTCTTTATAGTCCTGGATCTAGAAGATTGTGAAGTTTACAATTCATGCTATACTTAATGTTTGATGTTGAAGCATTTCCCTTCTAAGGTGCCAATACATAAAAATGCATAGCCGCAATTTTCAAATGTCCATGAGATAGTGACTTTATTTACTATCTGTTGACTCTTGTGAGAGGTCTTGAAACATTGAACAAGGCTCGTGGGGAAAGCATCTCACAGTGGCTCAGTAAATAATTGCAGGGAATAGGGAATAGATATTGAATGTATACCAACGTTGCTACCCTGATATTTACAATTTACTTAGACACCCTTCTGATTTCTACTGTATGGTTTTCTGTAAGGCAGACTACTATGTTATCTCATGTCTGACTGTATTATTTATACAAATCACTATTAGTGTTTTCATAAAGTGAAAGACTGTTTGTCACTGTTGTTTGCTCTGTTTAAGTGAGCACTGGTCAGCCTGAGGCACTGGCATATTTTGTCACTGTAAATAGGAAAACTATTGAGTGATAACCATGTTGAAATTTAGGATTTCTCAGGTATATTTAGCAAAATGAGTGAATATAAAATGAAATTAAGGTTCAACCACCTTTGAGAATTCAAAGGAGTTTAGTGTGAGTCTCTACTGTGCATTTATTAATTTAAATGGAACAACAGTTTGTAACGCAGCTCTCTTACCTTGGGTGAAGGTGGTGATAGTGTCATTTCCTTTGCCAAGATTGATGAGGTAGCCATGTTCTGGGGCAGCAGTAATCCTAAAGGTCACAGAATTTTGAATGCTGTCTCTGTCCTCTGCTTTAAGGGTCTTACTTGTGATTACAAACCCCAGGTGACCAGTCTCCAGGAGCCGCAACGTTGGGGCACCCTTGTTCACCACAATTTGAGGTATCCCATTATCCACCGCGAGGACAGTAATCTTCATTAATTGGGGCTTTCGCGTCTCAAATACTGTGTCAGGAAAAACATAGAAGTCTGTGTGCGTACCATCAGTGACAGTGAAGGAGATGCTGTCCTCTACACACTCTGTGCCATCATGCTTGTAGCTGATCAGGTTCTCATTCAGGTCCTGCTTTGTAAAGGATGTGACAGGTCTTGTGTTGTTAAAAAGCAGGAGACCATGAACTGGGATTTGTGTGACTGTGAACTTCAAGAGACGGTCAACGGTGTCTCGGTCCTCCACAGTTAGCTCAAAAGGTGTAATCAGTTTGTTCTCACCTTCAGTAACCACCAGCCCGTGTACTGTCACCACAGGCTTTTTGTTGTCTACATCAGTGATGGAGATGCGGAAAGTGCGGAACACAGGGTTGTAGCCATCAGTCACTTCAAATTCAAAGCTATCCATTTTCACTTCATCATCAGCAGTGTGGATGTAATAAATTTTGTTGCCAGCCAGCTGGAGCTGTGTGAAGGATGAGATGGGCATCCCAGGTGTGTCTGTGCATTCCAGGTGTCCTCTCATTGGAGCTCGGGTTATTGTAAAAACCAAGTGTTCGTCTGGGCTGTTAAGGTCACTAGTACTGAGCAGGTCTGTTGTCAGAGTAACCCTGCCACCCTCTTTAAGAGATACACCTTTGCTGATCACATCTGGGAAAACCATATCAATTCCACCCACTGTTACATAGAAGTATCTATCAATCAAAGGGTTGATGCCATCTGTCACATCAAATTTGATGAGATCTCGAATCCCCTCTTGCCCATTATGGATGTACACAATCAAACCCTGATCTATTTCATTCTGTGTAAAGTTCATTCCAACTGTGATGTTTTGCAGTGACCCAGAAGATGTTGTTCTCTGTAGATACCCTTGACCAGGCCCATAGCGTATAATAAAAGTTAGCATGCTATCATCAGAGTCCACATCGGTAGCTTTTAAAACATTACTGTTTATAACCTTCACATCACCTATCTCAACTTCAAGGCCATCATTGATTGACATCCTTGGGGTTTCATCGTCCACAGGTATAACCATAACCATTACTGTTTTCTCCACACTGAACTTTCCATCTGTGAGAACAATATTAAAGCTGTCCTCTGTGGTCTCTGAGTCATCATGCTCATACACAATGCTGGATGCCTCCCTGATCTGATCCAAGGTGAAGTTAGACACTGAGATGGTGCCAGTAGTAAGCTGATTGAGAATAAATCCGTGCTTAGGGGGTTTGGTGATAATGAACGTGAGCTGATCAGTGGGGAGATCTGCATCAGCACCATTCAGAATAGGAGTGTCAATGACTATGTTCATGCCCTCCATAACTACAAACTCTCTCATGTAAATTTCAGGCTTTTCATCATTAGAGGGGATTATGGAGATAGGGAAAAAGTGCCTTTCAGAGAAATTGATGCCATCCGAGCATCTAAACGTAAACCTGTCCTCCACTGGCTCAACTTCTTTGTGAATGCTTTGAACATAGTGAATGTGATTCTGTCTGATGTCCTTGATGGTAAAAGCACTAATAGCTGTTCCAGACCTGGATTTCTCTGAGCCTGTGGCTGGGGAGATATTTTCCACATAGCCTGAAGTTGGCTGTACAATGATTGTACAAAGGAGGTCATCACTGGGGGTGTCAACATCATCAGCACTAATATGACGAATTTCAATGAGGTTCTTCTCTCCCTCAACAACAGTGAACTGTGGTCCCACAAAGACCTCTGGAGCCTGGCTGTCCAGGGGAAGAATAGTAACATGCACTCTGACACCTGTTATCTTATTTCCTCCCACAGTCCACTCATCTGACATGTCCGTCAGAGTGAGACTGAAAATGTCTTCCTTTGTGGTCACGCCTATCTCCCCACTGGTATGAGCATAAACCACAAATCCATTAATGATATCAGCTTGGGTGAATGTACCAGATGGGACACCTTTCACCAGGATGTCACCTAATGATGGTGGATTCTCAACAATGAAGGTTAAACGGAGGTCATCTGTGTCCTCATCTCTGCCCTGAATGACATTACTTGTGATTTCTGTGGCTCCATTTTCCAGTACATCTATATAGGAGCCAATTGTGCCTGGCGGGAGACTGAGAGTTGGAGTCTCATCATCAATTGGCTTCACATTAATTTTTATAGTAATTGGGACAATGTGAACCCCATCACTCACATCTATCTGTACTGAATCAACTGCTGATTCATCCCCATTATGGATGTATGAAATTCTGCCCTTTCCAATATCCTCTAGATGGAAAGTGTCTCCTTTGGTCATGTCAGTGAATGTAAACTGAATCTGTCCATGCAGCGGTGGCTGAGTAATAGTGAAGGTTATCTGTTTGCTGTCTGTGTCTGTGTCTGTGGTGTTCAGCTCAGCACTTGTAATGATATGTGTGCCACGTTCAAGCACAGTAAACCCAGAGTTGGTTATTTGAGGTGGCTTGTTGTCCACAGGCTTTAAAAATATAGTGAAAACTCCATCTACACTATTTCCAGAAACATCCTCCACAGTGTACCTAAACTGCACAACATGAGTGGTAATCCCGATCTCAAGATCAGGTGGTTTGTAAGATATTTTGTGGTGGTTAATTTGTGCCTGTGTGAATGTTGTGACTTCAGTGTTTGGATTTTCAGTTAATACCAGAGTTCCCAATACAACAGGGCTATTCTCATCTGTGTCCGTCGGTGGCTGGATAATTATGTATTTGAGATCTCGATCCTCTGAGTCTAGGTCAGTGTAACGAAGGAATTTTTTTCGGAAGTATGTAAGCTGATACTCATGCACAGTCATTTGCAGAGTTGTGCCAGGATACAGTTCAGGTGGGAGGTCATCAACAGGGATTATTTTGATAACAAATGAGCTCTCACCTGATTGGTTTGGAGGGTCATTGTCATCTTGAACTCTAAACACAAACTGATCCATAACTGTACTGGTGCTGTGAGGTCCAGTGTGCTTGTAAAACAGTTTGCCATCAGTAATATCCTGTTGCATCCATTCTGTCACTACCTTCTCATACATTTCATCCTTTGTATTAAACTTCCAGGTTGATGGGTCCTCTGGGGCCTCAGATTGACGCAGTAACACCTGCCCAATAGTTGAAAAGGGAGGTTGTATCATGAATTTTATTGTAGAATCCTCTGAGTCGATGTCAGCTGCACTGAGCATAAGTGAAGAGATTGGCATCATTTGGTTTTTGAATAAAACCAAACCAGTGTTGGCATTGATTATGGGAGGCTCATCATCTGTTGGCACAACAGTGACGGGGAACAGAAACTCTACTTCATTTGTGCCATCTGTCATTCTGAAAATAATATTATCACTGTATGTGTCACTGCCATCATGCTGATAAATGACCACTCCAGCGTCCAGGTCAGCCGGGGTGAAAAATTTCTTCCTTGAGCCCAGAACAGTTAATTCTCCATGTCTCAGCCCATCAATAACTGTGATTTTTACTTTGTCTAAATTGTCCTCATCACTGATTTCCAGATTCTGTGAACTAGACAGAGGCCTGGACTGACCCTCATACAGTAACTGGCCAGTATTCCTAGTCACCACAGGGGCCAGTGTGTTCATAGGCTTAACAACGATCATGAAAGCAAAAGGGTCTGACACAGCCCCCTCTGTGTCTACAACCTCAAACTCAATCTGGAAAATCCTCTCAGTGTCTGAATCCACAGCAGGGGGTTTGTAGGCGATTTTCAAGTCTTTAAGGTCTCCTTGGTAAAATGAGGTTATTGGTAAATTCCTATCATCTGTGCTTACTATGTAACCCTCCTCAAAGGACAAGGGGGATGTGATGTTGAAAATTAATTCTTCAGGATTAGACTCAGCATCCTCTGCAGCCAGCATGTCCATGGTTATTGCAGTCATTACAAACTGGTCTACTTCCATCATCATCATAGCTACAAAGCTGGGTTTAGGAGCTGTGTTCTCCTCTCCCTCTTTAATCCTGACCAGAATTTGGAAAAACTCTTGCTTGAGCAAATTGCCTTCTTTATCGTGTAACTCCACAAGCATTGGAATGTAATCTCTGTTTGGTGACTTCAAACCAAAAGTGTGCTGATAACGGATGTTCATTTTAATAAATTCATCACAGTCCACTGTTCCAAGGCTGTCCTCATCCACGAGCTTTCCATACCTGGGCAACATGCTGCCACTGGACAAAGAGGCTATTTTACATTGTTGTACACTTCTATCATAGGTGAATTCTAACGTTTTTCTGTCGATGGGGTTACTTGTGCCGAGCAGCTTCTCAACAGTGAGTGGCATATTTTTGGTTAACACTTCTAGCTGTGTGAAAACGACTTCTACCTCCATCATAAAAGGTATTATAATAGTATCCGTTTGGGTGTCATACCTGAGTTGTAATCTCACTCTGTCCCTCGGAGGACTCCTAGAGCCAAAGTGCGAATACTTCACGTCGTTGGGGCCAAATTCACATGGAAACTTTTTCGGAGACAGGTGTCCAGGCCTTTGAGACAAGGGATCATTGTCCAGAACTGTTATACTGCATCGATCACCGGGCTGAACTTGGATTACCAAATCGTTGATAGGATCAATGAAAACGGATCTTCCGAAAGGCACGCGGATCCCATTATTGGCAACCAATATCGTGTCCTCTGACAGTTCGGTCCTCAAGGCATATGACAGTCCATAGCTGTCAAAAACCTGCGCAACTGCATCACCTGTCAGAATGGCCGCAAGCAGAACCAAAGCAGCGCCAGCCCCGTGCAGATGCGGAGGAATAATCCAAGCCATTTGTAGTGGGGAAGCGCTGAGGAGATGCGTTGAACTTTGTGCATACACCCTTAGAAACTAAGTGCGGTGGTTAAAGTTGCAAGAATTTAAAATCAGAGCTGGGTAATATAACGCGCCTGTGGGCACTGAGGTGCACCATTCTCCCAGAGCAGCTGCACACTGATAACCTAAACTTCATACTCCTGCTTTACTGGAGTAAGGAGAGTTACGCCCTCCTCTCAGTCGATTGGTTAATATCTCCGCTGGAATGCGTTTGTCGGGTTTTAATCGGACGCAGCCTGCGTCATTCTGGGCAGACTAATCGACGCCACGTGGGTTGGATATTATCAGGTTGTAAAGAAAGCGAATAAAGTGACGAAAGTGATGTTTGGACCTGAGGCGTGAGGTGACACACTGCAGTACTACTAGGAATTGAAGTTGCGTTAAAAGTATTTAATTTAACATGACCAATGCAGACTGGCTGCCTGTTAGATGCTGTTGTACAGAGAATTTCAGTGAATCGGAAATATTTCTGACATTGAAGACAATCAGCCTACAGGTGTAACTGTATGAGAGTGGCACAGGGACTGGCAATCTGACTGGAGAAAAGCGTTGTCTCCCTCTCGTGGTTTGTGCCGCTGAGGAGACTGAAGACTGCACGCACGCCCATCATTGCCACTGAAAATCACCCACCGCGTGCGATGCAAATTTTCCTTCATGAAAAAGCCATGCGTCAAATTCATGACGGTCTTGTTTGTTCAGCGCCACTATTCCATGCGGTGAATTGTTTGACAAAGGAAACAACGAAGTCACTATAACAGCTTTTTTAATGTGACTGTGACAGTTGCAGCCATGTGTATAGCCTGCGGTCAAAATACAGTAATCCCTCTCAATACATTTCACCGTAGCGCACAATCCACTTTTAAGTCTTTGGAGTCAAATGTTCAGTCATGCAGTGACACTGTCCTGTTTCCTGCTATGCCACTCATGTCATCACATAGATCTTCTGACTGCAGACAAGCACAGTCATGATCTGTCCCCCCCCCCCCCGGCTATACTACTCATCTGGAGAACCAATGTTGATGAAGAGGACATACACACAAACATTGTGAAGCACAGCGGGGCCTTTCAAAATGAGTAAATTATATTTAAAGTACTTTTGTTTTGGTACAAAGCACAGCTGCGCATCAAGATTAGAATTGCAGATATTTTAAAAGAAGTGGATATTACAATGTGTGTCTATGGGACACATAATGTTGGGAGATGAAGACAAACAAAGGGGGATACTGCCTCATTACCATGCTCCTGTGTGGTGTTTATAGTGTCTTTATATTCACCTAAAATGAAGGGAAGGAAAAAGGAGGTGGAAGGAAAATCTGATTTCTTGAACAAAATTGTACATAAACACGATTATGCTGCATGTTTAATTTATTCCATGACCTTTGTATATATAAGATGTACTCACATACCTATATTCCCCTGTTCATGTATAGCATCTGTTGAGTTTTATTTTGGCTGGAAGAATTTGACTTTAACTGTGCTCAGCCTCCTATTAAAATGATTTTCATTCCATCCACAGGCTTGTGTGTGCAACCACTGTGTATGCGTCTACCTATAGTTGCACATTAATGGCATGCAAAGTGTCTCACAGCTGACATGTGTTGAAATCAGTACACAGTAGCTGCCATAACAAACCATGCAGTTGAGTTGCACTGGACACTGTTGACAGGGTCCAATTATAAATATAGCTAAGCAAACTGCAAGGCAAGGCCCCCAGGTCTTGACAGCTCCTGGTTACAAGTGAAAATGAAAAAGAAGATAAATAGAGCTTTCTGACAGCAGCAATGTCAGAGAGGGAATTGGATCACACCCAAAACCTTTGGGCTTATTTCAGAGGCAAAAGGAAAGTTGGTGATGTTCTGTCATATCACATTTATATGAAATGTATTGTAAATGACCAATTCTAGTAAGGAGATAGAACTGTCCATCTATGGAAGAAGGGAAGATCCCAATCCTGACATGCAGATGATTTACTGCAGGGCAAAGATACATATGGTGCAGATGACGTTTAGAGTGAAATATTCCAGTTCAGCCAAGTTTTGAATATTATGTGTAAATGTTAATCAGAATAATAACAGGTGATTTTGGGTTATTTAAAGTTTTCTCACTGTTGCATGTGAACAAAGAAAGTTTATTTGTTCAGGAGATAATCTAGTTTTTCTTTTACTGTTAGCACCAAGTAACTCAGTGTATATCACTGGTGACATCCAAATATTGCCTAGAAGAAAACAATAAAACACATTTACATTAGATGCATCCATAATGTGAAAAATATAGTGTATATAGTTTTTGCTGTTGTTTGCTGTTTACAGCAGAGATAACTTTTAATTTCTCTCAGCTGAATTCCTATGTTGTCCTCACTACACAAACCAACAGGCCCAACACAGGAAGGCTTACATTCCCTGGTGTGACACCCCTGCTTTTGTAACCGAGCTACACCTCATGTAAGGTGCCTTGCGCACTGAGAACTGGCATCATCAAGTTGAGCTGATATCTGGATAATGAGCTGCTGTAGGATGAACCGTCTGTGTTTTCAATCTGACCCCAAATCTGCAGCAAAACTAATATTTGTATATTTCTATTCTGTCTTTACTAACATAAACAGAATGGTTTATAGTTTGGCTTATCGCAGCATTTCAGCATTTTGGATCATTTTAGGGTGACTAAAACAGCCCTAAAAGACTAACAGACTGTCTATATTAAACGAACCAATCAATAACAACAATAGATCTGACTGTTATCATCAGACACAACTGAATAAAATGTGTTTTTCTACAGTATTTGAAATCAATTCCAATCAATTTCCTCTATTATGCAAAGCTGCACAAAATCAATCTGATCAATTTTAATATTATTACTAATGACTCAGTCTTTAGGCCTACATTATGACAGCTGTGTCCCCCTTTCACTAGAAAGACACTATTTGCGTCAGTGTCGCTAAAGTTATTCCATTCTAACAATTGTGTGGTCTTAACAGGACTATTTTGGTGAGGCTTACTCCCTAGAGACAATACAGCCCTGTCCTCACTGATCTTATTAAAGCTATTTTAGTTATTTGGCAGACAAATGTTTAGATGGTTGAAGCTACAGTTGTAGCAGCAGCTACTCTGAAGCCCTCCCTTATAAAAGTAAATTGTGTAACCTATAGAAATACAATACACAGCCAACCGGCAGCCAAATCCATCTTCTCCAGTTTATGTTACTCTTGGGATACTACAGAACTAAAAAGGCGGTGGAACCATTCAAATTTAATCATATTCTTTATTTTTGCACGCAATTCCCCAGGTGTATGTGGACCTGCATATTAAGACTATAACATACGGCCAGAGCAATCATACTGCTCACAAAACAAATCAAGTAAGGTTTATTTACAGCATGCTCTTAACAAATATGTTCATTGCAAAATGTTTTGCAGAAAACAAAGGAGACAACACACTGTAGATGAAATTCAAGGATAATCAAAAGAAGTGGAAGAACAAGTTCTTACAATAGTACAAATCACATAATATGTGTGTGTGAGAGAGAGAGAGACAAAAACATTGTCATATTATCTTGACATCCAGTTAAAGGAGTCCATCTAGGTGATTCTTCCGAAGCCTGTTTATAAGTGAACTGGAATACCAAACTATGAAATGTCAGTTTCATAAACCCTTTTCATGTAAATTTTGAAACACAGCAAACTTTTACAATATAATGTTTAACAAAACCAATAAACGATTATCATTAAATCATTATTATTAAAATGTTTGTGTCTTGATGGTGTATGACATCAAGGAAACTAAATATTGCCAAAGGATAAAACACACTACCTTAATTCTAAAGAATTGCAAGTCAGTTGTGCAAAGGCACCAGGGCACTAGCAGAACTGCCTTCATTATATTCTAAATAACCTGACTGATATAGTAGCAGTTAAGGACACCAGCAGGCATTATCCACTCATCCGTCACTGAAAACTGTGCCTTTGACTTTGGACTTTCATATGTTATTAAAAACTCAAAATTGTAGACTTCCTGTGGAGGTGTATTCACCTTTAGGCCAAAGGTTACCTTATTTAATCGGATTGCTGCCAGATACCCCGCAGGGCTTCCTTCTCCTGATGAGTTTAAACACTGAGAGGTACTTAACATGTATGGCCACCCTGTGGGCTGAACTCATTTATATTGCAAAAAAAATAGAAAAGAGAATTTACCTGGTGGGAGCCACTGTATGGCACCTGCACACTGTCACATCAGCAGCAGCAAAACTGATTATGAGATCAGATGTAATTATAAAATGAAGTCCAAATTCTGTAGTATATACCTGCACTGAAAGAAAATTACTTCAGAAAACCCATGTCGGCAGCAGCAAACTAAAATAGTACAATAAATACCATTCCATTCTAGTCAATTAAAATGATAATACCAATTGCCAAATGTTTCGATTAAACACAAAGTTTTTAATTTGAGTGGTTTGGTCATTTCTCTCTTAGTTTACTGTATGTTATCCTCCTCAACCCTTTTCGGTTCCCAGTTCTTGGTGAGAGTAATGCATCCTCTCTCTGCTCTGTTTGATCTAAACTTGGAGACAGTCAGCAACAATGTAAACTAGATGAAACAGATTGCATTCACTAGGTGCTCATGAAAAAACTGCATACACTGCACATGTGGGGACAGTAATACTTTCTCTTGGATTGTGTTTTGTTGTCATCATTGTTATGTTATTATTAAGATTTATTTTATAGGAAAACAACCGAGTGCTTTCTGTTGGATTTGCTCTGACATAATGACACTGACTACCACAGAGTGACAGCAGCAGTGTGGGGACCTATTGTTCCAGTATTCTGGGGAATGTTGCAAATGTTCTCCTGCCAAGCAGTAATTCACTTAATCTTTCCATTAGTCCAGAGTTGTCAAAGTCAGCCATCATCTGCTACAATTAACTGTTGTAACAAGGTGTTTTTATGCTTTCTGATAAATGTCAGTTTTAGCTATAACACTTAAGAGTGATTTTTAACCCCCTAACCCCAAGCACTGCACACAAACACATGAGTACAAATACATGAGTACCACACATGCATAGATACACACATCTCCCCCTGCTGACAGCTCTAATAAGCACCAGCACACAAACTCTTGCTCATTTTTGCCAGGTGATGGGGTGTTCCTGATCTCACTCAAATTAGTACATACCCTGCAGACAGACATAAACAGAACCTATAACCTCCATGTGTCATCATCTCGCCACAGGAAACAAACACGGATAACAAACCCCTGCAGTGTTTGGAGAAAGTCCTAATCATGTCTATTCTCATATATTTTTATAATGAGACAGTTCAATATCTTTTTTGTATTTTACAGAAAACAAGCGATTCACATACTGTATGTACCACACAAGACCCGAGAAATTGTAATAGCTGTGCATATCACGTACTATATACTTCACTGCCACTACCAGGAGATGGCAATGTCACATATTGAATGCATACTACATCATTTTGCATCATGGATATATCATATTATGACAGCCAGATGAAGTTAGCGGTATAATGATAAAAACTAGTACAATGTGGTGAATTAGATTTTAATGCAGTGAATTAGGCATGAACATGTAATGTCATGTCTGTTAAGCGTGATTCATTTATATGATGCTTTAGGTTAAGAAAATGGAACATTTTACTACTGTACTAGTGTAAAACAGATGATAATTGAAATCAAGAGTTATAGACATTGTAAGTCTGATTTAAAACGTATCACATTTATTACAGTTATATATGTATATGCAAGACTATGAAGTTTAGGTTATCGGTTATATATATGTGACATTGTATTAATGTCCTGGTTGTACTCACAGTCACCATTATTAAACAATAATGTCATACCTGTTAATAGAAAATCTCCTTTTTTGTTTAGTTCAGTTTAACTTGTCAGGTGAGCTCCAACTGTCTCTGTGCTGTCTCACCATTGACTGGTAAGCCTAATTAGTTCAAGACCTTAATGATTCTCAGTTTCTGCTGCCAGCTTGGCCATTGCATCAGTGTTTATTTTTAGAAATGAGGTCAAAACCCAGCCAATATATGTTATATCTAATGAACAAAAGGATGGACTGCAATGCCATAAAAGTTCTACACCAGCATGCACAGCAAAGGCTGACTCCTGTGAAGCCAAAACGACCATGTAAAAAAAATGTATTGATTTCACCATTAAATATGTCCCATTTAAACCTGTAAGCATGCAAGCTATTTCTGATTTATTTAAGACTGCAGATAAATGAACTGGATTCTGCCAAAGTGTATGAACAAAGCCATTTAAAATATATGGACAGGCAGCATCATGCTAGATGGCGAATGTTTGACGGCAAAAAGTCTATTCCCTAGCTTAATAATTTCAACATATTTTATTACAATTGGCAAAATTATCATTGATCTTAGTGATAGCATTGCTTACTATTATATGTTACATGTCTTACAGTAAAAATTCTACAAATAATATAAATTAATATTCCTGTAAATATTTCCATTAACTGCTTGCAGGTGGTGCAACAAACCTTATATAAACTTTACCACTGATAAATCGCTCATTTTTTTGTAAGTGCACTACAGTTTTTATTATTTATTAAAAGCAGATTAAAGACATAAACACCAAACGCTGGCACAAAAAAGTGAGTTATTGCAAAACTGGAAACAGTAATCAACATGCCAAGAACTGGGTCAGAGGAGTCTTTGGCAAGTGCAAACATTATTAACAAGCATTTGGCCCAGATTTTCTAACCCTCACTAAACATAAACCTTTGTAGGACGTTTATATGCTTCTCAAACAGCTTTTCTGTAATTTACTGAATGGGAATCCTATTGGGGAATGTTTTTCCTAACAGGGAAGTAGTTTATGGGGGCGACACAAGTCCCATGTGTGGGCAAAGCAAAGTTCGACAGGCAGAAAAGGTCATACCAGTGGAGTCTCTCTAGGATTTTGGCAGAGACAGAAATCTGTCTGCCCTCTTGTGGTAAGTGAATTCAGTAATTCATTAGTAGTCAGCTACAGTCTTATTATAAAAAGCTAATTACTGGTGTCAGCATCAGAAAACATGAATAGCCTAGGTTTAGTACATGTAATAAAAAACCTGTCAGTCAGTTTGGAGGTCACACTCTGCACTCTGCTGTTGACTCTCACAATCTCCCTTCTGAGAAAGGCATCATAAATAAAAATACTGTACATAAGCAGATCATACTGGGTGACCTTAATTTAAATTGACAGGACAGTGTTCTGGCAGGCAATTCAAGCAGCAAACTCTTGCCTCTAAAAATAAACAGGAAATATTTCAAAGGTGGCCACATCAGGGCTGTCTCATTTCAGTTGGAATGAATAGAAAAAAAGCTCTGCTGAATGAAAATGACTCCACAGCTGCCTCAGCTGTGCTCTCCAACACTAACACACAGAGGACAAAAAGGAAACCTTCAGCATCTGCTCATATTGTAACAACCTTTTCAAATGTTACTCATGGACATTTTGATCATTTCAGTCTTCGGTATGCAACTGAATCACAATAAATAAGCCTATTCATTTGAATGGTTTTTAGAGTATGTTAATAGTTTGGCTTCAATGTGGTTTCGTTCTTAACTCAGCTGTATATTCTTCAAAGAAAATGGATATTTTGCTACATAAAAACACACACACACTAAGATTTTTTCTAATTCTTAGGTTTCCATCTTCAGTGAATGAGATTGCCAATAATACACATTCTGTCAGTTTTATTTTCCTCTGTTTCTATTCAAAATAATGTGACAAGTTCCATCTTTTGGCATTATACTTTCTTAGTTAAAGAAAATTGCATTTTTATAAATGAAATATTACAGTAAACACAGGGGAATGAATGAATGTAATAAATATTTTTCAATAAAAAACTCCTCAGAAGAAAAAATACTGGCTGTAACTGATGTCTTAATTTTAGGTACCTTTTTAAAACTAATCCACACACCACAAAGGCAGCAAACCTCATAGCATGAAGGCTCAGGGTTTGAAATCTGTTCAATCCTGGGGCCATGATCTCCCACTGTCTACATGGGTCACCTGGGTTATGCCTTTAACCTGTTCGTCAGATGCCTGCTTAGGAAAATGCCTGCTGATGTCAGTTTGTGTATTCACTCTCTGTACTGCTGGATGAGCTGGAGTAATTGTGTTGGTAAATTCACAAAACACCAGACTGTCTTACAGATGTCTTGCGATGAGTGTGCAGTGATGATAATGACCTCAAGTCATCTAGCTGAGAAAGTCTGTTCACTGAGAGGAAGGGAAAGTTATCACATCATACAAGGACTCTGTATCACCACAAATCACACAAAGACACACACGTTTCAATACATGCTAATTACTGTGTCTACTACTGTGACCCCCGAGAGCTCAACGCTCTGCAAAATGAGAAAACACATCCAAATACAGCAAAGCCTTCCAAAAAGAAATTACAACCAAATACAGTAGCGCTCTCTCAAAAGAAAACACAAACCATACACAGAAACGCGCTGCAAAAAGAGAAAACACAACCAAATAGAGTACTGCTGCGCCTGTGCTGTCACAAGATGACAGTCACGTGATGCATCATTTTTTAGATTAAATTGCTTTAGGCTTCTTCATGCATCTATTCCTGAAGTTGTAAAAATGCACTCAGTGTTTTCACATCCACTATCACATAAGAACAGTGATGCTGCCCTTAATTTGCAACGAGTTAAATGATTTTTAAACATTTTATATTTTGCAGTATCCCATAGGCCTATTTCATCATGTTCAAGTGGTGTTGAACAGGCAGTAATATGAGCTTAAACTCAAAATAAATGAATAAATAGCCTGAATTAATACTTATCATATTGAACCTTCAATACTGTGTAGGCTACTCAAAATCCAACATTGTTCTTGAGAAGAACCGCACTTTAACGTGATTGATCTGACAATGATTGCTCCGGCTAAGGAGAAGTGAGGGTTGTTACATTTGCACGCTGTGGTTAACTGGTTTCCTTTATGGGAAAATACTCTAGCGCTTGTCTACACTATGGGCTTTGCTGTCGTTTTGTGGCAAGAGTAAAGGGGCGCGGTAAATGCTGAAGATGAGTTTTCTGATGAGTTTTGAGCGAGCAGTTTGTGCGCACTTTGTGCGCCAGAGGATATTTCTTTTCTTGAGCCCACCTGTTCCGGTACCGGCGCGTGTATTTTGCAGAGAAAGGTCCAAGTCAATAACATGTCCTCAAAATGCCCCTGAAGACGAGAGGGCGTAAGTAGTGACCAGGGGATCGCATGACACGCTGTGAAGTTGGAGGCTTTGGTGATAAGATGATCCGACCACGCAACTTTCCTCCCAGATGGACGCAGCCCCTGGTTGTCGGAGTAGTTCATAAGTGAATGGGAAGCAGCTGAGAAGCAACAGGAGGACGGTAAAGTTGATGTTTTTCCTTTAAGCATGGTTATTTCAGGCGTCCAGTTCAATCGGAATATTGACTCATCTACTTCGATTTGCTGTAATGATGTTGGATGTTAGAGGTTATGTTAATCTTCATCGGTGTATATATCCATTTGAACAGTATTAGGCTATGTGATTCAAAACCATTGAGAAAAAACATCATTTAGTCAAAAACCCAAAACAAAACAGATATTTTCTGATGTTTTGTCTTTTTTCGTTTATTCTGGGGTGTCACTGGGACACTGTAGCAGCAATGTCACAGTTGTATTACAAGAAAACGGACAGCTCCTCATACCGGGACCGCATCGCTTTGAGGATCGTGCGGGCCGAATCTGAGCTTTCTGCCCTGGAGAGGGCCTACCTGGGAGCTGTTGAGAAGGGGGACTATGCCAGTGTGAAACAAGCCCTGGTAGAGGCTGAGATCTATTTCCGGATAAACATCAACTGCATCGACCCCTTGGGACGCACAGCACTCCTTATTGCCATTGAAAATGAGAACCTGGAGATCATTGACCTGCTGCTGAGCTATAATGTGCATGTGGGTGATGCCCTGCTACATGCCATCCGCAAAGAAGTCGTGGGGGCTGTGGAGCTGCTGCTCAACCACAAGAAGCCACGTGGGGAAAAACAGGTACATGAAGCTTCCTCTCACAGTGTTATGACTTCAGTGTTTTTTTTGTTTTTTGTTTTTTTGTTCAACTTGGCATTCTGATCTCATTTCTGAGTGTCTTAGCAGGATATGAACCACACTGCCCACACAATTACGAACTGTGTAGACTTTTCAGGAGCATTTCTCACTGAACATGACTGAGTTTGAGCTTTTTGGCAGGTACAAATTCCAACGAGGCTTATAAAGTGGTTTCCTTTATTGGATAGTTTTCTACCTCCTACTCATACAGTCACATTTCTGCCTCTTGGTTCTAACCTTGGTTCAGTTCTCCTTTTCATATGATAGTGATCCTGGGATAGACTGGTGCCCTGTTTACAGATCTACAGTGCTCTGCTTGACTGTCCTGCAGCACTAGAAACCATGAAAAGCATGTCCAATTTTGAAAATAGATGTAGGATTCTGGTAACGCTTTTACACAGGGACTGTAATGTCACAGTGAATTACTTTAGCAGTGAGAGGTTTTGTTCTTCAGTTTACATCTGATACAAATACAGAAACTTAATAGTTAGGCACTTTCTTCCATCTCTTAGTTTCAGATACAGCGATGTTGATTTTAGAAATCTTGTTTAAAATGTCCAGCACTGACACTCTTTGATGTGATGCTGTGGGTATTTTTGCCACAGCTTTTATAACAGCCTGCGTATCAGGCAGTTTGATAAAAGGCCATGGACGAATTCAACTTCCTGACATCTTTGTACATTTGTTTTTCAACACTGCTGGGTCTCCCTGTTATGGACTTGGTGTGTTCTGTGAAGAGATGAACAAAGAGAAAAGCATGCAGTTGCTTCCAACCAGGAAGATATTTTGAGGCCCGCTGAACCACAAGCCATTAGACTGTGTGCTTGCTGTTAGACAAGATGGTCAGAGACCCAAGAGATGAAATTAGAGCTATGCAAACCAGTTGTTTCAGTTTCTGTGATGGGTTTAAAAGCAGTGTTCTTTTGTCTGGTAAAATAATGGTGTACTACAGATTCATTTGCTTTTCTCTATATTTAACTGGGTGTTCCTCTCTTGGTTTCCCAAAAGGTCCCACCAATCCTGCTGGACAAACAGTTTTCAGACTTCACCCCAGACATCACCCCAATCATCCTTGCAGCTCACACCAACAACTATGAGATCATCAAACTGCTTTTGCACCGAGGTGTTTCCATACCTCAGCCACATGCTGTACGTTGCAACTGTGTGGAGTGTATGTCCAGTTCAGATGTGGATGGCCTGCGCCACTCGCGCTCACGTCTTAACATCTATAAGGCCCTTTCCAGCCCATCTCTCATCGCCCTGTCCAGCGAGGATCCCTTCCTCACAGCTTTTCAACTCAGCTGGGAGCTGAAGGAGCTCAGCACAGTGGAGAATGAGTTTAAGTCAGAATATGAGGAGTTGTCCCACGTGTGTAAACAATTTGCAAAGGACCTCTTGGACCAGACCCGAAGCTCTAAAGAGTTGGAAATAATCCTCAACTACCGTGATGACATCAATCCTCTGCTGGATGAGAATACTAACGACCTGGCACGACTGAAACTGGCTATTAAATATTGCCAGAAAGAGGTAGGCTGTTTACTGATTGATATCCTCTTTCTCACATTAGTCCTTGTACAACAGTAATGTAAACGTTAATAAAAAACTTCTGGAATTTGTCCTGGTAACACACATACATCTACAGATATACATATACTGAGACCTGACAAGGATTTTACAGTATTTACAGCAGTGGAACAAGGAACGCAAGGAATACTATAAATATAAGTTAGCAACATCAAGGACTAGATAACAAGAACAGTGCCAAGATGAGCTGTAAATGGTCTGAGATGGGTGGAGTTGTCCTTTGGGAGTTTAAAACGTAATTGACAGGCTGGCTTTTAGCAATGCATTACAGTAGCCCTCTCAGACAGTCCCATGATGATTGGGTAATTGGGTATAATGATGGAATAAGTGATGGCCATTTCCCTGAAATACAAACTCATAATATTTTAATTAGGGAGGGAACCTTTTACTGTCTTTTAACATGTTCTTTGGAGCATCAATATTCTTGATACAGTGCCAGCTTTCTGTCATTTTATGAGAAATACAACTATTACAAATTAATTACACAACGGCAGTAACAGCATAGCACACAAAGGAAATGATGTGCTACACATAAAGTTTATAATGGATTATATCTGTAAATGTATACACTTGATGTTTGTGTAACACAGTCACATGACACAACAAGAAAGTTCTAAGTCTGGGATTTTTTTTTTTTTTTTTTTTTGTTACCTAAATACAATATACATTCAACATATACACTTTTACAATTAACTATAATACGTTAATTGATTCATCCATTATCTATACCTGCTTATTCCTATTTAGGGTCCCAGGGATCTGCTGGAGCCTATCCCAGCTCTCTTTGGGTGAAAGGCAGGGGTACACGCTGGACAGGTCACCAGTCCATCACAGAGCCTATAATTCCACAATATTATATAATTTATAATATATGTGTTATATAATTATATACTGTATAGTCAGAAGTATAACATACTGTAGTTGTGGTTGGCCCTGCTTCAAAATTTTTTTGCCCCCCGAATATAAGTGCACACCTATGTGCACATACACACACACACACACACACACAGAAACACATGCAAAAAACATGGTAAACATGGATAGTGGCCGAAGTGTCAATTTTATCAACACTGATCTAACACCCTGCTGTGGATTCAAACCACCACCTGGGCCCCTGACAGCCTCTGGTGCGCTGCACTGGTTGCTCTGTTCCTAGTTACACTGCACTGGCAAACAAATGTTTATGTTATCTATCTAAAATTGCTGCTCACAGTAGCATATAACCTAAAGTCTGTGGAATCATTTTAGATATATTTATATTCAAATAATCAGATTAAATCTCATTCATTTGCTAACAGTACATCATCACTATGAATGTGCCTAAGGACAGAATTAACACTTCTTTTTGAAAGAGAGAGAAATGTGGTAGGGGCAATGTTTACCTTCCTAAAATGACCTCAGATTAAATCTGTTCACACCAGATGTCATCATTTGCCTCAAGTCAGTTTATACATGGTCAACATCTTACAAGGCCAGGATAGGAAACCTAAAGATGTCAAATTCTGCACTGATAGATGACTGCGTCACCCACAACTTAATGCTATATAGTACCATAACTGGGATCCATTTGGCCATAATTTGGTTAAAATGAAATTAACTTCTATCACCATCCACAGATGTCCAGCAGATGATTATATCAAATCTCACAAGGCAGAGAAAATGTTTATGGGAAACAGATTTGACAGTGACCTCATAATATGGGATTAGAGAACACTTTTGTAATGTTTGACCACTTGAAACTATTGCATGCTTCTTACTTTCTGTACAATGGGGTGAAGAATGGCAAAGCATGTTTTATCCATTCCTAAATGTTGCCCTCGCTGTGTGTTAACAGCAGGAGGCAGCTTGGCATTTTTATGCATTTTAACCTGGCAAGTGTGAGATTGCAGAGAAAAACGATGTGTTACATTTGTGTAAAGGAAGGTTTTCTTGTCCAGGCATTTTCCAGTTGTCTGCTCTAGCACTCACTTGAAATTCTGAGTCTATATTAGGCAAATGAACAAAGCAGTATGGGATAGTGAGGTGATTCTATGTATCATAGTGCACAATAAGATACTCAAATGACGTATGACACATTTTTTGAAATCCATTCAGAAATGTTGTCATTTTTGTAATGGATTTTAAAGACAAAAATTAATTAAAAAGTCTAGATTCATTTAATAATCTTTCTTTATCTCTCTCATTCTCTTAGTTTGTTGCTCAGCCTAACTGTCAGCAGCTTCTGGCGTCTCGTTGGTATGATGAGTTCCCAGGCTGGAGAAAGCGTCACTGGGCAGGAAAGCTCATCACATGTATTTTCATTGGACTCCTCTTTCCACTGTTATCCATCTTCTACTTGATCTCTCCAAAGAGCTGTTTTGGCTTATTCATTCGCAAGCCTTTCATCAAGTTCATCTGTCACACTGCTTCCTACCTGACTTTTCTCATCCTGCTTCTCTTGGCCTCACAGCATGTAGTCTCTGCAGACCCAAACTTTCAGGGCCCAACACCTACCACTGTGGAATGGATGATACTGCCCTGGGTGCTTGGTAACGATGAGCCCACTCACCAATAGACAGCTATTATAATATTATAATGCACTGTTTTATATCTTTACAGATCTTTACTCCCACACATTTGAGTAAATTGAAATAGAGGTCATGTGACCATGACTGCATATATGCAACTATCTACACACTAGTGTTTTGGTGACCTCTGTTGACCTCCAGTGTTTGTTCATGTCTCCAAGGCTTTATATGGACTGAGATCAAACAGATGTGGGACAGTGGTTTGAAAGACTACATAGATGACTGGTGGAACTTAATGGACTTCATAATGAACTCCCTGTATCTTGCAACTATTTCTCTGAAAATTGTTGCCTATGCAAAGGTACTATATATTTTGCAATGCAATGTATTTGACTGCATAAAAACATAACATGCCATACAAGTACATTCATGTATTTATGAGTAAAAAAAATAAAGGGATGAAATTGATTTATTTCTATTTTTCTATTTTCAGAGGTGATCTATATCTATATCAATATCTATATCTATCTATCTATATATATATATATATATATATATATAAAATAAATGTTGATTGACCTCCTTATTCTCTTTTTACAGTACAGTGGGTGCAAAGCCAGAGAGAGCTGGGAAATGTGGCACCCAACTTTGGTGGCAGAGGCATTGTTTGCCATTGCCAACATCTTCAGCTCCTTGCGCCTCATCTCCCTTTTCACTGCCAATTCACATCTGGGCCCTTTACAGATCTCACTGGGTCGCATGCTCTTGGACATCCTCAAGTTCCTCTTCATCTACTGCCTGGTGTTACTAGCCTTTGCCAATGGCCTCAACCAGCTCTACTTTTATTATGAAACCAATGGAGAAAATGATTGTAAGGGTATTCGGTGTAAAGAGCAAAACAATGCTTTCTCAACGTAAGTAGAAGTTCTTAAATAAATTGTCCCTGACAAATCTGCACTGTTAATAATTAATATGTTTGTTTTTCAGCAACACATAAAGTGATGTATGGTTGTTTGCTTTTCAGGATGTTCGAGACGCTACAGTCATTATTTTGGTCTATATTTGGCCTGATTTCCCTCCATGTGACAAATGTGAAACCAAAACATGAATTCACTGAGTTTGTGGGTACCACCATGTTTGGCACCTACAATATAATCTCCCTGGTAGTGCTTCTGAATATGCTAATTGCAATGATGAATAACTCCTACCAGCATATTGCTGTGAGTTGTGCATTTTATTTCAAAGTTTTACTGCACCAATTTGTCTTTTATTCCTTTGCAAAAGGTTCTGATAAATCACCATTTGTTTATTCTTTTCAGGATCATGCAGATATAGAGTGGAAATTTGCAAGAACAAAGTTGTGGATGAGCTATTTTGAAGAAGGAGGGACTTTGCCATCTCCGTTCAATATAATACCCAGTCCAAAGTCAGTTTATTATCTAATAGGATGGATAAAGAGACATTTGTTTCAGAGAAGAAGCATAAAAAGGCTTGAGACATTTGAAACCTTGGGGGTAAGAAGTTTGGACAGATTTGTGCTGTTGTATGTTGTCACAAGTGCAATGTCTGCCTGGTATTACAGCCTCAAAGTGGTTGGGAGCAAATTAGATTACCTGTTCCCTTCACCAATTGACTATATATCATGGAACCTCGTATTGAGAAAGGGCAAGTAAAGGAGGAACAATTTATGCCACAATTGCAAACAGAAATATCATGTTGCTTTGTTTATTGAACTTTCTTTTTCTTTACTTGCAGAGACGTGCAGCTGAAAATGTAAGGTTAAGAAATGAGTATCAGGTAGTAATTTATTTACCATAATATACTCCAATCTTTTAAGGTTATGTTGTTTTATTCTCAAATAAAATATATAAATAAATAGACTTTGATTTTTAATAAATTGTAGTTTTACCTTAAAAGGTATGTGTGTTTTTAGGAGGTTTTGAGGAACCTTGTGAAGCGGTACGTGGCTGCAATGATCAGAGATGCCAAGACGAAGGAAGGACTGACAGAAGAGAATTTCAAGGTAATATACAGTTATTCAACACTGAAACCTTAAATAACCAAGATTTGTACAATACTGTGTTTTCTTTGATATATTATCTGTGGTTTCTAATAATCAATAGGAACTTAAGCAGGATATCTCTAGCTTCCGCTATGAAGTCCTGGGAAGGATGAAGGGTAAATCGCATGGTGGACTAGTGGGTAATGTTGCAAGCTCCACCTTGGCTTACCCAGGTAACTCATTCAAATATGCTCCCAAATGCCCTGCTGTTGAACCTCAAAAGAACCCGAACATGCTTGATGAGATCACCACCACTCTAAAGAGCAGAGCTGGCAACACTACCAGTTCTGTTTGCTCCAGAAGGCTGGCCAAAAACTTAGTTGTTCCATCCAGTACAGGAAAGACTCAGAATGAGTTATCAGAGGATTTCTCTGATGCTGGGTCCCTCCAGAGACAGAGCAGATGCCTTTCTCAGAAATGTGATGAAGCATATTCATTGTCAGAGGATGATACATTAGACTCTGGTGAACAAAACCAAACTGAGAACATAATTGTGGAAGTCTTACGGAAAGTGGAGAAGGACATTCAAGAGATGGAAAATTCTTGCAGAGAAGTCACGGAAGTGATAAATGGGCCACAACAATATAAAAATTAATCTGTGAGATACATTAATCATTTTTAGATGTTTTTGGGTTCAATTTTGAATTTTTATTTCTTTATCTTCCAGTTTTACAATAGTTTGTAGTTTCTTTAACCAACTGTCCTACAATAAACAATAGTTTTGGTAAATTACATATGCACTCATCACATATATAAAGCTACAGTCATATTATATTACAATTCAGACCGATGAATACGAAAAAAAAAAATCAGTGAGGACTGACTGTAGTGAGTGAGTGCTGACTTGACACTCAGGGCACTGTAAAACAGATTAGTATTTCATATTTTATCTTGAGCAATTCCAAGGAGCCTTGATATGCCGTTGCCTATCCTCTACTCTTCCAACTTGACCTGTGCCCCTACTGTGATATGCAAAAATAGTGATGTCTGTATATATGAAAAAACAGTACTCCTCATATGTTGACAGTATCCAGTTATTTTTGCTAGAAGTACTCATATAGTATTCATATAGGAAGGTGTAATCATTTAAAGATAATTGATATAATGTTTGAGCTGAATTAATATGTACTTTAAACACATTATCCAGTTGATTAACAAGCAGTTTGACAGCTTGCTAATTGAGATTTTCGCAACAGCTTGTCTTCTATCCCTGTTACTTCCCTAGTCTGTTTTTAAGGTGAGAAGAAATGTTTTACTGCTGCTACTGAATTTGTTGTTATTCTTCAGCCTCCTCATGTATTCTTGCATCAGCTATATACCTTGCAACCCAAAGACATAAGGGCCCTCTGACAATATGCAGTTTAGTAAATTGTGATATGTATTAAATTTACTCTGGTTAAATAAAATTGAATGCTATGGTAATTTAAAAAGGTTTTTTTGTTATGATTTACAACTCATTCTTTAGTTCTCCCCTATACATTTCTGTTTTCATTCTCATTCCTTATTTACACTGAGGCAGAAAGTGGGCAAGGGAACAACTGACAATTGTCATTAACTATTTTTCTGTTGATTTTACTGCTGAAATTTCTGTTTACTGGAGACAAGATTTCAGTAAATAGTTTATTACCTTCATGGTGCACTAGATACACTCCCTTATTTGCAGAATGATAAGTCATTTGGTTATTCACGTTCTCCATCCTGTTAGCACTGTTATCTCACAGAAGGTTCAGGGTTTCAATAGTGTTTGAGCCTGGGGCCTGTGTGTGGGGGGTTTGCATGCTCTCCCTTGTCTGTGTGGGTTTTCTCCTGGTTCTCTGGCTTCCCCTTACAGTCCAAAAACATGCAGGTGTGAATGTGAGTGTTTGTATGTCTCTATGTGTCGCCCTTTGATAGACTGGCAAGATCACCCAATGTCCACTGGGACTGGCTTTAGTCCCCATGACCCTGGATTTTCCAGGATAATCAGTAGATAATGAATGGATGGATGCCTCTCCATCCAATCTACACTGCATCTGTCTTTGGTACTGTATGAACTATCAGTTTATTGTTCCATCTGGACCTCATGTTTTTCTACTTATAAAGCATCAAGCGCCATCTAGTGATGTGTAAGATTAGTGCAGTGTTGTGGTGTATTAACTGTGTTGGTTGGGTGCCTAACTTTGTTACGTGAAAAACCTTTAGCCCAATGCAAAATGTGATGAACCACATACAGCCCTACCTTTTCACTGCTTTTAACCTGAAATCACTAATACTGACTGGGCTTATTTGAGGTACTGCTATAAGCTTTCTATGTAATAGTAGTTGGCAGTTATCATGTCGATTAATACAGTATTGTGAAATTGAAATTTCGTCATTCATATTTTTTATTTGAATAGATTAAACTTCACGTCTTAGGGTGATTCTTCAAGCAGTCTGAGGTGCCGGATGAAGTCTTTTGGTTCCTATTACCCAAGCAGCTGAGAGCATTTCACACTAGCTTTAGAAAGCCAGTCAATAGACTGTTTGATCTTTGTACTGTATCTGAAAAAGTCACTCAGTGACAGTTTTTTTCTGCTTAAAAGCAATTTTCTAGTAAGATGCAAAAAGGAAAAAAAAAGTACTTTAAATTAAAGCTTACATTATACATTCTTTGTGAAACATACAGTGTTTGTGTCTGTGTGTCTGTCTGTGTGAACATGACTGACTCAGACAGAGATTGTTCTGATTCAAAGTGTAAAAACTACACTGCATTTAATTATCACTATAGTGAGTTTGGTGCCATTTCTTCATGCACGCAAGTACAAAGTCTTTTCAAAATTGGCTGCTTACTGGAATGTTGAGATTGTAAAGTTAATGTATTCCAGTCTTTGGGATTTTAGAAAAGACGAAAAGCCTGGGTAGGATTTATGTAGATGTTATGCATAAGCACTTTTCTAAGGGCTTGATTAATTAAGTTCATAAGAGGCTTGCAGCATTCAAAGTGGCACCTTTTGATGTGTGATTTGCCAAATGATTCATTTTCTGTTTAAGCTGATCTACTTTCAGCTTCACTGCTTATTTTCAGCCCCAGATCAGTGATGCAGTATTGGGGTCTGTGATTTCCTCTTTTTTACAGTACCTTGACTGAACTAGCCTGAAAGAGTCTATTTTCAGGCTCATATTGGGAACATCTGAATAGCTGCAAGGTTGAACATGTGGCAAAATGAATGGTGTAAGTGATGCCACTTGAGTATGCCATGAGTAAGAACACCCAGTGTTAAAGTTTAACAACAGCTTGACCTAACATAAGTCAATTTGTTTAAATTGTATAACCAAATGATTTTGTGTTTTAATGTTATAAACTAGTTATTATTACTAGTAGAACAGTGTAGTGATTTGTAAAATATTGTTTAGAGAAATTACAATAGATTTTATAACACATTATTTAGTATCTGTTAGATGAGTGTCTTAATACTGGCCATAAACATTTATGGGATTTCACATCATGCATGCTGAAGACTTTTCACAGATAATTATTTTTCAAAAACAATGTCTTAAATTGTATCCAAGCAAGAATTGTTAACATGAATGTACAAATGTCTGTGTCTGGTTTTAGTTCTTGTATTCCAAAAACTGCCGGTTTGAGAGTTTGACATACGGATCAGGTATTGTGACTTTAAAAAGCTGATGTGGCTCCACTGAGAATACATTTCACAAGCTTCTAAAAGTAGGATGACAGTTATCCAAGTTGATTTAGTAGAGATAACCATACACATTTTCTGATTTAGCAGCAGAAGTGCCACCAGAATTTCCAAAACTCAGATTTAGAAATGACACAGTTTGGGTTATTTTGGTTGGTTGGTTTTTTTTTCTTGGCTTGATAAAATGTTTTATGTTTTTCAGATAATGATTTACCTTAAAATGTATCCCCTCTTAAATACAGATATTATTATATGACAATGTTTTATATTGGAATAGCGATATTATGACTCCTTACCACCACTAGGTGGCATAAACTGCATTCTGAAAGCTTTAAACAGTCAGGGCTCTGACCATGGTTTACAGCAGAGATTATGTAATGTTTCTTTGTTTATGGTCCAAATAAATGACAGTTTTTATAGACTAGATACAGCTGCATCCTATAAGGATCCCATCTGCTTTGTATATGTGTCTCTGTTGTGACACTGTTTCAGGACTCTAAAACAGGTCGGACTTTTTTGTAGCAGTGTATGGAAAAAAATACTTACTTCTTTTACTTTACTTAAAACATAACACTGAATCTTAAAATCCTTAGACTACTGTTTACTACTGTGACTAGATAATTCTTTTTCTTTTTCTTTCAATTTTTTCTTCTTCTTTTGTATTCTAGTTTTTTAATCATTTTTAATTACATAACACTTCCTTCTAGGGTTGTACCTCCATACTTGTTTAGACAAATCCTAAAACAAGCCTCAAGTGCTTTAAAATAACAAATCATTTTTGTGTGAAATGTGTCAGAATACAGTATGTCTACCTCTACATTTGCATAAAAGAGGAAGGTACCACTTTTTAAAAAAAGACCCTCTATAAATTATTTAACATATAAAAGAATAAATATCAAAATGTCCAAAATGATGTGATAAAATCCAAGTGTGTCTGTGAATGAAAATGTGATTTTTGAGAAGTTCTGAATGGCCGGCGCATGCTTGTAATGTTAGCATTCTCCTTTAGTGGAGGGTGAGACTTGTGGTATATAAACTCCCACCCTGCCTCTTCTCCCATTACTCTGGATCTGGAAGGGCTAGCTAAGAAATCAAGGATGAAGCTCCTTTTTGTAGCTGGCTTTGCACTCTTTGTGCTCTCTACATTTGACAAGGCTGATTCTTCAGCTTATGACAAAATAGTCACCCACAGTCGCATTCGAGCAAGAAAGGAAGGGTAAGCTTATATATATTATTTTAATTATGACTATTTTGCTATTTTGTTTTTCCATTCTTCTGGAATTCTGTTATTTCATTTTGCATGCAATAGTATAACCATGAGTGGATTTTCTCATTTCTGTACATTTGTGTCTTCAATTTTAAATGAAATACACTATATTGTCATGTAGGCACAATTGTCTCAAAGATACTGATATATGTCATATAATGTTGTTGAATAGTATTATAATAGTATAATACTGAATAGTATAAAGCTGCATGGTTATAGATTTTGAATTAAAATTGAAATCTGGAACATCAATTTGATACCTTGCAGGTACAGATGTCATTATTTATAGTTGACTGTCTGGTCCCAGAGGCAGTATGATACTTCACAAATAATTATTCACAGTTGGCAGGTCCATGTCTTTCCCAGCCGGCCTGTCTGTCAGATAATAATTTACATGTGAATAATTTCAGTTTCTATAGAGTCTTACTCATGTTTTACCTGCTGATTGATAGTTATTCCCTGTTTCACTCTTAACTCTCACCAGACCTAATGTCTGCGCACTCCAGCAAGTCGTGGGGACAAAAAAGAAGTACTTTAGCACTTGTCGTAATTGGTACCAAGGGGCCATCTGTGGAAAGAAAGCGTAAGTGTTGTTTCATGTTTCCATGCGGAGATGCTGTTTCTCTTCCTTACAAATGAACTTTTCAAGCAAATCCTGTGACCAAAAGTTTTTGAAAACCTAGCATTTCTCTTCAGTCCCTGCTTCAAAATCTTTTACGGCTTTTTCTTTTAGGATTTCCCTAGGACTTGTGTTTCCATAGAGACACACATCTGTTATCTTACTTTGAGTCAAACTACTGCTTAAAATGAATAGCACATTGATGGACACAGCCCTAAACTCTTTGATTGAACTCTAAAGATTGTTCCACTCTGTCTCATAAACTGTAAGTTACATTTTTCATAACTTAGGAAGCCTGGTCGTCGTTGGATGCCACAGTGGTGAACCACTGATTCCAGGATATGATGTGGCTGAAGAAGTTTGACTGTATTCATGAATGGAAAAACATTCAGCTGAATCACTCTAGAAAACCTCTTTTTCTCTTATTCTTCCAAATCTCTCAGCACTTTTTTAGTTTAAGCATGGGTCAAGGCCATGCCAGTCTCTTGCCCCATTCTCTCTCACACACTCACACAAATACATGCGCATGCACACACACACACACACAGACATACACATACGCACGCACACACAAACACCGTTTTCCCTGTATGTATTCATTATGCCTTCATTGTAAATAGGCTTTGGTAGTCAAGAATCAATATGACTATACCTTTCTTACTGAATTTGGCCAATGATAATGTTAGTAACTCCAAAAGAATGTTATCTGTTTCAAAGGGAAATGGACAGGGCCAAAAATTCACACAGTAAAACTGTCTTACTGATTTACACCTGCTATAATATACTAATAAAAGCTGTCCTAACATCACAATTTATAACTAGTGAATCCAGTTGAAGTTACATAAACATTTATTTAAAGTAAAGCTGCACTGGAGGTAGAATTTTATATCAGTTTATTAATTTAAAGATAAATAGTTTGTTTGTTTATTTATAATTCAATATTAATTCAAATGTTCTTAGATTTAGAGGGTGGGCAAAACATTAAAGGGCAATTTAACTTAGATCAGGAACAATTTAACTATATAAACCTGCAAGTATACATATGTATACATACTGTATACTCTTCATCAGATAATAAATGTAAATAAATATTATGTACTAAATATATGTAAGTTATCATGACAGAGATATTATCTTTCGCAGCCACACATGACCTTCCCATTGTTCTTCCACAAATGCGTCAGATGTTTCCCTGCATAGTAATAAAACATATTCTTCTTTTCATAATCACTGTTTCAGGGAGCATAACTTTCAGTGGAGCTGATTTAGATTTGGCACATAGCAGACCTTATGTATATTTTAAATGGAACTAGAGTCATGTAGTTTAATAGTCTTCACCCCTTGACATTAATTCAACAAATCAGGATTTTTCTGCTTCCAGAAAATTTAGCACAACCACACTAGCAAAGTTTAAATAAAGCCAGGGTATAATGTTTGACAAAGATATCTGGTCCTTGGAGGAATGGTTCTTGTATAGAGATGCTAACATGCCAGAAGTTTCCAACTTCATGGCCAGACACAATCCCTCTGTGTGGGAAAGCTTTTGCTGACTATGCCCCAATGGGAATTTCATGATCTCATCCCAAACTCTTCAGCTACATTCAACTCTGGTTCAAGTACAGCTGTCAAATAGGCTTCACCCAGAAGCCTTGGTCTGTACACTGTCTGAGACACCAGCAGTGCATAAAAACTATGAACAACCCCCCACAGTCAAGTTTTTATTTTACCTATTGTCACTTTACCCAATATGTTGTAGTTAAGTCATTAACTGCTAATGATCGATAGCTACCTTCAAAAGATTTTTATTTTTTCAATCTTTGTATCATGTTAATTACCTTCACTTCTGAACAGTCATATTTATGTGCACAAATGCTTGTGTGCAAATCCATGTGCAAATAGGTTTCTTTTCTCAATCAAAAAGTAAATGAGCTTTGATAAAGTGTTAGAAGTGTAAAGCGTAAATATTATAATTGTTGTATTTAAGACTATTTTATCATATCATTCAATTTGCCCTTAATCATGGTAGCAGTCACTATCTTAAACACACCTCCGATAAGATACATCCATCTTCTCTATGTTTTCAGCTATCATGAATAGCTGAAAAATTGGTGAAGAAAAAGTTTCCCTACTTAGAGTTTGATAACAATACATGAAACCCCTGGCCAAGTTACATGGGTAAATCTACATTGCTCTTTATGCCTTTTTATTGTCAAATGCCTGCCAGGTATTTGAGGTAAAATGTACATCTCTGAATGTGTGGTTTTCCATGAACTGAAAACAATACAAAAGTGCCAACATGTTGAAACCTGCTGAGAGAAGGGGCATAGGAATGTTTATACCAGCTGTTCTTTTACTAGCCTCCTCGGGGTATGATGTCCAGCACCATTTAAGTAAACAGGGGACATGTTTATGCCTACCAGTATGCAGGCATTTCTCATTTGTATCACAGTTATCTAAACAGGATTATTCTCTGGATTATAAAGGTCTGGTAAAAATGCTGTGGAAAAAATAGTGACAATCAAATCATGTTTTCAGATTATATCAATCATTCCATACAGGCCATCAAAACATTTGAAAGCTCCTATTTGTTAAAATTTCCTAAAACACATTTCTGCTTATATTGCAGTTTTTCAGGGCCAGATTCTTGATGTTTCTGAGGTTAACCAAATGCCAAAAGAGCCTAAACTAATCATTTAGCTTCAAAGAGGAGGTCTTTGTAATATAAATCTACTACTGTAATGGTAGCATAACCCATGAGGCACCGTTTCCATTAGGTTTTGGCATGAGCTGCTGGACCACAAGGGCTTTTTGGGTAATAAAGGAGATAATGAGTAACATCTGGGAAAACTAATTACATAACACAACACCAAAAGATGATTCTGCTTAAAATACAGCAGGCAACAAGATATTTCTTTTCATTTCTGTTAAAAGATTCTAACAGTATTTCAAAGGATGTGCTACTGTATGTTTGAGACGTTTGTGTTTTCCCTACAGGACTGTGCTTTATGAATGCTGCCCAGGGTACATGAAGTTGGAGGGAATGCGTGGTTGCCCTGCAGGTACAGTGTGTTAAGTGGTACCATGTACTATACTCAGTGTGTAAAGGTTAGATTAGGTCATATCCTCCAACTGTTGAGCAGCTGTGTGCTATATTTGAAATCAGACCAAATAAACTAGACGAGGATCTGTAGCAGATTGTAGACATGTGGGTTCTTTTTTTTCCAATTCCCAAAATGTTTCAAAGATTTCTTATTTATATTTTTAGAAAGACAGACTGATATCTAATAACGCTTATTGCTAATTTCATTCTTAGTGGCCCCAATTGATCATGTGTATGGCACCTTGGGTTTGGTGAAAGCCACCTCAACACAAAGATATGCTGACATTTCTAAACTGAGAGCCGAGATTGAGGGATCTGGATCCTTCACCTTCTTTGCACCCAGTAATGATGCCTGGGAGAACTTGGATGAGGTACGTCAAGAATAGAACAAGAAGCTGCAGAACCTCTCTGTCTATGATGTTTTGACTTCTCACTTTGTAATGCACACTACCTAGAGATATGTTTTTATTGTGATTTGGTGCTATACAAATAAAATGGAATTGAACTGATTTTTTTTTTTCACCTAACAGACAGTTAGGAATGCATTGATCAGCAACGTCAACATTGAACTGTACAATGCTCTGCATTATCACATGGTCAACAAACGCCTCTTGACCAAAGATTTAAGGAATGGAATGACAGTCACCTCCATGTACAATGACCTTGGTCTCCTTATTAACCATTACCCCAATGGGGTAAGTATGATCATTATTATTGTATTATTATGGTGTTCCCCTTGCAGGTGTCCTAAAAATCTGTTCAGTAGTATAAAATTGATGTGTATGTCGTGTGCAGGTGGTGACTGTGAACTGTGCCAGGATTATCTATGGTAACCAAGTTGCCACCAATGGTGTTGTGCATGTCATTGATCGTGTCATCAGCGCTGTTGGACGCACCATGCAGGATTTCATTGAGACTGAAGATGACCTGACAACTCTGAGTGTGAGTACACACACAGGGACTCAGGGTAGACAAGACAAACAGTTTGTTTGCTTTACTTTTTCGCTCAACAGGGATAGTGCACCTTAGTAAATGGGAAAGTAAATGTGCCAGAGTCATCCAAAAAGGATATTTTTCATCTGTAGTAACAACAGTAATGGCCACATGCTATTTACAGAGATATATGGAATACTGGAGTAAATACAGCATTTACATTTATAATTTTATTTTTAAACAAAATTTTCACAGGCTTATCATAACTATCTTCTGAAAATGTTCCTACTGTACTGTGCTGTATTGTATCACTAAACATAATCCTGCTGACAAAATCACTTTTTAGGATGTGATGCAAAACACTGGACTTTTAGAGAAGTTGGGTCAGCCAGGACATTACACTTTCTTTGCCCCTACTAACAAAGCCTTTGAGAGTCTGGGCAGTGATGTGTTGGAGAGACTTCAGAGTGACAAGGAGGTTCTCAAAGGTAAGCCATCCTTTTATAGATCTGTCACTGTTTTCCAATGCTCAAAGATCACTCAATGCTATTTGTACCACCACAGAAGAGACTGAGGGTTTGTACTTCTAGCAAACTAGGACCATATTTATATTTAATGATAGCGGTAAAGAAAAATAAATGCAGTGGTTCCCTGGCGGCATGTTTGCTAGAATATTTTGTCTTTTTTTTTTTTTTTTTAAATTTCTTCCAATTCAAAACAGATGAAGCCACAGTGGAGCTGGAGCTTACACACATTTGGCAAATATCACATAACAGAGTTGTAATAAAAATAAGACTTTAGTTTCAAGTAATGCATGAAATTGTGGGTGGAAAGTAAAACAAAGCAACACATCATTTGAAAGATTTGTAAGGTTTTGAGTTACACTGTACATGTTGCTCAGGATTAACATTGACTAGCAAGATCTGCACACGCAAGTTAAAGTGTTATATACATTTATTGTGACTGAGTTGCTGAGAAAACAGCAAAAAAAAGTGTCGAACCTTTTATCATGAGTTGTTGCATCAACTCTGACAGGAAAGAAACAGCTGCTTCATTGAGCAAGCTGGTTAAATTGGCAACAGCTCAAAATTTTTTATTAGCCCAGAGTATGCCCTGCGATATGAAATTAGACCATTTCACACAAAGCTAAACAGAGCTGCAGAGAAAGCGCATGTTGTCTCACTCAAGGACCCGAGGGATCCAAAGGGTCTTCAGGTACCCGGGGCAATATATACTCATAATATAAAACAGCCCATCCAGCCAATTGATCTACCCAGCATTCAGTTAAACATCTACCTGTATGTTACCTACAATAAAGCGCACATTAATTTAAAACTTTGTCCTGTTTTTTCAGCTCTTCTGAATTTCCACCTCCTGGACTCAGTCCAGTGCTCTGAGGCTATCATAGCCGGCAGCTCTTATGTGACCCAGGAGGGCAATAACATTGAGATCGGCTGTGATGGCGAAAGTTTAACAGTTAATGGCATCAAGATGGTGCGCAAGAAGGACATTGTCACCACCAACGGTGTTATCCACCTTATTGACCAAGTACTCATGCCAGACTCAGGTTAGAATCCCAGCTTATCTTTTCCTCTTATTTGAGTATACCTGTTTTGCTAAATAAATTTGTGCTAGGTTTTTGATGTTTCTGTGTAATGCATTATAATGGTGTGGGGATTTCCTGTGCCCTTTAAGCTAAGCAGGTGATGGAACTCTTGGGAGGTTCCCAGTCAACCTTTGGTGACATGGTATCTGAGCTGGGCCTTACTGCAGAGATGACACCAGGGGCTGAGTACACTTTGTTGGCTCCCCTCAACACTGCCTTCAGTGGTGAGTCTTATATTGCTTAATGCAATATGCACATCCCCGTCTGCCTTTGTGCAAGTGGCTGTATATGAACCCTGGATGAAGTCTGTCACAGTCCGAAATAAAGAAAAGTATGTTTATTTCCACTTGTGTCCTTACTCATAAGAGAATAGATACAATATGTCCATATAAATTACAGATTTGAAAAAGCTTCATGCCACTAAACACGCACCAAATACCAACTACTCCAGAGAGCATTCCTGAACTCCAACCAGATGTTTTGTTTCTGTGACAGGAATGTGCATTTAATTGCAGAATACTTGCACCTTTGGAACTGTACGGTTTAAATGGGTGTAAGTAATGCACAGGCAAGAACAGCTGGATGTAACACCACATGAAATACTGTACGTGACGTTTCTACAGAACTGTCCAGTAAATTAACTCACTAATAGCAGATTTGATTTTCTTACAATTAGCACTGTGAATTTGTACGAAAGTGCTGTGAGAATATTAACAATATAACACTTCTGTTGCAAAAATCAGTAAATTAGGTGTGAATGCACAAGATAAGTTATTTTTGGAAACATGAAGCCATTTCTTTCTTCCAAAGATGAAGTGTTGTCCCAGGATCAGAGGTTGGTCAGGATTATCTTGAAGAACCACATCTTGAAGAATAAGTATATCTTGGGGCAGCTGTACAATGGCCAACGGCTGGAGACACTTGGAGGAAGACTTCTAAGAGTCTTCATCTATCGCACAGTGCGTCCGGTTCTTTGAAGTTATGCCTAAAAATTGTGGTTGGCTGCTACTTAACACACACTACATCAATTACAGTTGTCATTTGACCATTAATCCTCATATCTTTGAGATGTAATATTCCACTTGCCTTAAACTTGTTGAATATTTCTGCAGGCTGTGTGCATTGAGAATTCCTGTCTGGTAAGGGGCAGTAAGGAAGGAAGCAATGGGGCCCTTCATTTAATGAGGACTCTGTTGAAACCAGCGGAAAAATCTATGTTTGAGATTCTGACAGAAAATGGTGGGTTCAAGTAAGTACAGAGCAATATCACTCTAAATGGACTGTGGTATTCAAATGCACCAATAATACTCAAACCACATCTTTTCGTATCTTTCCATTAAGTCCACATGTCACATTGGGAATGAAAAAGTGCTGTTGTTTCAAAACGTCAGCTGACAGTGTGTTCTGTAACAGCAAGGTTACTGTTTTCTTCTCTGTGCTGCAGGATATTTTTGTCTCTGATGGAAACTGCTGGCTTGACCGACCTGTTGAAACAGGAGGGAGACTATACTCTGTTTGCTCCAAGCGATAAGGCTTTCACTGGTTTGAGCGACAGCGATTTGGCTTTGTTGAAGAGTAGGTCTCCCTGACTCCCTTTATCTTTTAATGTGGTTTAAGATATATGTGGCCACTTAAAAATCTCAAAATAATAATTTTAAAAAAATGATTTATGTGTTTGCTGTATCTTAGGTGACATAAATGCTCTCAGAACCATCCTTCTGTTTCACATAAGTAATGGTACCTTCATTGGTGGTGGTTTGGAGGCTGGAGTGACAAACCTGCTGAAGTCTGTCCAGGGCAGTAACCTCAAAGTGATATTTGTAAGTCTTCAATTCAACCAGACTGAACATAATTTATTTTAATTAAGTAATCAATTCCAGCTTAATAGTTATCTTTAAGTTTAAATGTGTTTAACTCCTGTATGTGTGATCCCTATTATTTAATTTGCACAATCATTAATGTTGTCATCGGATAAAATATCATTCTCAATTAATTTTGAAACATCAAATGAATTAATAAACATTAGTCGCTGTAGAACAGAGTTCATTCCACATATTGTAAATTACAGGTTCATTCAAGCTGTTCATTTACGGTTTTTCTTGTCTGTAATTATTTTAATTGTTTCCCTCAGGCAAACAACACAGTGCAAGTGAATTCTGTCCAAGTCCCTGAATCTGATATCATGACCACAAATGGAGTTGTTCATGTTGTCAACCAAGTCTTATATCCTGGAGGTACACATTTACCCAGTCAACATTGTTACCAGTCTATCAAGAGCTCCTCTCTGCACGGTGTTTATAACTATTGTAAAAACCTGATTACAGTTAATGCACTGTGCATTCTTCCAGATATACCCGTTGGAAGCCAGGATCTCCTCATGCTATTAAGGAGGCTCATCACTTACATGCAAATTAAGGTGCCATATATCAAAAACTGATTTCTTGGTATTAAAGTTGCAAAGTTTTAAAGGGGAGAATATAGTAAGTGATTAAGGTTTTGCTTTTGAGTACGGGTATTATTTGACTGGACTCCGCGATTTGTTTAGTTTGCTGTTATTACACATTTTTCACAATTTATTTAATATTTAATTACATGTTTTCTTATGTGGCATGCTGTAAACCATTTTGTTCTGTTAACAGATTTTTACCTTTTTTCACAGCATATTCCAGGATTCAAATATCCGGAAATTCCCCTTACATTTATAAGTAAGTAGCTAAATTTTGTTTATTTTATTTTAATAATATTATTTTTTAATCCCCTAAGAGGCATTCTTCACTGTCATTAATGGCTTCATATCTTCTGTTGTTATTAGAGAGGATCATCACTCGTGTTGTGGAAGGTACAGTAATGATGATTACAAAGTATCATCAAGATGTGATTCCTAATCTGTAAAGTCTGACAGACTTAAATATTTAGTTAACGCAATAGATTCATGCATAAAATTGCGAGGACATGGGTTAAAGCATGCACTGATCAATCACATTTCATTAATTCGTACAATTTCATGCTAATGTAGTTGCATACACATACATGCAGGCTTTGACAGCAGGAGTAGCATTGAACAGAGAAGAAAAGACAGTCACTTCTATTGCTGCCTAAATCTTGTACCAGAAGTCAACAAAGCAGATCTAAACTGCAAGTGCAAAGACATGATTATGAATCACATTTTTCTCATAGTAACCTTTCTGATCCAGTGAAAGGTCCATTTGTTATGATATCTGCATACAAATGGGAAATTCTCTGTATCAAAGGGCAATGCTGTGCTAGGTGAAATAGCATTATAGTGAAAGCTGCCTTCTTTTATAGGTCCTCAACTGGCCAAAGTGACAAGAGTTATCCAAAGGGAACCCTCTGTCACCAAGGTTACCAGGGTCATCGAGGGTGACCCCACTATCACCAAAGTCACCAGGGTCATCGAGGGTGAGCCCACTATCACCAAAGTCACCAGGGTCATCGAGGGTGAGCCCACTATCACCAAAGTCACCAGGGTCATCGAGGGTGAGCCCACTATCACCAAAGTCACCAGGGTCATCGAGGGTGAGCCCGCTATCACCAAAGTCACCAGGGTCATCGAGGGTGAGCCCGCTATCACCAAAGTCACCAGGATTGTCCCAGGTATATATTTCTCACTTTGACCAATAGGTGGACTGTTTAAATCATTTATCATTTTAGGAACTCGTAACAGCTGATGTTGTCAGGCCATCAGTGCTCTAACATCAGCTGGGAAGAGTGAAACAAATTCAGATTTAAACACAGAAATTTAAGGATAAGTCACAATATTTTAAGCAATAACACAAAATATACAAACATAAAATACTGGATGCTAATGGGATTAATCAAACCTAAAATATCAAATATTATTTACACCTAAAGCCACTGCACCAACAAATGGTTGGGTTAAAATGTGAATGTTATGATTGGTATATTAAAGCTAAAAGGACCAGTATCCAACTAAATTACACTTTAAGGCAAGGTTTATTACAGCACAGTGAAATGTAACCCGCTACAAAATATTACAACTTCACTTCACAGATGTTCTTTTCTTTCAGGAGGTGACCTGACAGAAATTTCCCTTGAAGGGGTGTCTAGTGTTGGTCTTGATCTTACCAGAAAGATCCAGAGTGAGTTTTCTAAGTTTTATTTTATATTTTTATGAATGGAGAAATACAGGCAAAAAATAATATGCTACTTGCCACCATCTTCATAGATGGAAATACACCTCTCAAAGGAAGAGCTGCTCCCAGACGAGCTTAGGTGAAATGTGCTTGAGTGAGTGATTCAACATTTTGGGTAATAACCATAGACTGTTATCTTTCTTGATAAGAGTCAGATGAGAAGACTAGTTTCACTCATGCCTCTACTGAAAAATGATATAATGTCCAGTTGGCTTTAGAAAAAAGGCCCAAGAATTTGTTGTACTTAACATTTATTTCTTTATTTTATTTATTTACACATAACAACACAAATAAAAGAAACATTCACAAAAGAAATCAATGTTAAGGAGAAGGCAAAAGTCACAAACACTTATCTTGGCCCTTCCTATAACAAAAAAACCCCAAAAAAACAAAACAAAAAACAAGAAAAATTACACAAGTAAAAGCACATAACGCCAATAAAACCACAACATAAACAGAACGATGAACATCATGACTGAAACCTGGTTTATCATATTTGTCTATATTGTAAACCTTTGTTGTTGTCCAAAAACTATTAAAAACACACAATTGAGCATGTTATTTCTTTACAAACTGCACAGGGTATGTCTTTGCTTAAAAAAGAGCTCCAGATCCTAAGAGTGGCCATAACTGCCTTTTCAAGTAACCAGAGACTGTGTGTTGGCCCAGTTTACTCTGAGATGTCAGACTATGGATGTATTATAAGAGCAGGATACGGCACTGATACTGGATGGTGTGGGGGAGAAGGGTGCCATCTTTTAATCTGGTATTCCACTCCTATAATTCAGCCATGCTTCAGACACTGTAAAAAGTTATGACTATTCTTACCTTATGTGTATTAAGGGAAACTGCATACCAGATCACAAGATGGTGCCAAATTCATTCTTCTGATAAAAAGATGTTCAGATGTTTCACACACATCCATGTTTTTGAGCCCTTAGAGTATGAGCTTTTTGTACTCCAGCCATTTCAGGAATTAAAAACATATCACTCAGTGCATCAATGTGATTCATTGATATGTTTTAAAGAGTTCTTGGACAACAACAGCGATCTACAGCACGGCGCATTATTTCAAGCAGTGGCAGTTATTGTCCTAGTTTGTGTGACTACAGCTACCAGTGGCATTAGAAAAAAAATAATAAAAAAGACATTATGGAAATTATAATGGAAAAAACAGGAAATGAATATACAGAAATAAAATATTAGATACTAAAAGACGATAAACCTAATACTTAAAATATTATGTACATCTCAAGAAAATGTAGCTCATTAAACACCCAGTTGGATTAAATGTGAATGTAATGATTGGTATATTAAGCCTAAAACAATCCGTATGTATCCAGATATACTTTAAGGCAAAGTTGCTTACACCAACATAAACTGCAACTCTGTACAAAATATTCCAATTTCACTTTTGGCTGTTGTTTTCTTTCAGAAGGTGGCGAAAGCCCGCGTAAGTTGTTTTCAGTTTGTATATCATTATTAATGACAAAAAATTGTGTGTAAAAATAACATGTGACTTAAATGTTTGTTTGCCTTTAGCAGTTGGAGGAGCTGCTCCAAAAGGATCATCTGCTCCGAGAAGATCATCTGCTCCGAAAAGAGGTTAGGTGAAAAAAAGTATAAGTCTAAAAAATTCCACACTGAGTTATTTCAGGCACTCAGCTTGTGTCAGCTGCTATGTTCAAATAACATCTTGTCTCCATGTCATACAGCCTATAAACCTTAAACCATGGCCATTGCACTTGAGTAAGTCAGTAACTATTCTCTTTCTTGATAAGAGTCAGATGAGAAGACTGAATCCACTCATGCCTGTACTGTAACATGATGTTAGGGCCAGTTAGCTTTAGCACAGAGAGTAGAAAGAAGAAAAACAGCTAGGCTGGCTCTGTCCAAAGGTAAAGGCCTACTCTTATCAGTAAAGCTCATTGAGTAAGGGTTACTTTCAGTGATTTTCAATTTTTTGGTTACTTTCCAAATATCCCAAACAAAGATTCAATCATTTTTTGTGCTAAATGTAATGACCGTAACCTGGTTTAGCATATTTGTCTGTGTTGTAAACCTTTGTTGTCCAAAAAATTTGAAACATACACAAGTAAGCATGTTAGATGGGGTATGTCTCTTCTCAAAAAAAAGCTCCAAATCCTAAAAATGACAATAACTGTATTATCAAGAGGCTACAAATTGGATATAGTAGTTGACTGTTTCGGCTGTCAGACCATGGATGTAGTATAAGAGCTAGATATGGTCCTGATACTAACCCTTTCAGCCAGTTTTACCCAGTGGCCGCTCATGGTACTGTAACTGAAAAATCCCCATAGGTCCAAAAACATTTTCTCTATAGACCATAAGAACATCTGTTGTCAGTTACAACTCTTTAAATTGAACGAATGAATGAATTTTTAATTCACAGAGGGTTTACATTTGTGAAATTTTCATAGAATTTTATTTTGTAATGTCATATCAATATAAAGTCTATTGGACCGAGAGGGACCATATGGGCAGGATCAGCAGTGTGGAAACAAACCAGAAAACTTGAGTGAGAGGAATTGCCACCATCCAGTGCTTCAGACATTGCAAAGTCATGACTATTCTTAGCATGGTATTAAAGAGACCTGGATATCAGATCACAACACACAATATGGTACCAAATTCGTTCTTCTGAAGGTGCTCAGTGGTGCACATTCTGAAAAAAAAGATCTTTATGCTTGCAGGTTAGGGCCATAAAAAATGTTCAGATGTTTCACACACTTACATGTTTTCGGGCCAGTAGATTGTTTTTTTGTTTTTTTTTTTAAAAGATGTACAGATGTGCAGCCATGTGACTCACTGGTGCATTTTAAGGAGTTCTTGGACAACAACAGAGGTCAACAGCACAGCCAGATAAGCTAAACAGAGTTTTATATTCATGGACATCTCAGCATGTACAGGAAATTCTATTTGGTTTTAGTCTGTGTATGGGGATTTGTGTAAAATAGCCAAAATTAAGAAAAACCTATGCCTTATCCTTTGACACACTGTATCTTGTTTATTGAATGTGCACAAAAAAATAAGGGGTAAAATGTTTTGTGAGGGTTATGTGCTGGGAAATTTCTTACAAGGCACAATAATTAGCCAGTGATGAGCTATCAGCCATGTACATAACATAACTCCCAGTAAAACCAGTTATTTTTATTTAACTAAACCAAATATGGGGCAGTGATAGTTGGATTTTGTAATCTTTTGACAGAGTCACGCTAGTTGTTTCCCCCTGTTTCCATTCTTTACATATTTACCATTCAGGCATGGGAATGGCTGCAATCTTTTCATCCAACCCTTAGCTAGAATGTAAATAATCCTTTATTTTTTAAATGCCCAGCTATGTCTTTACGCTAACTATGAGCTGTTCACTTTCTTGCTGCCAGGCTTGCTTCTACAGCGCTCACCTGAAGGCTATGCTGACTCTTGTTGCTAATACTGCCGCTGTTCATGTAGCATATCATGAGACCTACCCCCCCCACAGCTTCCACCTGTAGGCTCTGAGTTTATACACTTCCCAGAGGAAGGAAGTTATAATCATCACTCCCCAATCCCTGCTGCTGCAAGCTTGTTGTTTCCTTGTGGGGAGATGAAATCAGAGCCTAGATGCCAAATTTCAACACAGCACATATTCTGTGCTTGTATAATAATCAGCTTCATGTGAGTTGGTTTGCTGACATGTATTCATCCTTTTGTCTTTTTTACCAGTTGCTGACAGGAGAAGGACCTGAGCATGAACGAACGAGACACGCCGAATCCAGTGGGTGAAACTGATGTTTCACTGCAGAGAATACAGTTAAAAATGTCAGTGATTTCAAGTTTACTGTAATAGGTATGACTGACAAAAATAAAACTCTTCTCATAAACAGTTTAATGGTGCTTTGAATGTATGTCTGAGTCTTTCACTTCTTTCTACGTAAACAATGTTCCAGTGAACATTTTGGCATGACTTTAAAAAAACAAGGAGCAAGGGTAGCAATAAAATCTTTTAAATCCAACCCATTAGGGTAGCAATAAAAATATTTAAACTTCTCAACTTCTCATTGGGCTGAACACTGAAGCAAGGAGATTTTATGATCTCCTTGGGAAAACCTTTAAATCCCTGCATGATAAAGGCAAAAAAAAAAAAAAATGTTGATGTGGTTTCAGACTGTTATGTTATTTTAATCTTTTTGGCTGGAAGTTGTTTAACATTTCATAATTTTCTCTATGCTTGTATATTATTTGGAATTGTGTATCCAACTGCAGGTTTTTTTTTTCTATATTACAAATATGTTCCAATAAAGTGGTTTCTTTGGTGTAAATATGCCACTTTGAAAAAGGCATCTGAAGAGATAGTGGTTTGCAGTCATTTCTAAGGCTCTTGTTAGGCTCTAAAGTAGTCACAGTATCAAAAATTACAACTCCGATGTTTATGTGTGCATTTTGAATTTAAATTAGAGTAAGGTTTCTTTTCAGTGAAGGCTCACTGATTTGTCTGTATGTTTAAGGGGAACTTGGCAGTCCACTTTTGGAAACTTCCAAGAAGTCATTATGTACAATATAAAATAAACTGCATTCACTGTGACTAAAGAACTCTCTTTCTTAATTTGTTATGGAAAAGAGATGTCTTCCTATAAAACAGTGTGTGAAATATACAAAAACAAAGCAAAAATGCATGTTCCATAACATAACTAATTATAATTTTTTTAAATAGTAAGTATTATTAAGCAGTGACATGAAAAACAATGAATGGGTCAGGCCCAGTTCCATGGTAATCTGGTTACAACATACTTTATTGCAGTTTGTGCCCCTTGAGTCAAAATCCAAGCAAGTGCTTAGACAAAAACAAAAACATGGCAAAATGCAAGATTCAACTTTCTGCTTCTCTGTTATTTCACAAGAAATAATTTGCATTTTTCAACAACATCAGTCACTCAGCCAGCCAGCTGCAAGCAGTGGTGAAGTCATTGTGTATATGGTCACTGTGTTTTCATTTTTATTGAGTAATAGTTCAAATGACATCTTAAATTAAGCATTTTGTCTGCTTATCCAGTCAGTGGCCTGTGGAAAATCAATGAAATAACTACTACAGAAATATGTTGCTGTATTAGTTACTATACAGCAAAACCAACCGATATGCTGCATATATGATGAAAGAATAGCCCACAAGACCCAAACCTGGCACCTTGTTGCACAAAATAATTGTGAAGAGTTCTTGCCTTTCACCAAATCAGTGAGGTCACATTGCACAACTCTGATTAAAAGATGTGGATCTGACAGAGTTTACTATGTCATGTATCTCATGACAACATGCAGTATATTAAGGGGCACACTTTGGTATCCTGCCACTATATTTAAATCTGTATGCTCAAAGTTTCTGAGGTCTTGAAAAGTTTTAACACAATTTAACTCTAATGTTGCACAGTTATTTACAGTGTTTCAGCATAAAGAAAGAAAGAAAGGCATCATATCTCAAGTTCATGTTCATCCAGGGTGATTTTGTGTTTTGTCCTGTGTAATTAGGCTAATCTTACAATTGTCCTCAATTCAGTGTCAGGATCAAAAATTCTCATCTGTATAGATACTGTATGCCAGTATGTCATGTCAAGTCAAATTTCATTTAGTTAAAAAAATTGTATTGATTTAAAATGTTGTTGGTGAGATGAGAACACATCTGCTGGAGGACCATGTTGCTTTTTCATGTGGTTTCTGGTTTTTCCATGCTGCACTCAGCAGTGATTTCCCCGTCTGTTATTAAGACAATGAGACTACCTTTCACTAGACACAGAGTAAACACGCTACACATCATGTCCAGTTCATCTTACTTTAATGTAAAAACGTGAATTTAAAATGATCACACTAACAATGTGTCCAGGATGTACTCTGGTGGGAACAACTTTACTGTTTATGAAATAAATGAAGTGAATACTTCTACTTACAGTTATCTTACTATTATTATAGGTTTCGTATGAGCTGTTAAACCATACTAACTGAAAATAAGTACGGTTGTTTGACATTTTTATATAGTTGATAAGGCTCTAGAGAGTACAACAATCTGAGTTTTTCATCTCTGTGGTATGTGTCATACAGAGACACAGATTCAAAAGTTATATAATCTGTCTTGGTCTCACAGACTGCCAGGAATGATTGTCTCAGTGAATCAAACACAGCCTAATGAGCTTCTCTATGTTCAGCTCAGACAATTTATTCAGCATCTTTTGCCAATAGCTTTACGTACTCATAATATGTCATCCTAGAATGTGTTGTATAATTATTCTAATCTGTATGTCAACACTCAAAGGTCTTTAGCAGATATGCAAAAATACCGGCTTTAATTATAAACATCATAATTATCCACCATAATATCACCAGCTGTCTTCAACATGTTTCAACTCATATCTTATCCAAAACATACAAACTTTAATATTGTTTGACTGTTTCCACTCGTGGACACCAAGACATTACATAACATTTGGGCTGCAGAAACAATGCATGACAAGCAGATGCCGTTTCATCACTGGATAAAGTTATTGTGAAAGAACAGTTTTCAAGTTTTAGTTTTTATTTACTTCAGTAAAGTCAATGAGCTTTGTTTATGCAACTATGTTGAGAATTAATGAAGAGGGAATTGGAGAATTGAATCTTCAGACCTGGGCATGGATTAGTGGTTGGCACTGTTGCCTCACAGCAAAAAGGTTCCTGGTTCTCAACCCGTCAGGGGCCTTTCTGTGTGGAGTTTGCATGTTCTCCCTGTGCTTGTGTGGGTTTTCTCCAGGTACTCTGGTTTCCTCCCACAGTCCAAAAACATGTATGTCAGGTTGATTGGTGACTCTAAATTGCCCATAGGAGTGAGTGTGAGTGTGTGAGGTTGTTTGTCTCTATGTGGCCCTGTGATGGACTGGTGACCTGTCCAGGGTGGACCCCTGCCTTTCACCCAGAGAGAGCTGGGATAGGCTCCAGGAGATCCCTGTGACCCTGGTTAAGGAATAAGCAGGTATAGATAATAGATGGATGGATGGATCTTCAGACGTCAACAACCACATAGGTTGTATGGCCCTACCTTCTGAAACAAAAACAACAGAGCTTCCTAAATTAGATAACCTACTGGCAGCAGAAATGATGCCAGATCACTGTAAAAAATAAAGGCCTAACCATATTATAGGTTCAATGTTTAATATTTAAAGCAATCTATTAACAGAAACGGAAAATAATTCTCATATATATGTTGCCGTTAATATGTAATAGCTGGAAAATCCCTTTTAAGTTTACCTAAGTAAAGAGTGGGCCTCCTTTCACAAATGCAGTCATGTTTTGGCAAAATAAAAAAGCCTAGTACCACCTGAGCCATATGACCTCCCTCTGGACAATGACCTGGAAGGATGAGGATCCATGAATGATGAGGATCTGGATCCAGACATCTGACTCAGAGGAGAAAGGTCCCAGGATGAATAGTAGTCCAGGACAGAGAACAAAGGAAATATGCAGGTTTATTGTGCAAAAGTTTGTACCTCACTGGCAGGACAACATGGGCTATTATACACATCACTGAGTTTAATACATTAAGAATGAAACACGCCCACTAGCACGAGAATGACAGCAATCAGGGCAAGAAGTAATCATTTGCAGTAAGTAAGAATTAAAGGTGTCTTCAGTTTGGAGTCAAAAGATTAAGCTTAGGTTAAGATTAAATGGAATTTATTAATTATAATGTATTATAATAACCACAGAGTTAAGGTTATACAGCTTATTTTGATTGTGGGTTAGTTATAAAAAAAATAACCTGTTAGAAAGTAAGTCCACTGTTTTGTCAACTGACCATCTACCTATGTGGATGTTGTCACTCTATAACACCACGTCCTTTGCTCCTAACCTGGAGGGCTTTATCACTTGAACATAAATATGTCAGTCTGGGCCATTTGCAGAGAAGACATATGTCTTATAAGAATGCTAGGGGTCCAGTAATCCATGTATCTATCCATTTCCTATGCCCACTTATCCTTGAGGTTTGCAGAGGAGCTCAAGTTAATCCCAGTTGAAACTCAGGGCAAGACCTGGCATACACCTTATCACAAAGCTGTCACATAGATACAGACAGCCATTCATATGCACATTTACACCCACAGGCAGTTCAGAAATACCAATTAATCTGGACTGTGCAAGGAGACCAGAGCACCCAGAGGAAACCCCACAGAAGCACAGACAGAACATGAAAACCTCACATAGAAAGGCTCCTCCCAGCTGGCAGATTGCTCCCAGAGTTCTCTTGCTGTGAGGCAACAGTGCACATCAGTAGAGGTCATTTGCTAGTAAAACATAACAACAGGTTGCTTGTAAAGACGTCCCATGGGGTCATTTTTTGTCGAAGGTCAGGCTCTAAGAATTTGGAAAATTTCAAACTTTGACACCTGTTTCCTGAAGCAAAGCTTTTTATCCAAATGTAAGTTATTTGTTTGTGTCAGATTTTCCTTGTCTTTTTTTTAAAGCTGTACTTTATTTGTTTGTACCTCCCAGTGGAAGTGTTAAAACAACACTGTGATGCATGCTTTATTTACATACTGGCTCTTTTTCTAGTTTTAATTTTACATAGAACTCAATTTAAATGGTGAGATAAAAGAATTATGAGCTTTACTATTACAAAATGACAGACTACTGGGCCTTATACATAGAAACAGAATATCTTCTACCCATACAGCCCATAAGTATACCAGATCACTTTAAAAAAAAAAAAAATCTCTTCTACTGTTTAGATGAATTCAGTGTTCTTCACCTGTGAAAAATGGAAAATCATTATGAGCATATTATCCCACGCAGGTCAAAATGGATAAAAAGGTAGCAATAAAGGGTAATTATAAGCAATGAATAATTCATTGAATATGACAAACATAATCCACAGACACAGATCCATCTACCAACAAAATTGCCTTTCAAGGACTTTCATCTTTCAAAGCCAACTTTAAAATAAATGTGTAAAATAAATCCCAAAAAGCACTTTGACTCACTAGCCCATTATTGCTTAACCCACCCAATTCTCAATGGGAATCTTGTGACGTGCTGTAACAAATGGGGAATTTACTGGACTTTGGCCACACAGAAGCAATATCTCAATGGACAATATTTCAAGAATAAACTATTCATGGACTCCTTTCTGGTGCTGAATCATAAGAATGGCCCTTTGACATAGCCTTGTATCCATACTGAATGGCTAAACTGCTTAACAAAACATGAGATGTGGTCAGCAATTCAGAGGTGTGGCTAGATGTGAATATATCAAGCCTCATTTCAAGGTTGGTGCTATCAAAACATTGATTTGATTTATTGCTCAAAATGATGCCGTCAGTTTATATGCACATTGTATCTTGTATAAAAACGTGGTAGGTTTTTGTTGCTTGTTTTAATACTTACTGCTTTAACACTTTCAATGTGACACTTAAAGTTTATGTACTGTATTTTTCATCTAGAACAGGAAATATTTTTCAATTAGGTCAAAACAGTGAATGTTAAAGTTAATTTATTGTAACCTATTTTCACTGTTTTCCAAATTCCCTGAGATATACAGCTTTGGTGCAGCACAAAATGAATAATTTAATGGTCACTCTACTCTCTTTTCAGTTCTATAGCCCCAGAATTTCTATGTAAATGTAACATCTGTTTATGGACATGTGCTTTCCAGAGAAGACTGATCAATTTTTCCTAGAACTGTGTCTCTTAGCCACAGATAAATTACCCCCCCCCCCCTGGCTCTCTCTCTCTCTCTCTCCCCCTCTCTCTCTTGCTCTCTCTCTCTCTCTCTCTCTCCCTCCCTCATCTTTATCCTAAACTGTATTTTCCAACCTATGGCTCCTCCATCTTAAATATCTTTTGTCACTGAGAGGTTTCCTGCCATATATCATCACACATCTCGCATTAATATATTTTCTCAGTGTTGAGCTAATGGTATGTAATATATTAGCACTGAGACCTGGAAAACTACAAAAAAATGTTTTGCGGTGTTTGACCTTCGGCAGCTGCAGTCTCATGTTTTTTCCAAATTGCATAGCTCACTGAAGGCACAACAGGGATCAACAGTGTGCAACAACTTCCCAGACACTTGGTCCAACACAGGCAGATGGATAGAAAAGATTTGGTAATGTTGAGTTGTTATGGAAAATACATAAAGCTCTTTGGTAGAAAGATCCAGAATTGCGTTTATTCTCTGAATTTGACAAATTTGTGCATTTTAGCATGAGGACAGACACATCACTGATAGAACACTGATCTTGCTTTTACCTTTTTGAGGTATTTAGACTGAATGTGCCGTACATTTGACCTGGTGACGTGTTTTGAATTATAGCCTGACAGCTGAGAGCTACTGTGTGTTGATGAAAGGCTACATGAGGATATAATGTTCAAATCATTCTTGCTTAAAGTAATTCATTGCATTTAGGTTTAACACCTTTCATTTTCTGGGCCAACATAAATAATGTGAAATACCATTCTTATCATTAGTCCTGGCTTTTAGAACAGCTTGCATGACACAACAAGGATTTAAACTAGAGGCAACTAGGTTGTTGCAGGCCCCTGCCAGCTATTGGTCATTTCTACACAACTGAATGGGAGCCCTGCAGCCTAGTATTAACCAATTTATTTACTTATTCTTTGTCTTTTTCATCCTAGAAAAAAGTTGAGAAAAACTGCTGGAAAAAGCTTTTCAGTGTAACTCTAGTGCTTCCAAGAAGAATGTGAAGACCTGTTTGAGCAAACACTAAGAGAGTCTTCTACAAAGCATTCTGCACCATTGTCTTATCTGGTATTGCATACAATGGACAGTGGTGTCATAACACACTTGATATTCATTCACTTAATTTGCATCAGAGCTCCTGGCCAGCCAGCAAAACATTTAATAGTATTAGGCAACTTAAATACTTTTGGACTCTATAACTAACAGACCATGCACAGTTTTTGTTTCATTGTGTATTTTCATTGTGTATGATTCACCCCTGTTGAAAAAAAAAATCCAGATGTTACCTGAGGAGATGCAGCGTAGTTACTATTTAAACTGTTTAAACATATTTGTCACATTACTCAAAGATGTAGCTCCTGCTCAGATTTTCCCCAGTTTTTACCTTTATACCAACAGAACAAGTCTTATTAACAACAAGAACAAGTCTTATTAACAAAAAGAACAAGTCTTATTAACAACAAGAACAAGTCTTATTAACGACAAGAACAAGTCTTATTAACAAAAAGAACAAGTCTTATTAACGACAAGAACAAGTCTTATTAACAAAAAGAACAAGTCTTATTAACGACAAGAACAAGTCTTATTAACAACAAGAACAAGTCTTATTAACAACAAGAACAAGTCTTATTAACAACAAGAACAAGTCTTATTAACAACAAGAACAAGTCTTATTAACGACAAGAACAAGTCTTATTAACGACAAGAACAAGTCTTATTAACAAAAAGAACAAGTCTTATTAACGACAAGAACAAGTCTTATTAACGACAAGAACAAGTCTTATTAACGACAAGAACAAGTCTTATTAACAACAAGAACAAGTCTTATTAACAACAAGAACAAGTCTTATTAACAAAAAGAACAAGTCTTATTAACGACAAGAACAAGTATTATTAACAAAAAGAACAAGTCTTATTAACGACAAGAACAAGTCTTATTAACGACAAGAACAAGTCTTATTAACAAAAGAACAAGTCTTATTAACAAAAGAACAAGTCTTATTAACGACAAGAACAAGTCTTATTAACGACAAGAACAAGTCTTATTAACGACAAGAACAAGTCTTATTGCCAAAGTGACACCTATTAATAAAGTAGCACAAATAAGCACTCAACTTGTTTCACACATTAAGGTAGCACACGTTACTGTGAGCACACCTTTTCTAACTTATTTGCCAAACAAGAACATCATTATTGGACAATTTTGCAAAACCCCACAATATGTTCAATGCCAGTTTTAAATTTCTGTTTTTTACTTGACATACTTTCCAACCTTTCTAGCTACTCCCTGCATTGGTACTGAAGGTTTTCACTGAATACAAATCTATATACAATGCAAATAATACACCAAAGGCACAATTCCTAACTTGGCAAATACATCTCTATATAATGTCTTCATTTGGATTTGGAGGAAGCTTGATCTAATCTGAGAAAATAATCTGCATGGTGACACTAGTTCTCTTTGTTTATCTTTGGTTTTGACTGCAGGTTTTAAACAGGTTTTGCATGTACTGTTGCTCACTGGAGTGAGAAGGCAATATTTAATGTTTTTTCCTTTAAGATCACAGGGCCAGCAATAATCCATTTCCCCTCCTCCAGCAGTTTCTGAGAGTCATGAGCCACGTAGATGGGATTCCCTGTGCTTTTATGGTCCAGATTTCCATTCTGCCTAGCCAGTGACAGAGCAATGGTAGTATGGTTCCTTGTCACTGCTGGAATACAGGGTTTTCAGTTACCCTCAAAAACTCAACTATGACCTAACTAATGGACTCATCAGTTATATTTCATAACACAGACTTTTTGGAAGAAGTTACGTGTAAGTTCATTTCTTTTGGAAGACAAACTTAAAGTGAAAAGATGAGGTTTTTCAAGTGCAACATCTGTAGAGTAACATCAGTTCCTATGCCTGACCTGTAGTCCTACTACAGTGAAATAAATATGAGTTCAAGCAGCATTAAGTTTTTAGAGCACCCCTCTAGACTTGTATGTGTAAAAATATTCTCCTTTGAATGACAAGTAATGTTTGGTACAATTATAAATTTTACACAAAAATCCAAAATCTATTTGCAACTTTAATAACTAGATACAAGATGTTTCTACTTTACTGAACCAGCCTGCGGTCTGGAAGCTTTGACCTTGCACTTGGGTTTGTGAGTTGCTTGTTAGGTTGTGATTGACACACTGGTTTAAATGTGTACTCACATGCCTAAACTCAGATTTAGGATGAGCACAGTGGAATTTTTTGCCTTCAGCAGATCAAATCACAACAACTGTCTTCTACTGTCAAACTACACAGCAATCACCCTGCACAGTAAGGGTCAGATATCCATGCCAAGTAACAGTAAGCAAAACAAGCTTTTACTGGAGGGGGATTTAAGTAAAACCTTTATGGGAATTGTAAGGAGATTATTGTTAAGGTTTAAAAGGTTTATTAGAAGCCAGATAATTTACTTAATGCAGTTCCAGCATGTCATGTGTCATGTGTGAAATATTGGCTAAAAACATAATCCCATGTGCCTCAAAACAACTATATTTTACAGTAATTAACACGATGGCTGCGCTAATTCAGCTGAGGTAGACACATTCAAATGTAAAACTTTCCACACCTGAAATGAGAATCGTTTCAGTTGTAGCCTTGAGATGAATCAACATACTGTAGCAGAACCACACCTAAATGCAGCTGATGAATTCCTTTATCTGTACTGGCATGCTGGACACGTCTCCATTTTCCACATCTGGAAATTTAGTGAAGGGTGGTGGAATTCATGACGTGTTGAGGCAAGTGGTGACACTGTAACTCAAAGATTTGTGTTGGCCTCTTATTTTGATTGTGGGTTGTAAATAACTTGACTTGAGTGTATTTGACACTTTACATCCATCTACATCGAGATTGGTCAAATTGAAGAAACCACACCAGAAATACAGTCTTAGCACTGATAACTAGATCATAGCCTGAGTTTCCCTGATGTTGGCTCTGCCCATCTCTATGGTGCAAAACACATCGCGGTGCAAGCATATCTAATATTATTTTCTATATCTATTTTATGGTATCACCATTCCATGTCCCTAGAGCCAGTTTCAGCATCCAGGGATCGGGTCGCCGAGGTCCCCGTCCTCGACCACTGCCCGATCTACTATGCACCGGCCCCTTATGGATCCTCCTGCGGGTGGTGGGTCCACAGAAGGGCGGCCCCACGTCGCTCTTTCGGGCTTTGCCCGACTGGGCCCCATGGGGGGAGACCCAGCCACCAGGCGCTCGCCTACGGGTCCGAACCCCAAGCCTGGCTACAGGGTGGGGCCCCGGCTTCGCCATGCCGGGCGACGTCACGGTCCTTGTTTGTCTTTCCATGAGAGGTCAGGCCAGGGGAGAGATCCTGATGGCCAGGGGAGAGATCCTGCCTCAAGTGGAGGAGTTTAAGTATCTCGGGGTCTTGTTCACGAGTGAGGGAAGGACGGAACGTGAGACTGACAGACGGATCGGGGCATCGGCAGCAGTAATGCGGTCGGTGTACCGGTCCGTTGTGGTGAAGAAGGAGCTGAGCCGGAAGGCGAAGCTCTCGATTTACCGGTCAATCTACGTTCCTACTCTCACCTATGGTCATGAGCTCTGGGTCATGTCTGAAAGAACGAGATCGCGGATACAAGCGGCTGAAATGAGCTTCCAGGGTGGCCGGGCGCTCCCTTAGAGATAGGGCGAGGAGCTCGGAGTAGAGCCGCTGCTCCTCCGCATCGAGAGGAGTCAGTTGAGGTGGCTCGGGCATCTGTTTCGGATGCCTCCTGGGCGCCTCCCTGGGGAGGTCCCACCGGGAGGAGGCCCCGGGGAAGACCCAGGACAAGCTGGAGGGACTATGTCTCCCGGCTGGCCTGGGAACGCCTCGGTGTCCCCCCGGAAGAGCTGGAGGAAGTGTCCAGGGAGAAGGAAGTCTGGGTATCCCTGATTCGGCTACTGCCCCCGCGACCCGGCCCCGGATAAGCGGTAGAAGATGGATGGATGGATGGATGGCTGGATGGATGGTATCACCACACATTAAAAGCTACTACTGCAAATCAAACCATGCTTTTTTCCAAGGCTTCTTAACAAACATTGTCAGTTTTGATGATAATTACATTATGTTTTTTCTGTCAGTGATGTTTGGACTAGCTGCCTTTAATGGGTTCTGGTTTCCACGTTTTATTCAGCATCTTTGAAAGATGATCATATCAAATGATGTTTGCATCTAAATAAAGTTTACTGATTTTAAAAAAGGAATGCAAGCAGAACACACAATATGTTCCCTATTTTTCTGTCTCTTGGATCGTTTGTTGGCTGTCTTGATGTTGACTTTGCAGACCCAATGTGTCTGGCCCCTGTCCCACGCCTCCTTGCCAGTGATATTTTGCTGTCTTGAGAAATCACATTACTGGCTTTGTCTTTATGGCTCACCTACTAGACTTCAGGTTCAGTCAGAAGATCCTTAACATGGAAATATAACAAGATACATATGTGCTGAATCTGGTTCACAATGATTAACAGCTCAGCCATGATGACCAAACATGACCATGAGAGTACTTCACTGTATGTGCGGCAAGAATATTATTTGTAATGACTTTAGGCAACTTTTCAGTTTTCACATGGAAGTGTTTTCATCAAAGCTGTTTCTCTCTCAAGAAAGTATACAATATGTACACCATAATTAAGATTACTTGAGAAAGAAGATATCTTCTGTTCAGTAAAAGTGCACTTAACTTAGACTGAAAGTATAAACAGAGCAATATATCTTGTCTAAATATCATGGAGCTGCAATAAGGCTTTAACAAAACTGCTTAATGTGTTTTTGTGACTTTTACAGGAAGATAAGTCTCTTGTCTGATTTGACATTTACAGGAAGCATACTTTAGTACAAATGGCGTCATTCATCAGAAAAAGTTCTATGGAGGTGCTTAAATGCAGCGCTGTCAGATTGCTGGAAAGGACTCACTATGGCCTCTGGTGAAGCTTATAACCTTTAAATAGTTGAGTGATTTATTTTTTAAAAAACCTCTTTACTGTGAGCAAGTACTGAAAAGTCTCCGTCATGTTATACGTGATCAATGCTAGTTGACGACTGTTTCAGATTAGTTGTACCCTATCCCAAATTTAGCACACTTTAGTACACTATCTGACACATCGGGTAAATTGGGGACCGTGTGTTTCCTCATGATAGCGCAAGACTTCTTGGAGTCAGAAAAGAACAGGATCACCCTGCCCCTAAATCATATGGCAAAGACACGTTTATGACAGCATGTGATCCAGTCCCATTTTCTTTATTCACCAGTAAAAAAAAAATCATTTCCAAAATATGCCTTCTGCAACTGAGTTTATCAGCTGAGAACTATTCAGATGTGTTATCAAAGTTAAGTGAACCAACTTCAAGTAAATTAATGAAACAAATCTTCTGATTGTTCTACGTTATGAGTTTTTCCTTTCAAAATATAGGTAATTTGCAAAGATGTTTACCAAAAGCAATACAAAAGAGCTCAACTTTAACTTTGACATCAAGTGTAAATCTGATACTGATACACTTAACATTTTTCTTTAACTTTTATTACCTTTACCATTTTGACACAATAAATTAGGTCCAAGAAGTCGTGTCCTGTCTCCACTTTTTTCATAGTCACTGATTATTAAATTATAAAAAGACAGTTATTGAACAGCTACTGGAATTTTATTTTAATCAAGATTAATATGAATAGTTGAGGAACTTGCTTTTGCGTAACACTTTTCTTGAATCCAGAGCACATCTTGACTGAACGTGGGACTTACTGTAGCCAGAATATACTCTGCCACTGTGGCAGTAATAACTTCCCATATTATAAGCCTGAGCACAATATTAAGGAGGAAAACCTGTTAAGGTTCTGACGTTTATTAGGAATGACGTAAACTCATATGGCTTTCATTAGATGTGTGCAAGAAGTATGCATTTGTGTCTCAAACATAAAATGTCAGGAACAGGACACAGCTGCTTTTTTCAGCTTTCCTTTTAAAAGCATCACTAGGGGGAAAAGGTAATATGAGTTTTGACAATATTAAAATCATGTGTTGTCTGTTTTTTCCCTTTTTACCATTTGCATGTGTTCCAGTTCCAGTTGACAGAAGCAACTCTACGGTGACTAGAGACAGAACTATAGTCACCGTAGAGTTGCTTCTATCAGCCATTAATAAATATCTTGCTTTCGACAGCATGAACCTATATTTACCTATATAGAATATTTGTATTTGGTGACAGCATACGTTGTTTTATATTTATTTTTTGTCGCCATGTCATGTCATGTGCTGTTCCTCAGTATGTACAAGTTACACAAGAATACCGTGCATAGACTGATGAGATCCAAATTTGTGGTTGTGCTGTTAAAACATGTTTTAACCAAAAAATTAATGTTACTCATCTTTTTGCAGTTGAGTAAATGTAGGAAAAGCTCTTGTGTTTGATATACAAGCAGGAGCTGAGTTACACAGGTTAGATGAATGCCTTAGAAAACTGTTACCACAGCTTTAGATCCTCAGTTGTTTTTATGGTACTTTAAGACTTCCCCGTATTTACCTCCGACTTACCCTGTAATTTCAAAAGGTTTTCCAAGCTGTATCATTACCAACGTCATTCACTTCTGACAATGAATTCTGCCACAAACACGGGCCATAACCTATTCATATTAGGCTACATATATTCCAAAATAGTACCCCATGTACAACAATAAATCATTGTCATTATTATTGGGTTATTATTGGCAAAGATAAATTAGGGCAAAACAGTTTGAAGTTTTTTTCTTTTAATGGCACAAAATGAAGTTTGCACAGTTAATAGTATCCCAACTGGTTTCAGCTGCTGCATTCACCCATAAACAAATTCTGAAATTTAGAGCTGTTTAATTACATAATAAAGCATCGGTCATGAAACAAAACTGAGAAGTAAAAACAGAGACCTGTGAATTTAAGTGACTTGAATAACTGAGCATAAATTAAACCAAGAAACTAATTTGAATTATATCTTGTTGCTTACTTTTCTTTCACCAAGCACATGCATATCATTTAAATGTTGGCTAGACGATTCCCCATTTATCTTTGTGTTGCTGTTCCATTGTCATTTTCGCTGACTACTGAAAAACACATTGTTCTTTTTGTACAGCGTGTTCCCAGGCAGTTTTAGGGTATATTCTTTAATGTGACTTTTTTTTTTGCACGTGGTGCACAACAACAGATAAATTCCATAGTATCTCTATATTATTATAACTTTGTGATTTCAGTAAAAATAATAAATCATAATTTCTTTCTACATCAACTTTTTATTCTTGTCTCTTTTCTGTCTCTTTTCAGGTAGAAGTGCTCTGACCAAACCATATCAATAATTTTAGAGATTTAAAAGTTTGATTAATTGATGAAAGGCACGTATTATACTAGTCATATGTAAACCAACATGAACACGAAAAAAAACATGCATTAACAGCTTGTTATAGTTTTAGACATTACTATAGTTGTTGTTGAATTCAGCATCATGAGACACCGTAAATTTACAGCTTCCTTATGGAGCTTCATCTGGCAAAAACAGGCAACAACACAGAGACATTATACTTCCAGTAGCTTATGTTAACTACAACCCCACCCTTCACGAGAACTACAGCAAAGTAGAAACGTGTTTTGACATGATTCACATTTGATACAGTGAGGTCCAAAATAAACCAGATGCACTAAAGTTACACAACAAAACGCAATATTCAGTAAGTATAAAGAGATTTTTAAAAAGTATTTTACTGTGACTTTATTAAAATGAGAACCAGCAATTTCTCTTTCGCCCACTTTGGCCAGAGCTGGAATAATATGCTGTGGCCAAGAGTTTAGATCTTTATAAACCAAGGTGCAATGGTTGTGAAGGAAAACAAAAATATCACTCGGCCTGACACAGTGTTTTATCTCCACATGTGTGAATAGCGTGTCCAGTCTGGTCCCTGTGCTCTGCAGGATGTATGCTGGGAATCTGGTAATGAGGCTAATGTTTATCACATGCTTTTCTTTAAGCCTCGTGCAGAAACTGGCTGCATTCACAGTAATAACACAGGGACATGAAAGAAAGTGAAAAAGTGAATGAGTTGTGCACTAATTTGCACTGCTGACTTTAAATGCCTGTACCTTTTTGTGTATATGCTTAAAATAAGCAATTTAATGGTCGTTAGAGACACATTTATACCAAACTGCAGGTCTAACTGTTTCCATGTTTGGATAAAATGCTTAGATTGTGATGTTTTGATTATAAACAGCAGCATTAACATCACTTTGTTGTGTGTCTTTCCATCAGAGACGGGATTTGGTGCCCTCTGCAGATTACAGTTTTCATCTATTAGCACAGCTCATGGTTTAACCTTTATCTGTAGAAAGTAAGCTACAGTATTTCATAGTCACTTTAAACTAAACCACACGTTGATTTACAGAGTTTTCTGGAGTGGTCACAAAGACTTAAAATATCTGTGCGTGGGATGTGACACTAAGTGAAGTCATTCACATCTTTTCAACACCTGTGTTTTAGGAATGTCTTTCGTAGCTGATGCTTTTATGTGCTGCACCATCATGGTCTGCACTGAATGGCATGTTTGCTTTCAGCATTTTTTCACTTAACACTGGTTAAGTATAACTTAAGGTGTTAGCTAGTTTGTATACGTTTCTACAACAGTAGCATTACAAACGAAAAACGAGTGAATATGTGATGACAAAACAACAGAGATTAAATTGGTGAAAATAAAATGTGATTAATGCTGCTTTTCAGTTTGGTAACAAATCTCCTTTGCTGGACCACAGTGATTTTTATAGTGAGTTTTTTGTTCAATTCTAACAACTTTTTATTTGACTTGGCTGCTTTTTCACATGCCAGAATTTTCTCATGAACTTTGGAAGGAACACAGAAAATCAGCAGCACTCGTGTCTGCCTCATTTTTAGCCCCTTCATCCTTGTATCTATTGAACTATTTCATGGCTCGTGAATTCTGTGGTAATTGATATTTAAACATTGGAACAAACATGTCTATTTCAAAAGCATGTGGCCATTTTCTGACTCTGGCCTTTTATGCTTTTAAACTTATGATTCAGAGTTCTGTGTATTCTACTCTGCAGGTTTTTCTGCACTCATTCTGTGGGTGGCTAGTAAACATAGAAAGGTCATATTAAAGTGGCTGTTTTCTTGACCCATAAAATCATGGAATACATCTTTCTCAGCAGCTGGGTTGTCTTTTAAGATGTGGCCAGGGCAGATGCAGCTTGCTATAGTACAATCTTTTTTTCCATGGAGAACAATCCTCAAAAGTTTAGATTTTTGGATAGTTGAAAGAACACAAACAATACTTGTCACGTATGGGGGTGAGTATTAAGTTGCTTGGACCCAAATCGCATACAAAGCTCTTTATTTACACAGGTAAGTCAAACACTAAACTGAAGTATGCACAAGAGGTGTCCAGGAATGCAGACAGAGAGTATAGAGAACACAGGAATGAAAAGGGTTGCGTGGCAACACAGGGAGACAGGGAAGCTGGAGTCCGGGAACACGGAAAACAGGAACAGCGAGACCACAGAGACTTGGGAGAGTGCACTCTCTCACACAGGGAACCACCAGGAGACACCGGACTCACACATAAGGAGGAAGCCAAGGAGACACATGGGAAGGAAGCCACGCACAAGAAATAAACAGATAAGAGTTACTCACAGGGACTCATGTCAGTTTGCTGTAAACACAGCAGTGGAACAACAGTAATGACAACAGGACAGTGTGAACCAGATTCAGGACATATGTATCTTGTTGTATTTTCATGAGGCAGTGAGCAGGTGTATAAACTCCTGCTCTGATCACTAATTAGGAACAGGTGAGGCCAATCACCAACCACTTACACACATACAGAGAAGGAGAGAGACACGAGGGTGGAGACAACCAAGGAAGAGCAGAGACAGGTGAAACCAAACACAAATGAACACAAAGCTACCTGGGATAAACCCAGGCAACACAGGAAAAACACAGGAAAGTCCCAAACTAGGAAGTACAGAACAGGGATCATCACAATACTTGGATGACTAACCAACATGACATGAACTGGACTGTTGCTATTACTTCAATTTACTTAGTACTGATTACTTTCACTACAAGACTACCTGAATTTCCCATGGGGAAACTCCTTCTCATAAAGTTTATCTCATCTCATCTTTCAATAGTTGTACCATTATCACCCCTTAAACACTGGGAACATATTTACTTTATTATTGGTTTAGCTGTTTATTTTGATTTTGCCAATTATACAAACTGAGCTTTAACTAGACCTGCCCCTGACTTTCACCTGAAGAGAGCTGCTCCAGCAGATCCCTGTGACCCTAAATAGGAATAAGGGGATATAGATGATGGAACTAAACCTGATAATTAGATAGTAGTTAAAATCATAATAATTTTGCCAGTGTTTCTAATTTATTTTGATAGTACGTTGCAGAAAAAAAAAAAAAACTCAAATATTGATGCTATCTTGACAAATATAACATGTAGTCCCTCTTGTGACCACTGGGGGGCAGTAAATATACACGACTAGAAACCTGCACAGGCTAACTCGATATTTAAACTCTGAAAGTCCATAGTAGATCCTGTCCAGGGTGTACCCCTGCCGTCCACCTGAAAGACCTGAAAGAGAGCTGAGATAGGCTCCAGCAGATCGCCGTGACCCTGGTTAAGGAATAAGCGGGTATAGATAATGGATGGATGGATGGATGGATGGAAGTCCATAGTAGATGTTTAAATCAAGAAAATAATACCATTAAATAAGTGAATGAGGACGCATTATTTTGAAAGCACTTGCCGGACGTAACATGTGTCCGTTGACGCTGATTTGATTGACCGAGTGTTGCAGTTTGACAGCAGCCACTAGAGGGCGGTAAAGCCTATTGCCATTATGTACGCTGAAGGGAACCGTCGTTATTTAACCGAGGTTTTTCTGGAAGCGTCAGTTCTAAATTAACCACTTGTTTAATGGTAATTATTAGGGTTATCAATCGATTAAAATAGATTAATCGCATGATTGTCATTAGTTAAGTAGAGACTCAAGCGCCTCTCGGGTTTCCCTATTTAAATTTATTAATATTAATCCCCGTTGAGTGAACAAAAACGTCACTGTAGTTTGAAAATTTCCACCGGAAGTTGAATAGTGCTGAGATTTCCACATTAATGTGCGCTTTAGTAATAAATTGTTGCAGCTCCTCTCCGCGACCACTAGATAGCAGAACAAAATCTTGACTGCAGTCGCGACTTGTGAACGTAGGACATTATTACTTCCCTTCAGTGGTTACAGTCACAAACTACAACTCGTAAAAGTGCAGCCATGGGGACATACAACACTTCCAATTAAGACTTTCAAAATAAAACGAGGTATACGCTTGGTGCGCTCAGGCGCTTGCGACATTGTGGTGGGCGTGTTGTTGTTGTGTGGTGAGAAAACGTCACTCTACGTCGGATACTCGTCTGCCAACATACCACAAGTTTACTGTGGAGCACGGCAGCTGGTTGAAGTTAACATTAAGTTAGCTAATATTCCACAGAGCGGGATCAGGATTTGATAGGAGTAAACTGCCTACAGGGAAGCTAACAGGCTAAGTGAGCTGTTGTTTTTCGCTGACGGGTAAATGTGTGTTTACTGCAAAAGGCTAACTAATGTCCACTAGCTAATCCTGATGTTAGCATGTTTATGCTAGCGGGCTTATCTGTGTTAAATTTGTGTTGCTGTCGATGAAATGAACAACAAACACAACAACAAATTCGAGTTAACACGATGAGAACTACAAGTGTCTGTTGGCAAATTTAACGAGTTTTAGCCTTTAGCAACCAGGGTCATTTCAATGACGTGACTTTTGGATGAGTTACTTAAGTAAGCAGTGTAATGAAAAAAGATTTATAAAATCTATATAATAATATTTTAATTGTGGCGAATTCAATCTGTTACAATCTGTGCACGTTTTGTCCTGTCTCTGGTGCAGGTACATGTGATGTGTCAGAGTTAGCCCATGTTTGCGTGGATACAGCAAAAAACAACCAATCAAAAAACGCTGATTTATTGCGGTCTCGTTTCAGGGGGATGGAGAAAGCTAAACAAGATGCTTTTAACAATGCCAGACTTCAGGTGATCAAAGATGGCTATCTGAGGGCCTTCGAGTGCATAAATGATGGTCTGACAGCAGATGAGGCTGGAGAAAAGGCGCAGGCCCTGGAGTTCTACAAGCGAGGGCGACAGCACCTTCTCAGGGCCATCAGTGTGCCTTCACAGGGAGAGGAGTGTGTGGGCAGCTCCTGGGAATCAGCCAGACAGATGCAGCAGAAGATGCAAGAGACGCTGAACAACATCACCACTCGCCTGGCCATACTAGAGACCAGCTCTGATCTCGGATCTGCGCCTACACTCAGCAGTATCGGTGTGTCTGGCTCTGGCGGAACAGACATGTCTGCAGAACATATCTACCCAAAACTCCCCACCAAAGAGAAGCTGGAGAGGCCAGCTCCACCACAGCTGCCTTCTTCTAATGGCCAGGCAGCAGGTGCTGTAGGAGGCATGCCTGCACCCACCAGACAGCCTGTGATTCCAGTAGAACAGCCTCCAGCTTACTCTCCTCAAGCGGCTGATGGCCACCTATCTATCTCGTATGGAACAGATACAGGGGAGATGTCGGTGGTTGGGGAAGACTTCTACGGTCGTACATCTAACTCAACACCATCTCCCCAGAGTATGGGTGAAGACGGAGAGGAGCTGCTGTACATCCCTCATGGTGTACAGATTTTCTTTGTCACACCTGAGGGGCAGGTGAGCGCTCCATCATACCCCGGTTACCTGCGACTGGTAAAATTTACCAGTGATCACTGTGAGGGAACGTCCAATCGACCACCAGCATTTCTGCAGGTACGGAAAATCAAATGGATAGTTTCCTTACTAAAACACTGTTCTGGTCTGGATGAGCCACCCTTCTGTCTATGTGATGCAGTAAGTGCAAGGGAAATGTCATCACAGCGGTATCACAAGTTCTATTTAGTTTTTCTACTGCCCTTTAACCCGATTTTGTAAGATGTTTGTTTGGCCCATCCAGGCCTCTCTGGCTGAGTCATCAGTGGGAGTAGATAGGTTAGTTAATGATCTTTGTTCCTAACTTTAGAGACATGACCAAATCAGCACCATTGACTTGGCACTCAAATTCTAATGGGTTTATGGTTATGATGTAATCCTCCTGGGAAATCCCAGAGAAAACTGGACAAAGATGGCACCTCAGTCATGACCTGCATAGATTCGTTTCTCACAGCAAATGAGTACATGCAGGTGAATATGCAGAGTACAGAACCAAAGTGTTGTGCCTTATTTTGCCTTCTCTGCATTTATGAAACTTGTGCCCTGAAATATTTTATAGTTCTAATTTGGAAAAGAAATTATTGTTAAAAACATTTTAAATATCAGAGAAACTTTTTTACATTGTGGAGCCAATGAATGGTAAAATAGCAGAAATTAGACAGATCAGTACAAACTAATGTAATTAAATATACCAACCTTGCTATAAACCCTCACTAATAAAGCTTATTTTGTTGAAACTACATTCAGTAAGGGGTTGGCAAAATGTTCCTGTTTCCACACAGGTACACTGGGTTGTTAAACTGGGAAGTTAACAGAGAGGTAGTTGATTGGTCACAGAGACTGACTATCTCATTCAGTCAACCCATCCTGTTTTCAGCAATTTTACTGGTTATGTTTTGTGCTGCTGTCTGTTCAAATAGCCAAAGCACTGACATTAGCGGATCATGGGACTAAAAGTTGACCCCTCTGGGAATTTCCTAGGTGCTTTTTCCAGTGAATGACATCAGTGATTCATGAGTGCAAGTAATTATCTAAACCCTGCTTACACTGTTGTGCCCTATAATCCTGTTAGACATGCAGCAGTCAAAGGGAGACGGCATTCTCTGGTTTGTCTTCTGTACACACAGTTCACTGTGTTACACTAATCAGTCTCCATTAGACATCACAACATCTGTTGGTTAACACAATATCTCTGCAGCCCTCTTTACCTCTCTTACATTTGATTTCAGTATAAATTCACTCTGCATCAAACTTTATTGTATATTAAGGTATAATGCTCATAGATACTTTCATGTGCTACTGGCAGGTGTGTGACTGGCTGTACCCTCTCATGGCCATGGACTCTCCGGTGTTGCTGTGTAGCACTGGTGTGTTTATGTTTCCGGACATGATGGCACCGGCTCCGGGATATTTTGTGGGGGTGGTGTTGTCCTCTGAGCTTCCTGCTGCAGACAGAGAGCTGTTTCAAGACCTGCTGTCCCAGATGACAGATCTCAGAGTTCAGGTCAGTGTTGCTGTGAGTGTACAACACAATATAATAAAATTCTTGAGGGGAAAAACCACATTGAGTCTGTATATTTGGATATGTGTTACTGAGCGTACGTTTTTTTTTTTTTTAATGTTTTTCTCATTAACTAAAGGCTGAAATTGGTCTTTGAAATTAGTTTTGACTCTTTTGTGTTTACAAGTTTTGTTTTTTTTTAAGTCACCAGAGAATTGACATACAATGCCTTTGGCAAATCCACTTGTTCCAGCGGGGAGACTCAGAGCCATTTTAGATAAATGATGCTGTGAAGTTTTAATGCTCTACCACTGTTGGTAGTTATATGCATGTGAAAATGGAAACTTTACTTTGTGTGTTCTTTTAAAAATAAGATCACACTTCATCACATTATAGTTTTATTTTTTATATATATAAAATTTATGCAACAATGTTAACTGGGCTGGTAATGTTGACTCAATAAAAATGTGTGTTCACGTAAATAGATTTGTTATCTCATACAAGCACAATTTTGTTTGTCAGTTTAGTGTTGAAATGCAGCTGAAAGGGCAAAATTAGGCAATGGTGATTTCACTGCTGGTTTGCAGTCCCCAAACAACCTCCACCCATTTCCAAGTCACAAACAAATTGTGCACACATAGGGAAAAACTATTAAATCTGTTCCTCCCAAGAAAAAAAGAGTGAAATCAATACTTGTGCAATAATCCACTAAGGGGATTCTGAACTTTTTCGCTCTTTTAGCTAGGCTGAAAGTTTTGCTCCTGTTTTCCTCTGAGCTGGCACACTTCCCTAAGTTACTCCTGCATCAGCACTGTGGAGATTTGAAACAGGCAGGTGAGGAGAATTAATCAGCGATAATGCTCTTATCTGTACCAGTTAAAAGCGTCAGCTGAAAGTGCCATTTCAACCATGATGGAGATAGAGACTCTGGCTCAGGTTGATGCCAAACAAAGTCATTTCTGATGCGTGCATTGAGGCTAGTCATCTTCTCTGATGGACGTGATTCCTTATCAGCAGAAAGTAGGCACTTTTTATCTTTCTGGGTCATGTAGAAGATTTGAGGTTTTCAGCACAAGAGGGAACTGTTTTCTGACTTCAGAGAGACATTTTAAAATGTCAGTCTCTTTGTCGCAAACAAATAGTGCATTGTAAGAAAAAAACAGAATAATGAGAAGAGCTATTGTGTGAATTGGGGGTTACTTGGAGACGAGCATCTCAGTGGAGATGTGTACTGCTTGCACAAACTAGTTAACAGGCTGTAGAAAAATTTTGACTAATAGGAGCAGGCACACTTTTTTCTCTATCTTACAGAAGTTAACCAATGTGTCTATATGATCAGGCTCCAGATGAAGCTGCAGACAGCATTAATCTCAGTCAGAAGGTTTCCATCACAGAGCCTGAAGAGGCTGTACCCGCAGTGGCCGAGGAGGAAAAAGCTCTGCCTGAGTGGAGTGAGAAGGTGGCAAGTGGGATCCTGACAGGTGAGGTCAGATTGTGTTTTCAAACTTGAATACCCTTATGCTTTAGTTTGTTACTACTTAGTTTGGAAAGACATTGTTCATAAATCTAGGTCAGCAATGCAACATGACTATCCCTATGTGATTCTGTTGACCCCTTAGGTGCATCCTGGTTAAGCTGGGGCCTGGTAAAAGGAGCTGAGTTCACAGGCAAGGCCATTCACAAAGGGGCATCTAAACTCAGAGAACACATCACTCCAGAGGACAAACCCACCCATGTCAGCCCCACGGTCACCAAAAGCCTCCATGTTGCCAAGCAAGCAACAGGGGGAGCTGTCAAAGTCAGCCAGTTTCTAGGTGATTAAGTCATCGGCAGTCAGCATATTTTTACTGACCTTGTGTGGTTATTTGGCAGTGGAAAGGGGAATTGAGTAATGCTGTTTTACTACAGTGGATGGAGTGTGTGCTATCGCTGGCCGTGTGGGTCGGGAGTTGGCTCCACATGTGAAAAAACACGGAGGCAAACTGATCCCAGAGTCTTTGAGAAAAGACAAGGATGGGCGATCCAACATAGATGGGGCCCTCGTGGTGGCTGCCAGTGGGGTGCAAGGTAGAGTTTCCCTACACTTTATATACCCTTAAGTTGTTTTTAAGAAGAGTAGCCTACTAAATGGACTAAAATGCCTTGTATTTTGTGTAGGGTTTGCAACAATGTGGACTGGTTTGGAAGAAGGAGCAAAGAACATAACTAAGAGCGTAGCATCAGAGACAGTCACCACTGTAAAACACAAGTAAGTTCTCCCTTTGACTCTAAATGACTTGTTGGAGTACTGTTGCTTGAATATAAAACAGAAGTTTTTTTCAGCGCAGCTTGCTAGTCAGGGTTTTATATAACGCAATAATGCATATGATCACATGCCAAACCAAACGTGCACTCACTTTTTTTCCTCTTCAATTTGCTTTGCAGATTTAGGGGTTTACAAAACATCTTTGACTCACCTGCGTGAGAAGTGCATGTATTTCTAATTATACACAGATTATGTAACTTCTGACACCAATAATTAAAAGCATGATATGACTTTTTCTTTTTTCTTTTTTTCTTTTTTTTTTTTGAATGATTTGGCTCTTGCGCAAAGCTCCAGTTTTACATTATGGTCCTTTCACTGATTTGTCCAAATGTTTGAAATGGAAATAACATTGGCAATATTTCCATCCTGCCTGATTTGAAAAGGTATGAATTGGTCCTTTATGTTCCCATGATGATCAAAGCAGCTACTCTGATTATGGTAATAGGGTTAGGGTTTCATATTTTTGTTATACAATCTCTCCCTTTAAGTGGAGGATCTTGATTTATCATATATTTAATTAACAGGGAAAACCAAAACAGTCATTTCCATCCTTATAGTTTCTTAATTCAATTTGAGTATTCTTTGAAATTGCCCATCCTTAGATTTTTCAACACAGTGGAAAATGTACTAAAATTCACACTGGCAAACATTTTGTAATTTAAAATTGTGCACTTGCATGGGTGAAATTAACAAAAGCATGGCATCTTTGCAATCCTTGCATTGCATATGTATTAATTCTTTCCAAATTCTGTCTCCCTACCTCTCACCTCACCAATGTGACTTCTGATGAAGGTACGGTGCAGCAGCAGGACAAGCCACAGACCAGGCAGTCAATTCTGCCATTAATGTCGGTATTACTGCCTTCAATATTGACAACCTGGGAATCAAAGCTGTAGTGAAAAGGACTGGCAAGCACACAGCAGAGGCCATTTTGGAAGACTATAAGCTCCAGGAAAAACCAGCGAATGAGAAACAAGTGGAGAAGTTGGACAAATAGTCACTAGTGCCCTGCCACATTCCCTTAGCAATGCCTTAAAGCATAATATGGTTTCTTGTAAAAAAATAAGTCTATATTTATTTATCAAAATCAGATTTATAAGATAATTATTTGCATATCCTATAGTTTGATAATGCTCTACTTGTAATTTTTATGTAAAGGTGGAGAAACAGCAGATTGTATAATTTTACATTGTATAAGAGTTTAACTGCTGTTTGTACTAACAAAGCATTGAAGTGTTGTTGACTAGACACTGGAGTTTATTACTAATCTTTATGAAACACCTGTGTGTGTTTAGTTTCTTGAATGAAAAAATATTATCTACCGTGAAATATGACCAAACTGTCTGTCACACTTGTTTTTTCATGTGGTATATTTAATGAGAATCACTGCAGTCGACTGTGCCTGAAAAAAAAGAGTTAAGCAAAAATATAATGCTTTCTAAAGCTGATAATATTTCTATAGTTTACGTATTTTTATAGGCCCTCATATGTAGCAAGAGAAATGTTGTCTTCTGTGTATGGGTCATTAAATGTTTAAGACTCTAAAGCTGTAATTCTGATTATATGTGTGTTCTGCTACAATCCTTTTTGTATCCTCCTTTTCAAAATGTTAGTGTTTATAGTATTTCATAAAACAGTGTAGATTTATTATTTTGGTGTATAGACAAAGCATTTAACAAAATGTGAGTTTTGATGTGATCTTATCCTTTTTTTTAAGTCTAGCTCTACAGTCTTTGTAGCAACTAATTTTCACAAGATTTTGATCAGCTTTTCCACAGTTTAAGATTTTCTTCTCACCTAATGAAACTATTCTGAAAAACTTGAGTAAAAAAGATTGAGTATTTTTGGGGAGTCATGGGTATCTATGTCATATTTAAGGGCTTGAGCAGGAAGAAATAGATATTTATAGCAGTTGTTGGATCCAATTAATGCCATATAGATGCTATAGACTGTGTGGTGTAGTCTGGTTCCCAAAGAAATACCATATTGAGTCTATTAGCTCAATACTTCCACCTACTGGCTCTTTTTATAACTAAGTATAATTTTAGTAATTTATAAAAACTGTAAATTTACTCTGTAAATCACTTTTCTTCCAACTGAAGGACGTCAATAGAAAAAAGTGATTATAAAATTCTTACACTTCTCATTCAACCCTGGTCAGAGCAATCACCCTGTATTGTGAAATAAAATCCAGTGTTAAATATTCTGATAAAGTCAAATCTCAGGAAATTAAAAGTATAGGAGGCAAAAATTCACTTATGTTTCAGTTATTTCAGATTTTATGGGCCATAGCTTTCTTGTTTGTAATGCTGAGTCAGAGGTTAATCAGAAAGCTCTATAAAAATGCAGCCATTTACTATTTATTTCATAAACATTAGCTATATTTGACTTTGAGTCATGAATAAATGCCAGAAATGTTCAAAAAACATTTTATTCAACTGCAACTCAAAAACAATGATCCTCTGCTGGCTTCCCATTTTTGTAACACTTAATGTGGAGTTGTTTTTTTAAAAATTGAATGAAAAATACAAAACATGACTGATCTGCTCTATATATTGTATCTCAGAAAATACAGGTGAACAGCTGAAAAAAAAGAAAGTTGCATGCAATACAGCTGGAAATGCCATCTAATTTCAGAACAAAAATAAGGTAAACCGCTTTTACTCAATCCAGAGAAAAATCACAAATGCATTTATTGATAACAGCATACTGTGCAGCACACAGACTCCTAGACTTCATCATTATGAGCTGAATTTGGCCAAAATGAAGACTTTACAATGTTCTTTCACCTTTTAGCTTGCACTAGTACTATACAGACTATATATTGCATATATAGCTACTATATGTGGACTCTCGAACAAATAACTTCACTGCAGCTCTAGCTCAATAAGAGAGAGCCAAAAAAAAAAACAAAACCAAAAAAAAAATAAAACACTTTCCCATATATCTTTCAGATGCAATATGCATTGCAGACTAACAGTTTAACCAATATCTCACCATCTATTTCTCAAACCTAGTGGCCATCCAAAGCTGCCAGTTTGCTGTATATATTAAGTATCAGTGACATTTCTGGCTGTATAGTTAGTTGGATCCTTTGTAAGGTGAAAGAACCATGTTTACAACGTTTGCATCAGGAAAGCACAGGTTAACGTTGGTGTCCAACAGCAAATCCAGCCAAAATGAACTGACCACATCCTGCGCACTGTCTGTCAAAAGACTGCTACTACAGAGGTCACTGTCCTGGAAGTGTCTTGAATAACACAGAGCATCTGACACTGGTTGATTTACATTTTCAGCTGTCAGGTCAGCAGAACTTGAAAGTGCACTTTGAAACAATGGGGTGAGTGGTTGGTTTGTAAAATCGACTAATGAAACACCATCAGGTAGGCCAACCAGAGAGGAATCAAATTGACTTTGGTCTACTGAGGGTAAGAGGAAATTTGTTTCAGCACCCTGTTCAGGTTGGTTGTAGGCTTGGCCAAAATTCACTGATGGAAGAGCGACAGGGTCCACTAGGCCAGGAAGAGCATCCCACAACACATGGTTCCCAGATGGCCCTGGTCCCATCTCTGGTAAAGAGTGGCTGATCACTGCTGATGAGTAAGCACATGAAGTGGGGTTCATAAATGTAGAGCCTGGGTTCATCCAGTTATTTTCCACAGATTGATAGGAGGCAGAGAAAAATTGATCCTGGCACACTGGCAGCATTTGCCCTCGGGGTACAGCTGATTTGTCCAATAGTATTGGTGGGACATGTACTGAGGTCAGGCCTTCAGCTGGAGGAAGCATTAGATCCACTGTGAAAGGATTGATTAATGAGGTGGATGGCTGATTTTCTTGTTTACAGTGCTGCTCAGTGCATTTTCTTGAAACATGATCTGAAATTAAAAATAATAAAACCCAAACAATGTAAATAAGGAGTTTTTTTTTTTTTTTTTAAATCGCAAGCAAAATTAGGCAAATGATTATACCTTCAGCTGAATTCTTTGCAGCAACCTTTGCCCTTTGCGAGGTGTTCCTCTTCAGTCTGATTGTTCTTCTATGGGAAAAGCATCATCAGGACTTTGACATTTAAAAACTACATAAACAGTTTCTAAGCATTAAGTTCTACCGTTTTTTCTGTGGTCGCTGTATGTTTTTCCGCAAACTGCTCACATTTTGCTCAACTGCTTTATTGACCTGTGAAAACCACGACATTAGGTCACACAAATGACCACAAAAGTCTTGTGTTCTAAAAGAATCAAAAGGATGAAGCAGACCTACTTTAGACAGAATGTCTGGGGGCAAAGTTTCCTTCAGGTAGTTTATATATTTTGCAGTGAGCTCCAGTGTGGTTGCTGTGTCTAACTGACCATTGACGAAGGGCAGAAGGTCACACAACTGTTGACAAGATGTTCTGATTTGAAGCCTAGAAAAAAAATATGCAAAATATTACATGAGGATCTATGAACATGCACCTAAACACAAGCCACAAATTGTTAATTCAGTGTCACCACTCAAATAATTCAACCCAAAATTAGGATTATGACACACACAAACACACACAGTTGCTTGGATAAGACAATGCAGAATTGATGAATTCCAACCTCCGTTTTTGTTCCTTGCGAGAATTAAGAGAAGCCTTTCGCTCACTTTGCTCTTCAGAAGACAGGCAGGACTTCTCTCTGCCAGATTCATCTTGAAGATCTTCTTTGAACCTAAAGAGAAACATGGCCCTGAATCCAAATGCAGTTTAATTGCATATTACAGTGAAAAACTGTTCATTGGTGTTTGCTTACTCTTCAGTGGAATTGTTAAAGTCAAAGCTGGAAGAAAATAAAGTCAACTCTTCAACACGTTACATGTTTGTTCATCATTTCAATCCTTTTAGCTGGACAGATGTATCAGCAAACTTATTAAGAAACAGCTCCCAAACTGAGGACAGCAGGTGACACCTTTAGCAGGCCATCTGGACAAATGCCCGATTTTAAAGTGATTGTTTGCATCAGGTTGAGCAAATTCAAAAATGCTGATAGTCTTAAAAAAAAAAAAAAAATTCAACCTATCCCTACATAAATGTTTCGTGCAAGAGGGAGGCCAGTGGAAGAATGGCAGTCTGCTGTGATAGATTACCCTACAAAACGCCATCAAATTACCCATTAGGTGGTCTTTTCTTCATAGCTGATTATTAGCTCCCGTGTTACACGCGTGTCAGCCGCTCTACACGCTTATTCTCTCCGAAGGCCTGCGACCGGACCAGCTAATCACGAGCATCGTGTACACGTGTGTGAGTCGGTCTCCAAACCGAAGAGACCGCAGGCGCCATCACTAGTCCCACCGTGTAACGTTAGTTAGTCTTCTCGGTCACACTGTGTGGGATAGGTTCACTGTTTTACAGCAGCTACTGCCGAAGATAGATACTAACACGTACAGAGCGTTAGAAACTGTTGCTTGTTAGGCATGACTTGAAAACCTGAAAATAGCTCCAGCATTAACGTTACATCGTCACATTGGCAATGGTGAGTAATGTTAATTGATCGAAAATCAATAGAAAGTCATACTGTTGGTAAATTACGTTTGGGATTAGCTATATACCATTAGTATATACCATTAGACGCTAGACTTCTACTTTCAGCTGCTCCCTTCAGGGGTCGCCACAGTGAATCTTCTGCCTCCATTTAACCCTATCCTCTGTATCCTCCTCACCCACACCAACTATCCTCATGTCCTCCTTCACTACATCCAAGAACCTCCTCTTTGGTCTTCCTCTAGGCCTCCTTCCTGGCAGCTCTAACCTCAGCATCCTTTTACCAATATATTCACTGTCCCTCCTCTGAACATGTCCAAACCATCTCAATCTGGCTTCCCTGGCTTTTTCTCCAAAACATCTAACATGAGCTGTCCCTCTGATGTCCTCATTCCTGATCCTATCCATCCTCGTCACTCCCAGAGAGAACCTCAACATCTTCAGCTCTGCTACCTCCAGCTCTGCCTCCTGTCTTTTTCTCAGTGACACTGTCTCTAAATCAGACAACATTGCTGGCCACTACTTTGTAGTCACTGATCTCTTTCAGGTTGAAACATCTGCACAAGATGTAATCAACTTGTGTGCTCCTGCCTCCACTCTTATATGTCGCCCTATGCTCCTTCCTTTCCTGGAAAAATGTGTTCACTACAGCCATTTCCATCCTTTTTGAGAAGTCTACCACCATCTGTCCTTCTGCATTCCTGTCCTGCATACCAAACTTACCCATCACTTCCTCGTCACCTCTGTTTCCCTCACCAACATGTCAGTTGAAGTCTGCTCCAATCACCACTCTCTCACCACTAGGGATACCCTGGATCACCTCATCCATCTCCCTCCAGAATTTCTCCTTCTCTTCTAACTCGCATCCTACCTGTGGGGCATAACCACTGACAACATTCAACATCACACCTTCAACTTCCAGCTTCAGACTCATCACCCTATCTGACACACTCTTCACCTCCAGAACATTCGTAGCAAAATCCTCCTTCAGGATAACTCCTACTCCATTCCTCTTTCCATCCACACCATGATAAAACAGTTTGAACCCTGCTCCTAATCTATAGGCCTTGCTACCTTTCCACCTGGTCTCCTGTACACACAAGATATCCACCTTTCTTCTCTCCATCATATCAGCCAACTCTCTAGTTTTCCTTGACAAAGTCCCTACATTCAAAGTCCCTACTCTAAGTCCTACACTCCTGCCCTTCCTCTTCTCTCTTTGCCCACAAACACGCCTTCCTCCTCTCCTCCTTCGTTCAACAGTAGTCCAATTTAGACTTCAAGGCTCGGATTAGCGTTAGGTGGTGGTGTGCCGAGGTCTGTTTCCCCATCATTTAACCTCACACCAAATTTAGCCATCGTATAATCTGTCCTCTTTACAGGTGGAATTGTATTTTTAAAATGTTGGTAGCTGAAGTTAGTTTGTTTGCTTTAGTAACGTTAACTGATAAAGCACCGTTAGCATGAGAGTAATGTTAGCTAAGTGCTGTCGCTATGGTGATGTCAATTATCCAAGACTTCACAATATTTTACTGTTACAAACGTGTTGAATATAATTTAATCACACTTAAACTAACATAGGAACTGCACATGCTAAATTACTGAAGCTGTGAAAAAAGATGTTTGTAAGGACTCCTGGGAATGCTCAGCGACCCGAAGACTGGGACTTTTTTTATGGACCTGTTTAGATCTTTTCAGTATTTTGTGTACCACTTTAATGCTCTTATTGTTCTCTATTGTGTAGGTATCTGGTGCTCTGTTAGCTGGCTCTTCTTGTCTATTGTTGTGTTTTACCGCCACCATTAGTGATGTTCCCTGTTGGATTGATGCCCTTTGTGTTGCATGGGCTCTTTGGATTTAAACAATAAAAATACTGCTCCCTTTGGTCGTGCGGTGTATGGGACACAGACATCGCGGAAAGATCATCTCTAGTTCGTTGCCCATGTTTGGGAACAGGTTGCATGTTATCTCGTGGCTATACTTTAAAATAGGGCGTGGGAACGATCATGTTCAGGAGCTGCCTATAGGGTTCTTGCACAGTAATTGAAAAAAAAAAAACAGTGAAGTTGGATGACTAGCAGAGAAAGGCTTAAAACTATAAGCTACGTTGTTTACAAATGTGCAGGTCAACCTCAACGTGAACGCGCATTTCAAATACAAGGTTTCTGCTAGTGTGCGCGCCGGCAGCAACGTGCACGAGTGCGCACAGCCGATTTGTCCGTTGTAAATCACTGCAATGGCAGAGGACTAGGGGAGGGTGGAGGACACCGGCTTCAGCCCTGCCTCCTCTCTGCATGTGAGCACACGGCGGAGTAGACACTGGAGCACCATCACACGGGTAACAAAGGGACGCATGGTTCATCCAAGGCATCAAATGAGTAAATGATTAATTCATTGCGCTAACAGTAACGCGTTTGGTTGCATCTGTCTTCACCTCAAAGGTAAGAAAGATTGAATCAAAACAAGAACATCGATATGGCATATCTTATTTCTCTTCATATTGTGCGTTTTTATTGTTTAGCTTTCAGGTACGATATCCCAAAGAGGTTTGTATTGTTTTCCACTGCAAATTGATTTGCTATAACGGCTGAATCTAGACACACCAGGGGAGCATGAGATGGGTGTGACACTTCATAACGGGTGAATTTGCAGCAGTAAAGCTTGTGTCAGTACTCTATCTGGGCTCTAAGCATCTAGACTGGGCCTAATTGCCCAGATGTACTTTAATGTTAATGACCTTATTCAAATAGTGAGTGTTCTTTTAGGGTGTTATAGTACTGCACAGTCATGGAGCTGGAGCACTTTGATGAGCGGGACAAGGCTCAGAGATATACCCGAAGGGGCTCAAGAGGAAATGGGCTCCCCAGTCCCACTCATAGTGCTCACTGCAGCCTCTACCGAACCAGGACACTGCAAGCGCTGAGCTCTGAAAAGAAGGCCAAGAAGATTCGCTTCTATCGTAACGGGGACCGCTACTTCAAAGGGATTGTGTATGCCATTTCTCAAGAGAGATTTAGGTCTATTGAAGCCCTCCTGGCTGACCTCACAAGATGTCTGTCAGATAATGTTACCTTGCCTCAAGGGGTGCGGACCATATATACCATTGATGGGACAACAAAGATCACCAGCATGGACCAGTTGGTTGAAGGTGAGCAGTGTTTTTTAAATGGTTGCAACTGCCCTTCCTCTTCCTTATCCTCACCTCTTTGACATGGTTTGGCAACAAGGATCAAATCCACTGTGGTTATATGCTTAGAAATGTTTTAGATCATAAAGGTCATATTTTGAGCTTTAATCGGGTGTCAAAACGGTGGATATACTGACTATATCTTTTTGTGGGCCAGATTTAGTTTATATTGTGTAATGTGTGGTCAGCTAAGTCGCAAAGTCAACAGCTGCTGCAGGTCAAAGCAAAATCCACACACTTTCCTCAATGTACAGCAGTTTAATGGTGTATTGGCAGAAATGGCCGTTGTTGCACTCTCTTGTGATTTTTACTTTTGTATTTGTGTGTTAACTTTTGTTTGTGAGAAAATAAACTTGTGCCTGCATCTCGATTTTCTGCAGGAGAGAGCTATGTGTGTGCATCCATAGAGCCCTACAAGAAGCTGGATTACACAAAGAATGTAAATCCCAACTGGTCAGTTGGTGCTAGGACTGCTGTGTCTGTCCGTGACCCTTCTTCCCTTGGCAGTGCCAAGGCTGGATCCCCAGAAACTAGAGAGTGCAAGGACTTCATTAGGCCTAAACTGGTAACCATTATCCGCAGTGGAGTAAAGCCTCGCAAGGCTGTACGGATCTTGCTCAACAAGAAGACGGCACACTCATTTGAGCAAGTCCTGACTGATATCACAGATGCCATTAAGCTAGACTCTGGAGTCGTCAAAAGGCTATTTACAGTTGATGGCAAGATGGTAAGTGTCAAGTTTAGTTTTAGTCTTTTTGTTTAGTCGTGATTTTGTGAACCATATGTCATTTGTCCGACTAACATTAACAAAAGCATGTTTCTAAGTGGCATACAGGCTAGAGCTTCTACAAAATATCCAGAGGTTTTAGGGATATAAGCTAAAAAGCCATCACCATAAGTGGATACATAAATTATACCAATATTTTTTCCTTCCTACTTAAGCAGGATTTTTTTAAATGAAAAACAGGACCAGGAGAAATTTAAGTTATTAAAACTTAAGAGAAATAGTACAGTGGTGTAGATGTGGTGCTAGATTATGTAATGCTACAGTCCTGTGGCATTATGGAATACACTTCAAGTTTTTGCAGTTGCACCATAAAGTCATGAAAAAATGACACATTATCAATTTAAGGAATATTATTGTGTACTTAATTTTGTGATGTTTTAGTTGATGTCTCTCCATCCTTCTGACTTTTAGCAGGTAGCCTGACTTTCGGTGCTTCCCTCAATTGGAGGGGAAGCATTACACACGCGTCCTACTAATTGCGTACAACCCAACTTTAGCACACATAGTGGAAAACACTAAAATTAATTTTATTGGCATGAGCTTATTGAAGTGTGCAGTGTGTATTTGGTTAAATATTATGTTATAAAACTGTTAGTTGTGCTATAGTTGGTGAAGCTAGTTGAACATTGTAGAAAAGATTATTTCAGTAGTAAGACATGGGCACAAGTTAGATGTTAACCTACTTATATAGCCCAATTCAATTTTACCTATTTTAAACTTTGATATTGAGATTGAATGTTTGTATTTCAAAGATGTAGCATAAATCAGCCAGGATAACCTTGAGTACTTTGTACGTGAGTATTTGAGCATTTATCATATGCTTTTTTTTTTTCTCATCATTATTATATTAATTGCTGACAAATAAACTTTACATTGGTTCACAGCGTGGTTATGTACAGTACCTAGAACCACTTAGTTGGTAAAACAGGCCTTCTGCTATTTTAGCTTACCTAGTCTCTTTTTAAAGTTTAGAAGAAATGAACATTGCTTAAGGAAGCAATTTGCAGAGACATTAGTACAGAATAGACCACTTCTGTTAGTGCAGGCATAGAGACATGTTCAAAAGTCAACTGGGAATATTCGCTAAATGTATTAAAAGAATTAGGTTTCTGGGACTCTATCTCATATTCCTACCAACAGTATCACACTATTAAATGGATATTCAGTTTGCAAGCTCATACCATACAAATCTGTATTGAAATGTCAGTAGTTACTCACATTTGTATAAAATGTTTATTATTACTATTACAGCCACTACAATAAAATAATAGAACTTATTTTGCATTGTGGTTGTACTGAGAAGCTACATTATTAAAATTGTTTTGGAAATAATTGTAGGAGATGTGGTTTTTGGTTTATGAGCTAATATCAATGAACAACACTTACCCAAATTGAAAGCAACACATAGATTTGAACATTGCTAATTAATGATCTATTTAATTAAACCTCTTCATAAACTATAACTTGCACTCTATATTCATATCCCAGAAAATATTGATATATATTTATTTTCCTCTAACGGTTTCTATGGTAACATGGTTTCCAGAGCTGGTTGCTAAGGAACAGCCTCTGCGGCAAAGCGGTGCAGTAGTGATGTCAGGGCTGTAGGTGTAGTGTTAGAGGCTTCATAGATAGCGCTCGGTCTGTCAGCCTCATTATACACATGGTGGCAAGATGGAGCACATGGCTGAGCCAGTAATCCAGAATAGGATCTATCCTCTAATGGTGTGTAGAGGAAGCAGCCAAAGATTTTCAAACCAGGAAACAAATGTGCCTTAAAAGTCATCTGAATTATTTTGGCACTACAAATTGTTTAGCAAAGCATAAGTCTAAGGTAGATTGTCCATACTGTTTGCAAGTGAATTTTAAACTTTCCTTCAATGATTCTGCATTTTGATAAATATTGCTTATTTATTTTAGTGGTTTTAATGTGATCTATGCCGTTTTAACAATAAGGTATTGTATTATGTGCTTGACAGCACAACTCTGGGCCTTTGTTTCTTTGCTTTTTGTGCATGTCATGTTGTGACTCCAGATGGCCAAATAAGCACCTATTGGCATCCATAGGCCTATGTTTTCATGGGTGCTTAACCTTTAATAAATGACATGTTTGTGCTTTTGGTCCCAAGACAGAGACATTGGCTGGCTTTTGAAACAAGTAGTTCACAACAAGCTTGGTTTTATATGTAGTGTTCATTTAGTAATTCTTCCATACACAATCATCCGATTACCCTATACATTTACTAAAAATGTTATAACCTCTTGTCATTCATTTATTTATTGTACCAGTGATTGTGCTGCAGTTTTAAAATCAAGATTGATACTTGCATTCAGTCAGATCTCTTAATTTTTCTTCTCTTAGTAGATCTTTGTAATTACTGGCTCTGCTTCATGACTGTGATCCTTCCATACTGCTAAGTCACTCCGTTATTGGGTATTGACTTGAAAGTTAGATTCAAATTGGCCAGATCTGCACAATCAATGAATGGTTTAGAGCTGTACATTATAAAGATCAGATGACTGGTCATTAATAAATCATGATCTATTCTGCAAATAGCTCAAACATAAGGTAAAAAGAAAAGCAGGAGAGAGACAGGCGCCTTATTGATCAGGCCAAAAAAATCACACCATAACACGATGAGCTCATGCTGTCATGTGTGGGATGGAGGATAGGGTATTTCCATGACCTAGTAGGTCTGAGCAGAGTTGGGTCATAGTCTTCCACTTTAATGGATGTGGCTCTGCACTGTAATTGTTTCGCACACTGCTAACTTCCATGTCAGCAGTCAACATTTCTTGTTGAAATGGATGTCAGCAGCCACCCAAGGATGGAGCCTGGCCTGGCATCAGTGCATGAGTGGAGGCTTTAATTTTCAATGGTAGAATTATATGTCAGTAAATATGATAAATAGCCAATTCATGTTTTACAAATTAGACACAGAGTGGAAATGTCAAGATTTATGATGGTATAAAAGCCAGAGAGCAGAACATATCTTATGGTTTCCAGTTCATTTCTTTATGTTGACCTTGACTCCTGGTTTAGTCTGTGTGCCCATAATGAATTCTGCTGGTCTCTGTTCATACCACTGATGTAATGGCTGCATAGTGGCTTCTCAGGAGATGACCACATTCCTGCAATTCAGTAACATTAAAACATGTATGAAGTTCTTTTAAGAGACCTGTCATGTGATGCGTGGTACAAATATTTAACCGTAGACTACCTGCATTTTGCATTTTGGTGCAAACAAAACTCGAACCACATATACCTTTATCCATATATATATATTACAATCAACTGTTCATTTTTTTTTTTTTTTTTACTGTTGAAAGACTATCATTTTCAAGCCCTGCCTTTTATAACGTGTCATTGTAGCTGAAAGGTGAAAATCAGGATGGAGGAGTTGGGAAGATTGTTTTGGCTTTACTCAAACCTACTGCTGTGACTTGGCTGTTCAACACAGTTGCTCATTATCCTATTGCATCTGGTATATAGAAAAAATGTAATCTGCTATCCTCTTTATTCTGACAGACTATTTATGCCTGAGCTGAAGAAGAAGTTGTACTAAAATTAACATACTGCAGAACCTTTACAGCATTTCAAATTATTGCAAGTACTACTGATACTGTTGATAGGTGATATAAAGTATTCATTAATCTTATAATTTGTCACAGAACAATTTTACCAAATTGTTTGTAAATTTCAGTTGATGTTCCTAATTCATGATTTTCAGTTGTGGAATTAACATCGAAATTGTACATATGTCGACTCACAGTATTTCATGTTACACAGTAACAAAATCATCCTGTCATGATATAGTATTTTGTGATACTTTGTCATATTAGTAGCAAGGCTTTCTGAAAAATAACTTGAGCTTGGCCTATCTGTTCCTGTGAGAGGCAGACGTTGATAGAACTACTAAGGGCTAAATATAGAACCTCAAGACTAGGACACTGATCAGGATTGATGTAAATGTTTGGGATGGAATAACATGTGTTTAGGAATGTCTTCATACTGCCGACTTTAAGTTGTTAGGGTAGCTATTATTCATTTGTCTGCAGACCTAAATTGAATATTGGCTTAAGATATGTCTGTGAATATACAGTTTTACATTCTTTCTTTTATCCTCCATTCTTCAGGAAAACAAATAAGTTACAGTAAGTGAAATCTTGATTCCTTTAAAATGTAATAGACAGTCTTAAACGGTACATAAAGGCAGCTCATGCAAAATTGAGCTAGTGCCAGTTAAATATTACATGTGAAGATGAGTCATGTTTCTCCTGAAATGCTGAGTGACTCCCTGCTATGTTTAATCTTTGACTTCAAAGTGGAAATTCAGCACCCTGGAGAGGTCCACCTGCTTGCCGGCAAAGATTTGAGTTATTGCCACTTTCTCTTTTGTGTCATCTCTGATACCTTTTTACCGCGCATAGTATGTATGTAAACAAAAGATTGGGACTTACAGGGAGCGACCTCCTTCAGATATCTGAAGCCAGAATTGAGCTCACGGCATCATAGTCCAGAGATGCTCTATGTTGTTCTGTTTTACCTCTCCAACCAGTCCCACTGTTTTACCAGGCATTGTTCTGTTGTCTGCAGTTTGTACTGTTCAGTGCTCCATATTGTATCTGACAGTGGATCTTAAAGTAGATGTTTCTGTTATTGTGTCAAGCCCCTTGGCAACAGCTGTGCAACCCATCTGCCTTTGAGATCTCATGCTATTGTGGAGAAGGGGTAGAAGACAGGGGCTCTTAAAATGGGGTGTCTGCCTAGAGCCCCCCCATCCCCTTTTCCTTAATGTTTAAGACTTGGCCTAATGATCTCGATTGTTTGGAGGTGCTTTTGCTTCTTGTTATTGATAAACCAATAATACTTTTTTTTTTTTTTTTTTTTTTTTTTTTTTTTGGGAGGATAATTTTACCATTTTCTATAAAAAATAATCAAACCGTGTATACTATCATCTCTTAATTTATTGACAATTTTAATGTGTATATTTGTTTGAAAGATATGTACAATGGAAACAAGAAATACAGCTAAGGAGGATGATATTGACATTTTATATGGTTAGAGGATAGTGTGGCTTTCTTGTTTGGCCTGCGATGATTCAGCAATGAATTCATTTCATTGGTCTCCTGTTGAACTCTGCATGGTTCTTAATGGTAAGGTAATTAATAATGTATGTACATGGTAGGTGTTTGCTATTGGCTGTCATGATTTTTTTTTTTTTTTTTCTAAACTATATTGTCCTCAAATTCTGAGAACACTATGACAATATGTCAGGAACATTTATCACATGATATTAATCTATCAATTTAGATTATTTATAAAGTCTGATTTGTCACATTTAACTAATCCAAGACTAGCTAAATGTGCATTTTAACTAATGTCAGTATAAGATCACATTTTTGCTGACACTTTGCGATCACTTCTCTGGAGAGGAAATTAAATCGTCTTGCTGTACATCCTTTCCGAATTCCATCAGCATCCTCGTTTTTTTATGACAGCAATTACTGAAAATGGGCTTATATATTAACAAGAGCATTTTCTTCTACATTTCAACTGTTGAAATCAAATAACACAAGATGTCCGTTATCCAAAGGTAACATTAAATGTGTAAGCAAGTCACATCTTATTAAAAGATTTTAACATAAAATATTAGATAAATGTCAAGGAATATTTTAGCTTGTTTTGTGTAGTCAGTTCTCTCTGCCATCACACATAAAATGTGGACTTGAAATATCTACTAAATTATTCTCAGTGTTTAGATGCGGTTTATTGAACGGATGATGGTGTTAAAAATGTTTTAAAATATTATATTCGACAGTTGAGGACAATAGAAGGCAATTAATCACTCACTAGGGATTGAAACACTTTAGTGACCAGTACACATTATTGTATAATCCAGCAGCTTTAAAAGGAGTGTCTTTCTTTAGTAGTGAATTCTAGACATTTTCATCTGCATTTTTATATGCTGTCCATAGAGTATAAATAATTTTCCCTTTGTGTTGTGAATTATATTTAATCCAGTGGTATTCCATTTGGTTTTTTTTTTTTTTTTTTTTTTTTGAGATGACCTTAATGTTTATTTAAAGCTGTAAATCTATCTGCAATTACATGTATATAGTATTTTCCCAAATGTGACAAATCATCGGACTGTGTTCATACACTGCTTAAAAATAATATCTACACTTATGTTTTGCTGTTTTCAGGTATGTCAATATAATAGTGGTACATAATATTAATTTCAAAGAATGTATGCATAATGTTTTTGTATTATAACCAACACATACATCTTCTTTTCCAGGTCACCTGTCTTCAGGACTTTTTTGGTGAAGATGATATTTTCATTGCTTGTGGCCCAGAAAAGTTCCGTTATCAGGATGACTTTAACTTGGATGAAAATGGTAAGTGTACTTAATGACGTGATGCCTGGGTCACTCAGTTTGGATAGTACTAACACTCCCATGAGTTGTGTTGTTGCCTGCTGTGGCTAAATGCACCTCTCACTGGTAATGCTGTAAATAGCTTTTTATTAAATCATCCCCTTTTGTGACCCAAGTAAATACTGGCTATGCCATATGTAACTTTTATTCTTTTACTTTATTGCAAGTTTGTACTCACACACCTGTAACCTTTGTACTACTTTTACTGTTCATGCAATTTAAAGCACTACTACTATACAACATAAGGCTGCAAATCTTGGTGTTTAATATGTAGCCTATAGACCAGACTCAATCAAACAGATATATATCAATACTGAAAAAATATGTTTTGATCTGCATTGCATGTTTTTAATTTTTATTATGATTATAATTATCAATATTTTGTTGTAAATTACATTTTATTATTATATTATGCACTAAGATAGGATGAATTTTATTACTGATTACTTTTACTGTTGTAGAATTTTGTATGGTAATGTAATATCTGCTTGTAGGGACCTCAGGAAGAGTAGAGGCTAATGGGGATCCAAATAAATCAATAAATACTGTATATCAGATTGCCAGATTTTCAGTTTATTTGTTCTTAGAGAAGGGGTGGCAACCCAAGTTGACTGGTGTTACAGGACAGTATTTGTGCTTGTATTTTGTGTGGTGACAGCACAGACTAAAACTACACAATGCTTCACATTGATTACATAGGATTTAGTTTAGACATTTTTATAGTTGTGGTATCAAATGTATTTGTGGGTCACGATAGAGGATGTCATCATGTTTGTGTCTCTGGTTATAGAGTAATGTGCCCTAGGAAAAATAGCTCTTTTTAATGATATTGAACTTATATGGTTTTTGTGTGGTCCCAGTATTTGTAGCTCTTGTTCAATGCATTTTCTGCATGAAATTATTTTGAAACATACACAGAATCTCAAACTGTCAGACTTGCATCTTGACTAGATGTAGAATAAGGTAACCTACTGTAATCTAGGAAAAAAAGTTGCTGCAACACCTTGGGTTTTTTTTTCTCTTTCTTTCTTTCTTTCTTTCTCTACAGAATGCAGGGTCACAAAGTCTGCATCTTACGGCCGGCTCCCATCCATGCAGGGTCGCACTTCTCCAAGAGGTGGTGGGATGTCTCGAAGGAGCAAGTCTCCCTCATCTGCTGGTTCAGGTACGTTTGTGTTTGGGTGTGGATTATGTTTTGAAACAAACAAGCTAATGCATTGTTCTGTTCTAAAGTTTTTACTTGTTGGAATATATGCACTTTCAACATACACACTATTTATAAAAGATACTTTTATTTATTCTGCATTGTTTCAACTGGTTGTGCTATGCCAACAGCTAATGGCACTGCAGGCAGTCAGCTGTCCACACCTCGATCTGGAAAGTCTCCAAGCCCCTCTCCAACCAGTCCCGCTAGCCTGCGAAGACGACAGGTAATGGAAGTTGAGTTTGAATAAATACGTTGTTTTTTTTTTGTGGCTCTGTGAGAGAATTTAACAGTTCTCTTCCTCAATCAGAAACATCTAAGTGTTCTTCTGCCATGGAAGTAAACAGAAATGTTAAATAAATTTGATACATTTTTAGTATCATAATATTCTCCAGCAAATATGTGTGCCACCCCTAGCTATACATCATTGATATTGCTGTTTTTGTTTTTAACAGCAATATGAATGGAAGCATTGCTAGTATTATCTTATGTAAGTCATATACATGTTGGTGGGCCAAACTCAATGTTATATACATTACATGTTGGTGGGCCAAATTATCTACATATATTTTCAAGCATTAGTGCTAGTTTTTGAAGGTCATCTCTACTGCAGGAGGACATTTTTGATGTGATTATTATAGATTTGGTAGAGGACCACTGTGGTGCAAACAATTATGGAGCCAAATCCAATTATCAATCAAACATTAATTAATGATAAAACTAATGGTTGGTATTGTGACTGTGGTGGAGCACATTATTTTCTGTTCCTTTCCAAACTACATGCTAGTGTTTTTGCTGGTTGAATAGCTTAGTATACTTTTCAACATGCTTGATGTATTTTAATTTAATACATGCTCAAGCCTGGCAGAGTAGAACAAACAGGCTTTGTGTAAGCTGACTACAATCACATTTTGACAAGATTTCACCTCTGTACTTTGAGACAAAATGTTTCTAGTGTCTTTTATTCTCACTTAATGGCTCTCTCACTCTTTCAGGGATCTCAGCACAGTGGCTCTTCACTTTCTTTAGCTTCTACCAAGGTTTGCAGCTCAATGGATGAAGGAGATGGGCCTAGCAGTGAAGGTAACATACAGTATAAGACATGAACACTTTGTTTGCAAGTATTATGTTGATTTCTGTTAGCTTTACAATGTTCATTTTTGTTTTTATGTTGCTTCACAGCTGAACTGATGGATGAACACCCATCAGTTCCTGCCTCCATAACAGAGAGGTACAAAGTGGGGAGAACTTTAGGAGATGGAAACTTTGCAGTGGTCCGAGAATGTGTGGAGAGATCCACTGGAAGAGAGTATGCTCTTAAGATCATCAGCAAAGATAAATGCAGGGGAAAGGTGAGCCCAACTGTAAAATTTTTAGTCCTGTGAATAACTTTGAATACCAAGCTAATTGATAAACTGTGAGATGTAAAAAATTTAAAAAGTAATGCAGATTAAAGGTTAATGTAAATTGCAGAGATGAAGTAATGGGTTACTGACATCCTTTCTGCAGCAGTAAAAGCAAATTAAGCTTTGAAAGTTGATGCAAATAATTCCTACAGGTAAGTACTTCCAAACAGTAAGTACCTAAATCAGACTGAATGTATAAAGATAGACTGTTGTTACACACACTGAGGTGTTATTTGGTCACAGCACAGCAGGTTGTATTACTATTGGGAAAAAGGGAATTAACAAAGGAGGTGGGTTAATGGCCCAAGAAAATATGTCCAGGCTATGAAAGAAGTTAACAAGACAATAGAGTTAAAATGATGCAACAGCAGCACAGTCTCTCTGGCAGAAGAGTGAAAACAAATGACATACATTGATCCTAACTCTCCTCTTTTGTCAGCAGATAGTGCCATCTCCTCTGGGAGTAAAATGTTGGTCTTTTCTTTGTTTAAACACCATCACTATGATCCAGTAGTTAATCAATATCAAAATAGTTTCAACTTTAATTCAAAATGTCTTTTTTTTTTCTCTGAAAGAATAGAAAAGCGAGCTTGCTACCCTTATTTTATTTGCATATAAATTCTTTTCAGTGTAGTGTTTATAGATTTTTTTCTTTGATTAGATTTTATTATTGTCCAGGAGCACATGATCCAGAGCGAAGTGTCAATCCTTCGGCGTGTGAAACATCCCAACATCGTTCTTTTAATTGAAGAAATGGACACCCACAATGAACTCTATCTTGTAATGGAGTTGGTTAAGGTAATACAACTGCCCTTTAAAATAGCTGAAAATGGTACCCCGTACTCTTTCACATTCAAGTTCTCTTTCCCCAGGGAGGCGACCTCTTTGATGCAATCACCTCTTCTAACAAATACACAGAGCGAGATGCCAGCTGTATGCTGTTCAACCTCGCAAGTGCCATCAAGTACCTGCATAGTCTCAATATTGTTCACAGAGACATAAAACCAGAAAACTTGCTGGTAAGTATGAATGAGTCTGTGATCACAACAAATCAGAGCCTCGTAAAAGCTTCCCACCTTTACCTCTCATACTGTTCATCTATCTTCCCTGGGAATCCCCTTACCCCCTCCTTTTCTTTTTTTTTTTTGTGTAGAAGCCTGCACTTACAAGAACAACATTGCAGAAAGCCAAATTAATTATGAAAATTTAGTAAAATTATAATTTGACTGGTTGTTTGGGACCAGTACAGCCTTACCTAAATCTAGAATAGAATAGAAATGGGGTTCTGAATTAATACAATGTGCACATTCACAAATGAAGAGATTGAACAAAAACAGAGCCTGCTTTAAATGCATGGAAATCACCCCTTTTTGTTGTTGTTTTAGTGTTGCTATTTATTTATTCATGATTTAAATCTCAATTTTCTTATTTAGACTGTAATTGCAGATGGTATATTTTTCCTTTTATCGTAAGTGTATTGGAATTTGGATCTTTTCCATTACTTTTCCAAAACTGTCTGTTTTTACTGTAACAGAGTCTTGCAAAATTCAATTTTTCAAATCAAGCCTTTGCCCTAGTGTTGTGTAATTTTACGACATCCCTCTTATGTGTGGCACACAGGTCTATGAGCACCACGATGGTAGTAAATCTCTCAAACTGGGTGACTTTGGCTTGGCTACTGTCGTCAATGGGCCCCTCTATACGGTGTGTGGCACACCCACCTATGTAGCACCAGAGATTGTTGCTGAGACAGGGTGAGTCAGAGGAGGAGCATCATCTGAGCCATCTGAGACATGCTTCAGAACATTTGTAGTGAAAGAATGTTGATTAGAATGCCAAAACTGCTATAGTAATTATTATAGCTTTTGCTACTTATGGATTTATTGTCTTCCTCTTCAATTAGATATGGCCTCAAGGTTGACATTTGGGCAGCCGGTGTGATCACTTACATACTACTGTGTGGCTTTCCTCCTTTCCGTGGGTATGTGCTCCTATATCAGGTGGTTTTCTTTGAGAAGTATGATGTTTTAACCACATTAATCTATTTAATTTGTTTAAATCACATAAATCAAGATGTCTATAGTACACTATAACATTATAGATTATTAGTTTAATCTTTATAAGGTACTGTACCTTTTTCAGCTCTAGTGAGGATCAGGAGGCTCTTTTCGAACAGATTTTGAGGGCTGAGCTTGAGTTTCCTGCACCATACTGGGACAATGTGTCTGACACTGCCAAGGTTTGTGTCTGGAACTGCTTACTTCATCTGCCCTTTGTATGCTTTATGTTAAACACCAGAATCTATCAGTGATTTATTGATGTAGTGTTTTGTTTGTTATTAACATGGTTTTCTTTAGGTTCTGATCACTGGAATGCTGCAGTTAAAGGTGGATCAGCGATACACAGCCATACAAGTGCTTGATCACCCCTGGGTCAATGTAAGTTTAACATTGTGAAGTGAGTCCTTTCAGCAGAATCACATATATGAGTACACTTACACCTAGGCAAGTACAATAAAAGTACTGCTAAGAAAACATGCACTGTGATACAGCAGGTAGAGTTGCTGAAACTTTGTTCTTTGTATTTCCCAGGATGATGGTGTGTCAGTCAGTGAGCAGCAGCTGCCTGTGGCTGGTAAGATCAAGAAGCACTTCAACACTGGGCCCAAGCTCAACAGCACCACAGCAGGAGTGTCAGTCATTACAGTAAGCACTGACCTGCACCTCTCCACACAGTGATACTGCATGCAATTCTGCATCAGTAGATTTCATTAATATAAACTTGCTTAAGCAGTGATGTGTTTAATATCATTTAAAATTGAAAGAAATCTGCAGTTTTGAATTTTTAACCACTATTTCTCGTGCACCTGCTGCTTAATTCCTTAAGTGTGCAAGTGTTTTATTTATTTATTTATTTTTAGTCAATCCATGCTTTAAATTTAAGTTGAAGCTGTGGATGTCTGCTTTTGCAAAGCAGGAAATAAATCCATTACACATCTTATCTTGGGGTATTTCAGAAATAACCTTCTCCGCTTTGTTCTGTGTACACATCCCATCCATCTGCTTCTTGCTGCCCGGTCTTCCTGTGTGTGTCTCATCCTCCTCTTTTAGATGGACTGTCAGCACTATTGTTAGGTCTTAGAAGTAATATAGTTGGCCTAGGTTTTGGCAGATATTTCTTGATTAGTTTCAAAGTTGAGCAGGATTGGCAAGAAAGGTAACCTATACTAAAAGCCAGCAACATTTTTTTTTTAAATGCTTGCCATTGATTTGGGTAGGTGTGGCAAATTCCTTTACATATCTCATATCTAGCAGTTTTATTTACTTTTTAGGTAAACTAAGCACGAATTGAAATATTTCTGACCATTCACACAATGTCAGTTGACAGTGACATTTGTTTGCCAGTTTTTTTCTTCTTGTACCAGCAATTATAACAGAAATGTAGTATTGTGCGCCATAATGCTAATTGGATCAGTGATGCTTTGAGTTCAAAGTGACCCTCTGAGTTGCACTCATCTCTCCCTGCTCAGCTGAACCAGGACTTTACCATCCAGAAGTCAGGGTCTTTGGGCCACTACCAGCATCCAGGATTATACTGGATAAGGTATGACGCAGCATAGTGCTAATATGCAGTGCTTCCATGGCAGAGTGCTGGCAGTCTCCATTTTCCATTGCCCAAAGGATTTGGTCCATTGCCCTCAATGGAGCCCTTTTCATGCCTCATGCCTTACCTCTTCAGCTACATCACTTTATGTTTATGTTTTATCGAGCGCTGTGGCTGTTTACCCTCACACCGTTACGCACTTTACTTTGCTCTTTACTTATTCTGTATAACATTATGCATTCATAATTAGAACTGCATTTAAAGATTCACATGACATTGTGCTGCTGGATTTTGTTTAAGTTGAATGCATTTTTCTTTCTTCATAAGAAGCGCACAGACTTACACACACTGACCTTATTGAGTCCTGATGCTTTAAGACGTTGAGCGCTGCACACATTTGCTCTGTTGGAAACGTTCTCTTGTGAACCATATGCAGTTTTTCTAGATAAGCAAAAATTGGCTCACTTACGTTTCATTTCAAGTGCCTCATTTGGGGTTGAGTGGATGCCACTGCTCATCTCTGTGGTCTTATAAAGAACCTAATGGTTGCTGCTGTCACCCTCAGACCACGCCACTTGATAAGGAGAAGCAAGTTTTCAGACGAAGACGCCACAAGGATGTGAAGTCCACTCCACATCTCCCACACAGTATTGGTGCCCGTGCCAATTCTGGCCTCTCGCAAGCTGAATTCACTTCTGAGTCTGAAGACTACTCCCCAAGTTCAGCGGACACTGTCCGTTCACCCACCTCTCCATTCTAAGTCTCCTGAGGCCACAGCACCATCCACCCCTCCATGGAAAAGTTGGAGAGGGTTTGCAAACCAGAAAAGCCCAGCAAAGTTTGCAGACTTACACTGAGACTATATTTATTTGTACCAACTGAAATTTATCCCACTTATGTTACTTTTTTAAATTACAAAATATATTAGTCAGAATCATTGATCAAAGAATACATCTTTAGAGCATGTAATAGCTTTTCATGTATTTTCCCCATTTAGAAAAAAAAAAATTACCAACCTTTTTATTTCTATCCAGCAAGCACTGGTTCAATGTAGTACACCAGAGCCCTCTAGTGGTTTAAACTGTAGGAAAAACAGCAGAATTGAAAGCAATTTGTTTTTAAATGGAAGGAATAAATGCAAATCAGCTGGCATCTAAAAAATTAATGACAAAATTTTGCGATCAGTACATGTCAAATATCATACTGACTTAAACGCAGATTATTGTTTAACAATAACCCACTCAGTACAGCAGTAACAGTCACCTTTCTGTTGTGTAACATTTAGATTAGCCTGTACTGTACTACTTGAGCTTCTGGTGCATAAACCTTAGATTGTTTTGTTTAGGGGGATTTAAGAAACTTGATAAGGGTGCTGCTATATTGTACCACATTCTGTACTAAACGAATTTTAGTTTAGGACAAATACTGTACTGCCATCAGGTAGCTTACTTCTTTACAGAGAATTGACAGCCCTAATGTTAACTGTTGATAGTCCAGTTAACATGTGCTTGTGTGTGCATGTTTTCGAGAGGGCGCTTGTAATTTGATGGTGGTACAGATGAATGTCTATGCCATGTATTTGGTAGTAGGAGCAGATTTAAAATCTTGCCTTGGCACATGTGGATTTAAGTGCAATTAGGTGAACTGCCCAGTGAGCACAGTGTCAGACTTGTCTTTTCTAATGCTGCAATAAGTGAGAATGGATCTGCTGTCGTCATTGGCAGCCAACTGACACACCTCTCTATCAGCCAGAGGTACGGTGGCCGACAAGGGCAAACGCGCCGCAACGGCCGAACGCTACAACAGCCAAAACACAAGCAAGAGATAAACGCTGCATAGTCATGGAAGGGAAGTGCGCCAGGCCTGTGGGGGGGACCTCGAGCTGAGGGGTGCTGAGAACAAACTTGGCTAACTTTTAGAGAGACGATATTTAAAAACAAAACAAAAAAGAGCCCACCTCTCCCGGGAGTTCCGGGAGTCTCGCTTATATTCATAGTAGCTCCCCGATGCAGTGTTGCCAACTTAGCGACTTTGTCGCTATATTTAGCGAGTATTCAGACCCCTCTAGCGACACATTTTTTAAAAAGCAACTAGCGACTAATCTGGCGACTTTTTCTGGTGTTACTGGAGACTTTTGGAGACTCCGATGTGTCTGTACTGCACCGTTCTTACACTTCTCAACTTGCCGCATCAGCTGCAGTCCCCGTCCCCTCCCCTCCCCTCCCCTCCCGCGTCCCAAAGCACTCACAGGCGGCCCAGTCCTCTCACGGCAGTCCCGCCCAGCTGCGGTCACCGCAGGAGACGTTCACGCCTCCGCGTCCCGACCGCAAATGAATCGCGCGTGCGCGAAGCTACTTAAACTCCCTCTAAGTTTTTATTCATTGAAAAATATGCATTTTCGTTCATCCATGGTTCAAATAAAATTTAGTTTAAAAATGTAGGCTACGTACCTTTTGTTTAAAATGCTTTGACTGACGTTTCATAGACGTTCAGTTGTTATAATTTCATGATTATATTTTCTCTGACATGACTGACATTTCTCTGATGAACTTCATGCCTTTTGTAGGTCCATGTATGAAATTTCACAGCATTTTCACCTCCTAAATTACTACGTTCCTTGTGCAGTCACAATTTTATAATGGTACAATTTACTCAGGCTGATGACATTTTTTATAACACTCGAATTATTTTTAGAGTATGTAGATAAATAGGTTAAGCAAGACAAATGTAATTATTTCTGAGAACCTATTTAGCTGCAGGTCGTCATCCAACATTACATGGCACAGTACAAATATGGAGTGTCCCTTATTTCTTATAAAGCATCACAATTGTCTCTTACTTTCCATTTTTGAAAAGCGTCCATCATGTCCATGTGCCATGGACGTTATGCAAATTACGCGATGACGTCATTTGGGCGACGTCTTGCGACTTTTAGGACAACCAATAGTTACTCTCCTTACTTACGAGTTGGCAACACTGTCCCGATGCTCGCAAATTAGATACAATATCCCGGAAATCGTGCGAGTGACCGAGAGAGACACGTAGTGATATAAGCTGCGTCTCATTTCGGAGGCTGCATAATAAGTTTTGAATTGTAACAGAATGAGCATCCTCTGATAATTGGTCTCTGTGCTAAAAATGTTCCATTAAATTAGTTAACCTGAAATTACTTTTTGCACGGTGGGATATCCGAAGGTACGTTTTCCGTGTATTTTTTTTTTTAACACTTTCTGTAGGGGGACCTCAGAACTGAGGGATGCTATGAACAAACCTTGGCTAACTTCTGTTCCATGAATATGCAGCGTTTCTCTCTTGCGTGTGTTTTCGCTGTTGCAGCGTTTCTGTATTTGCAGCGTTCAGATGTTGCGGCGCGTTTACCCTTGTCGGCCACCGTACAGAGGTACTTGGTTAAAGTTAAATGTTGGTAAACGCAGTGCTTCCACTAAAATCCTTCATTTTTATATTTGTTCATTTAGTCAGTAGTATTATTGGACTTTTTAAAGTAACGCTAAACAATTAGACTAAGAAGCCTGGCTCACTGCACTGTATGTATTGTATATTCCCTGACTGCTACATACATTCATTCACCAGATATTTACATGTACCAAATGTTCACAGATGTGAATGTCCTCTTTCCTTTACCAGAGACTGTAACCTGCATGTCTGCTCTTATGCATCTTAAATCAACTGTTCTCGTCTTCTACTGTTGGATATACACTTTTCATGTATTAAGCCATTTTTGTTGTCATTGTACGTGCTCTGGTGAATGCAGCTTTATTGAGGCACATTGGTCACACAACAGCTCAGATCAGACTTGTATTTCCATAATTTAAAAAGAATGTAATTTCACCACATTAACTTTGTTGTTAAAGGGCTTTTAAGTTTTTGACCGGAAAGTGATGAGTCAAAAAGCACAAGGAAAGAAAGTTATGATAGTGACTGTTTAGGAATTTGTTCACTTTCAAGTTTCTGTTTTTCATCTTTTGAAAAACCATGTTTATATAGAGCTTAAAAAAGTGATTCTTTAAAGCCAATTGGGAGTGTTAATATTATGCGGAAGCAGATTGAATGTGAATGCTGTGCTGTGTTTATTCATATTCCATTAATGTAAGACAAACAATCAGAATTAGAAATACTTGTCTTCAGTTCTTAAGAAAAAAAAAATCTGTTATTGTTAAAAATTAACAATACAAAGATGTACTTAAAATCCAAACCTGGGAATAAAAAGCAAATGATCTCCATGAGCCTGTGGGTAACTTTTTGCAAGACTCACGATTTAGTGGGTCCACTGCAGCAAATCCAGACAGCAGATGGCAGTATAACCAAACAAGACACTTACCAATATTTCAGTGACTCATTTAAGCCACTAATTTACTAAGACACAGTTGTACATACTTGGAATACATCAAAACCTACAGAAACAAACACAAAAATGTAAAATACTCATGTTGGTAAATTTATTCAGTTTTATTAAAAACAAAAAAGAAAACAGTTGAATTTACAGTCATCAACTGTATGATTTAATCACAGCTTCAGACATATCCTAACTCTCCCAAAATGTGTGCAAAAGCAATTGGCAGTACAGCTACAATTTATCCATCATGACATAACATGTATTACATACAATTAAAATCCACTGCCTAATGCCAACAATTAACAAAATGATTTTGGCAAATGATTTCACATGAAAGCAAAGCAAGCCCAATGCCTTCAGTAGCTCTTAACATGCAAAACATCAGTATGTAGCACCACTACAAAATCAAAATTCAAACTCAAAAACTATTTGCATAATTTGGTTCATTTTTAATTGTCGGCTCACAGCAATCCTCTTCTCATTCCTGCAGTTTAAATGAAGATACAGTCACTTTGATAATACCAAAAATAGACTGGTGTCACTTTTCAAATACTGGCATGTTCATCAATAGATCTCATTTAAAACCATTCCTAAACCTGTTCAGCAACCAAGTCATAATATTGCTTACTATTGCAGCATGTTACAGCATAAACTGGTGTTCACAACTTCACAGATTTAAAATGGATGGGCAAACATTTTGGGCAAAATGGAAACTGAGACACACAAGTAGCAGTATTAATGTTTGCAGTTTCAACTGCAGAATTCATTAAAAATATTTCATCATGACAGAATACCCCAAAAATCAGTTTAATTTTTTTACTTTTTGTTTTTTGAAGAAACAAAACACATCTGATTGATAACTGTTGCCCCATATACTTCACTGGAATAATTTAAAGCTTTTATGGTGAGTCATTTCAAACCTTATTCCCTGTTAGTTTACTAAACAAAATAGTCCTTAATTTAAAATAAAATATGGAAATGCCACAATTTATTAGCCTTTTTGCAGACACCATGATCAAAAAGAAACATTCCACAAAGGACAAAACTCACATTGACTTTTCATCCATATAGGTGTTCAAACACAACAAATTAACAATGAACATTTTCTCTTTTACACATACATTTGACCACAGTTAACAATTAGCAAATAATGGCCATATATATATATATGTACTACTAACCAACTAATATCTGAAGTGAAATGAAGACATTCTGAACATTTATACATAGTTCACATTATGGAAATGCTGGTAACATGATAGCTAGTCTATTTATCTCAGCCTTTATGGGGATTAAACACTTTACACTGTCCATATTTACATGTTAACTCCCCCCACCCCCTAGAAAAGTTCCAAGTGAGATATGTATCTGCCATACAAATGTTGTATAAATATTCCTAACAGATAATTCATTGTGTTTTGCATTTTCAGTTTGAAACAGGGTCTTAAAAACCTTCATTACTTATGTTTTATTAACTTAACCATGTAACTATGTTAACTTAATCTCACTCTTTCCTTGTCCAGAACATCCGATCTCCTTGGTTCATTTGGGTAAATACATCAGCTGGTGTTCAGGTAAGACATAAAAACCACCATAAAATGTATTTAGCAACATATAAATGGAGGCAAGCTCACCTGAACAAGAGGCCAGTGTATGTAAGCACACTTTGTTCTTTAATAGCTACACCATACTGATGTTCCCCACCCCTCTGAATCCCGTTGCTCTGTGGATCTTCTACACAGCACAGGTTTGTCACTGGTTGTTAGGTATTCCTCTTAACCTTCCACACTTGCCTTCTGGTGTGTGGATCTGTCTTTCCTCAATACTTGTTTTGATGCTCATAGTGCCACCGGTTGAAATCGATGTTAAATGCAACGATACTGCCAGAGGCCATGCCTGTGATCAGAGTCCTGAAGAGCAACAGTACCATAACATGAAATCCCAGTGTCAGCAAAAATATTATAAATGATGTAAAATGCTAAAAATAGAAAACAACAAAGTTGAAGCTACATGTTTCAACATTGATTAATAATATTAGTAATATGTAATTTGTTTATTAGCAAGAAACCAACATGTAACACGTCAGTGTGGTCATTGTTTAAGATTATTCCCCTGCAGTTGAATTCTTTGTTAAAATGTCCGTATCACAATGAAATGAGCAGGGGAGGTCATCGGAGGTGTCAACAGTAAATTACTGGCTTACTCTGACAACTGAAGTAGACCATTGAGTCCCAGTATCTTTCTGCAACCCTTTTGCTCTCATGTCCATGGCTGGCTGGTATGTAGAAAAAGCAGCTGATTTCACAGGGTCGTCTTATAGTGCTACACCCCAAGGGCTTAAATGCTCAAGCACAATGAACAGAGCCGCTGCAGAATGCCTCTCTGTAAATGAAATTACAGAGCACAGCTCACTTGTGTTACCTAATGTCAACTTGTTGAGGAATGAGATTGTAACTGAATCAAGGGGTTCTTAAAATATTTAATCAAAGCAATTTTCTAAGTGATGTTTAAAAAAACGTTACACTTAGAATATGCTGCCTGATTTTTAGAATTTTTAGTCTCTGATGTGATTGTGGTGCCATTTAGTTAACACTAAATCTAGATGAAAATTGTCTGCTTGACCATCCTCTGCTTACTGTAAAAGGTTGTGCACTTCGTGGTGGTGCAGAGATTAAGAACTATGTTTTTGTTTTGGCCTACACTGTAACAGCTGCAGGAGATTTGCCCAGTGCCTGTGAATTGCAGCTTGAATGCTTACTTTCTAACCTCTGACTGCCAGGGTCACATGATGACGTCAGGCCTATAGCCCCAGAGCGAACGCTGTCGCCTGTGCGCCGCCATGTAGGCACCCTTTATATGACTCCTGATGAACCTTAAAGAATTCAGACACTGAGGAAAAATCATGCTGCTGACCTGCCGATGGACGTGTGCTCACTGTTGTCTTATTATCCAAAATGAATGTTTTTTTTTTGTTTTTTTTTTATATCTATGGCGACAGTAGGTTCCATTTAAAGTAAAAAGATGGTGGATATTTGACTAACTAGAATATACTGACAAATATGAAACACAAGCAGCACAAGGCTTTTTACGGCAATAAACTTTACTTAAGATAAAAAAAAATCCTTGTCTTTATATTACAATTTACAATAAGTGATAATGTCTATTAACTGGAGTCACCTTATCATAGAACCTTATTAAATCAGTAAATGTAACAGTTAAGTGGTAGACACTGCATTAAGATGACCGTCTATATCAGGGGTGGGAAACACATGTTCCTTGGGCCACTGTCCTGCTTGGAACTCTTTTTGCCCTGCCCACTGTTCATTACCTGAATCAGGTGTATTCAGTCAATCAGAAGCTGGAAGATACCAATTCACTTCCCCCACTCCACCCTCATTTGAGATGGTATCTTTGAGCATCTGATTGACTGAATACACCTAATTCAGGCAGTGCCTGCTCTTTATCAACTCTGACCTTTGATCATGTGATAGGTCCATGGATCTGATGCCAGCATCACAGCCTGGGTAGATGTAGAGCTGGTTGAAGTTACAGGCCTGCCACACCTCCACCACACCATTGTCTCCACCCGTCACCAGGTTCTGGCCATCGCTGCTTAGGAGAATTGCCTACAGGTGGGATAGAAGGGAGTGGGGAGTTGAATGTGTCACTTTGAATTTTTACTGTCCCTTTTAGAGAAGCATTTTTTTTGCTAATGCATATAAAAATGTCTGAACAAGAGATGGTTGCGATATTTAGTTGGAAGTTCTGTACAAATTTTTCATAATATTTATAAAGTTATATCTCATTCACCCGCTAATATTTTTGTTTCACCTGGATTAAATCCCTTCTGCTTTGTTTTTAGGTAGAGCGCTTTGCCTACTATCCAAAGGATCAGTGGTTCGATCCCTGACTTCTAAGCCACATGCTGAAGTGTCCTTAGGCAAGACACTGTGAGTGAGTGTGTCAACAATTGTGTGTGTGCCTGAAAGGAGAGTCAGGCGAACACATTGCATGGCATTGGTGTGTGAGTGGGTGAATAAGAAATAATGTAAAGCACTTTAAAAGTTCAACATAAGACCGTTTGTAGTTGGTCATTGTTTTAACTACATATAAACAAATTTACAGGACACACAAATGAATGAGAAAAAGTAAAACGTATCTTCATAAGAAGTTGAGCCACATGTCATGAAGGGCAGCCCCACTGGACTTTGGCATTGATGCTACAAGTCTCTGGAATGCTGCAAGTCAACTTACCCTAGTGGAATCATTGATTTCCATCTGTGCCAGTAGTTTTCCATTAATACTGAAGTTACAGAAGTGGCCCCGTTCATAGTAGATGATGCAATGGCCCTCACTGGACACTGAGATGAGCCGTGGGCACTGATAGTTGTCTGGCCCCTCCAGAGCCCGCAGCAGGTCCCCTGTGATGGTGTGGACCAGACAGGGACCCTCTACCAAAACAAAATATACATAGAAACAGATGTGTGGACAAACCATATGTATGTAAAAAATATTCTTTATAAAATCAAAGTGTAATTTATACAGTAATACTGAGCACGCTCAGATTCCTGATCCTATCATAAATGAAGGTCTAGACTGTCCCTTGAAATGAATACCTATCAATATGCCAACTCAAAGCAAAAACTTACATTTTTCTTTTTGATGAGAGCAAAAACACACTGACCTTTAGCTCCACTGATGACCAGGCCTAGCTCAGCACACACTGACACGCACACCACTTCTTGGTCATGACCCGTCAGAACCGCTCGTGGTGCCGGGTAGTCGCCTAAAAGATAACATAAACTATCATAAAACAACATGTCAGAACCTAAAAACATCACTTAAAAACAATCTGAATAGTGCTTAACCAACAAACCTGCATTAGGCAATAAAATCCTATAAGCACAAACAGCGATTGTTACACACATCTGCTAGCAGGGAGGTCCCTTTGAATTGTTATGTAAATATGGGGATGCAGAATGATGGCAAGGCCAGCCACTTGATTTCATCCCATGTGTCACATGATTGATGATGGCCAGGGGAGAGGTTAGTGAGGGGAGTTTCACAGCACCTGGAGCCGACCTCCAGTAGTGCCAAAACACTGCCTGAAGCATTATAACAGTAGCCTTCATGAAATGCACTTATCACCCATAGAAAACCTTCATCCAGCCAATGAAGCAGAGACATAAATATTAAACAATGAATGCAGAGCGAAAGATAGGAATTTTATACCTTCAAATTAAAACTTGTGGGTTGCTAATTTAATTAATTCAGTAATTAAAATACATTTGACATTTTATATTTAAAATGTTTTTTTAGCTTGATGCTGGCAAACTCATGTCAAACTAACTTAACTGACGTTGAATATACCATAGATGCCTTTTGTTGTTCATGTGAAATTTTAGCCAATTCTGTAAAAGTTTCTCTGTTCTCATCCTCCTGCTCAGCATATCACTTCTGCAGCTATAGCGGTCTGGTCAGGGAGCTGGACTGTGATCGATGCAACACAGGCCCTTAGAGAGTAGGACCTGAGCAGAGCTGTCAGTCTCAGCACCCGCTGCTGAGGTGGGGCTGAGTAGGACAAGTGTCACAAAAAGTCTCAAGGGAGAAAAAGGGACCTAGTGCAGCTCACCTACCTGACAAAAGAATCAATCACTCTGTACTACATCCCCCAAATCCTCTCTGAGCTCTAGGGACAAGCTGGATTCAGCCACCACAATTACCCAGTGCAAATAACCCCCCCCCCCCCCCCCCCCCCGTGTGATGGGCCAAGTCTGAGAGGCAGACTCTACTCTATGATTGAGCTGGAAGTTGTTTTAATTATCACACTTTTAAGACACATGCACATCAATGGGATGAGGACAGTGATTCATCATGCTGTTGCAACATATTCACACAACCAACATTAGAGAAACTATAATAGGCATGAAATCACCAAAATGAGACTCCTGGAAATTATTGGTCAATAAATAAGCCAATAAGAGAATAAAGTGGACTTTGGTCTGCTGTGCTCTTTGTCCCTTCAAATTGAGGCCTTCAAGTATGAAAAAGCTGTAATGGTCTGACCCTGAGGGTAGTTGCATAGTTAAATGTGACTGATATTAACTGTATGCAGAGATTTGTATAAAAGCAGCAACCCTCTTCTTTTACAAACTCCAGGTTCCTACACACCTAGTCCTTAGCATCTCTGAACCAGCCTAGATTATTTCTGCTGCTTCTAGTGTTACTGAAATCATGGTATACTGAAAAGGTATTTAATAAAGGATATGACATTTTTTGATTGAGTGAAAACACATCCTGTCTTTTGTTTCAAGATATGAGGTATGTCATTTCATTCTGTTTTATCTGTTGAAGATGCACTGTATCAGGGGATTACTGTTTTCCTGCTACAGTAACACAAGTGCTATTGCCCCTTGCTAATTGGAGGCAACCAAGCTGAAATTCTTAATTAACTGTCGAAGCCTCAGTGAAGTTAATTAGAGAACACTCTCAACTAATCCAGAGCTTCTAGAATCTCTGACAATTGGAAACACAAGATCTTTTAACATGCACACATTGCATTGTCACTCAGAAATAAATTTCTTCCTCATCTTACATTTTTCCATTAAATATAAGCACCTCACTTGTACAGTACTATATCAAAAGTGCTTTGAGATGAGTGATTTGGTGCTATACAAATAAATGAATTGAACTGCTTCTCTTACTCTGATAGATTTCTTTGAACACAGACAATCAGTGAGAATGAGCTACTAAATGAAATTAGCAGCAGAAGTCACACACTGGGGTGTGCCATTTTGAATGCCAAGACATCTGGAGTACTCTACTTGAAAGCAACACAGCTCAACACTATGAATCACTCTAATATATTACAGCTACAGTGCAGATAAGCTATTCACTCTCTCTCTCTCATCATGTGATTTCTAGGGCAGAATGCTAATTTTCCACTGTTGCTCAAAGACTCTGCCTTCCTTCTTAAAAATACCAACAGCAGATTTATCCTGCATCTTTTAAGACTGTTACTTCACAAAAGGAGTATATTGCATAAGTGAAATACTAAACAATACAAGAAGATTCACATGCCTTTGTCCAGAAGGCAAATCCTCTATTACTGTATTTTCTGTGTTCATATGTGTGGCACATGCATACTCACTGTTACTGGGGTTGTCGCCAATAATATGGTGCCGTCCGCTCCAATACCACAGCAGCAGGGTAGCATCCCTGGACCCAGAGACAATGTAACAGTCTCCTCCAATGTAAGACTCTGACCTAGCCAGACATGTCACCACGTCCCAGTGACCAAAAACTATCTGGGTCAGCTTGCCTAAAGAGGATATAGGTACATACAGAATTTCAGTGCTGGCAGTCTGAAATGCAAAAACTACTGCTGGTAGCATTTTATTTATTTCAAAACCTCACTGACTTTAGCAAAGGGAGTATTATATCAATTAGTGAATTAATATTCCCAAACATTATCTGATTTGACCCCCATGTTTAGAATCAATGAGTTGTATGCAGCCATTCCAGCTGCAGTGAAAATAATGTACATATTTAAACAGGTATGGTGTTTACATTATTATCTTGCTCTCAGTGAATCATAATCAGTGTAAAGGCACTTATTGGTGAGTTCCAGTGTATTACAGTATAGTCATCCATTTTTCTACAAGGCTTGTCAGCAGAGAGCAGCAACAGTACTGCATTATTCCCATCACAGCACTCAGTCCTCCACACATCAGTGCACATCTATAAAGGAAAAAAGAGTTTACACTGTAACCTACCTGTCTCGGAGGAGTACACACGAAAGCTCTTGTCCCAGAAGCCACACACCAGGATGTAGCGGTTGTCAGCTGTCACCACAAAACAGTGTGTGGTGATTTGGATGCTCTGGTCCACTAGGTCTGTGATCTGACGCTTGTTGCTTCCAGTACTATTGGCTGTGAAAAAAAAAAACACATCTCAATACCTGAGGTGTTTCAAGTGATTTTTATATTAATAATTATGACCCTAACAATAAAAGTAAATGGTGTACTGTTTAGTTTGATGCTGTGTTTTTATTCAAAACAATGAAGACTACTCACCAATCAGAGGATCCATCTCTATGGGTAAATGATGGGCCTGTTCCAAAGAGTAGCCTGGTGCTCCTCTTAGACCTAGATTCAGACAGAGATACACTTAGAAATAAACCAGGGACTATTTCTCCCCGATGCACATGTGCATTTGCACATACACACTTGTTCTCTTTTTATAGTCAATTCATAATCTCTTCCAAGAGATGGAATTACTGGGGGTCCATCAGAAAGGTTTCCATCTGTTTTACTAGGATTGTTTGTCCTGGGGTGTCAGACTTAATGGAGACATTTTATCCATGCATGGGAGTATGCGGAGCCAGTTTTGCTTAAAAATATGGAGGCCTTATTATCATTATTATTCTGAGAAGCCAGACCATATTTCCCTCCTCTCCAACAAGATGGTGAGGGTGTTGCAGCTGTGTTCATTAGTGTGGGAGCAGCCACACAGTGCAGACTCTTTGGTCCTGAGCTCAGTGTGTTTCTACAGTGACAGATGGGAACGTGTGAGAAGAATGTGGTGCAGTTGTGGCCCAATTTCCTAGTAACTATTGCTTTGGCCCTCTGACCCTAAGGTGAGGCTGATTTTCAAGGAGGTGCTCTGTGGGTAATGTTGTTCACACATCTCTCAAATGGAACATGTGGAAACATTCATAGTCAGCTTACCTGGGAGGTGCTAGCCAGCTGGCTACAGCTCTATTAACTGCAATGGGCCAGGTTCTGTGTGATGATGATGAAGTGATTTTACAGGGCCACTGCTGTGGCAGGTATCACATGTGGCATGGCGCACTTTTTTTTTTAAACAATGGTGTATATGTATATTTAACTGTTACCTGCAGTGTAAGCTGAGCTACACTCACCAACAGTGTTGTGCCATCGATTGACAGCAAATAAGCGACTGCAGGTGACGGTGACCACAGCAGGGATGGTAAGATGGGGCAGGGTGTTGGCAGCCACATGGGTAACTGGTGAATTGGATGGAAACTTCAATACCATGATTACATCCTGCTGCATTTGGTCCTTGAACATGAGAGGACTCTGTGGAAGGAAACACTATTGAGTAGAAGAGAGAAAAAACGGAATGTGGAGAAAGATGCAGGAGTGTGTTGACAGGAGAGGAGGAGTGCAAGGAAAAGGAGCAGGAAGGCAGAGGAAGAGAAGATGGAAAAAAATGGTATGAAAAGATGGGAGAAAAAGAATGGGAAGAGGCAATTAGTGTGGAGGTTGGAGGAAAAACTAGGCTCAGACACAGAGAAGAGCTTCATGCACTGCCCCCACCAGATAGTACAGTCAGACAAGGGACTGGTTAGACAAAGGTAAGACATGAAAAACTGGAATGGAGTAGGCTGTACATATGAAATGGTGCATACATAATACACACGTATCAGACAGATTCTGTGTGGTCCACAAACAAGAAGCAATAAAATAGATTGCATGAATGTTTGTTTTTTTAAAAAAAATATCCTCCCCCTATAAAACTCAGCTCAAACGGTCCAGCATTAAACTGCATGCGTGGTAGGAGTAAAAGCATTGGAGGAGATAGTAATACTAACAATATTCCATGAGTTCTGAACCAGACTCAACTCACACCCTTAATCCTGGAGCCTTTTGACACAAGTTTTGCAAAAGTAGAAAATTGAACTAAAAGGTCTCAGAGGGACCTGCCTTACAAAGTTTCTTGTAGGGAGAAAGACAGAGAGAGCACCACGTGGAGACTGAGGGCTAGGCTGGCTATTACATGGATTAAACAGGGAAGAGCAGCTACTAGGCCAGTAGGGAGCACTCTTCCCTTTACATCACACTACTAGTAGGCGAGACCAGCTCTAAAACACTGCAGACAACTGGTCCTGAAAATTTGTCATTGTACTGGGGGTCTGTGACCTATATGAGGTAAGATTTCTGAAATATTGATCATTTGTTAAAAAAAAGTGGACTGAATGAAATATATAAAAGTGAAAAATCAATGACATCTATCTCAATCTTGTGTCTATCTACAAACACATGGACACAAACACACCATCCAGGCTTACACACATCTACACATCCTGCCTCACACAATCCACTACCAAAGGTGCAGGGAATTTTCCCAGCTTGCTCGTTGCTCTCACCAGGTGCATGGCGGAGCTGCGTGGAGGATGTGGCTCAATAAGCAACTGAGATGGCGTCTGTCCAAAGCTCTGGATCTGCGCCTCTGTGGCCTGCGGGAGAGAGAGAGAGAGAGGAGAAGGAGAGAGAGAGCCGCTGTCACAATCAATATGCATCAAAGTGATGGGTCAATGCGTTACTTGACAATGCAAGCAAATCCTAACTCAACCATGCCTCTGAGGAAGGGGGGAGGTAAAGGGAAAGGGGTGCACTCCCAACCCGCCTGGGTGCTCCCCCTTCCCCCTTCAGCTGCAGAGTCATCCAAGTGTTAGTATGGAAGAGACAAGCCTTTTCCTATTAACATGCTTCAGTTAACCATTCCCATTTCCAGGCGCAGGGGCCCCTACTGCACAAACATTAACCTGGAGTGACATTCAGCTAGGACTGCAGCAGGCCGGCCCACTTTTAGATGTTATTGTGTTTGAAACAGTGGCGAAAAGCACGTGCACACGTGTATAACACATAGGCACAAAATCACACAAGCAGACGGTGGCCATTTGGGTAAGGGGGATAAAAGATGAATAATGGGGTATAAACTGCAAATGTGGATGCATCCGATTTAGAAGGAAAAACTAAAAATAGCCAAAATCACAACCTGAGCAGACAATAAAAACACAACACTTAAGGTTTAAGCTTCTATTAAAAAAATAACTTCACTTTAAATGGACAAAATATCTACTTTGTCTCCAGTGAGCAAGGAAAAACCATCAGTAAGGGCTGATAAACCTCACTGAAAGCGGGGCACTCCATGGTGGGAGTGATTGATGTGACTGGAGCCACTTCCACCATCAGAGGGGAGCTTGTAGACGTCTGTCAATGCCACTGTGCACAATAGAACATACATCGCTCAGCCTTTCGCCCGCCCTTCTCACTGCCTGGGTGACTAGCCCTCATTTTCCTCTGCCTGTACACACCACTCACTATCAAAAGGAGCCATTGGGTAGCACATGCCACAGTGGGAGATGTGGCACAAGAAGTTTGGAGGTGATACTGGGTTAGGACAGGCCACCTGCAAGCCAAATAGTCACCCTCGGTCACTTCCTATCTTCCACAGCACCAAAAAAGGTGCTGTCACACAGCAGTGAAAGTCTCCTGTGGTTTGGTAAGCACATTTGGCAACCATTAAGTGTTAGTCAGCATTTCTTTACAAAGCAGTCTGTCAAGTAATAAGCAACTGACATTATAGCCATTTAAGGTTAGGTTTGGGGTGAGGGTCACAATGTCTGTTCAAATAAAGAAATTTGATACAATGATCAAGAAAGGCTGAGAGGGCCATGTGGAAAACATCATGTTGCTTGTGATGATTTTGTCACCAGGGAAACTGGGCTGCTGCATGTCCTGTTTTGGTAGTCTTAGCTTGTCTTCATAGTCTTAGACAAGCTTGATTCCCAACAATTGTTTCTACTGTGTGACTGGGACGATTTGTCTGTGTGTGTGTGTGTTTTTGTCAGGGGAAAGGGGTCTTACTTGTTGAAGGTTAAGTCAAGAACATGTACTTCCACTTGATGATCAAAACATGTCAATATCTCTCAGGTGCTCCAAAACTAATCCTCTCTGAGGTATGTCAGAAACTTATCTCTATCTCAGTCTGAGATGGAGAGCACTTAACAAGCAGTTCATTAGTTTATGTCACTTCAGGCTCTGCTTTTTGGCTGATAAGTGACACTTATTGCCAAAGCCATCTGGATGATCTCCCCTCCCAGCAACAACCGCCTTGCATGAGTGAGCAGAAAACATCCATCATAACTCAGTGCATGGGCCTGTCTGTCTGTCTGACTTTGTTGGTATCTGATTGTGGTGTGAGGAAAGGGCTTCAGAGGTGAGTGGCTGTAACTTTTTATCTGTTGCCTGGTTCCCAAATTGGTGACAGAGACTCCATGGTGAATGTTTCCTTTAACAGCATCCTCCAGTGCACTCATTCACAACACAACAATTCTGTCAGACAGACATGGCCTTGCATTGACCCACTGAGCAGCAGGGGATCACGCTAAGTCACGACACCTCAGATCAGCAGTGGAAGCTACAAATATGAAGCAGCGCCACCTTTCACCCTTTGGCAGATGTTAGATTACAGACAGAAAAGTACCACCGCCTTTTAAATAGCATAAACAGAACAAAACAACACAGAATCTTTCCGGCAACATTCAAATTCATACAAATAATGTATGTAACTTACATATCTGCATCACTTTCTCATGTGACAACACTGCTGTCATTCTTTGCATGCCACTGTAAATTTGTTTTAGATAAGCTTTTGTGGATTAATATGAATCATTAAGTACTAAGAATTGCCCTGAGGGTTTTTTCTTGATTGACAGCTTGGGAGTTGACGTGCACTACTGTATAGTATGTAGCAGCTCAAATGTTTCAAACACTAGGTCTACAAGTAAGGCAGCTATCTTTACAGACGATGCATGTAAGGTTGCCATGTTCAGTGTTAAGTCATTTTACTCCTGTAGTTTGTGAACCAAAGCTGTATGAGAAAAACATTTCATATTGCAGGACACAACTACAGCATCAAAGTAGCCCCACTCTCAAAATTACCACACACCTAAGTGGACACCACAACAAACAAAACCTGAACATTAACACTATGTTAATATAGTAAAGCTTTTCTGCTGCTCAGTCTGTCTTGTATTAAATTTTATTTCTCTTTTTCACTTTTCACTCACTGACAATATATTTTACAATAGTGTAAGATCCCAATTCAAACTCCACAGGACAGCAGTAAGTAGTATCAGACATTTTCTTTAATTCCTTCATTTGTAAAACTCTGCAGGTCAGAGCTCATCATATATGGGTACAGCTAATTTAGCACTTACTAGATCTACTAGATCTACCGGAAAGATCTACCTGAGAAAACAAAAAATAAATCAGTCTAGCTTCTAGTTGTCTTCTGTCTACCAGATATCCCACACAGTCTGCTTGACATGATTTAATATGACATCTCAATTATTCAGAATTGAACTGGTATTATTTAATATTATTATGTTTTCACCACTGTGGATATTTAATTCATGCATCACACAAAAATACGGGATAAATCCTGGCCCTTCTCAATTCAATATGGGACAGATCATTTTATGTAGCATCCTTTTTTAGAAGGAAGAGGTGGCAACATTAATAGTATATGACATGTATAAAGGGAGTTTGTTATCATTACGGTCAAGCATTTAAACACTTCACCATTAGAATATCAAGGTGAAATGAATTTAAAGTGTGTCAGCTGGTTCAGAGATCTTCACTGACTAGCCACAGCACACTTGTGTTGTCTTTGTTGATTTTGAGTGGTTGGGAGGGGCAGTGGCAGCTGAGGAGGAACAGAGTCCCACTGATGAATAATTTGTCTGTTTACTTCTGAGTGACACAGCAGGGTCTGAATCAAGGGGTTGCTGTCATGTTTTTCCATAAGAGAAGGCTGTCAGAAGAAGCATTACTGCGAAGGACTGCTGTTCCAGCAGTGTGCCCAGTAGAGCTGTCATTGTGTCCTCAACCACAGGCCCGGTGGCATGTCAGAGGGTGTCATCATTTCCATCTGACATACAGACGGAAATCATCTCTCATAAGCTCTAATTTCTTGACATTTCAAATGCCTTAATTGTTGTGACTAACGCCAGATCTGCAGCTTCACCTGTCAAGCCCAGAATGAATCAATACCCCAGAGGCTATCGTCACATTTCAGCAGGTCTTAGCGAGACATTCATTGGGCATTTTTCCATGCTCCACCTCAGTGAGTCAGCCAGGCCGCTCACAGCCTGGCCTGTGTGGGATAGGAGAAGTGGCAAACAGTTATAGGAATAATTGTACCATGAATCCCACAGGAAACCACCTAGACAAATTATCATAATGTTACTGTGCAGGACATTTTTCAACTTAAATCATTTCACATTAGAGTATCAATGTACAGTAGAACTACTGGAGTTACATCACGGTAGTGTATTTTGGAAATTATGAAAATGGACATGTGGTATCATCAAAACTTTTTCATGAAGGGATTGTTGTAAAAATTCAGTGACTGGTATATGTTTAGCAAATTGTTAGTAAATCTTCTCTATAACATAAATAAAGATATTACATTTTTAGTTCCCATTTAATTTATTTGATCATTGTCCGTTTTCAGGATACTGCCATGTAGTACACCAGGTTATATTTTTCTTAGAGGGAGAAAGGAATCCACCTGAAATGAGAAAAATGACTGAGGGTATGAAGGCTTGTCTTAATTAGTGCTCATCACATCACAATCACATCAGTTGCAATTAGCCAAGCCAATTCCTTTCTCCACCACAAATGCATTCACGTCACAATAGTGACTTCATCAATTGGGCAAATTAGCAGGTTTCCTAGTGTGCAACTAACTAACAGCTCCGTCAGGGTAACAGTGGGTAGGGGAAAGACAAGTAAAAACCCCTCAACTGAATGCAAAGTTTTAAAAAAAACCCATCTTCTAAAACTCTTTCTCAAAATAATAAAAACCCCACCTTTCACAATATGGTTTGGTAATTAGATCAGCCAAATCTACTGCAGGTGATTTGCATAGTGGTCACTTGATAAATAAAGGCACCCCTGGAAGTGACAGTATATAAATGACTTGTTTTGCAGACAGCAGATGGTGAATATCACAGGGAGAGACGAGCTCACACTGGAAAGTACCACAATGCATGCCAGCTGCTGCAGTGTCTGGTCTCCTTTCTCCTATACGCAATTAAGCTATTCACAAGTAGTATGGTCAGGATCATAGATATTCAATTAATTGCTTAAGAACAAGACGATTCACCCCTTTATGTATTGACTGACTGACCTCTAGTAATTGATCAAAGAGCTTCAGCCACATTTATTGATCTGGTTAAGGGAAAGGATATAGAGTATTATTCAACACCAGAAAGAGAAAAACATTACAAAAACATAAGCATAAAAATGTCTTTAAATAATGTGATCAGATCTTAGACAATTATTATTTATGTGAAGGAAAAGAAGTGAATAATGTGTAATTACAAAAATGTTAACCTCAAAGCAAACTTCATTAGCAAACATCTCTGGCTGATTCTCTCACAGGTCACATTTGCATGACATGATAATTGATTGACAGATGCATTTTTTGAATGCTCCTGGAGCTAAAGTACATGCCAGAACAAATGCCTATGGTGAATAAAAGAGGAGGAGGGAGGGGCTCAGTCGCCATGGTGATGTATGTGCGTGTGCCTTACCTCTCTGAGCAAAGGTTCAGTGATACTGTCCAGGTTGACAGAGCCCTCATAAGTCAGGTAGTGAAAGACATTGAGGGCACGCACCGCCTCTGGGCCTCGCTGCTTGTAGCCAAAAATAAGGTCAATCCACTGATGCAGCTGACATGACACAAACTCGCTTTCCAGGGCCTGTCAGAGGAGTACAGGGCAATTAGAGGTGAGAGGCACACCAGCAGCACACAAATTGTACTTCCACACAACAATGAGCACAACAAAACACACCCTACTTTACTGTACACAGATGGCCCACCAGGACATAACCATCAATTCACCATCACCAAGCTAATTACAAAGAGTGCTAAAAGGGAAAAATAATCAGTCGCGTAAAGGCAAATACTGAACCCCTTTTACTGCAAATTAGAAGAATGAAGAAAGGCAGAGACAGAAGCTACATTTTGATGTATTCAGCTAGTTCAGGACAAGTCTCCTATACAGTATCAATGTTCTCTCTCCACTTAAAATAAATCCAACCGCCTTTGCATGGAGACAAAGACATCAGCTCCACAGTCCATTCTACTGTAAAACCATCTTTACGAGCAACATTCAAAAATTACTTGTGAGAGCGAAAAAAGTGACAAACTTTCATGTGGGAGTGTTAGTGAGTGATTTGGGATAAGGTTTAAGGCTGATAATTACTATAGATAAACCTACAGAAGCCAGGCAGCAAGGGGTTTGATATATTGTTCCTCAATACGGAATAATACAATTCCCATGCATACTGCTATAAGGCTTTGCTGAAGGAATTTACACTCCTCCCCTCGCGTCAGGAATAACAGCCATTACCAACAAAGCCTGCTTGAGCACACAGAGGCAGAGTTTGCCACAGGGCATATCACTACAATTGAAAGTGGCACATGCAAAGATGGGAAGTGGGAGGAAGAAGGAGGGAAGGAAAAAAGAGGGCAAGTGAGAGAGAGGGGGAGGCTGGCAGATAGCTTCAGTGACAGAAATGAAATAATAGAGAAAGCAAAAGTGTGGGCCAGCTAGGGAAGAGAACAAAAGAGAGACAAAAATGGAGAGAGAAGACTGATTTTCTGGATGTGTAAATATACTGGTCTGTGAATGTAACAATACAAGGCAACATCACACATACATCCTTCAGCAGTGAGAAAATATCCTGTGTAATCCTTTTTTTTAGTCATCCTCTCTCCTTGTTTTGAAAATATAGACATGCCTGTAACAACTTCCAGCTTCTCCTTTCCCTCTCCCATCCTAACTCTCCCCCCTTCCACCTCCTACCTCTGATGGTATTCAAGCCTGATAGAGCTCAGCCAGGCAGCATGGGTAGAGCATGGGGAAAGGTCACCACCATAAGACTAGCCCAGCTCTGTCACTCCAGCTGAAAAGGTCAAGTGTGTTCCCACAGCCTCTTTCTACCTTTAGTCAAAAAATAAAGCAGCACCTACCCTTAGGATATATAAACTACATTAATCCTTCTTAGCTTTTGAGCAGTAAGATCCAACCATGTTGTTCTGCCTTGAAAAAGGAACCCTCTCATCAGGCTTAAATTAGAAATGTGGTATAATGTGAAAGGTGCTGTCATCACTAAAGTTAAACTAAATTTAACAATTTTGCTCAAAATATATCCTAATGGACATACAGTTTTCGTATATTCACATATGAATATATAGCATAAATGCTACCAAACTACAGTATTTTTTACCGTGTTCTTTATATTTGGTGTTAAGTAATCACAGAATACGTCAGTGTTTGAAATCAAGCCACACAGCCATAAGCACATGCAAAGCACATTCATCATAACTTATGTATGAAATGTGTGTGAAGTTTTTTGTGTTCTCTTTCAATAAATTTAGTGGGGAGGGCAGCTATTGGTGTTCTACAGAGAGAGAAAAAGGGAGAACAGAGTATATCTGATGCCAGTAGAGGAGTCAGATCTCCTTTTCAGTTTCAGTGTTATACCTGAGACCTGCTGAGAGTTGTGGGCCACATGTTGAAAGGCTGTCTGTAATAAACGGGTGCACACAGGCACTGGGACACATGCAGACAGAAAGGGCCCTGCATACTGCCAAAGTGACGAGGCCTGGAATTACAGAAGGTAATACTATAGTGCAAACTTGCCCTCAGCCTTGCCCTTGAGTGACATCACTGGGATCAGGGTTATGGTGTTAATATTGAGCTATGCACTTTATTAAATGGTTCATGAATAAGACAAAGAGCCAGAGATGCAACTGAAGTTTAGAATGAGCAATAAAGGAGAGACTGATGCCATAGCAGGGAAGTAGAAAATCTAAAATTAAAGAATTCATTATTAAATTATACTATATCATCTCCCCTATAATACATATTCAAGTCAGTGCTATATGGTGTATGTGTTATATGTTTGATAGTGTGCAACACAATGGTATTCATTCAAGAGACTGATCTCTACTGAATAGTATGTCTAAATATTTTTAATTAATTAGGAAAGAGAAAATATTTTACATTCCATTCTATCTATCTTACTAAAAATAAATGCTTAGTATAATTTTTGTTTCTTGCACTGTTGTGATTGTAGTAATAACTGAAGGTAGAGAAGCTAATTTCTATGTTGGAAGTGACAGAAAATGAAACAGCAGAACAGCTTTACCATCCTGTTTATCCTAACTAGATCTTCCGGCTTCGTGGCCCATGCTGGCAAGTCCACATCACAAACCATGGTTCGGTCTTCCTTCATTCCCAGAGGGTAGCCGTTGCTGTTGACAAACATCTCAGGAAGGTAGTAGAACTCAGGAATCAGTTCCTGTGTTTTAAAAGAACAGAGATGCTCATTTTTTAAGGCTGACTGGCAAGACCACAATGTCTAACACCACAATTTTCACAACACAATTGCCTAGCAATTCAGCCAAGTGCAAGAAAATCACATATGTGAGGACAGAGCCACAAAAAACAAAGAAAAACAGCTCTGTATCCCACTGAGATTAAGTGAGAATTCAAGGGGAAAGGTAACACAAACAAACTAAACAGCAGGCCATGAGAAGGTGGTGAGAGGTGCTAGTTCGGTTATTCCAGGCAGAGGTGTTAGCTATGTTAAATGAAACTGGAACTGAGTTGGGCTTTTCTCCCTAGTCTCTGGGCTCCTCTGATGGGGTCAGGACCTTGCAGTGGAGTGGAAGTCAGCATGGTAATGGAGGCCCTTAAACACAGCCTGGTGGATTCCATACATTGAAGAAGAGAGCAAATATTTACTCAAGTTTTGAGACAAACAGTGTTTTCTGCTGCGTTGATCATACTGGTTAATATTTTCAACACATGAAATCTACATCATGTCTACTTTACATTAATGGAGAGCATTTTACATATTATGTCATTAGCTGGACTGGAAATTATTTTTCATATGTGGAAACCAACTTGCAGAGATTTCTTGAGATATGAAATGCACTGCAGTGAATGTTTGCATAATATGAAGTTACATTTAGAAACAGTTTTTAAAAACGTTCAGAACATGTTTCCTCATTTTTTGCCCTCTGGGTTTATGTTTCCTAAAATAAGCTTATGCAATGCTATTACGTACAGTAACTGAAATTTAAATGTCATACCATCATAGAAAAGTGGAACATTTGGACAGATGGCACTTGCCTTCAACTGCATTACCATGCAACCAACATTTAACTATGACAAACAATAAGAACAAAGGAGACCATATTTATTAATGGCCTATTTAAAAAACATTTGAAATTAAAATTTAACTTCATAACACCCTGCAATTAAATGGCAACTTCCTGAATGTCAAGCAATCAATTCCAAAACTGTTGTATGCATTAAATGGGAAATGAGCTCAACTGTCAAGACAAATGAAAATGTCATATAGGGAATTCTTTATGAAACATAAATTATGTATATTTGAAGTGAATTTGAGGTCCCCACTCTGATGAGTGCACAGTGAGGCATTTCCATACAAGTTAAATACTGCAGTCTATTTCTAAGCCTAAGATAATAAAATAAGGTGCAAGCCAGTACTTTGTATCAGACTTGTTTTATGAATGTGGTGTTTGTTAGATTCTGTGGTATTATGGAGTTTTATATTGCCTATGGGATACATAACATTTAGAGCTTTTAAGCCCCCATAAATCACTGGATTTTGAGAGAGCGAGTTAGCATGACATGGTACAGGCCAATAACACTGCTGGTCTGCTGTTGGTCACATTTCACCCTCTGCACATGACAGGGAGCAGAGTAAAGTAGGCATTCCTCTCTGCTTCCTTCAGTCTCTTGCACACACAGGCATATACACAACTACACTTTCCCTCCTCGTTTTCATTTGTAAACTTCCTGCCGTAACTCACCAGCAAGCCGTTAAAACTGCCAGCTTCGTTTTCAAGCCACCCTCCCATGGCAGCCATTAATTCTGCAACAGCATCGTAATGGGCTAACAAGTCAATCACACAGGCCTACATTGCTTTATACTGTGTCACCTTAATGACATGTTCGTCAAAATCTGTCACCAGTGGAGTGCTGCTGGATTCCTACAGACAGCACGGTGGCAGTTTGTGCGTGAATGAGAGAGTGTGTGTGCATGTGTGCCCACTACCTCCAAAAAAAAAAAAAAGAGCCTGTTTCTCTTTGCCCATGGGTGGCTGTACCAACTAAACATAACTATGTGCACACATAAATAAATGAGAGGTATGGATGCACATTAATGATTGGGCTGTGGAGGTGAGGTTTGGTCGGCACAGGGTTGTTTCCATTTGACTTGCTCTTTTAGGAGGTCATCTCCAGCAGGGGTTCAGCCTCCCTTGGTCTTGTCGTCATTACTGCTGAAGGAGGCCGGGGTTAATGAAGGAGAGACCCTGGTAAAAACAAGCTGCCTTTTAATCAGAGGCCTGATGGCCTGCTTCGTGCACTGGGCTGTAGCTGACCTCAACCCCAGACTCCTGTTCAGTTTGAGCCTCTTTATGGTGACTATGCATGGCATTTGTGTGTCAGTCTGTATGTTTGGCTGCCTTACTGTGGTTTATTTTGGATTGAATAAAATATAGCAATACCCTTTTATTACTGTTTCATATTTTCATTGTATGTTCAAAATCGCAAATATAAAATTATTTAAAAAACAAAGGGCCATGCAAAGAAAAATAAGAGAAATAATAGAAAATTTGATTTTTTAAAACAGATCATAGCAATTGTTAATCTAATTAGTTACTGTAATGACTGCCTCATAGTTTATCAATAATGAAGCATAGTATAATAGTTTTCAGTTTCTAATACACTTCTAATACTGCTAGAAATACAACATTATCATCCACAGTACAAAGCCTCTCCTAATAGATCAGTAGCCATCCCATGTGTGTAAAAACAAATGCATCCAGACATACAAGTAGTTGACAGTAGGCTGTATTTGTTAACATGGTGGCATTTGACTATTCTGCTGTTCGCTGGTTTATAGCTTGCTGCCTCAGCCTTGCATAGATTGTTGCTGCTCCCCCTTAGACCCTGGCAAGTAAAAGCCCTGTCTGTACATAAAAGACTACATTTTAAATAGCTTTTGTCATTAATGCTTTATTAATTGCCTCAGGCAACAGTACCCAGTGCAGGGTGTGTTAGAAATACATGACACTTTGAGGTCAGTGTGTATTCCTGCTGTGTGCACTGGGCAAAATGGAAGCAAATCAGCAGGGTTCAGCGTTTTCAGTGACTGCTCTGTTGATTTTCAGGAGGGCTTTGTCTTTCAGACACTGCCTTTGTTCAAACTCAGTGCTTGCATGCACAGATACAAAAAGAGTCTACCTCTTTTCTGCATTAAATAAATCAAATGTAGATTTCTAAGGGCTAAGATATTCTGTCCACTATGGGCCTCTGTGTTCACTGTTTAGACAAGGAATTTATAATTAATGTTATGTATTTAAAGTTGCATTCAGACACACTGAGCATATGGATTATCATATTTGCTTTATTGTAAATCTCACCTTCACATCGGAGGTGTCCCTCTGACAGTTTCTCCAAGAGCGGGCAATGGCTGAAAAGGTGCGGTCAGGATGGTCGAATTTATTGTTGTTGGTACTAAGAAAAAATGTGGTGAAGGGTTCCTACAAAGACATAACATTAGACATCACAGAGAGAAAAGATCACCACTGAAATCTTTCAAATTTTCACCCTTGTGATCTACATTTTTATTGCAACCCTCATCATCAGCAAGAAGGAGACTAAGGGACCTCTGTAGAAATCAGTCATTAATTGTATCCAAGCCTGAGGGAGAATTAATTAGTGTTCTTCCTGAGTACAGTACACTATAATGATAATTGGCTCAAATCTGGTTTTCTCAGCCTGAGAGGGCAACCATTGCTGGTTGGAGTGGAAGGATCACTCATCAGAGGAAGAAAGGAATTGTGGGAACAAACCGACAGAGGTCAAACTAGCAGATCTTAAGGGAGCTCCCTCAGTTCATCAGCCCCTTCTACTAATGATGGGGGAGCAGGAGAAAAACCGTACAGTAACTCCTCATAAACCTCTCAAATTAAGCTGACTTCAAAATCAAATGTACACCCAGTCAAAGATGCTGTCGAGGATGTAAGGGCCTGTTTTGTGGGGAACAGATTGGAAGAGCATGTGCCTCCTCCCTCTTTTCCAGAGTAAATGAGGACAGTGCTCAGTAACCTTGATGGACATGTCTCTAGCGCTCACTGGGTTGCCTGAAACACATAAACCTGTCACAGCAGCCTCTGTAAATCATTACCCAGCCACTCTTTATTTAGTTCACATATGCTGGTTTACTGGCCTGTGAAATGTGTTTTCTGAGCGCCATTGGTCTAACTCAGGCCCAATCAAATTGAGATGTCGAGCTGTTTCCTGTGCAGAAGCCAACAGACCTCAAAGTAACAGCATCATCAAGTTTGACAAGTGACAATCAACTAATGCAGAGTTGAAAATAAAAAGCTGCCTGAGGATGTGCGTTTGATTTCATTTCTATTCTGATGCTCGACTAATTCTGTGCTTTTAAGCACAGTATAATAACTTTACTCACTATTCTGACAAGCCAGTGCAGGGTGGAGGCAGCAGTGGAGTAGTGGGAGCTGTAATGACATGGTGGTGTCTGGTCATCTTCCCACGTCTCATAGCGTTCAGCATAAAACGCAGCGCGCTTTGGATTCAGGGCACCAATAGGCTGGAAAGAAAATAAGGAAATTGAATTGAAAATTTAAAAAATAGTTATTGCAGTGGATATTTTATACTTTATACTTGCAATCTTGACAGCACACACAGCTGAATTGGTATGCAATCTAAAAGTAAATAAAAGTGTTTAAATTGAAGTTTATAAAGGTTTACCGTTTAATGGTTTTTGTTGTAAATTAGAATGCTAACATATTTATTCTTGCTTTCCTGGCATAGCATTATGCCATAAAAAAGATATTCTCAGTAGTATAAATCTTAAAACAACAAATAAATAAAGCAAAAAAAAAAAAAAAAAAACAACTTAAAGCAAATGCTGTAACTATCAAAGGAAAAGGTACAAATCTGTAACTGTCACACCCAATGCAACAACTACAACTTCAAGTCAAAGTGACCAACCAGTTTTCATACTGACATGAACTCAGTAATGAACAATGTATCCTTAACGGTCATATTTACAGGAATAACACCTCTGTAGTATCTAACATGCCTTTAAGTAACTACTTTCTCAAAACTCTGGCTGCAAGCACAAAAATAAAAAAAAAGTTGAAAATAGATAAAAAGTATAACATCAGAAATAGTAATAGTAACCTGTTGAATGTTACGGGAAGGCTTAAAACCATATTCTAGTCACTGATCTTGCCTTCTTTAAACCTTCTGTTTGGATCCAGAACTGCAGAAGTCTCAGTGAGTATTTGGTTCAGCGAGCAGCAGAATGTTTGTAGATCTGAGAGCTGTACCAGTCACATGGCAGCATATTAATGATGCAGTGAAAGACAAGCCCATGAAAGGATTTACATACAAGAGAAAGAACTGTGAATTATATATTAGTCCAAGTCAATTCTGAAAAATTACAACTGACACCTATGATATAGATAAGGTTAGGATAACTAAGCATTTTAAGGATTATGGCCTTCTCATCTCTGCAAGTCAGTACATCACTATGCAAGTCTATATTGTTCCATAGGCAAGAGTGTTTGGTAACTTATGTTTATTTTCACTTATATATCAAAAGTATGAAAAAAAGAACTGATTTTTGCTTTAAATGTTTTTGTTTATACTATACCATCCTAGAGCTCACATTTTATGAAAATAAATTCTTTAGTCTTTTCTTAAATTATTAATAAACCCTTTCATGAAACATCAGTGCTAAACTGAAGTTAGTCTGAATCATATAATGTATTCATTTTTACTTACTTAGTGGACAACCACACAAGCCACATAAAAGTGGGATTTGTCTTTGGAAGTCCATTGGCTCTTTGCTTAATCTGTTTTTAATCACCAAATGGAAAATCTTACTGAGAACACACAGAGCAGGTGACGCTATATAAAGAATGAAAAGTTTGCACAGAGATGAGGTCATGGTGACTGGACAGCTCAACAACATGATGCATTTCACATTTCAAACAGATAGTCATTATTTCTTTTATCCATGACCGTTTTACAACCTTGAACACAACCATAACAAATTAGGTTAGTTATTTTAGTAACTCAAATCATGATACCAAAATCTAAACAAGCTGCTTTGGTGTCTAAAACAAACCAACTATGTTTTCCTATTGCCTGTGTTAGGAAAGCAAAAGAAACAGAAAGACATAATTGGGCATAATTACAGAGATAAACTTGCAGAGTCTTAGTAGTTTTACATTTGATTACATGTGGTGAGACTGGAAGAGTTCAGGGTAGATGTGTTTTACTCTGGGATTTGTCTGTCTGACCACATTATTCTCCTGAACCCTAAAAGGTTCCTGTTGCAGCATCTTCTTTCTGATATTTATGGGGGTATGGCGGCAGGAGTGAGCTGGATGGCTCAGTGAGGATGGAAGGGGGAGATATGAGCGTCCCTTGTGCTAAATGTTGTACGTAATCCATGTGGATTAACCCTGGCTGACCTGATTTACACCCAACACGCCCATCAAGCCAAACACAGTTCTTAGCACTCGTACTCCTGAACACTGATGTGTTTATTGTCACTCTGGCTACTGGGAACCGCTAATGGGAGTTAGCTGCACCTACAGAAAATTGTGCAATCTAATAATGTAACAACATAGGTAATATTATCAATTATTACAACTGCATCATAATTAGTTTTTCATAGAGTAAAAACCTGAACACAGTTGGCTAATATGCTGAAAAGGTAGGCAAGGAACCATTATTTGTATATCAAACTTTAAACTGAGTTCATTCCAACACCTTCACAGAGGCAAAGAAAGGCATTAACATAAAACAAAAGTAGATTTAGCATCATCAGGAAGTTGATTCCAACTGTCTTAAAAGCTGTTAGCTGGCATTATGCTCTACAGGTTTGTATGTCATCATAAAAACTCTCCACTACAAAACCCCAAACTAGCCTTACAATGGTAAATAGCAGAGCCTGAAATTTTCTAAAAGGCCAATTGAGTGATGAGTGAAGTGTCAAGACTGAAAATGTCAGAAATCACGAAAAACTCTAATATGTTTGTTTTGCATTTGAAGAACTGCTGCCTAATTATCGAGAGGAAATAAAAAAGAAAAATAACATAACTGATATATTTATTTGACATCCATCAAATTATTTCATAGTTAGGTCAAACCCTGGATAGCATGGTTCATTATTTAACTGCAGACTCAGTAATAACTTCAATATTGTACTGACACCATCTCTGGGATTTTGCCCTTGGCAGCTGTTTCATTTTCATGTGTTCTTAAGGCAACAAACGTACTCACATTAAACATACGTTTAGCAGCGAATAAATTGCTTTCTCTGTCTTTTCATTCACCCCATCAATGTAAGAGCGTCAGAGGCATATTGGCAGTCAATAATAATATACTGAATCAGTTACAGTGGGGGAAGGGAGACTAGTAATGTAATCAGTGGCAGGTTTTCTACCTGAAAGCTGCTGTTCAAAAGTCAGCAGAAACAAAAAAATAGACCGTCAATTTAAAATGGTCTGACACTGATGCCTAAAAATAGAGCCACTTATTCTAACAATATTAAAACTAAACTCTTATTCTTTTCACTGGGTACAGTTTGTACTCAATTCAGTACAACAGACACACTCGTTCATTTTCACCACACACTTGTTCATTTTCCAGATTATGCTCATATCTGTGTCTAGCAGAGTGTATATGCCTGAAGTCAAAATTAAATGGGGCCTGTTTTTTTTCCCCTTAAAATTTAATGGCAGTCTACATCAGTGTTAGCACAAATGAATAGACTGAAAGAGAAGTTTATTGAGATCTGCCTAGATTTATGGGGTGATAATAGCCTTGCATGTGATGTCTGGGCCCAGCTGGATCGACGTGCAAGCCACAAGACGTCTCACACTCTGTAAAACCGCTGCCAGTGTGAATAACACAGCTTAGAGCTGTAAGAAAGACCTAGGTAATAACATAAGACAGAAAGGTAAATATACGGAAAAGAAAGCTGCATATAACGCTAATAGATGTAAGAAATAATAATCAACAATTCCCATTACAGCTCCTAGAGCTAGAGCTGTATCAAAATAATTGATTTTAAGTGTGTATTAAGTGTTTTAGGGCCCTATTTTAATGTCAAGATACCAAAAGAAGATGTTTAACAAACAATGTCATGCTATTATAGGCAGGAGTATGATATGAGATAGCAGCGAACATTACAATTTCAAGCTTTACATTTTGGGTACACTGTAAATCGAGATTCCATTCTACTGTGCCAACTTCTCTACTAAACAAACACAACAACAAACACTGCAAACAAAATACAGGGAAGGGACTCAAAGACATGTTTAATAACAAGTTATTTCCTGGTAATTCTTATATTTGGCTCCAAAGAAATTAGGCAAATGGTTCCTTGCACTGTTAGTTGGTTCCCCTAACAGGTTCCCCTCAGCTGTTTAAGCATAAATAATAATACATTGTCTGTCTGACTTGAAATAAGAATGCTCTCAGTTTATTTACTAGACAGGTTAGTGTGCCGCAGTAATCAATGACTGCACCGAAAAAAACATGTATTGGTTCACACCAAATCATGATTCTTCAAGCATATTTTGTCACAGTTTGCCGTTATTGGAAAATAATTTTTCATTTGGTAGACTGTTGAACACTGTTCCCGTTGGGGCTGTTATACAGCATATGCTAATATGCTGAAATGTAAAAAAAGGCAACAACAAAATAACGGTAAGGCTAACAACTTCACAATTTGAAAGCAAATTCAGGGTATAAAGTAGTGTCATAGGTGCATGTATAGACATAAACAGATGGGTGATTGATTCATTAAAAACACGAACAAATGATAGCAAGAAGAAAGCTGTTCTGGTGGCATGTGGTCAGCTATTTGAACATAAGTATGTGACTGTAAACCAGTGTTGAGTGTTGATTAGTGTGGCCCATTGTATACCTCCAAAGTCAACCTTATATCTAGTTGTATGGAGAGGAGCACATTTTTTTTCTATATGACTTTATCACTGTACAACCACACAATGGTTGTAAATGCAATCGCTCAAATCTTTTTTAATAGTAAAATCTTGTATATGGCCTGAGAGAAATATTTGTAATAATGGCCACTGTATTAAACATCAAATGTGTCATAGAATGAAAGCAGTTAAAACACACCAAGCATACCAATAAAAGCAGCCACATGAAATTGTAATGAACCGACCATAGGTAGGTTGAAATAAACACTACTTCCACAGCACAGTTCCTGTGCTACAGGAACATAAAATCTTGGCATAATGTAGCTCTCACACTGTTGTTCCTAGAAGAGGTCAAACAAAGTAAACTGAAAGGGTACTCCCAGGTTAGTCCACCTCTTACTATATGTTCCCATAGTGCACTTTCTAGGCCATAGAAAAACCTATTTTTAATAGAAAATACACTGTATAAAAATGCCACATTAAATTTTCTGGTCATATAACACTTTCCAAAAGTGAATGTCTATTTTGAAGATATATTTCTGGTTTTATTATGCAAAGAACAGCTAAGCATAAGTGTATCTATGATTGATTGGCTATTTACTGAGAAATAAAAAGCCATTTAAAAGATAAGCACTTCAATGGTCCTCTAGTACGTTTAGTACTGTCATAATCACTATCAGCTGATAAGCTCAAATCAGGCTCTGTTTACCTATGTTCAATGAAGTATAATCATCCTTTTCCTTTCGCCTGCATTGCATATCATACTGATTACAGATATAAGACAATGAAAACAAATGGTTTAGACAGTTTCACACTTGTTCCTATCGAAGGTAATTTCTTGTATAACACCAGACCCAGTAAAAAATATAGCAACACAACAAAAAAAAAAAAAAAAAAAAAAAAGATCAACTTAGATTTGGGTTCAAATTCAATCAGGATCATTCTGGTGTTACACTCCAAAGACGCAAGACATGAATGTGGCTGTTGGTGAGTGAGTGTGCAGAGAGTGCCTCCATTTGTTTGGTTAAATCTAAGCTACCTCCCAAAGAGATGCATATTGCATTTTATATTTCAGAAGAAATTACATTACAGTATGTTGCTATGGTGCTCTGTCAGGAGAAGTCACAGTTGTTTCTGCTCGCCTTGTCAAAGGGAAGGCTGCATGCAGCACCAGTCTAATGCAATCAAGTTGCCCCAACAAAAGATAAAGCAGATGTGCTCCTTCCAGCCTGACTGGAGTGGAAATGAGGGTGAAGAAGGCTCCATTATGTAAAGAATTTTTTTTTTTTTTGGGAGGGGGGCGGAGGGTTGGGATTTGAGAAGAAAAACATTAGGTTCCTCTATCTATCTATATAAAATTTTATAACATTAAATTTTAATAATATAACATATATGACACACTTTGCTTATAACATATATGCACACTTTATATATATATATATATATAAAATTTTATGATAATTGTACTGATTATGTTGATTTATCAGTATATATAAGCATAGTCTTAAACCACATTTGCTTCTTTCACCTTATGCAATTATATGAATTTTCATCACGTCATTTAACAGCTATGGGGAAGATTAGTTTCCCCTTATCTATCATCTACTTGTCATTCCATCAAGAAATAATCATTACAATCTAATGAAACACTTCTCTGCATGAATGTACCTGACATCCAAATATGCAGAACGCTGGCCCTGAGGCAAAACAATGCAGTGTTCAATTGCTCAGTTCACAGCTGACTGAATGCTCAACCAGCAGGTAATTGTAGGTGTGTACAGTAAGTTTGGGAGGCGATTATTTGGCAGATAAGTACACAACAGTTTAAACAATGCTGCCCATCATGGGGCACTCACCTGTAAATGACAAACCGGTCTCAAGTATGACTGATCTGTGAGAAATAAAGTCTCCCACATTGTGCAGTGTAAGATAATTTGAGAAAAATGCTTTGGCTTATAGTCACTCATTTAACTGCAATTACAATTTAGCTTAATCCAATGTGTAAACCTAAGAGTAATGAAATGACAATTTATCTTCATAATTCTGCAGTTCACTGAGCTCTGGAGTGACAGATTATTGTACAAGAGGTGATTTGACACTATTAAACCACAGGAAAAAAGCATACAAATTAAAAGAGGAAATGAAAAATCTAGTGTAGTAATAGCTAGAGTTTTGTATTTAACCACAGCATTTTAGGAACACACAGAAATATGTCAGCAACCTCATGTTTCAAAAACTGTCAAGTACAGGATAGTGGCAATATAGCTGTCTTTAATCAGCCAGGTTTTTAAATACATTAAATTTAAACAACTTTGTTTAGACAACTTAATTGTAGGACTGTTTGTGTTTGACAGCACATAATATTTGAGAAGTTTGACTCCTTTTTTTTTTTAAACTGAAAAAATATGCCAGCCTTAGTTGCCAAACACACAGTCTGTATGGTACACAACCACACCCGCTGGACATACACCTTAGAGAAACACACAGAGCCCTAACAGACAATGAACAAGTCTTGGGATTGTGCAGCTCCCTCTGATCCATAATTGAACAAAAGACCGACCAAGCAGAGAGGAGACGTGTGGGGGCCTCTGTCCCTCCCTGCTACACTAGCTGTGAACTTTTGGAAGTAGGAGCCCTGGGGTTCCAAGGACAACTGTCAGGAGACACGGGCTGTGAACTCATGCTAATGAAGGCAGCTCAGCCCTGTAAACAGCATGGGAGGATGTCACTGGAATACATTACAATACATAACTGTCTCCCCAGGGCAGGAGGGTTGCATGTGGCTCGGCCCTGATCACTCCCCCAACACACACATATATTTGCACACACACATAAATGTCCTACGGTTCTCTCAGTCCACCTGGATACCCTACAGACCAGAGCGACTAACGGCAGACAAGTACTGAGATGACAATGGCAACACACAGAACTGAGCTGTTTGTCCAAAACATTCTGGGTTTAAATGTGAGAGATGAAGAGGTGCTCCAGCTCAGTGGGAGCTCATTTTTTAAAATTCACAGCCGTGATTCATATTCACTTCACACAGTAGGCTCTCCTGGTATGGCACACATGCTTTGAAAAGCTGAAAATTGAAACAAACTGTTGAGAACTTAGGTGGCGAAGTGAGGCTCTTTGAATGCCAGTACTTTGAGGGTAATAAGGGGGAATGAGGGAGCGATAAAGCGAGCGAGAGAGAGCTCAGACAGGAATGCAACTATTTTCAGGTCAGTGAGCTGCAGTGTGGTTATGTGGGAGAGAGACAGGGAGACACAAACAGAGAAAGAGGAGGGGATTGTAAACCTGGCCAGAGTTTGTGGCACAGTGATTGATGCCTTTTCTCCTTCAGTCAAAGACAGAGCAAACATAATGCTGAAATGTATCTCACAGGGTTGCAGGGCATCAATGTCTCTGAGCAGGTATAATGGACTGTTTGATGCATTTTTGATTAATTTTGTTTAATTTTCGGTGCAAAACTATCTTTATGACTTACAAGTTCACCAAACTTGAAGAAAGTCAAATCCATGCAGAAACTACATGTAATGAATTGAACAGCTACTAAGAAAATGTGCCAATGCATTGATCTCTGTCTGCTCTGTCTTTGACATACTACTGATTTTGCAGTTAAGGGATGGGTGATAATTATTATCAAATATGTTTTATCTTATGTTCTTTATTCCACAAATTTCTGTGGGCTAAATTATTGGTTCTGAACAAGATGCTACCAAAATTAGTTACTGGAGCTTTTGCTTACACACCTGCTTAATACTGCAATAACTACATATTCTTTATATCAAGAAAATTAATTTTGGTTTACATGATGCATCTAAAGTGGCCTATCTGAAAGAGTTCTGCTTTGCACATAACGCAATAAACTGTAATGTTATAATCCTCCCTAATGAACAATCCAGGAACCAGCGTTAAGCTTATAGTCAAAGCAGAAAGTGCAAACTATGTGCTGAGACAACACAATACCACAGAAATCAGTAGTGGCCTTACATAAGGTATTTGAGTGTATTTCAGGATCTTTTCCACTTTCTGCATTCCACCTCATGAGTTTAGACCCCGCCATGATTCCTTTGCCATTAAATATGATATTGTTTTACAGTCTGACTCGTAATAAGGAAAACCCCTGCTGTCAGAGCCAGCTGCCCCTACTTCCCCCCTCTCTCCATCATACTGAGGTGCAAGGCCAGGAGGCCTCAGTACCTTTGAAAGATCTCTGAAGTTCCCTGGCAAGGTCAGGTCCAGCTCCTCAGAGTCGTAGTTGGTGAGAACCCAGGGAAAGACCGGGTACTGGTTTAGGTCATTGTATGTCCTCCCTAGACACAGGGAGCAGACACAAATCTGTGAGTGTTGAAGGACTGAAAATGAACACAAGGGTTGGAAGAAGGGCAGGGCACACTTGAGGCTTCAGTTACTTTGGGGGATCAGCATGCAGCATTCCAACAAGCTCCCAATCTCAGAGCCCTCAATCAAACGCACTTCCTGTCTCATACAGAGCCTGCCAGGGAAACACATACACGAATGGCAAGAGTCCCTTGGTGTGTGAGAATGTTTTCAGCACTCGCCATTCCTTTGCCTGATGACTTCACTTTATCAATAGATTGTGGGAGTTACAGTAGCCCTGAGGAGGCAGTCTTGAAGGCTATTGAGAACATAAGTATCTCTAAGTTAGGAGGTCTGATTACAAAGATACAGATTCTTCTGCAAACCATTGCTCCAAAAACCTAAAATGTCACTCAAGCGTGATCCACTAATTGTCCAGATGTGATTTCCTCAGTGTGCTGGCAGTGGGAATATGGTTTTCAGATGGCAAAGTGTGTCATAGGAAATGCATGGTAAAAGTCAAGATCATGTACTATGTTGTCATTAATGCTCTGCTTTTCTTTTGAAGATGACACTGATACAGCTGTGAGGTCAGGTGGTGGCCAGTTGTAATCCAGGATTGGGATAGGGCTGCTACAGAGGGTTTTACTGGAATTTTTACTGCCTGCAATAAATCAAGCTAAAAATGTAGGGTCATAGCAAACCGCTAGTAAAAATGCATATAGTTTACCTGATCAGAAAAATCTTAAGCTAAATTGTAAAAGGAAGCAGCACATTTTTCAGAAACCATTCATAGTTACAGTAGGTAGATGTTCCCATTTTCTGGTATTGATATTCACCAGTATACCCTAAGCATGGCTTATTGTTACACATTACTGCATCACAACACAGAGTGTCAGAGGGCAGAAAATGAGACACTCCTGCACACATTTACTAATTAGTATTTACAATGAGAACCAAGAATGCATTATTACCAAATAAATATGCACATCTTCACTATATCATGAATGTACATTACAGATTTTAAGCATTTAATATCACAGTAGCATCAAGTGGTCAGATTCTGACCTTACAGCAAAATTACTGTAAGGTCAGAATAATAAAAGCTATTTTAATACATTTAAATGAAGGCTAATACATTACTATAGTCTTCCTAATTCTGCTAGCTAGTGCCATAACGTTTTTAATGAGTTATGCTCAAAATATTATAAGTCTGAACCAAGCCAGTAGGTGTAGCGCTGCTGACTCCTGGAGACCAGCAGGTTGGCATTAGAGAGTCTAAATCTAGCTGAGCGAGTGATAACATCTGACAGGCTAGTCAATGGGAAGACTTCTGCAGAGTAGCTGTAGTCTGTAGGATACAAGAGAGCATAATTATCTAGGTTAATAATATATAGTGAAAAGGAAGCAGTGGGCCAAGTGTGGCGGATGAGTTGGGGGTGTTGGTTAGACCCTCTGGTGCTGAGGCCTGAGTTTGGGGTGGCAGGATGTTAATAACAGTGGAATAGTGTTTAATTAGAAAACCCCTTCCTGCTCGCACCTCTTCCCATCACATCACCCACTGCCTGTCTGCTGCTCCACACTTTTCTGACATCCCTGTTAGTGCAGGTCATTAAAAAAGATTTTAATGAATTTTGGGCATGTTTTTCTCTCTGTCTTACATCTAATTAAGTGACAATAATGTATTGAACTCCAGCACAAGCTAAATATAAATATGCATGAATATGCAGCGAGAAGATGACACCTCTCAGAGCAGAGTAGCGTGCAGTTGCTCTGCCTTCCCTGTTAGTCGCAGTTCAGATCAGAGAGTCGACAACAGAACCTCTCAACTCTGCAGACACATGTGTATGCTCTCACAAAGCCAGGCACTAATTATCTGGGGAAATCTGCTGTGCCTGCTCTTTGCTTCAAACAGCACACTCTCGTGAACAGTGAAGTGTACTTTGTCCAGGACCACATAAGGATACCAGGGATCCTTAAATATTTATGACATACCTGAGGCCACTTATAGTATATTTCCAGTGATAGTGATATAATAGTTTTTGATCATGATAGCGAAATGTAAAGTTATAAGGACCTAATAGAGAAGAGATTCACATAGATACCAGATTAAAACTTAATATTTTTACGGGCTGTAAAATTTTCCTGGATATCGAAGAAAACAAATCAGAATCTATTTAACTGATGCCTGTGAAAAAGAGACTGCATTATTTTTATGCCTTCAGTGGCTTCCAAGCTAAAAGCACTAAGTTTTATCAAACATTGTACAGTATTTTAAAGTCCTTACCTGCAATAGTGTTGAGAAACATAAGGTACTCAAAGTTGGAGATCTCTCTCCTCTGCCAGCGCTGGGTCATGTTAGAGGATTTGAAAAGCTGCCGAGGGGTCGCCAGGGAAATGCGCCTGGAAAACACATTTGAAGAGTAAAACAAAAACAGAAGGTTCACTCAAAGTATTTTCAACTTATATTTTTCTTTTTTTTTTAAACCAAAGACCAAAAACTATATATGAAGCTATGCTGGTTAGCAAAATAAGAGTCTGAAAGCAATCTATGGCTTTTTATTTGATCACTGGCCTGGCTGCAGAGAAATAGGTTGGTTCAATCAGGGTCAGTGCACATACACTTCTATGGTTAGCGCAACGGTACTTTAAATGACTCCTCTGGAGAACAGGCTGCACAGATGCTCAAATATGGGCCAGAGAGGAGGTAACGCTGTTCATAAAGGAATTACAATATTAGCAATATTAAACTGTGTTCTGTTAACCTTCTTTTGGCATCTATGACCCACCTGGCTTGTGGAAGTCCATAGCTGGTGCCCACTCCCACCCGAGGAAGACTGTAGACCACTTTCTTTACCGTGGCCTGGTCAGGAAAGTTGAACATGACGGATGCTGTGTAACAGTGAGAGACAATACTTAATGATGCAGAAAAGAAAAAAAAAGTCTATTTCTACAGCTACAATTGGCACCAAACTTACTTCTGTTGGCCATGAAGACCTCCATTGCTGTGTTCTGGAGGAGGTAGCGTCTGGAGAAGACCGCCCGGATCTCACTGAACATCCACTTCCCATGTAAACCCTCAGTGTATGCCAAGACCTAGAGGGATAGAAAGACAAGAGTAAAAGGTTATTATAGCTGCATAAAACCATAATTGGGTACAGTGTTATGTACTGTGCATTTCAAGAGATTTCATATTGAAGTTGCATATAACAAAACACCATGCAGTGTGCACACAGAAGAGTGTCACAACAGGATTTCAGATTATTGTGTAGCATTTATTTTCTGTACAGTGTTGCAGTATTCTATCAAGACTGCAATGAGGCAGGTTCTCAAACTATGATTTTAATATTTTGAACTGAAGTACTGTGTAAAATGAGCCAGTGCTTTGTTGTGATATTGGCATTAAAACAGTCCAACTCTGCACCAACACTGTTTTCCAAAATGTATCAGAGCAGACAGTAAAACATGACCTGAATGCAATTCTTCAACAGGGAAATCAGTGTTTAATATTTGTTTCCTATTTTAAAAAGTTCAGCTGTTCTCTTTTTATTATTATTATTGTTTTGTGAGCTGTCTTAGTCATGGCCATCACAGTAGTTGGTGAGACACTAATCCCAGCTGAAATTCAAATATGAATATGATGCTTATAAGATAATTACTCTAAACATTATGCTATTAAAATAAAATCTTAACATCTGCTAGATGAGTTTTATTCAAAACTAAATATAAATATCAAACTACTACAGGTTCATTAATTCCCTATATTCACCTATTACAAAGGATTATTCAAACATTGTAGCATGACAGCAGCATGATCTCAGGGCAGACAGGATGAAGCTCACTGCAACTTTTACACTTTTTGAGTTGGTCTATAACATGAGGGCAAAGGTAAATGGTTACAAAAAAAAAACTTCCTGAGTCAGTGACATGTAAATAATCAATAAAAACTATTATGCCATGAGAGGACAGAGCAGACAAAGAATCATTAATGTACGCAGCACCACAGGGACTGCAGGTCCACACACAGAAAACCAAGACAGTTGTCCTGACAGGTGAGAATGGTCCCCTCACACACCTTTTTCCCCTCCTTCCATCTCACCTCCGTCACTGAACTATTTTATCCAACAGTATGAGCTGGGGACCAAACTCATCAACACTCCAGGTTATAATAACACAGGTTCAGTTAAGAGAGTGTGTGTGTGTGTAAGAGAGAATAAAGATATAACAGGGCAGTAAAGGGGTGAGGCCCTACTGTGTATGTGTGTATTGGTTGTTTGAGGTGGGGTAACTAGAGAGGGAGGGAAGCAAAGTGAGATGTTCAGCTGGGTTAGGTCTGATGCTAATGCTCATTTAAAATAGTGACAGGCTGGAAGAGTGCAGCGTGAGCCAGGCTGCCTTAATTTCTCCCTGGAATAGCTCATGCCCGACCTCCATGCCACATCCAAAATCTCTGGAGCTCAATTAAAATTGGATTAGGTGGAGATGCTGGATGTGCAGCACAGCATCTCTGGTGCTCTCCTCCCAGTAATGCCCCTGCTTGACACCTCTGCAACCCCCAACTCAAACAGTTGTCATAGAGACAGCACAGCTCACAGGAGGCAGCATGCTGACTGGAGGGGGGTTAGAGAGGAAGGGAGATGAAATGGAGGGATAGCTATGAAGCTGCAGGCACACTGGCGAGGGCCAGCAGCAGCTCACTAGGAGGCAGGGTAGCTTTTATCCCCCTCCTGCTCTGCATCCAGATGTTCTGGAAGTCGTCTTCTGAGTGTGATGCTGAAAGGCAAATTATACAGATATGCATCATGGGTAGGCTATGACTGCCTACTCCATCAGAGCAGTATCAAGCTATTATTTGAATACATATTAAGTTACTTGGATGCCTATGTCCACTTTTAGCACCATCTCTGTTCATTTCATTGTTTATTATTAAACAGGGCGAAACTTTTTCCTCCTGAATTCTGAATTTTGCCATACACTATACATTTACTGTAACTGCAACAACCCAGTAGGTAATATGCAATTTACACGTTTGCCTAGCAGAACTGCAATGCGGGTTCTTAATAACCGACAGATAGATGAAAACATCGATGGTATGATCGTTATAAATTGTCAATATAATGGCTGTTTCTTGTTACCCAACTAAAGTGAACATTTTGCCGCCATGACAAAGTACAGGCCAAAGGGCTAGCTGTCAACAAAAGAGAGGCTAAAGAGGAGAAAAAAGAGCTGATTTCAAACAGCCCAGATCAAAAAATTTGTCATAACAACAAAGCTTTGGTCTAAACCAACACACAGAGGCCCCTGTAGACTTGGAGATTTGACAAAGCCCAGCCCTCATTTTTGGAGGCCCAGCTGTAAAAAATGCCATTTAATGAACCTGTCTGCTGAAGCTGTCCCCTGCCTGTCAGAGGTGTCAGCTAGTGACAAGCGCTGGGGACGGCCGCCTCCAGTCACAGACAGGCCTGCCAGCTGGAGACTTCGGCCCCAATCTAATCACGCCACCAGGAAGGGACCAGCACTCTGCTCTTGGTCTGTCACGCTCAGGGCTGGGGAGCAGTGAGAGGGTGGGTGGAGGGGTCTGGTATGGCCGACAAGCGCAGTCTTTTGTTTCCACACAGGTCCCTCCACGCAGGCTCATTAGGAGCCACAAGCGCATGCGCTGCTCTGTCAGCTGCAGGGAGATGTACCTCTCCAGCATAATAGCCATAATGCAATTTAATGTCTCTGTCCTCTCTTTCCTTTATTCGCCTTCTCTTCTTTCCATGATTTGACAGAGGGCAGGCTGCATTCTGCCTGTAGAACATCACAGGCAGAAAATGGAAAAATATTGTGACAGATGAGATGAGAAGAGGCACAGGTGACACCAGTGTTTAGGCTGAAACTCATATATAATAATGTGCAGATGCTCAAATGGAGCACATCATACTTAAAAGCGGTAGGAAGCCACTTCATTCATGGAAATAGATTCTAATCATATCTGACTTCTGAACAGCTTTAATTCCATACTCACTAAGACACTATGACAGATGTTATTAATAAATCTAATGAAGCATTTTCTCTAAAACCTGATGCAATTTTCTCCCATATGGAACAATACAATCTTCCTCCTCTACATTTATAGCAAAACAAGAAAATAATATTATTCAGTAAGACTTCCAAGCCAGCATGACTGATATATTTATATGAGACTTTATATGACACTCTGACAACCTGGTATCACAGCACCTCCACTGCATTCTTCTCAGATTTGTCTAATAGGCTTCCACGATAAAGCTTCACAACTGCATGGTCCCAGGCGACCACAGAGAACAGTGAAGTGGAAGAATAAGGGGAGGATACGAGAGGCAGTTTCATTTTGAGTGATACGACTACCCCCTCAGGAGCAAGTGGGATGGATTTCACACATGGCAATTTGGAGGATCAGCACACACTACATATACTGCATTCAATGGCTAACCCCAGGCAATATGGGCCAAATCTGTGAAGAGGTTGAACAGTTGAAGAAGGAGAAGAGAAAGCATAAAATCTAGTAAAAACAAGGGCTGAGTGCAATGCTAAGTTAAGTGGGAGGAACATTCTCGGCCATATAGGTCACAGGAGACTGGGTCATGAAAATATACTTATAGAAATATGAGATCAACATATAAAAGGCTAAGCAAGAGGTAGGACATTTAACACAATATAAATAATTTATTTATCATATATATTTTATATCAAATACACTTTCTTACATACACCCACGTGAGGCATGTAGAGGTAGATTGTTGATTATATGTGCTTAGATGTTACACTATAAGTGCCGAATACAATTAAAATGAAAATCTAGATTTATTAATTTTTTTTTTTTTTTTTTTACAAAAAAATACCATTTCTCATTTCAGCAACAATCTCCCTATTACTCTAGATAATCCAATATTACAGGGAAAGTGTTTTAAAGAGAAATGTTAATGTTAACTGTTTTATTTTAGCTCTTATCCATTTTACATTCTGCAAAAACGTATAACACATGCCTAAGCAATGAAGTATGAAGTGTACAAATGCAAAATGTGAAAGATTCCCGCAGATTATAAAAAACTACCTCTGAGAGACCCATATCTCAACTATAATAAAGTAGCACGCTCCTAATGCAGGTATTGGGTGAAAACAAGATACAGATTTACATAATCAGTGTCACTATACATTTGGGTGGTAGCTGGAGTGTGGCAAGATGACACAGCTCGGGTGCTCTGGCAAGACCAGTGGGATAAAGGAGATGAATATGCATTAAATATGCTGGCAGTTCACTGCCCCAAATGTCCAGCCAAGTTTGTCAATAACATTTATGTCAGGGATGGGATTTCATGCACATTAGCAGGCCCTGCAGCACTGTCTTCAACACTGCTATGGTTGGACAGGTGGGAGGAGAGGTTTTCCTGATAGCCTATGCAGTTTCTTCTTATGGAGTTGAGGGTTTTTAAAAATTCTAAAATATAAAATCTTAAGAAATGCAATAACTCCTTAGACCTGTGGTTTTTAAATTTCACATTGTGAAGTCAAGTTGGTTGTCCACACCTTTATTGTGCCCTTCACAGCGATATACATACTACATAATAGACAGGGAAGCACACAAGGACATCACTACTGAAATAACAATTACATGTATCATATCAGTTTCAACTGATTTCACATACATTAGTTCTGTTTGCCAGTAAAATGTATTAAAGCTTGACATATGACTTAAAATGAAGCTGCTGTTGCCACTTGGAGAAGGCTACACAGTGTGGCACATTTTGCTCTTCAAATCTTACTGCATGGCTACAGTAGATAACATTGCATTGCTGTGCTTCATTTACACTGCGTCACAGTCATCACCTGAAATTCCCTTCTGGAGTTTGTCATTGCATCATCTCACCTTATCTCAGTTAGTAGATTTGCAGTTCAGTTTAGCTTTTTAACCACCAACACACATGCAGTTTGGAAACAGATTAATTGGCCTCTTTGAGTTTCTGTTAGTTGTTGCTATGTGTGTGTTTGAAGTAAATACGGAAGTACAAATTTTACTTGATAATGGTGCAATTAGCATTCAAGCTAAGATGACTCACATTTGTAGCAGTGTTACTAATGGTGATTAAGTCATTTCAGAATTCAATTTCCATGAAATGTACAATATTTTGTCTCCTCACTGTAAGTGGAATCTTACTAATGATGTTTTGAAAGTAAATTACGTTCAGTGAGAAACAAAGAAAGGAGCACAACAAATATTTAAACATACTTATAAACATGCTCAAGTGCTGACCCACCCACAGCCAAATCCACACATACATAAACAGACATTGTGAGCACATCATCCAGATAAACAGCTTGGGGATGCCTTTACTAAGGAGCTTGAGAGAAGGGATGCAGTCATTTGGTATGGGGTCTTTTCAGCAAGCTTTTCCTAATGGGACTTTTTCAGGAACTTGTCAGCCTTAAGATGACTGAAATCTTCCTGGCCTGGGTACCAGCTTCCTCTGGCTGCCGCTGAGAGTGCCAAGCTGATCTCTTTAAATCCCACTTTTCTTTTTTTTTTTTTTTTTTTTTTGTTGGTGTGTGGGAGGGATAGGGGCTCAGAGCAAAACAGAGAAGAAGAGGAGGAATGAGACAAGGATAGAGAGGTGGAGAGACAGAAGAGGAGAGGGACAGAAAGAGGAAGTGGTTAGACGAGAGGGTCTGATGAGCAATGAGCACGTCTCACTCGTCCTCAATTAATCTTGTCTCTCTACCTTTGCTTTGGCACTTCCCTCAGCACCAAGGTAATAACGACAACCTCATCCATTATCCTTTTATCCCTGTTATTCACTGGGAATTGCTTAATAATATGTTACAGATTTGTCCTCCTTCGTATAATTCTTTCTGTCATTCGCAGTATATCATCTGGAAAACACACAGCCCCCTTTCTGCTGGCCCCTCTTTGAGGATTATCGTGGGTGACACCTTCGGGATGCAGCCAGAATCTGGAGCATCATTTTTTCAGGCATAAAGTTGAATTACCCTGACTTATCTGTCATTGCCAAAAGCACAACAAGCCATTCAGGGCGAAAGCAAAGGTGGAACAGGTTCTTATCGGCTTCTCTGAACGAGAGGGTTTGGAAATTTATGCTAATGAGAGCCTTTTGTCAACCAGGCTCACCCCTTGGGGCTGAACGGAGCTTGCAAGGGATGATAATCTGGCTGTTGAGCACACTAGATAATTTGTACTTTATCCTCATGTAATTATATAGTTTAAATCTTTTTACCAATGCTAATCCTACAACACGAGGAAGTCTCTTAACCGTGTCTATGGTTCTTAGCAGCACTAGTTAGAATGCATCTGACTCTCTGAACTCTTATAAAAGCATGCAGAAGTGAAGCACTGATATAAATTCTGATTTCCTGCAGTCCATGAAGTAAATTCTCACAGAATTTTGATCCACTTTAGCAGACAGGCACAAAACCAAGCAGTATGGGGGAATGGGAGTCAACTCTGTATTTCAGTCAAGAAAGAGAGGAGACCAGGAAATTGGAATAAAAATAGATGCAGTATGGTGGCTTTGCACAGCTTTTGGGTCTCTGTTGTCCAGCGGGACGCCAGGCCATCTTGTGTGCCTGCCAAATCCGACAGCCCCTGACAAGCTGCTTGGTGCACTGTAATTTAACTAATTACACTGGATTAGTCCATATTAATGCAAGCTGTTTTCTCCAGGGTCACTGACCTACCCAGTGAGCTCCTTGTTGGCTTCCTTATATTCAGTGTAAACAAAAACCCACAAAGAAAGTATACTCCATTTCTTGAAATCATAAAACAATGAACAAGTATCTACATCCCTAATATTACTTTTAAAATAAGGGAGAATGTGTGGCAAAGCATACAGAGCAGAGAAAGCAGTGAAATATTTGCCTGCACTGTCCTGAGGCACATCATTACAGGATTCTTTGATAACAAGCCGAATCTTTTGCCTGCTTTACCATCTGCAGAAACAGAAAAACAAAATGGGGCCTCAGTGAATCTCAGAGAAGGTCTCCACATGCTGACAACAGTGCAAAATTTCATTTAATTTTTTTTTTATGTAGTCAAAAAATAAAACAATATCACTATTTGCATAGTGAGGTACTGTTTTCTGTGCGGTTTGGTTGCACGAATGTTTTTTGATGGGTATTGAAATCTATGATAAATATAATTGATATAATGAGTAGACAACCTCAGAAAAACCAAAAGAATACTTATTTGGAAAAAGAAGGAGGGAAACCAGCCCAAATTTGCATTTGCAAAACTTCAAAAGAAAGGGGGCAAATGAGCCATAGAATATGTGTGTTTTAATACAAGTGCTCTCCCAATTGTGCCAAATCAATTCGAGTTTCACACAATGGAGAGGCAGCTTCACTGTTTGTATGTGCTCCTCTGCCTTGAACACGATGTAATAATAGTCTTAAACCAGGCGTTATAAAGACAGAATACCAAAGAGGCTTACAGCCTTGGTTTCATGAAACATTTAGGCAAAAGTTCCAAGGGCTGAAGATGATGAAAGAAGGTAAGCTTAAAAATGGGCTTCTGGGATCCACAGCCCTTATTGTACAGAAGTCACATCAAATTAATACTGAGGGCCATTTGCAGCCTTTCTTCTCCTGAGCTTTTCAGAGCGGATTAAGCTATGAAAACTCAGAAATTACTAAAGCACCTATTAAGCATTATGCTCATCCTTTCTTCTGTTTCCCTTTGAAAGTCACTGCATGAGCTTCACTTTACTCATACTTCAATTCACAAGTTGTTTGCTCACTTAAGAGAATGGCAATTTTATAAAGTAACATGTAAATGTATATTTGCACTTGCACTATAAAAATCCATCTTTGTATATGTTTAAATAAATATTTACTTGTATATATGTGTCATTATGAGGCATGTTATATTACATGAAATTTTAGTGTAATGTAGCAATGCAGTGCCACAGTTTTCAGGCAGTTCACTGATGGTCTCAGTGTTTCCACACTGATGAAAGGCAAGTATTGCTGAGGTTCTCTCAGCCTCTCAACACCCCTCTTTGCTATCTCAATGCTTCCTCTAAGATTCCCAGAGACTGCATGAATTGTAATTATGGCTCCTAACAGGATTCAAGAGTACCAAAATGATGGCACTTGAGAACCAGGTCGTGTGGAGTTAAATGGCTGTCAGCCACTCAAAGCTCCCCAGCATGTGAACAAATCTACAAAGGCTAGATGTGCCCACTTCTAAGGCCCTCCTATCCACTTTCCCTCTCATAGCGAAAGATTAAAGATCAGCTACGGCCCCTTTAAGGACCTTGGTAGCCTTTCTGCATTTTTACGCATTCCAGTTTTCAAAAAGAGGTTATAGCTTTACAAATTAAATACTGAACCTAAAAATTAGGGATATAAATGAGTAATATTTGATCAGAATAAATATGCTATTTTATGAAAAATTAAACCTCAAAACTCGAGGTAAATGAGACAACATTAGTGGTGCATGTGAGAGGGAGAAGCGGAAAAATTTAGAAGAGATCCGATAATTGGTACCACCAGAGAAAACAATCTCCCAAACTTCCTTTCAGAATAACGAAAAAGATAATCTGTGGCCCACAGACAGTTTCCATGATTCACCAAGGCACAAGACCCCTCACTACACATTAAAGAGATCAACCTTCAGTCAGACCCTAGCAAACTTCAGCTCTATCCTGCTCCCTTAAAGCAACCAAAAGAAACAAACCTGCAGCGTGAAGTCCCTATGCATGACCCTTACTAAACTCCTAATTGGATTGAGAGCTGCTAAGAAAAAAATTATTCATTCAGCTGCGATTTTCTTTAGCATTCCTTCCAGTAGTTTGCCTCTTCAACAATAACATTCAAAACCAAGTCACTGAAAGCTTTTTTTCAGATTCATCAGATTTTCCAAAAATTGGAATATAGACAAAACCTTTTTCACCTTTTCTTTTAAAGCATAGCACTATTTGATTTTCACAGGGTGCAAGTGACAGACTGAAACAAAGCCCAGCACTGGCCATTGTATAGCCTTTCACTGTTGTAATGGTCTTAAACTGGCTACAAGCAGGGGCCTATTCAGTGGTGACCAGGCTACGCAGCTCGCTTCTCCATATCCAAGACAAATCCTGTAGGAACTCTGAGGTCAGCTGATAAGTGAATGATGGTTTGCTCATAACCATATTCTTAAACTATCAGTGCCTATAGAAGTTTTTAACACATTTACACTAATTATAGAGAATGAATAGTGCCACAACAACAACATCAATCAAGTTCATTACAAAAAATTGCATAATGACAATAATTACAATAATATCTCATTAAGAAAGAGAATGAGAGACAGGGGAGAATTAATAGCAGACAGGTGTACAACACACTGCAATTATGAAACCTGAAATTAGTTCATTGCCCCAAGGCAAACAGGAGAGAAAGGGAAGGTTGTAAGTGTGCATGCGTGTGTGTGTGTGTGTGGTGGGGGCTGGTTTCAGGACTGGAAGTAGGACTGATAGAGAGAGGCTCACTGACAAAAAAAGGAATTGCAAATAAGCAAACAAAAATGTCTTAAATGTGTAAATTAGGGAGAAAAATAAGAGGGAAAAGCAGCTTTTCCCTGCAGACTGGTGCCTTAGATGAGAAGGGAGCAGCGAAACGTGATCAAGGGGAGCCATGGAGCGGTGCGGCAGGCGTCAAGATGAGCACTCAGCCGGCGAGTGGCAGCTTCTCCTTTTCCAGTCAATCATTCATTACAGAGCCAAGTGCTGTGGAGGAGTGCCTCCTCTTTTTGACCTATCATATTACTGCCTCTGTAAACTCCTAATCCCCCCATTCGTTAGATGGTGTCAACAGCCGACATGCTCTCAAGCCTGCTGCTCCACTCCCTGCTCATACACCTCTCGAGCCATGACAAGACCACAGAATTGACACTCTAATAAAATCGTTTGAAATTTAACAGGGTAGAACGGCACAACTTTATCCATCTTTTTTGGTGCTTCCATCCACCTTTTTGACTTGTTTTTCATCATTAGTAAAGAAACTCAGAAAATTCACTTACTAATTAGTGAACATTTACTTTTAACATCAATTTCAGATGCCTAGACCACAGTAAGCAACACTAGGAAAGTCTGACTTTAGCTATTCAATCTTTCATTGGCTGGTCTGAGCAGCCTGGCTCTTTTTGCCTTAGGGCTGTTCCTGAGCAGGTGAAAGCCTGAAGGCAGGAACCTACACATCAGCACTTCTTCGTCCGTCATGACTCTTTCATGGAGAGCCCGTCTCCAGAGTTTCTCTAATAGAGCCCTGTGAGATGACTACTATAATGAGTCCAACAGATGAAAGCCCAGCAGGACAAAACAGCATTCAGATACATCTCTGCACACACCAGGGCACCAGTGAAGGACTCACTGTGTGAATGTTGTTATTTAGGTAAACAAAAGAATCAGATGCAGGCTGGAGAATAGGAAACCAGATGAAGCATCTGTGTTTTGGCAGAACTCCAAAAAACTTTTTTGATGTGGATGAATATGTCATGGTGATCAAACTACAGACAACAATCTAAGAATCAAGTTCCTCACAAGCATGTGCACATAACCAAATGTCCTCTACTCACATGCATACGTGCACAGATCCCCCTTCACAAACACAAACACACACACTCTATGGAGTGTGTGGATGGGTTTAGGTAGGATCCCAATTTAAACTGACAAATACCAGATAGAAGATACTCAAGGAAATGTCAACAGTGATTCATGCTGGGTGTGAGTTTAGCTGAAGTTGACACCTCTGCAACAAAACTATGAAGCATGAGTGAAGACCAGCAAAGTTAATATACTTAATCTTAAAATATCTTACCTTATTGGGAATATATATGTAAATTTATGAGAAAAACTTTGTCACGGATGAGACACACCTACCACATAACATGGTTTGAAGCATGTTAATTACCGTATAAAATAAGCAATTGGCATCCTGCCCCATATGTCCCACTTTTCCAGTGAGGGAGATGGAAATGAGGTTGGGTAAATTTGATTGTGACATGCTCTCCGTCTGTGCTTCACAATGTGTGGCTTTGCCAGTAACAGGCTAATATTCAGCACAGCTCACCACCACCAGAACTAATGAAAGTAGACAAAATGTCTCTGCTGCCATCTTTGTCTAGCATCCGCTCAGGGTGAGCCTCCCTCTTTCCCTCCTTTCCTTTTCACCTCCCCCTCTTTCCCCTCGCTCTTGAAGGGAGGGTGACAGTGGCATAAAATGGTGGCTAGCAAATGTGCCTTCCATGTGGCAGCAGTGGTGGGGGTGACAGGCCAGGCTGAGGCCAGCGCTATCAGCAGTGTGTGGCTGTTGCTTTGAACAACCTCGATGGTCCCAAGAAGGATCAGGGGCAAAGCTGATGAGACGCCACCAGTTACAGACAAAACCAGCTCAATATCAAATCAATAAAAAGCCCATCTATTCTTAACATTATACAGCAAGGTCTTTGATAAATGTGAACTTGTCTAACTTAGACATCACCCAGTTTTTACCAACAGGCAGTTTGAATATACAGAATTTAATTCAGAAATAATTTCTAGATATGAATGTCATACTTTAACCAAATTAGCTGTAATTATCAGAAAAAAAGCTGTCAGATTTTAGGAGAGTCTAAGGGCAGGAGATTACATATGTTGTACAAATTGTAAATTTGTTGAGGCAAACTTGTGTTTGGGTCTATACAGATAAATGCACATGCACACATGCATAAAGCTACTGAACAAAGCAAACTCCCTTCTTCCAGGAATTTGCTTTTGTGGTGGTGTTAGTTAACCCCGATCTCAGTGGATGATGAAGTCAGGGCATAAATCACAGAGTGAAACAAGGCAGACTCCTCTGATTCATTAATGGAAATGATCTGTCAATATGCTGGAGTCAATTCACACGTGTCAGCTGGGCTCAGCACACAATGGGCCAGCCAACTTATGAACTCCCAGCACCACTCCACCGAGTCCATAAAACAACTGGCAACGCCGCTGGGGAGCACCCCAAGACACCACCCTCTTGCACAGACCACCAGATGACACAGATGGGGCGAAACCAAACAAAGACGAGAATCCCTTTGTACAAAGAGGGACCCCTTTCAAAAGCCATTCATGCAACAAATTGGGGAAATCTGGCCAAGTAACACTCTGGGTTTGCTCTTTTATTTGCATGAGCTTTACGTCACAGAAAGTAAAATCAGATTTATGGCAGTGGTACTTAAAATTAAGCATATTTTTAAAATTAACTTTTTTCAATGTCATGTTAACCAGTAACAGGCTGTTGTTTTCTATATGAGTCACGGTGTAACAAGTAATTTCACTTATTACTAACCTTTGCCATGTTGCACAACTGTGACTGAAGAAAAGCTAAAAAGGAAAGCTGTACATGAGGATGATGCTGGTCCCTTCTTGGGACCATCGAGGTTGTTCAAAATCTTTCATATTTGACTAAATATAACATTTAATAATAATAATATTTAATTTCCTTGACAATCGTACAATCAATTTTGAATTAACTGTTGTTTCTATTTTAGGTTCATTGTATCAGTTAAAGAGGCAGCTGATTCTTCATGGAGATTATTAATACCAGTGATGGATACTGTAGGAAACTCTTTATGAACTATATCATGGATGCTCTGAACAGCATTAAGCTTGAGGATTTTCAGAGACTGGTTATCAGTTAAGGAGCATTGTTCCCATGTAGGTCATTGAATATGTGCATGCAAGCTTTCTCTTACAGGCCCTTTGCATTTTTCCTTTTTTGTTCTTTCTCAGCTCCACACCCGTGCTGCTGCAGCAATCTGCATAGAGAGACATTTGTCATCATTAGCCCGGCTCTGACAGTTGGCACCCGGCACCTCAGATCTCTAGGACTGGCAATTATGAACCCTTCATCCCTTATTTAGGCAACATTGCCTAATTTCATCACAGGGCCTCACCAGCAGCATTTGATTACCAACAGCCCCAAACCTTGAGTGTGCCACCAATTCTTCCAGTTCCTTTATTTTGTGCTTTTGTACTCCTATTCTGAGTTCACATGACATGTGGACAAAACTATGTTCAGTTAATCTGAGATTTGAAGTTACTGATAAGACAAAAGGACTGCAAAGAGATTTGCAGATGAGCATCATGGGGTCAGTGGGCAGATGATTACAGCACCCACCTTTAGATGATACTCATGGCCATTAAGATTAATCACACTGCTGCTGCTGAATGGTTGCCTTTTACAACAGACAATACAAGATGGAAGTCATATGGTTTGCTAAATACAAGAAAATGATGCAGTGTGTTTACAAATACACTATCTGAGCGCAATCTAAGCCATATCCTATTTGTAAGAAACACAGGAAAAAATATGCTGAATAAAGTCATAATAAACCAGCCGTAATCCAGACCCAGTCCACAACACACAAAACGTTTAGCACTGTCATATAAAACAAAATATAATACTAAAGTGCATTCTCACAAACTGAGTTGAAAGCACTGCACCAGCACATTGACTCTGTCCAATCAGCCAAATGCAAAACCTGTGCAGGAAATCTGACCCTATATTTTCATTTTTTGAAGTAAAACAGGCATTTTCTTGGTTGTTATTTTGGCAAACAAATCTGATTGCATTCATGCTAAATTCATGCAAATACATGCATGTAATTTATCATGATGGCTGACAAGCGTACCATATTGCAAAGGGGAGGGGTGAAGGGCCAAATGAAGCTGAGACAATCAATTAAGTTTTATAATTTACACTTCTGTCCAGCTCTCTGTATTGTCCAAATTTCTATCATGCTGATAGGTTTGATTTTGTCTCTGTGTGCATATGATAGCAATATGTTTATAAGTGAATAGGGCCTGTTGAATTGATCACTAGAGGGTCTCTGAGAGCCTCTGACTATGGGGTCCAGCTCCCTGACTTCTACTCCAAAGGTGGCTGCTAATGCACAGTGAAGAATAACACAAATGAATGGACAGAGGCCAAAGGGAATCTTCAGTGAGGCTCTGGGCACAATCATTAGCTGACTTCCTACAGAGACGCCATATTGCACAGAATAATAATATTCTGTTATTAAAAATCTCAATGATAATTTCATTTTATCACAAATAAAATCATAGAAAATGTGTCAAAGTGAGTAGTTATCCCATGAGATTAAAGTATATTTTTCCACACAGTTTTAGAGCCAGTATTTATGTCGCATCTCTGAAGCCTTGCTGCTTTTAATCTGATTAATATAGAAATATGTCATCCTATTAAGCCCACTTTGACTAATCTGCACATTAGCTTGAGAACTGGCTGGTAAACTCCCTTTGTATGAGACATGACTTGAGATTTTTTTTTTAACAAACTAAATGATCCTAGAAATGTAATGAAAAAGGAAATGTCTGACCTTACTTGTTCTTTCGTAATAGGATTATTAATATAATTTTAAAAAAACATCCATAATTATGTTGCTTGTTAAAAGACTGTTGGCCATAAAGGGTTTTGGTCTTGGTTTTAGGTCTTAAAATGAGCTAAAAATCAACTGAATGCTACACTTACATAACCTTATTGAACATTTTGGTAATAGGCATAACATAATAAAAAAAGTTAACCTAAATTGAACCCAACCTAATTGAAACTATATGTATATATGTATATATATATATATATATATATATATATATATATATATATGTGTGTGTGTGTGTGTGTGTGTGTGTGTGTGTGTGTGTGTGTGTGTGTGTGTGTGTGTGTGTGTATGTGTGAAGGACATTTAATATCTGCTTTAATCATTGGAATATAATCTAAATTCACTCAACACATTAGCTGCATCATCAAAGGACATCAAGCAAGCCATCAAAGTACCATTCACCCTGTGCCAGTCCGTGTTAACAGGACAATCATTCTTGTTTCAAGGAAACAAAAAGAAAAATGGAGAATAAAAAATGAATAAGTGTAAAGGCATGCTCTGGATACAAAGAGGCCTTCAAAACAGGGTCACATGCTTGGGAAAAATTAGGGTAAGTAGAAGTCATTGTATTGATTTACACAATCATGCATGCATTTAGCTGGGTCTTGAAAAAAGCCTGTGTTGGAATCACGGCCTCATATATCAAACTGGAAAGCCTCCGATAGTTTGCAGGATGGTGAATGAAGTACAAAGCTTGCAATGTTGTAATGGCAAAGATATGGGTAAGAAGATTGGATTGTCTTAGGCCAGACCTACCTGACAACTGCTGGAGCCGTGGGACTGCAGGGTAGGTTGAGTTACTGTGGGATCTGTGCAGCCACATGCTTTAGATTAAGAGGTGATAATCTCAATGAAAATCCCCTTTCTATCCTGCATATGGATAACCAAAGGCTGAGGCACAAACTCAAGAGGTGCAACTGAATGCGGAGGTATCTGACTTACAGCAGTGTTGCTAGTCTGATTTCAATAAAAGGCAAGTACCTGCTGGGTCAGAGGCGATGGGAGAGAGTGAGAGAAAAGACAATCAAGACAGCAAAGACTGAGGTGTGACGAAGTTTTTAACTACCTCTCATCGCATGAAAACCTTCCATAATGTTGTCCACATCTCCAAAATTATTTCAATAAGAATAGATATTTTGTTTTGAATTTTAAATAATATAAGATGTGATAAGATGTGATAATAAATAGAATATAGACATAATTGTATGAGTGAATCTTCATACAGACCTTTATCATGTCCCAAAATCTAATTTATGAAGAGCAAAAATGTTACTCCCTGTCTGGAATTTCTGCCTGGTAACAGTGTAGAATTAACATTGGGCCTTGCCAAAAAGCTACTTGCAGCATGTCCCTGACAGGATGTGATAATAATGGGAGTCACCTATCTATCAAGGTCCTTCCCGCACACACCACCGCCCGCTCAACCGCATCCAGGCAGTGAGAGTCGGAGCTGATGAGCGGCAGTGTGCCCTCATAATGTCTGGTCATATGCAAGTCTGACTGGAACAGAGGTGAGTGCAAATGCTTTTGTGTTTCCTAGCTGATCTGAATAGCAACATCTTGTTGAAGTTCTTTTCTGAGCATGAACTGTATACCCTGGTACCCTGGGAGACTGAGTGCCAGAGCAATGATGGGAACCAGGTTTTAGTGCGAATGCAAGATCTCTATTGCCAATCACTGCCTCAGATCAACATAATGGCACCTACAAAAAAAAAAAAAAAACACTAACACATCATGGGATCTCCCACAAAATGGTCAGCCATGTCAATCTTAATAGTAATTATTAGCAATAGATGTTTTTCTTTTTTAATTAAAATGGCTAATTTGAAATTAGTACATTTTGCTGTTATTGTTTTGGTTTGCTGGGGTTATTATATTGAGGAAAATAAATAAATATACCATTACCAATAACAAGCAACAGAAATGTCAATGTAGATTAATCTCTTTATTTTAATAATTAATTTAAATTAAAGCATTACAATTTATCAAAACAGAAATAATAATATGTCCAATCCAAAATACACATACACATCTGTCTTTTGACAGACGAACACAATAAAGCATGGAAATATACAATTAGTACACAGGTTAACATATTTTTATTTTTTGAGAAACCTATAATTAATATATGTCAAGATCATGACTGTTATTGTAAGAATTATTGTTTTAATATAGGCCTACATTAATTAAATTACTGGCAAATACCGGCGCTGGGAATTGATGCCCAACAGACTGTTTCTCTTCACAGTAAAAGAGCACAGCAAATATGTCATTTCAATCTGCACATTAATATAAGATCGACATGTAAACTCTGCTACAGCCACGATAATTAACGTTTCAAATATAAACACAATGCTAAAAATAAACTTGTTCACCTTTCAGAAATACATCTGGTACACCAGAAAACTGTAATTCTGAAAGGCCAAACTGCTGAACTAAATCTGGATTATTTGATTAACGTAAGGCTTCAAAAACACAGCCTCGCTTTTACAGTAGTTTAAAATGCGTATAAAAATGACACATTTTATCTGAGCTGCGTTATATGGAAGGAATTAGATCCCGTGCGCTGCGGAAGAAGAAAATATTTAAATAAAATGGCAAATTTAAATGTTTTATTATCCAAAGACTTAACTAAACATTTAAATAAATAATTCTAAACCTACCTAATTTTTCATATATGATTCAATAGAGCGGACTAAAAAAGCAGCAAAGTCCAAGGAAAAGCAAATGAAACGCAATAAAACGCTTTTTTTTCTCTTCTCTTCAAAAGCGTAGGTGTACTTCCGCTCCTCGATATACTACCACAACCTGTACTTTTACTTGTATATAACACCCGGGAATGAATTTGTTTTCGATAAACTGTGAAACTGTGACGCATCGGATAGCGATTGGGTCTTGGGTTCAACTCCTCCCTTATAATAAAGAGAGTGTGTGTGTCCCTGTTGTAAAACACAGCAACACCGGGTGCCTGCGTCAGGAGTGCACACTCCACTCTGCGCAATTACGCGGACTCCTACCTGGCACAGTGATCAGAAAAAACCCGAACGGCATTTTTCCGCCTCCTGAACCTCACACGGATGAAATGGACTTTTAATCAGGCCATCCTGATAATTTAGAGGACTTGCTTCGAGCACTTCCATGCAGTTTACGATACAACGGCTGTGAATGTTATGATAGGATAGTTACGCATGTGCGCTGGGCACAGTTTTGAATAGCTATCATATACACAGATTTTTTCGTTTAAAAAAGCTTTCTTTCTTCTCTAAAATTGGCTCCCGTACAAACTGCCGCGTTGGATCCCTCGGCTTACTGCGAGACTCCGGTGTATAACCCGGATCTCTGCCCTAATATGATAGCCGCCCAGGCAAAGTTGGTGTATCACCTCAACAAATACTACAACGAGAAATGTCAGTCTCGAAAAGCAGCCATCTCTAAGACCATCCGGGAGGTGTGCAAGGTGGTTTCGGATGTCCTGAAGGAGGTCGAGGTGCAGGAGCCCCGGTTCATCAGCTCTCTCAGCGAGATGGATAATCGGTTCGAAGGACTTGAGGTCATTTCACCCACCGAGTTCGAAGTTGTACTCTATCTGAATCAGATGGGGGTATTCAACTTTGTGGATGACGGCTCTCTCCCGGGCTGCGCCGTGCTCAAGCTCAGCGATGGCCGCAAGAGAAGCATGTCTCTCTGGGTTGAATTCATCACAGCCTCTGGTTACCTCTCGGCGCGCAAGATCCGATCAAGATTTCAAACACTGGTGGCGCAAGCAGTGGATAAATGCAGTTACAGAGATGTTGTCAAAATGGTCGCTGACACAAGTGAGGTGAAGTTGCGCATTAGAGACAGATATGTGGTGCAAATCACGCCGGCTTTCAAGTGCACTGGGATCTGGCCACGAAGTGCAGCGCACTGGCCTCTTCCTCACATCCCATGGCCGGGACCTAACCGAGTGGCAGAAGTCAAAGCGGAAGGTTTCAATCTTTTATCCAAAGAGTGCTACTCCCTGAACGGCAAGCAGAGCTCAGCAGAGAGCGACGCCTGGGTCTTGCAGTTCGCCGAGGCCGAGAATCGGCTCCTGCTTGGTGGATGCAGAAAGAAATGCTTGTCAGTCCTCAAAGCGTTACGCGACCGTCACCTCGAACTGCCAGGACAACCGCTGAACAACTACCACATGAAAACGTTGGTTTCCTACGAGTGTGAGAAGCATCCCAGGGAGTCGGACTGGGATGAGAACTGTCTCGGCGACCGCTTGAACGGGATACTATTGCAGCTTATTTCGTGTTTGCAATGCAGAAGGTGCCCGCATTATTTCCTGCCCAATTTAGACCTGTTTCAAGGAAAGCCTCACTCGGCTCTAGAGAATGCAGCCAAACAGACTTGGCGACTGGCAAGAGAAATACTGACCAACCCCAAAAGCTTGGAGAAACTTTGAGGTAAAAATATGTTAGTTCCCCTCGTCTTACAGTTTGTGGTAACGAGGCCTAAGGAGCGGACAGAAATATTGCCAACTAATTTGCGAAGTGTCGTGAAATGTGACTGTCTGACTCTGGTTGAGTATGTTTTGGCCTAGCCTGTTTAAGTTGTTTTCATTGACAGTTGAGTTTTCCATTATTCCCTTGCACCTTTTGGCGGTTTTCAGTATTTAGGTGCAAATTCAAATTGTTGGCTACCAATCCAGGAGGCCATCTTAAAGGTGGTTTCTTTTCTCTCTCTGTGCCACACAGTTGCCTAAATCCCAGTTACTTAAATGCTTTAAAATAAAGCCCTGCGACAACTTTGGAAAAAAATAAGAACACACACCTGTACATTTGATACTGTAAATACATTCATAGATTGTGATTCAAGTGGTCTGAAATTGTGAATGTTGTTCTGTGACACGTAAATAGGATCCACCTGTTTAAATCTACTATTTTCTTTACCTGGTAGAAACGTTTAATTTATACTTGCATCAGTGGTAGTCTGATTCATCTGTTTCACTGCACAAGTTTACATTTTGATGGTAGGCGTACGACATTTATTACAATGAAAACATTCCATCGTTTTTACTTGAATTATTATTTAAAGGACTCAGACATTTTTGGTTGTTGTATTTCTCTATGTTAAGGCCTACATGATAAAAAAAAAATGAAAATGATAAATAAATAGTATATATATTACAGTTTATTTGAAAAAAATGCACTTGAAATACACTGGATTTTAACATCTGTGATCTTTTTATTTCTGTCTTTGATCTAATTTAAAGAGCTAATAAAACGAGCTGTTTTATATTTGTGTCCCATTATGGTTTTATTAAAATGTGTTTCTGACAGTCGCGAAGTAGGCCTAATATCACCAAATAATAATACAATCAGATTATTTCGGGATCTCTCCGGCTCTCGTAGGTGTTTCCATATAGATGAGTGTGACACCTCCAAAAAGAATACAATTCAAAAAGAAGCATTTTCCACTCATAGCATTTTAAAGCGACCCCCAGACCTGTGCAAGAGATCATTTTTAACAATATATGGATAACCGCATAATTTAATCATCTGTCAACACACTTTGACTGAGACTGCTGGATGGGTTAGTCCTAAAGGCAATGTGCAGTTTTGAAAATGCGTACAGCAAATCAGCAAAAATGAAACACAAAATAAAAACCAACCGGGCACAAAACCTAAGTTAATACAGATAGAGCTTGACCAAAAGCGCAGCCACCTCTGAACATCCAATCTGTGCAAATCTGCGTTTTATCAACAACTGTGCATTTAAAACATAGTGAATATCAGTTACAATGGAAAACAAAGCTGAGAAAAACCTCGGAAGACAAACTACCAGCTGTAAACTAGGGGTCCACATTGCAGACTCCTTTCTTACCTTTGTGTCCACTCTTTTGAAGGCAGGGTCATCCTCATCCACCTCAAAGTAGATTTCAGTGGTGGTGATGGACAGAGTCCCCCGGGCCACCAGGACGGGGGCAACAAGCTGAGCCGGGCTGCTCAGGACCACTGGGCCTGCACAGTGCAGAAGGGGTAGAATCAGTAACAGGCAAAAAGGCTAAGGTTATATTTACTGCGTGTTAAATAAAGCGAGGCTGGGGTTCATTCTATAAAACTGGTCAGCGCGATTACGGGGGAACGTGCAGCGGCCTGTTTCTATACAACTAGACCAGTGCGTGCGCGCACACCCCGCGCTTATAAGCACTGGGGCATTTTTAAATGTGTTAGTGTCTTTTCAATATGAATCATTCTGACTGCCCAGTGAACGTCTACATCTTTATTGTCTTTATCATTAATGGTGCCACAAAACAAAGTCGTTTGAATGCGCGTAACTACGCTGGACTCTCCGGAGCTATAAACAGAAGTGTCATGAAAACATAATACCTGTTTGTAAACCAGTGGTGCATGGATAGATGTGGCCTGGTCGCACCATAACACAAACAACCATAACTATCACGGAAAAAGGGCGCCTTCATCAGGTGAAAATACAATAATTATTTCCCTCATTTTTATAAAGCACTTAAAGGACATTTCTAAAATAACAATTACTCTAATTAAATGATTAATTACCCTGCGGCAAATTGATATTTTAGACAGGCATTGATATTCAGGACTGTTTTCAAAGAGGGCCGTCCGTAAGAGCTGTTTTATTTTCCAGCACACACCCTCGTAAACATTAAAGACATTTAAGAAGACGATAAAACTACAATATTATTTTCAAATGGAAATAATTGTCCAGAGTGTACAAGTGGGTTTGTGACCCTGGTCAGCTGATAGTGATCACTTCTTCCTTTCAGTCTCCTCCCTCCTCTACTCCTCTGCTTCATCCTCCATGTTCTCAGGTCCGTGTCGCTGTGGAGCACAGTTACAGTAATTTGTCTGCTCTCAAACGACAGCTCCCGAAATCAGGATATTTATCGATTCCTTCAACTCCAAAGAGCCACTTTAATGTCTCATCAATCTTAATCTGCGTTCCTCAGCCAATTATGGCCGATAGTGTTACAGGAATACAAGTGGATTTCGGTCTCAACTCCCAGAGCGCCCCTTCATCGCTCTTGCAGCCTGCACAGTCAAACCGCCCTAGATTTTTTTTTTCTCAGCGGTGCTCGGGTCCATTAACAGTGATCCTATCTGCTGATGCTATCAGCCCAGGCGCTGCACGGTGCTTACGAGCCTCATATGAAGTGTAAATACCTGCAGTAACCTCAGCCTACTTTGCTGCATTTCAGAAGCGGTTTCGTGGATTTATAAACGAAGATAAAATGGCAAAAGCAGTTATGTAAAGCTATTTTTTTTACATTTCTGCCAATTGACCCATTTTGTGGCATGACGTGTTTCAGCTCCTATAAAAGGGGATTGTCTTTATGTTCACTGCAACCCTGAAAGAACGAGCCGGCCTCTTAGTTAAAATAACACTTTCAGGGCTGATGCAGCCCCCGAAGGGCTACACAGAGAAAACGACACTGCCTGCAGCATTACGCCACAGCGTCCATTCCTCACAGGGAGGGAGAGGATTAGGCAGTAATCCCCTAAAGGATCCTCCCATAATTAGACTATATGGCTTAAAATGTTTACAAGAGAATAATGAAATTAAGGACAAGTTACACAGGATGAGTGGTGTATATAGGCTAAAGGAATACCAGGCCCTCTGGGTGTTTCTTTTAATGAAAATGCAAATATTTGTGAAATGACAGGCCAATTTAATGAAGTGATGAAAAGTCTCATTTTGGTGTGGTGGGAGTTTGGGAGAACTGCTGAGAAGATAGGTATATTACTACCCACAATCCATCAGCTGGACGGCAGCCACTGATTAAGCCCAGTGTTTTTTATATTTTACATTGTGTAAGAGACACAATGTGGACATTGGTTACTTGCACACCTGAGCACTATAATTCACTTGCAAACATGGACATGTTGACTTATAGTAGATACACATATAGACACACATGCACAGCTGCAGCCTTTATAATTTACTGTCGGTTTAGTAGCTGAAACACGGTGTCTTGTTGTTCATTTGAATCACTGAAAAGAATGTTCATTTTTTCCATAGCATGCATTAAACTTTCATCCTCTAATGTTTACACAAAGCCTAGAGGAATATATATTGCACTATTGACTATTAAATAAGGCTGGAGTTATTTAAATAGCAGGTATAAATAATTCAGATTTCCAGAGTGTATATTTTCTTTTTGGTGTCACCCATATTCTGTTTATATTATGGACTTGTAGACATTTGGATTAAAAAAAAAGTAAAATTAAGAAGCATCGGGAACTTGGTTATGCAAAAGGAATTGTGTTGTTGGTTTAACTCTTTTATAAACATGTCACCGCTCAAGGGCTCAGTATTGTGAATGGGGACTCAAATGGATGAAGAAAGGCTAAATTAAGGCAGAAGAAAATGGTTGTGGCTGCTAAACGACACTTCAGGGCATGCTAACATGGTTCCAGTATGCCAGCAGAACAGTCAAATCTATCGACTCTTTGACAGGGCTCAGACTCCTCTCCTCTTTCCCCTCACATGCTCATCTTAAGTTTCTATATAACCTAATTTTGGTAATAACGTGCGCATACAAAAAGGCTCATTTAATGCCAATTCAAGTACCCGCAGCATTTCCAGTGTTTGCGGGGGAGTAAAGCTAATCATAGGTTCAGTAACCATAACTGCTTGAGCCCTTGAGTGCAGGCACCACCCCTTTGGCAGCAGCAGCAGGCGGTGACCCAACGGCTGGCAGGAGGGGCACTGTTGTTGACAAGGATCTAGTCCCCGATCTCTCATTAAGGCTGTTCATGCCTGAGATTAGATACTGGCCAAGCACAGACAGTGAGTCCTGGTAAAAACATTACCCAAATGTTACAACACGGAGGAGCCCCCCATTGCTAAAAACTTCAATTCAACCTAAAACATTCCAAAGGGTCATAAATGTATCACAAATATTGAAGCTCACTAACAGTGCTGTCAGGAGAATACATTCAGCTTGTGTTTAGCGCTTGCATTGCTCTTTTGATTGTGCAGTGCAGGGTTCATCTGACAGACATGGAGTGTTTGGCGGCCTGCCTGCCCTGCGACAAAGAGGAGGGGTTAACCTCTTTCTCTGAGATTTAACTGTAGAATCTCAGAGGGGATTTCTCACTGTTCAGTAGTGCCCGGGTTCTCCAGGGCCAAGAGACAAAGATTGTTATTTAAGTGACTGGGAATCTAGTATGGAGCTGTCGTTTTTTCATAAAATGTGTATCACAATGTGTATTTAGAATAAAGGAGATTAAGCGCTGCAGTGGCTGCCCTGAACCTACAGTTTAGTGGAAATATTTTGGAGATATTAAACATTAGGCATCAAGTTGCCTTGTAGGCTGTAAATAATGTAACATGCAGAACTTAGTAACAAAGTCAGTCCAGTTGCTATTAGTAAATGATCTTTTTACAAACACATTTAGACAAAGTATGAACTGATTCTGCTTATTATGTTTAACCAACAATAGTTTGCAAGAGATGGGACATTAGGTTTATTGAGTAGTGCGTAGTCTCTGGGTAATTTACCTTTTAAAGTGATAGCTGTTATTTGAAAAGCAGTTTAAGGCTCACACATCATACATGGAGTGTGATGCTCCATGAGCTGCTGCTCCTACTAAATTATAGGATGTTTTGTCAGCCATCACCTTGGCAACAAGTTGAACTACAGGCTGAATTGTGTCACAGTAGTGTGTCACTGAAGTAGCATTGAAGTAAGTAATGCTATTGATGTTAAGGTGCTATAGAAAAACAATCCAGATTAATAAAGATTTAATAGTGAATTTATCGTTCCTTGGCTGCTCAGGGCCATCTAAACTATAGTCCACTGAAGAGTGTAGAATGAGGGTTAGTTTAACTGATTGATAATGACTGTTGTTGTGTGCTCTCCCGTAACATACATTCATCTATGCAAATAATACAAATCATTGACAATTTCATTCTAGTTTCACCTAAAATACAACAATCTGTTGTATGAGTTAATGGCTGCAACTTCAGATCTTCCATGGAATAGAATATATGTAAATGTAATGTTTAATCAGTTTGATTTATCAGGTATTGTTTCAGAGATTATTTTGATTATAATAAGTAATACTTGGGATTAATATCACTGACCATTTGAGAAATCAATAAATACTGATTGTGAAATATTTGGATTGATCATCTTTCATCTATTAGTTTAGTTCTAGAAGACTTGCCTCTGAAGATAAACACCCGAGGTAGGAACCATGCTGAAGAGATTCAAAACAAAAGATTAGAGCCTTATCAGACACATGAAGGTACAATGAGACAAAGGCCATGACCCCAGAACTACATGACAGTATACTGAAGAAGCCCAATTAAATAAATTAAATACATAGATAAAACAATTCAAAGTTTCACCACAGCAATAAAATGAATGTTAAAAGCTTCTGCACTGATCTGAACACTTAATTTGATGCACTGATATTAATCATGTATACTGTATGTATGCCAACTATTAGAAAGAAGACAGATCAACGACATGTGTTTATGTCCCAGCAGAGATGATGTTGACTTGGGATTAATGGAGGTGCTGCTGTGCTGATTTACCACCCAGGTTGTCCATCTCCTTCTCCTGCAGCAGACTGGCAGCATCATCGTCTCCCTCGAGCATCAGCTCTGTCTCTGTGTTCTGGCTGGCCACAGTTTGGCTTCGAAAGGTCTTCTTGGACTGGACCACCTCATCGTCCTCTGAGCCTATAAAACATAAGGAGAAAAGAGACCATTAAATATTATACTTTGCTAAAGCCACAATCATTATCATTCACTGTGAATAAATGGACAGAAGTACCTGGCTTTGGTCTATTTAAAGTAAAACTACCTATGTGACAAGGTTACGCTATTGCATTCATTGAGTGGGGTTACATTTGAAAGTAATAATATGCAATAGAGCACCTTTCAGTTATGCAAACAGCCAGTACAAACAAAATAAGAGAAGGCAACAGCATTGTAATTATGAAGAAAAGAATCATTCAAAAAACAAAAAACAAAAAACAAAAAACACCCCCATACTGATAAAAACATACTGATGACTCCTGCATCCATCCTGAACCACTACCACTATGTACTGTACTTGCCACAGCATATGAAAGAATGTCAGAGTAGTGAATATACTGAATACATTTCATGTGTGGCTGAACATCATAGGTGTTTCAGCTCTTATTTTTAGACAGGGTCAACAATGAAACACTAGTTGTATATTGAAAGACCACTAGCTGCGTTGGGGGGATACATCTCGAGCTAATAGTCGATTAGAGATATGATCTGCCGCTTTTGGAGATTTGACAAGAGTGACACTGAACAGACAGCATAATTAGGGGGATGCTTACACCAGGACTTCATCATATGGCTATAGAGGAGTAGGCTTATTGAAAAAGATGTGTTCATACATCCTGAAAAACAAAGGAGTCTCAAAACACATTTATCAGCTTAAATCAGCTCATCTCCAGCATGTGCCTGCCACACGGCTGCTCAAAACATTTAAGGGAATTTGTCTTTCTGAAGTCCAGTGTACGAAATAACCAGAGAAGGAACTTGCGTGTACAAAAGGAAGAACACATATCAAGAAATGGGAGGTCGCTGACACTCGTCTGACATGTTTCCTTTCAGCACAGTTCTTAATTCGCCTTTCCCTCCCCTGAGGAACATGTACCTTGTCTTGAAGAGGTCACATTTGACTGTTGTCAACACTGCTACTGAGAAAAAAGTCTGCTTCCTGCTCTGTCTCATATCTGGACTGCTTTCATCAGATGGAGGGAAGTACTCTGTGTGTTTCGGAAATGAATTCTGTGTAACGTAAAAGGCAAAAGCCAGCCAGCGGTCAAAGATCAAAGCAGAATGAATGAAACTTAAAACTGTAATTCTGTAAACCATCATTATGCTCCAAGTAAATGAGAGAAAGCTCAGCAGACAGACTGATGTTCTGATTGGCATGTCTGGACAGGGTTGACTTGACCAAATAAACCATGCTGATTTCTACATGCAAATGGCCAACATCAACTGTTGTAGGGAGGAAGCAGGGCACGATAGAGGATCAGCTTTACCCACAATCCAATTTTGTACTCAATATAAAAAGTAATATGGTTAGAAATAAAAATGAAGATGTCTGACCTGAATGGGAAAATGTGCTGACATGAAACGTGAGCGTCTCATGAGTGATAGCGGTTGTCTCTGAGACGTTCTGGTACTAAAAGTGCTGCTATGAAAATGGTTGCAATTTGTCACTATTAAAGGACATGCTGTGGACTGGTGTCGAGGCAGACTCATTAGAAAGCTTATCACCCATGACCACCATATGGCAAAGCAAAGACAATGACCGTTTGAATGTCTGATATAACTCATTTGAGGTGACCAAAAACTATGGAGAACAAGAAAAAAAAAGTGCAGTTTGCGGTAGATACTAACATATGCACATATCCAATCACTGCCAGCTGATGGATTCTTTGTTCAGATGTTTCATGGTGTAAGAAGCTGAAATTCTGGTATTTATGTCTTATCATCCATGAATTTAACTTTTTTGCAAATTTTATGATCACACTGAACTGATCTTCAGAATATATTGGTATAGTGTTATTGTATACTAAATTACAAAACCACCAAGCAATACAATTGCATAAGCTTGTTTTAGAAAAGTTGTGAATTGAGTCAAATCTTTCTCATAAATCCTATAAAATTCCAATTTCCAAACAATATTCATGTCACTGTAAACTGAGGCTACACCAACTAGTATCTATCTAATGAACCTTTTAAAGTCAAGTCCATCAGATGTCACTGCCACTGACTTCTGGAAGACTCACAGCAGTTTCATTTCATGTCTGCTCTCAAGCCCTTCAGGAACAGTACTAGGAGAAGCCACCAGTCTCACAGGTCCTCTTATTCAATCACTAAGTTGAAACTGCTGTGGAGTACACTAATTACACTCAGTAAAGTGCATTGCAGAGCTTTCATGACCCCATCACAGGCTGATAAAGACGAGCCAGCTGTGACCAATGGAGCCTGCCTCTGAACACAAGTGTTCAACCAAGTTCTGGGTTCCTTTATCTACCAGTTGCACACTGCCTGCAGGACACTTTTCCTGAAAACACACTGAAAAGGTTTACACTAAAACAAACTGCTGTTTGGTAACATTTTGGATTCCTATATATTTTGTAATCGTTTTTACTAGGATAATTTTCAAGGTTTGAAATTTCATCCTGGAGCTTGAGGCAACTTATAGAGATTTTACATTAAGTCAGTGTGAGTTTAAAAATTATGTTATCCAATGAAATTAATTCTTTAATGTGATGTAATTTCTAAAGTATAAATCCATTGGCTTTACCAATACAAATTAAAAACTGAGTTGCATAAAAAAACATGCATGAAGACTTTGTGTTCTTCATAATAATAATTAATTGATCATTTCCATCAGAGTAGCAAAGTCATGACATCAACAGAGAATATTCTGTTGTGAACAACTAAAGCCCAATTCAAATAAATAAGTAAATGTTAATCCTGGGCAGCACGGTGGTTGAGTGGTTAGCACTGTTGCCTCACAGCAACTCGCAACCTGGCCTTTCTGTGTGGAGTTTGCATGTTCTCCCTGTGCTTGTGTGGGTTTTCTCCAGGTACTCTGGTTTCCTCCCACAGTCCAAAAACATGTATGTCAGGTTGATTGGTGACTCTAAATTGCCCATAGGAGTGAGTGTGAGTGTGTGAGGTTGTTTGTCTCTATGTGGCCCTGTGATGGACTGGTGACCTGTCCAGGGTGGACCCCTGCCTTTCACCCAGAGAGAGCTGGGATAGGCTCCAGCAGATCCCTGGGACCCTAACTAGGAATAAGCGGGTATAGATAATGGATGGATGGATGTTAATCCTTGTGCACAGCTGTATGCTCATAGAGAAAGTCTGAGGAAGCTATAGTGCAAAATGTATAACCATGTACAGCCATTAATAAATGAAGATAAGATAGACATCCCTTGTTAGTGCTAGAATTCCTACAACTTTGTAAATTTTCCCCATTTCAATAAACTTTCTAATCCTACATAAAGGCTCCCATGCTGGAAATACTTTGGTGTTCAGTAGTTTTACTATGCAGTATGGAATAGATAAGAGTTGAAAGGCCTTTAAAAGACTGTTGAATCAACTATAATACTGTTGCCAGGGGTCATGTTTCACATACTGCAATGCTGGAGTTTTGTGGCACTGGCCTTTCATTTTTATAGCCCCAGTAGAGCTGGCGAGCATGTGTTTTTCTAAGTCTCCTATGTATTATACATCCTGCCTCAACCACTCCTCAAGAAGAAATCCACAACATCATGTTTTACTTAAGAATCAGCTAACTTGTATGACTATTTCTACTCTGGATATAAAAAGCTAATTTTTCAAATACTTTGGATAATTCAATATGCACAACTATAAATAAAATAAAAAAAAATACCTCAGGTTGCTCATTTCAAGAGGTTTTCATTAAGTAGTTTGATCAGCAAAGCAAGATCTGGATAATATTCAGGACAAGGACAAATGCAAGACTCTTGGCAAAATCACTGAATGGTTGTCAACTAATAAGACAGCATTTTGCACGCAGCCAAAGAGTTGCAGCTATCTTGGCCTTTTTCTAAACAAAACCTTCAAAAAAGATCTTCAACTCTACAGGCTTTGGTTGGAATTATTCTGTTTTATGTCTTATTGTGTCAGATCTCTGTTGATAACGTGCATTATTAGCCTCCTAATTCTATAGCACATTTACTACTTCATAGTAATGTTCTGAACACGACATTCATATACCATGAGCTCTATTGCATGTTTTTTTTTAGTAAATCCCTTTCGTTTCCCAGACTCTATCCATTTTAAATCCTGCCCTCCTACGCACCCTCTCTTTGGCTCCACATTCCACATTGAGAGAAAAAGTCCAGTCCATGGGATTGCATTACTCCTAAGGAGATGCACTCTTATTTACTCTGCAATGAAAGATAAAATGAGGGGGAAAATGACGGCTTCATACTTCCTGTGATGCAAGCCATCTGTTTGACATAGTATGTGTTTTGAGACTGTAAAAGTAAACATTATAACTTTGATGTAGAGGAGTTTATACAGTGCAGACACTTCCTCTTGGGGTGATCTTTATTCAATATCCTGTGATGTGCAGTGCGTGTCTACGCTGCTGCCAGAGGTTACAAACAACCTCATCTTCTCTCCATCAAAACATTAACGGCAGTGTCTAATAATCCCTATCTGGGCCCTAAACATTACGTACTCCACATAACCGTTTCAGAGCATGTGTGTACAGAATGGCTGCATCTTCATGTTAGTAAATGCCACAGTTTATTATCTTTGATTCTAAAGCTTAAGAAGCTTAATATCAGATGAGAAGACAGGGTCTCCGCTGCAGTAAAGAGCTATGAAGATCTCCACCTGGGGCAATCAGTTCTCAGAGAAGCCGCTCACCTGAAATGAGACAGCAAGGACAGCCGGAGGTAAAACACCCCGTTAAACACTTGGATCAATATTAACGTGACTTCCATTTCATGCTTGCCCAATTCCAATCACCTAACAATATACTCTGATACTGAGCTGTGGCTGGCTGTAACAGAGCAGGTTATTACAGGCAGAGGGCAGAGACAGAATGTGCTGGCTAAGCTGTCAATGCCGCTAATAGACAACGAGGCAGAGTTTAAGGCTGAGTTTAACCTCCCATCACACATCCATGAAATTACACACTCTCACACACTCACAGTCACACACATTGCACAGAAGTGATTACAAAGGTTATACTGATGTACTGGATTTGCCAATGTATCAGTTTGTGCTCTCAAACAATTTTAGCAAGATTTTTTTTTTTTTTTAAGGATCCGCTGTTTCCCCCAGAGACACTCAACACATAAAGACGTGACAAAGGTCTTTCAAATCAGCTGGCTCATCGCTGCAGAGAGGTTTTTACAGGGACAGGTTGCTAGCCTGCCACTCAACACTTAGGCGGTCCCCTATCCAAATACTAAGCAGATCCAACCCTGCTTGTCTCACCGGGACAGACTAGATCAGGCTTCAGCAGAGTCAAGTGTGAAGGGCAATTTTACCAAGAATGTTAGTATAAATGATCTATATTTTGTTTCAACTTGGCACATTATAAATCTGAGAAAAGCACTAAATGTTTACTGAAACTTTCAGCACAGCAGTATTCATGCATATAGATTTAAAGATATTGCCACTGGCATCTTTAGTGAAAGAAATCAATATCAGCTTTCAAAAACACAATTAGTGTTAAAAATAATTGTTCAAATGGGTCTCTCTTGTTCAGTGTTTGGGATTGGCTCCAGCTGCCCCCCACCCACTACCCGCTTGATGGACAAGTGGTAGATTATGGATGGATGATATCTCTTGGAAATCCATTCAACAAATAAATAAATTAATCCAACTCCTAAAAAGTAAAAAAAAAAAAAGTCTCCTTAAAATCATAAATAAAACACCTAAGATTGCGAGAGTTGTCAAAAATAACACACACCACTCACTCACAGAAATGTTTTTGTGAATAAAACCCTACTTACTTTCATGTTCCCCAAGGGAGCTTGGAAAACTGACATTTACAGTGAACACAACAGTCTGCCCTCCTCAAACTCAAGACGGTGGCAGAGCACATATTGTCATATCCTGCTGTCAAACCAGAAACTGTGTATTCAATTTGGACAACCTATGGGTTCTCCAAGAGCTCCAGATTTTAAAGCTTTAATAATGACTCTCAAGGGCCAAATCAAACAAGCCTCTTTGTTTTTCCACTTTGGTGCCTATGCAGCCAGGAACCCACTGAAAAGTTCTATAGAGTCTCTGTCAAATCCCAGAAACAAAGCCTGGATGTTTTGACTAATGGATATTCAACCTCTGGGCCTCTGCACCAGGGTTATCTGCTAAAGACAGGTCCTATCTTTAATACCATGCTAATTAAAAGTGAATATTCATAAAACTGTCAGAGCACATTTAAAACAAAAACTGCAAACTGTCACTGCCAACGAAATCTACTGAAGCTCTAAAAAAAGAACAAAAGATCCTTCTCGTTTTTTACCTCAAAACAAAAACTGGGTTCTGCTGCACAACTACATCAAAGCCTGCTGGAAAAAAAGTCTGAAAGTGCCTCTCACCTCTCAAGGAGAGCATTAGGGCCATCCAACTGCAGGCGATCCCTATCGTTTGACAAGTTTATACATTATGCTGGCTGCCTCGTTAAAACCACTGCACACCAGCATGACTTCAACAAGTCTTCAGTCAACTACACTCAGATTCTAATGATAAACAAGAAAAAAAACACTGATAGCTCAAAAACATACTCTGGTGTTTTGATGGGCTAAATCATGTACAGTTTGACTTAAGAGTATCATTCAATGGGGGAATGGTAACTGTCAAAGCTTGTTTTATGTTTGTGTACAATCAGAAAGATGATCTAACTTACAGTATAGTCTTTAGGAAGGTCACCGCTGTCTGCATATCTTTGTGAATGTTCTTTTTTAATAACACTAATAATATAATAAAAAATCTTTAAAACATCTACAAAAAAGTGAGTAAATGTCATGTTGCAACAATTACCAAAAAAGATGTAAGCTGAAGACAGTTTATTATTTAGAGACAGAGTAGTAGCAATACTTAATAAAAGCTATATTGAAGTCAAATATGGTGGAAAATGCTGCAGAAGGGCTTTGATAGTTAACTAATGTTTTGATATCTTCCACATGTTTACTGGTATTTACAGGTAAGTCAAGTTGATGCAAGGTAGTGCAGTTTCTATGCTAATAACGATAAGGTTTTAAAAGCCTTCAATATTTCTAAACAGGTCAAAAGTGCTGAACCTGTAACATTTGTTTACTTGAGTTCTTGCCAGAATGAAATCAGCAAATCATCACAAGTCCACTGAACTTGCTTAAGGCTAAAAACAATGGAACCATCACAAAATCGAAAGCAGAAGGTGCAATTATTCCATTTGTGCTGCTCAAATGGACCACCTGAAGCTGAGACAGCAGCTGGCACATGTTTATTTACAGAGCTGCCACGATCTTAATACAGTGGCCATGGCAGAGTAAAAACTGAAAGCAGCCATATCACATCCTGAAGCCAGCTGAGATGGCTTCAATGTAGCTCAACACTGAAAAGCAAGAGGTCTGTGAACACTGTGATCATTGTGCATGTGCTGCTTTAAGTCTTTAGTCATTTTAAAAGTCTACCCTAACCACAATACATTGCCTGTTTTCTATTTTCTATAAAGTTAAAAGGGTGCTTACGGCATTATTTTAAGAATCTATACATTCTCCCTGTTCTATTAATACATTTGCTCTGCTATTCAATTAGAGGCAGGGGAGAAGTGCATAAGGTGTATAATAGTACTGAGCTGCTTTCCTTTAAAAGTCGGTGTTGCATGACACAAGCCAAAATTGACACAAGGTGGTGGGCAACAGTCCAAGGCTGCCTGGGTCAATAAGAAATGTTTCAAGAAAGAGAAAAGATTAAGAAACAATAAAGGGGAGACCTAATTTGTTCTTCAGTATGTGTTGTGATGGAAATAAAGAAGTGCAATAAAATGAGTCTGTCATGTTCATTGCACTGGACTCATAAATATGTTAGCCATAAAAATGACACTTAACTTCACCACAGCAACATGCTAAACAATATGTACAACATCAGTTGTCTTTAAATGATTTCTATAATGGTTTAATGATGGCACTGATTCTACATGGTATTAGTATATATTTATTAATGGGTAAACATGTCCATGAATTTTCAGCTCATTATTTCTGATGTGTTAAAAAGTACAAACAAGTGATAAACTCACCATATTCCTGTAGTGACTTGCATGTGACATCCAAGTGGGTGGAGCCAAATGGGTTTCTGACAAATCTACGCCTCCTCCGCAAGTCATCTTCCCAGTAGTCCAGACGCCAGAAGTCGTGCAGCTGACTATGATAGAGACAAGAAGACAGGCAGGTTAGACAGCACACACACCTCTCAGCGATAGCCTGATTACAGCAGCCACCTCCTTATCAAGGGAAAACATCCTCAGGAGAAAAATCAGGTCACAGATAACTGATTTATTAGGCTGCCTAGTGGCATGCTCTGCAGAGGCCCAGTAATGTTAGCTCTGCTAACGCCTATAGCATCAGAACAGCAGGGAGCAGCAGCAGCCACTGCACACATAAATCACAGGCACTCCCATTAACAAATACAGCATCAAATTACAAGTATAAATGGCGCAGCTTGCCTCCTATTTTACAGTGTTTTTTAACAAGTCTTGTAAATCAAAGGTAGAAACCTCAACGCAGACAGCGTGGGGTTTAATGATCGGGGTCTTGGGGCGGTTGAGGCATGAGCCTATAAAACAAGCCCCCTCCCTGCATATGTGGAGCCATGATTAAAATAATGTGCTGAAATATTCATTGAAATGATTCCCAGAGCCCTGGAGCAACCCGACAGAAAATTGCATTTTTATTCATTATTAATAACAGAGAATTAGGGTCGTAAAAAAAAAGAGAAAAAGAAGAAAACAGTTCCAGCATGTGGTAACCATCTTTGTAAATGATTATTCCAACATTAGCAAGGAACTGGGATAATTTTATTGCCTGCAGCTAATGCAAACCATTAAGCACCAGGACTAGCATTAGGTTACTAAGTGCTGCTTGCCTTAACTGTGCACTAGCTGGAGCTATTTCAAAGCCTGTATGGGAAATGCAACAAAAGAAAGAGTCTTGCTTTAATTTATCATTAACAGGAAAGTATAATACATAAAAATAGCAACAATTCAAACTGCAGTTGACAGTAACGTAAGGATTACATCAGCTTGGCATAAGGCTAATTTTGTTTTTAGCCAAATCTGAAGAAAAATGCAATCCCTATGTTTTATTTTGTTGAAAGTTTGGATTTGGCACTGTGTCCAAATCCAAGAAGAGATTTCTCATTGCGTGCAGGATACAGTAAGATCTTGGCAGGCAGTCGTCTATTTCATTGTATGGTTTCTGCTCCCTTCCCTGCCACAGTATTGAAGCAGTCTAAACAGATTAAAGTGTTACACGGGATCACATCACAAAATAGAGCCTGCTTGCTCCATGAATATAATATCTACAAATGTCAGAAATCAAGAGGCTCAGGAGACTTAGCTGGGCTCTGACAGCAACAAGGCTCAGCTTCAGTTAAGTATCAATCAAAACTGAGTGTCTGTGTGTGTTTGTGTGTATGATGAATGCCCCAAGTATCATGAGCCACTGTATGCAAAGCAATGCCTTGAGCTTGTTCCCTGTCAATCTCCTTCAAGGCTTAACTGAGGAAAAGAGAGACATCAGTGGGTGGAAAAGAGAAACTCAAGTAAATGATATTGTAAATGCAAGATTACATAGTGTGAAAAATGTAAATCCACTGAAGGCAATTGGCCAATTACTGCTGAAGATTATGTCCCCTAATTCTTAGTGCAAATGAACAGCAGATGCCAGTGAGGAAAAAAAGCTGCCACTTTGAAGATTTCCTAAATATATATTAAATATATCAGATGCATTTTATTTTGCCTGCTTTAGGACACACCTGAGTATAACCCGAGTATAAGCCAAAGAACTGTTATTTGTTTTTAACAACTTATCAAATGCACAACACACCAAATCCTAATGTAATAACGACTGATTAATGAACTGGATGTCAGCATTTTGATGTCTCTAGCCCTCGTTTCGTCCTGTGCATATGTTTTCCATTTGAATGTGGTATTTTGCTGTTTGACTAAGACCTGTGATATTCTAGACCATGTGGACCCATGGATTTTGACCCGTGCCAAACTGCCATGCTGACAAAACTCACTCTGAGGGTGGTCTAAGAAATGCAGAGGGGATCTGGACTTCTGATGGAGTTCTACAGCTGGGAGCTGCTGAGCTCTCACACAAGGGATCTCTGAGGTGGTACCAAGATACCAAACATCACATCCATGTTTGAGCAAGTATTGGTTGGAAATGAGGAACAAATTTAATGTTTTCTCAAAATCTGTGTCACCACTCATATGAGACATATAACACAATTGTACCTGGCAAGCACATGGACACATTTTTATCATTTAAAATCAAGCAAACAATCGGAAATTGAGCCCTAAATTGTCAAGGCAACTTTCTATTAAAGTGATAAAAAACGATTCCAGCTTCAGAATCATTGATAGAAAGCTAGTTTCATTGTCTGTGTAAGAACAACAAATTGTCCATCCGAGAGCATTCTTTATTAAGCAGAGTTGGCTCAAGACCTGCATATTTGCCACATCAAATGTGTCTGGCTTCATGACAACTATAAATAATGTCTATAAGCCAGCCTCCTAGAAAGTAGCAAAATTTATTAGTCCTGTCACCCATCAATCACCCAAATGGATTTCAAACTGCATTTTAAAAGCTAATTTTCCAGCACTGATAACCTATAGGAAACAGTCACACCATTATTTATGGATGCTTTCAGACTTGCTAAGTGCAGTAGGATAATTGAGTAAGAGGACTATCGTCTATTCTCTCCTCTTTCAAATAGGTATTTAAAACACATCTTTCCTCAAGGAATGTTTCTGAGGTGCCACATCTAACACCCCAGTCACCCCAGTCTGTGTTTTACTTGTAAAAGGAATGGGGAAATGTGACCAACATAATTCAAAATAAGGTGGGAAGGAAAAGAAAAAAGGAATGATAACAGTTTCATAAAAACCTATAACATTGTTCTAGAAAAGAGAGATATGTTGACAGCTGACAAGGGGTCATATTGGATTAGGGGGTGATATATCCTTATGGTAGCTGTTATATCAGGACAGCAGGTACCCTATTTTGTTTCTTCATATTTTGACTGATTAATTGCAGAATAGAACTGGTCTTTGAGTAAGGGTGAACCTGAGGCAAGGAAAGCTCATTCTGTTACCTGATTAACCTGTTTTTTTTTTTTTTATGTCCGTATAACCTATTGCATCGATGATTTAAAAAAGCTGATACTAAGCTCACATACATGAAAAAAACAAGAACCATACAGTGCAGATCAACTGGTCGAGAATGTACCATACTTGCATTCATACATGCTTTACAATGTCATATCTGAAAATGAAATTAAATACAGATAAAATAATTTAAATATTAAACGGTCAGCTGAAAATTCAAAGACATCTTTACCTAATAATAATTTAAATATTAAATATAAATTTAAGTGATTACAACAATCAATAACTAACTTCATGTTTTTCAAGTCAATAAAACCAGAATGGCTCACTAAAACTTGTACAGCACTGGATTTCAGACATATGAGGATCTCATGGTTAAAGATTTCCTTTTCATTCTATTTATGCTTAGAATAGATTTGTGTGAAGCAGTTGAGAGGAAGGACAGGGGACATGCTGATTCAATAAAACGCCATTATATTCCTCTTAAAAGCTTCCATTGGTGACATGAGTAGGGGGTAATTATAATAAATACCAGCAATCAGGGACAATTCTATTCAGAGGCACAGTGACTGGTTTCTATCTCACACACACTGAACACATGTCAGTTTTTAGTGTGACTAAGGACAATCAGTCTTTTCTTTAGTTTTCAGTTGTCTTAACAGGCCCTGACCATGAGTTACCAAGTCTATGAAATTAGTTGTAGATGTAAGTGCAGTCTAAGCGTAGTTATAATAAATAAATGAAAATAAAAATGGCATAAAACTTGATTATATGAAACAAAAGACACTGTTTGTTGGTAAGCTACCTAACGTGCCGAAACAGAATTAGTAAATTCTGGCACCATTTTACTCCATAAAAGCAAGAAACACTCTGTGAATCTAACTTTGACCAAGTTATTTCATTTAACCAGCCTTTTGATCCAAAGAAAATTAGAACCAGATATGCAAATCTCTAATAATAGTGATACTACAGGTCATGAAAACAATCTGTGTCTTTCTGTCCACCAGTAAATTTTCCGGTTAGCATTTTTACGCCACATTTTTCTGTGTATGAGCATCAAAAGTGATGACTGGCAGCCATATGGTGATGAGCATTTCTCAGCTCACTGCTTTCAAAGTAACCTACAAACTAAAAAACAAAACAAAAAAAAAACAGTAATTTCCTCTATAAAAACACATCAGGTTTGATCATGCATCTGTCAAATGCCAAGTGTTAAGTGACTGTATTGCTAACATCATGATCAGATTATTGCAGAGGGCTGCAAATGGTACAGAAGTCTTTCATCTCTTTAATTTCTGCATTTCTTATCATCACTGCACTCAGCACTGTTGCAGACATTAGAATACCAAGCTAAGATCCAAATGCTTTTAGTTATTGGGTATAACTTTTCTTTTGTAGACTTAGTGACAGAGAATATACAACACTGAGAAATGGGTATTGGACAAAGACGAAAGGGAAACAACACAGCAGCAACAAGATTAAGTCCAGGTCATGTGGTGTAATGAAGACAGACGTATGCGATCACACGAGGGATGAGGAGCCACACTGTACTGTAGGTGAACTCCCTTGGATTACCAGCTTTGTGGTTTCCCATCATTCAACAGAAATGGGGCACAGTCAGAAGATGCCCAGCTCAATTTCTACGCCCAGTGAAATTGATGATTGTGTGAATTGGGCTTTTTTAAAGATAATTAGCACAATGTGCAAGGTTAAGACTGCCCCAAGGGAACAGAGTCTGGTCTAGGTCAAAAACAAGCAGAGAGCATATCAGCTTGCAAGAACAAAGAGGCATCATGCTTTAATATAACTACAATCTAAGTGAAAAACACAAAATTTGTCACTTGTAACCTGTTTTTAACTGGCATGTATTCAGTGAAACCCTCTATACATAGCAGAATGAAAAATGAAAAAGGATATCTAGAGGACAGAAGTGAACATAGTAGAAATCCCTTAAATCTGCATGTACTCCATAGCCAAAAGTAAACACTTAGAGGAACATTCATTTTACAGTAATTAATAGGATTACCTAATTCTACAATTTTATACTAATCTTAAACAAAATGCACCTTAATGATCACAAGGATGTTAGAACAGAAAACAAAGACAACATTTCGTTACTCAGGATATCAAAAGGAATAATATATAACTATATCATATATATTGCCAGACTGAGATTTGTTTATACAATCTGACTCAACCATAGACCTTGGCCTTTCTTTTTTGCCCCAGGGGTGTCATCAAAGCTCAAACCCTCTGCAGCTATAGGGTGCACCCCGTTTGTGCTAGTGGACCTCTATTAGAATTGATAACCCTTTCAGGCAAGACCAAATAGTCCAGGCACATCGTGAGTAAAAAGGTTCATTCCATCACAAAGTTATTATCCACAGGCAGATTGTTACCATTCATCACATGTGAGAGATGAAACTCACTGTTAGTCAAGGGAAACGGCTGTTTCACCGCCTTGCCACAGATCAATATATGCCGCAATTTTCCTTTCTCTCCTCTGCTACAAAAAAGTAATTATACAGAAGAAATGTTGACAATCAATAGACTAGTCAGGTAAGGTTAAGGTCTGCTGTGGGGGCCAGTGGAGGCTCCTCCATCAGTTGTCACTGATGTTGCTGATGTGAACATGGATGTTGGCATGTGAACAAAGGAAGGTCTGTCTCCTTCAGCCCTTTTTACATTTCTGTTTGGCTGATTGTGTCAAAACAATTAGTACCTGAGGAGTAGTAGTGGTCCAAATAAATGGTGGAGGCTAAGTGAAGTTCAGATTGTTAAAGTGTCTGTAGTATGTGTTGGTATTTATGCAGGCCTCACTTGCACATAATGTATATAGTACTACTGCCAACAAAAATGCATAATTTGTATATAGTGTATAAAGAATTTCTGTGATGCAGAAATATTGAAAAGATTCCTTTACATTTTAAAACTCCAGTAAAAAAAAAAAAGTATTAATCCATAAAAAGTAACAACAAGGTGGTATGCAAACTCGTCGCTGTTTATCTGTGCATTTTAAGTTGTCACAGAGATGAGTTACAAATTTTCATTGAGTGAGACAACTGCTTCTTAATTTACTTTTCAGCAGTGCCTTGCAGTGTCAGAGCTGTATAATGGGAGAGACTGTATAGTATTGTCACAGTAAGGTGGTCCTTTTGCTGCCAGTGTTAGACATAATTTTTCAATAAATTCATCAGCCTTGCTTTGACATATACTTTCACTTTAGACGAGCCTGAACTTTATAATCCACTGGCAGGGTTCAGAGGTCAACAGCAGAGGGGAGCAGAGGCCAGAGAAAATCACTCTCTGCCTGGAAAAAACTCTGACATCCAATTTTCAACTTGATTTATCAGTGTAAAGCTAAAATTGATAGTGTGTCATTACTGGGCAGGGAGCTGTCTTGGAGAGATGTATCAAAGCCTCCTCATTTTGATTTAGCACAGTGGATCAATACAACCCTATACTGTTTCAATTTGAGGAGTATTGATTTTCCTATGCTGACTCTATACAGGGGGACATTCATCATCAAGGAGGCATACAGAATAATCTAACAGGCCACCACAGGGTCTGATTTGCTTATTCTTCATTTAGATCACATGACTTCAGAGCAGCTGTTTTCAAGCCTTGAACAGATTATTTCCCTGTTGTCAGTTGTTGTTGTATGTGCTGCACAATTTCTTGCAATGTTTGCCACAAAGAGAACAACAGCTAAAAATGGAGCGGCCCGAGACACAGATACAGTAATATGCAGATGTTTGTAATTGAGAAAAACAGAAAACAGATGCATGTATTGTCACACCAAGTGGTTACATTCATCAAATCAGCACAATTGCAAGCAGAAAGAAAAATATAAACATATTAGTTGTTCTAATTTTCGTCTCCTGCTTAAAACTAAATTCAGTTTATAATAAATACTGCACAAATACTGCCTTTGGCATGTCTCCATGCAGAATTTAGGAGTAAAAGAAGTCATTTCTGTGCATGAGGGTGAAAACAAACATTAACAAGAAAAGTATCTCTCTTTCACACAGACAGACACACAACACACACACACAGACATAACAGACAGCCACCTCAAAATGCTTGAGGGCTTTATATTTTACAAGAGCAGCATAAATGGGAAAGTTAATGTAGCATTGAATAAGACTAAGCTGCTGAACTGCAACACTGCCTTGAGCTTGTGAGCATATTGCATCATTTTTCTTCACCAGCAGTTTACCATTAAATTTGAATTTGTTGGAAGTTTTGCTGTATCATTTACAATGCACCCTCACTCAATAACCTTTTGTTTCAATGCAAATGCTATGCCTCTGAGAAGAACTCCATAAATATTTGAACAAGAGCCGAGAATTCAATCCAATAGATTTTGTCATGGGCTGCTAAGGTTCACTCAGTTTTATGAAAATCTGTGCTGAGTACCGTTACCTTCTCAGGCACAGCCAAAAAATTACTATACTTCTAAAACCAATGTTTGTGCACGTTCAGTCTCTCTGCTGTAGTTCTGAAATTAATCACAACAAATTAATGGCCTCTAAAAACCTCAACAAAAAATGATACAGGGAGTCATATTATGATGTAAATAGACAATAGCCCTAGTGCATAATCTCCCATGAATCCATGAAAAAAGAAACCAAATGTAGCTGTTTATGACATCTGCTCTTTAGGGTGGAAACTCTTTAAACATAAGGCATAAAAAGTAGCCATAAAAAGTAATTACACCAGCTACAATATTTTTCTTGACAACAATAAACATGGTTTAAGATATGAAACAAACCCATTTTCAGCAAACATGGTTGAACATCTGCATTATATTTTCAAAATTTAATAATAAAACCAAAGCTACTGTTTCAGCAAAGAGGCCAAATTTGTTTTGGCAAATCAGCAGTGGTGGGTTGCATAAAAATGGCAGTCTCTCTTAAGTGCCTGTTCTTGCAGCTCACAGCCCACAGCACAGTAAAGTATTTGGATTAAGGCTTGAACATTTAATTCTTTTGCTGAACATCTTTGCATCTGATCTGCATCCAGTGATGAAGGTTTTGTACAGTCAGAAATCTTAAAACAAACCTTACTACAGTTTCGCCTGCAAGCAATAACTAAAGTCTTCGTAACAACTGCATGCTTGCTTAGAAAAAAATAATCTCCTTTCTTACAAAAATAGCTTGTTGTAACACTCCTGTTTGTCAAATACAAGTAGCTCTTGACCCTTCCACTCTACTCTATATGTGTGTTACCATGTGGGTGAAGTGAGTGGGGAGGCAGAGCAGAAGAGCGCAAGGTTATTTTAACAGAGCCCATAGGGAAGTCTGCTACTACCGCCAGGTGCTGGGCTGTATTAGTCAGAGGGTCAATGAATGCCTGAACAACACTGCACAGACATCCCAACCCCCTTCTTCCTCCCCAATATGTCGGACAACTGGCCAATCAGCTGTCCCTAGGGGATTAAGCCACTCCACACTGTAATTGCGTTTGCTGACCCAATCACTGACCCTATCGAATCCTGGGAAAATGACATTAACTGGTGGTCCAATCCCATCACCGCAGAGTTTTGTGAATAGGTAACTTTTGTCCGCGAGGTTGGACCAAACACTGAGCAGCTACAGCTCATGCTAGGAACTTAACATGGCCTGTGTTGGTCTGAATTTGCTCTTCGTGTCCAATGATAAGGGCTTACCTCTGAGCCAGTGTCCCCCATGCACCATGCTTGTTGGTGAGGATGTTGACAATTTTCTGTTTTAGCTGGTTGGCTGTCACATGGTCTCTGTGCTTTGCAGCACTGATCAGGTGGTCACACATCTTCTCTTCTTCTTTTCTGTCAGCAGCATATTGGGCACAGTTGGACTAATTTGAGATTTTAAAAGGAAAAAAAAAAGACATAGTGTGAACCTCATTATATATTTATGGCTGTAGGTGCTGTACATTATACACTGCCAGAAATTATGTCTGATAGTGTATTAATAGCATTTGAGAATGTTTTACTTGAATAAATCCAGAATAATATATACCCTCTAATGGAGCATTTGTCACACTGAAGAATGTTATGGCTTCATTCAACACACTTGAGTGCATAAAGATATTAGTGGACAGCTGAGAGATATATTTCTACTCTTTTGGAGGAGTGTAGTAAATCATGGTGAGCACATGAAGGCAGTCCATTCCCTAACTGTGGACAGATGAATGGACAGGGATGGTGCTATTACAGGACAAGGGAAAATACTCTAATAGATCCACACAGAATATATTATCTCAAGCTTTACAAAGCTACACTGCCATCATATCAAGTATGTTATTGCCGCTTGACACAGGGCTAGAGTAAAAAGTAAATATGCTGTTGTTTTCTAAAGCTCAAACTAAAAATATATCATGAAAATACAATTCCTCCTGTAACTTGCAAAACTGTAATTAACATTAGAAATAGCAGTAATACAACAATAAAAACAATGTTTGACTGAGCAATATCTAAGTGCCAGAATAATTTAAAAATGGATTGCCCAAAATGTTTAAAATGGCCACATTGGTGTTAAATCAATTTACAGAACTCACAGCAAATCTCCAAGTATTCCAGGTGGCTATAAGTAATGTAGAAGAGCACATCTGACTCTGTCTTTGCTACTAAAACAAGATTGTCTTACTATGCCACCCTGGGGGAACTCTTGCTAATATTCAAACTCTAATTTGATAACAGAAGCTGGAAGTTAATTGAGTTTCCTTCTTCAAATTTGAATTCTGTCAGATATTATACATCAACATATTCTTCATAAGGCGCATAACTCAATCTCCGCTTGTCACCTCACATTACCACGTGATACTGTGACAAACATCAAACTTTATCATCTTAAAGCATATGACATGTCACCCTGACACCAACTTAATTGTAAAAATGTCTTATCTGCATCCTGAATCTTCAATCTTGAAGAGTGGGTAATAAAGTAATGTCAGACCTAGATGAAAAGTGTAGGCTGTTGTGAGTTGGCAGATAGAATGGATGGGGCCAGGTACACTTCCCCCTTCTCCTGACACTGCATATCTGGCAGTCTCTTCCAGTTTATCTAGCAGGTCAAGGATCCTCAAGAACTGTATATCAAGCAGCTGTTTGAGGATGGCTGCTGTTCCCAGATAAAAAACTCATCACTCCTCACATGCACAGGCTGCTAACAGAAGCAGCAGAAGTGTGTGTAAGAGTGTGTGAAGGTTTGTGTGATCACACACCCACATTTATTTATTTATATATATATATATTGCTTGATTTATATAAAAAACTATTAGAAGAAAATAACAGCACAAAATTAATAATCACAAACTGCTTAAACCCTGTTAGCATTTCCATTCATGTTCTGAAACAGTAGTGTCTGATTGTGGGTGGGCTAAATACAGACTCAGGAGGTTATCCCCGGATTTGGTGGCAAAAGCTCATATCAAAATCCTAAATTATAAATGCAGGCATGTCCCTTTGCTACCAGTAATTAAATTCCCTTATAAGAATTGTAAGGGTGTGGAATTAACATTCATGAAGATAAGGATAAACATTATTACCGAACATGTAGTTGAATAGCTGTTTTATACTGATAGGATTTTTTTTTATTAGAAGAGTAAATGGTGACATATGAATTCTGAGAACAGTTGATGTGCAATAGTGCTATTAAATGGCTAAATTACAATATTTTGTACAATATTTTTACCATTTAATTTCAGGTGCAAGAAAGGCTGGCACAGCATTTACCTCAAATTCTGCATGTTTGTGGACGTCCTCTGCTCTCTGTCTATTCAGAATGAATTCAGCCTCATTGGCAACCCGAACTATGTGGTCCTTCATTGCATGGCAGAGCAACCTTTAAACAAAGTAAAGAAAGTTAAATCCAGTCTACATTTTCATATACACATTTTCCTAATGAAGAAATATATGCAATTTTTATTACTCAAAATTAGCTAAGAAACAAATGGATTTAATGCAAATACAGTTTGTAAAAATTGTGCTTGTTAAAAGAGCTGACTGGTAAAGAGCATAATTTGTCTGTGTTATATTGCAAGCCTGCAGGTCAGTGACAGATCCCTCTGCAACATTAAGAAGGGAATGGAGTGTCATTAGAGCAGTGAAGCCTGTCTGGCACGTTCTTGCTTGACTGAGCATCACTTCCCACTGACCAGAACATCAACCCTGCACCTCTACTGCTGAGCCTGGTCATGAGCAACTTCTCACATTCACATTTAAATTCCAGTATCTTTAATAATTGAAAACACCCTGACTATTGTGTGTAGATTACATGCCATTTTACACACCATTAGTGTAGCTTTGTTTTAATTAAAGCAGCCCTGGTTCCTCTCCAGTGCTTGATACAGATTGCAATTTCCCCTCCTGTCCCAACGAAAGGCAGTAATCCTGAAGCTGCATTCATCAGCTGCTACTGGCTCTTTAACTGTTGACAAGGACTCACTAATAGACAGACATTCAATGTTCAAAGAGGACGACAATGCCAAGTTTTGTTTTGAAACCAAGAATAGATGAGAAAGCAAGTTGACAAGTAATATTTAGAGATGGATAGAGATACAAATGTTTTAGCACAGTTTTGTACTCATATTTCATACCCTGGAAATACTAATCTGATTATATCTAAGTAATTTTAGGAATTAATCATTACATTAAAGCAGGTGCATCACAAAAGCAGAGGAACAGCATACAACTACCCGCTGTATGTGTTGTACATAAACAGCAGATACATGTGTGTCAGCCACGCCTTGTAGGACAAATAGGTTTACCAGACTCTAGCTACATCTAGATCTGTCCAGTTAACCAGAGCAGGTGTGAGGAGTTAAGACAAGTAAGACTTGGAAATTATGTGTCTGTCAGCAGCACCCTGGACAGCGCCGTGTGGCCCTACTGACTTAAAGCGCTTTGTTTCAGGGCCAGTGAGGACTCACGAGAGTCTGGCCAGGGTAAGGCAAGAGTCTGGGCATAAAGAAAGCCTGGCCAGATGGGTCACCAGATGGGCAAGGGGGATGAGCCGCTCCTGATCTGCTCTATGGAAAACCCTGAGTCTGGCCACACCCAGAGACAAGAGGAAAAGGGAGGAAGACCAAATACAGCAGACACCAGAATATACAAAAAAAAAAAAAAAAAAATCAGAGATAGCTCTATAATAAGGCAGACTGACTGCACTCTACTGTTGATTTTCTTACTTTATCCAATCACCACGATCTTATTTGCATTTACCCCCAACAGAGAGGTCAAGAGGGGTAAGGGGATTACATTTCATGTACACCCTGTTCCTTAATCCAACAGCCATTTTATGGTTGCTTTGAGAAAACTAAAATATAATACACATCAGGCTAACAGATGGATGAATAACCTACAGCTCGGCTGTGTGATTTAAGTATTTCAGTGACTAGACTAATTACCTTCCTTCATTGATTAGCTCAATGAAAGCCAGGCCAGCATTCTTCTGAATGGAGTTCTGCCATTCCTGAAATGAAAAAGTTTGTGATCTGTTACACACTGTGTGTGTGTTTGAGCTATACATGGTTAGTTTAGAGGTTCTGAATAAACACAATATAGTTACATCATGACATTAGATGTGGATTTAAAAAACAATCATGTCAGGGTGGCCAAAACACCCCAATACCACCACCAATAAAAAAGAAAAGAATTACAAGAAGTAAATGTAAAGGGTAATCAAAAAGCATTTTCTCACAAAGCACACTAAGGTTAAAATCACAGTATTAGTATCAAATTCAAATAGGCAAAGAAAGCATTTCTTTCATAGATCTTTGAAGAAAAAAAAAAACAAAACGCTATGAAAAGTTGTAATCCTGCACTGCATGTGTGACCATCCTTTCTTCCTCTGTAAAACATCTGTAAACACAGGAGAGATGTAATTGTGGGATGAAACTGTATCCTCTTACTTAAATACAGCCATTTCCTCTGTCCCTTACAGTGACAGATTACTGAGCAGGCTCGCTGAGCCCTGCAGTGTGTGCCTGGAAGGGATCCGAGCCTTGAACTAGAGTGCCAGCACTTGCTGTCTCACAATATGCTCTGGAAATGATTAAAAGGCAGTTTGAGAGTGTGCCTTTCACTGTGGGAAATCCAGCTCTCCTGTACCCTCACTGAGGTGCAAATGGAAAAGAAGAGCAGGCCTCAATTCAAAAGAGGAGGGAAAACAAAACACAATCAAAGAAGGAGGTTTCAGCCCCAAAACTACTATGTATATGCATCTTAAAACTAATCATATTCATCAAAATCCTTTAAATGTAACTATTCATTTTAAATTTGCAGTTGATATTGCCATTAACAGAAAAAATATACAGGGATTTGCAATATGATCTGTAGTCACACATGCCCAACAGTGATATACAGTGCTTGTTTTACACAATGTTTGGACCAGGTAAACTGTGTATAATACCGGAATAACAGACATTGACATTATTATGTATGGGCATGTGTTTTTGTACACAGTTGTCTTGCCTGCCAGATACTGGTTCATGCAAGAGTACACAGTCTGACCCTATGATGCGTTAAGCCAGGGAGATGGTGCTGACAAACTGCTGAGCATCTGGTCTCCAAATGTTCCCTATGACCCCCTTCCTCTGCTACAGTATCTGCCTGGAATAAGCTGTTCTTGATTTGGACAGGGATCATGTACAGCCAGTCTTCTGAGGTTCCACTTATACCACACTCACGTGACAAAAATAAATACGGAAATCAAGGCAGATGTGACACTTGGGTGATGCCAGGAAAATGGCAGCAGGTCAGTGGAGGTATAGCATGAACTCGTCAAATTTGCTATCTTGTCTGAGGTATGCTTGTTGACAGCTGAGATAGCACTTCAGAGGCTTTCTTTTCCTGTCTTTTTTACTGGAGAACAAAGCTCCCAGAGGAGGCTGCCTTTGATTGCAAAGACTTACAAAAAAGTCCTCTGCTGCCCATTTGAAGGGAATTAGGCTTGACATGCCTCTCCTTGAAAAAGGAGATGTGATCCTTGATGTAAATGCAGACCGTGACCACAGTGCAGCACCTCTGGCCAGTGGACATTTGTTTAGTAGCTTGAATATGAAAGATGTGATTTGAAGCTAAATTAATGGAGTTTTTTTTTTTTTTGGCAGACAGAAAAGCATTACAGCAAACTGAAAAACAGCCAACAGCCTTGGCATACTGCAATGTTAGGACCAAATTCAAAGATAACAATAGCCTTTGCATATCCAGCAGACATGGTCAACACTAGCATTTCTCTAGTTATGTTTCAGGTGATTTGAGCCTAATAGCTACTTACTTGCACCTTATTTAACGTTTAGTTTCCAACAAATACATGAGAAAATGACTTTGCAAGCAGCTTGCCAATAGTATTTGGTATTACACAGGTTGTGTACTGCTTAATTTCCTGAGCTTTATTGCTGAAAATTGCTGCCTACTACTAAACAATGTTAATGAGAGCAATGAAGCTAAAGAATACAGTATGGCATATGTGTAAAATCAAACAATTTGCTAAGAACGGCTAAAAATCCCTCATAATGGTAAACAGTTGGGGTATTCTTTGACACAGCATGCAGCAAAGGGAAATGTTGGACAATGATGATTCTGTAGTATCACTTGGTGCAGTGCTACCATTCTTCTATCTATCTTTCAAAAAACCAACCACCTTGTTCTGGACCTCAAATCCCACAACTCTCATCTAAGAGAACAGCTTGCTGGCCTTGAGAAAATTTTCTCTCCTCCCACTTTCATCTTCCTGAAATTCAGCAGGGCACTAAGTATTTGTGGTGTTTCAATCCAACCTGTCAGTGTGCCGGAGCCTTTGCTTTTATCTACTCTGCTTTCCTCTGTTATACTCCACACATCTGGAGGCCTTCAATCACTAAATCTCTATGGCTCCACTCTAGATCCCCCCTGTATGTTTAAGCTGTTACAAGAAACAGAGCTGCTTGACCTTTTCATTCAGCTGCCCAAGCTGAGGAGCAACACACAGTGTCTGCAACAGTTGCCAGCTACACAATGATTGCTGTGATTAGTATGCATAAATAAGAAAAGGCAGATCATTAGCACTAATTTATTCATGAAACTGACAGGCCACAAAACATAGAGGGACTAAAGGTCAGCTAAGTGTCCTTCTTGCTGTCGTAAAACATTAATTTTGAATATGTAAGGTAAATGTTGAAGTTGTCAGCCAATGCCCCGCGTGCAGCTGAGAAGATTTGCTGTGAAACTGAGATATAGTGTGTGATGCCAGTGATATTAATCAGGAGTAAACTGCAATCTAAATAATAAGCAGCATAATTTTTATATTACATAAACAACACTCTGTTCATCTGCTATGTAATGTAATATATGGGAGAAAAATTAATAATCGTTACAGGAGGATTTTTAAATCATGTCACCTGGCAACATAACTGGATTCATTACTGACAGTGTAATATTAGGATACAGGGCAGTGGCTCATCTCTATTCGGAAAAGGACACCAAACTGTAGGGTCCAGTTTCAAGGTCTCAGTCTATGATCGATATCTGAGCCTTGGTTTCATCCCTAGAGCCCCTAATGGCAGGAACCTCTGGAGCCACAGTAATGGTATCTGAGTAAAGGGGGGATGTACTCCTAACAGCATGTTGACGCTCTCATCTGTAATAAATCCTAGAAGTGGAAAGAGCAACTCCCCACAAATGCTCCACAGACAGAAAAGAAGTGAGCCTGTCAAATAGAAGTGAGCCCGTCAAAAACCTTCAAAAGAGCAACAATAACTCAGCGCTGGCTGCACAATTTATGTAGATTTTTTTCAGGGGAAGCCCCTGTATAATGGCCTCCATATAACAAAGACTGAGCCCCCTGCTGAGGAGGGCTGCAGGACTGCAGATACCACGGAGCACACATAGTGACAATCCACCACCTCAAGGCTCTGGTCCCGCAGTCTGGATCCACAAACAGGCACCAAGTAATGGCTTCCTTATGGGTTCCCGACGCAAGACTGATGGGCTGACAGAAGGTATGTTAAATATCTCCTGTTCTAACTGCTACATCAGGGCTTTGACCTTCTCTAAAACAAGGGCTTAACAAGATATTCAGCGGGTCAAACTTAGAGGTGATCAGTCACTAGCAGCTTTGCATGAGGTGGGGCTCATTCTCTAAAGGAGGTCTGGGGAAAAGCTCTAGAGGAAGGTGGAAGATTCTCAAAGCTGCATGTTGTCATTGGTTCAGATAATTCACTGATGGAACATTTTACAAAAAGAACAACCAATAAGGTCCAGCAGAGATTAAATGACTTGTTCTTACTATACTTAGAATTTAAGTAAGAATGAATGATAAATTTGCAGTGATCTTCATGATAAAAAGTGCAGGTATTTCTTTTTGTGTGTGTTTGAAACATATCTTTTAAAGAGTTCACCAGAGGATTGTCCGATTTATCAAACTGTGTAAAGTATAAATTTATATTTAAAGAAAGATTAAATCAGCTCCTAACAAATCTTCACATACTGCTGACAGAAAATGTTATAAATTAAATGTTAATAAAAAAGAGAAATACATAGGCTATTAAAGAGCAAAAGGGAGAGGATGGCAGGGAAAGAGAATTGTGAAGAGAAGGAAAAAGCTTACCTGAGAACAAAGCAGCATGACAAGCTCCACCACTGAGGTGCTTGACTTCATACATACTAGACCTGTGGGGACAAAGGAGACAAATAGAATATGTAAAATGCTCAAAGGATTCTGTGTATATAATCTGTAGCAATTTTATCTTTTATATAGCAGTATACATTACTATTTAAAAATAAATACAATGCAAAACAGTCATTCTGGATAGCACCTGGATAAACTACAGCAAAATGTAAGTACTAAAATTGTAAAGAAAAAGAAAAAAATCTCTTCTGTACATCAGCACAGAATAGATGTGTTCAGAACGGAGGCTCAAATGTACGTATGTGAATATCCCTCTCCCACACACACAGACACACACAGTCACTCACAAAAATACACAGACACACAGAAACACAGACATTCACAGCTTCTCCCCTCATCTCCATTCTGCAGACGGTGAGCCACAGAAGCAGACAACTCTCTAATGAAACAAGGGCAGGTGTGAAAAGCTCATTTGCAGAAACAATGGTTGCAACTGGTGTCGTGTTCTGCACCTCCAGCTGATTCTGTTGCACTTCGCAGGAACTATTAAAGGTGTAGTCATTAGTAAAGGAAAGAAAGCAACCTTCTAGGACTCATTATAGGCTGGCAGGAAGTAGAACTCTGTCAGATGCCATTGTGCATCATTGATGACATGGTGTCATTCAGAGTTGAGCACAAAACATTCATTCATCTAAAATTTTAGTTAACATATTTTAAGAAATCGTGCATGAGTGAGCACTGTGAGGTACAGCATCTACAGTGTACGGTAATAGTATGCATTGTTTGCTGTTGTCACAATTAGTAATTTGAAAAATGATCAATCAATAGAAAATGGACTGTGATACTCAAAGATGGATCTATTGAAATTTTTTTTTAAAGTGCATAAAAATATAAAGAACACATTTGAAAACATTTCAGAAGGGAAATTTCCCTCTACATTTTAAACTATACTATCAACACAATGTTAAGATTTCCTTTAAAGCAAAAATGTCTCTATTCAAGTTAGTGTCCGGTTTATATATTAGAAGACAATTTTTTGCCCAAATATAAGCAAGATTGTACACAAACTCAAAATATCCAACTAGAACCAACCATGACTCATGCATTTCCAGAAAGTTTATTGTTTATTTGTTTTAATGGTGACTAACACTGGAAAAAAAAAAAAAAAAAGTAAATTAATATCGAGTCATTGTTTGTTTGTGAAACTATATTTCTAACTGAGACTGATCTCATCAGATCATTAGTTAAATATGTGAAATAAACTAAAAATGTATATGGTCATAACAATTAAGGATTGGGCCTTAAAGGTCAACCAGAAAACATTCAGTCGACATAGTTTTGCTTGAGTGGATCCTGTAACACTGAACTGAAAATATTTGGAACACTGGATGGATGAATGTCTATTCACGAGTGGAGACTGTCCGAGGGGGCGTATTGTTAATACTCTGAGAGGATGTGACCCTTCCTTGTACACAGAGAGCCATGGCTGACCTCTTGTTATAGCAGTGACATGCTGAGCCATAAGTCAGTCCAGTCTGACACAAGAGTCAGGTGGCCAAGTGACCCTGGCCTTGTGCTGGTAGACAAACTAAATGCATTCTATTTAAACACGTCCTGCCAGTCCTTTCCTGTAAACAGGGCAGGGTTAAGGCAAGGGTGAATGTGGCATTGTGGGGTGATGTGCCGGCCGGCTGGGCCACTCAAGGGACAGCAAGAAACAGGCGGCAGGCATCACAACAGTAGCAGTGTTCACACACAGGCCTTACCCACCAACTCCAAGTGTAAAGCTCAGGGTGCACTCAACATAATTGCCGCAGTGATCACATGTCAGCAATGGGGTGAAGGAATAGAGTCAGGCAAAAGGGCACACGGGACACAGGAGGGCTCGACCCCGGGCAATCTAAGGAGTGATGGATGGCTGGTAATTACTAGTAAATGGAGCGCCTTTGCACTTCAGCACAGTATTTCAACTGTGAGTCTAGAAAGGGCCAGAATGAAAAGGATAAAGAGAGAGAAACAGTACAATCAGCTCAACCATTTTGACAAACACACTGCAACTAGAGGAGACTGTAGTGGCTCAATAAAGTTGAAGATTTAATGGTTGTGTTAAATCTGTGCATTTGTTTTGTCTGATGAACTTGCTCCAATTCATGTCAAGGTGCACTTGTCACAGACCCAGACAGGGTTAAAATGTCTGCTGAAGACTGCTGCGGCCTGAGCTGTCTATCTACGACCTTGTTTGTGTGGTTACACTCTCAGCTCAGCACTGGTTTGTCAGTTTGGTCAGTCTGCTGACAGACTTTGAGTGAAAGGGTTACAGACATATTCACACTTGTCAAGGCTATGCTACCTGATTTTCCATTTCTTTCCCCTGAGCTTGAGCAAGTATTTGCAGCCATATGTGCAGGACACAACCACATGTCTATTTACATACATACATACATACACACACACATATATATATATATATATATATATATATATATATATATACATATATATATATATATATATATATATATATATATGTGTGTATGGTGTATGTATAATACAAGGGGAAAAACTGCTAGTTTGTGTAACTCTACTATCTGGAAAGGAAACGTTTTAAAATGGAGTTGCTACCTCTTTATATGTCCTTTAAATTACTGTATTTAGACAGGATTGCTTTATCATGAGCTTGACTTGACTTAAGCTTGAATAACAGACGTTGATTTAAAAAAAACAGATTTCAGATCCTGCAGAATAACAAAAACAAGATAAACTATAATATACTGTGATACAGGCTAAAACTATATTTTCTGTAGTTCACATTACACTAACATTGGCAATGGAAGAATTTAGTCATTCGTAGCTAACTGGCAATATCAACAGTATACAAATAAACTAAGCTCAGGAAAGTGGACACATTTTGTAGCAACTTCTTTCAGGAAGGGCTTTTTAATAAAGGCAAAGGAGTGCATTCTTTCTGTCTGCTGTCATTCTCTGCATAGACCTCAGAAACTAATATCAGTTTCGCTTACACTTAAAAAAGAGACTTTGGCAGTGAGAAAAAGCAGAGATATCATTTAGCTTTGTGTAAACTGCAAGGCATGAGGCTGAAGGCCACACACATATATTATGCACTGTGCACACAGACAAATGCCGACAGACAGTCACTCTTACAGGCACAGATGTGTGCTGGCAGTGTGTTCTTATGAATACGAGCCAAAACAAGCCTAAGAAATAGAGTGGCAGTGCACACACATGCAGGCAGAAAGTCCCTGAGGTTAGGCACAAGTAGCACTGTCAGAGGCTGCCAACCTGGGGCCTGAGGAAGGCACTGGGAGCCTTCACACAGACACTAGAAATAAAGACTAGAGCTTAGAGTGGAGTGCAGCAGAGGTATCACACACTTCTGCAAACACTGTATACAACTGAACCAGTCAGCAAAGTACTTTAAAAATATGGAAGATTCCTGCTGTAATGTGGTTTAAAATAAAATGATTAAGTTGATCATAGTGAAGACGTATAACACTAGAAGTATAAAGTCCATGTTGAAACATTCATGATTCCAAGTTTTAATCCAGATGTTAGAGTGCACTTTTAAACAAACCAATGCTGCATTATCCCAGAAACATTAATGAAATTTTAATAATGCTTCTGCACCAGTGTCCTTCATTTTACTTATCATGTGAATGAATTTGGACTGTGCAGTGTGCAGAAAAATTGCTGGTTTCTTTATAGCACAAAGTAGAAAAAAAGATAATTGTTCTTCCAGTAAAAACAGAGGTAGTGCCTTCAGACTTTCCTACAATGGCAAACAGTCTGACAAACATCACTCCTCATATGTTCACTAGGAAATAAAATAATAAAATTTGACCACAATAGGCAAAAATCCACATTCTAACAGGGCAATGCAATCTAATTTTTGAGAAACATCAGTACTAAAAATATTACTAGGAGGAGGCAAAAGCCACCAATTATTTCAACATTCATTTCAAAATGACATTTGCTGTGTCTGTGAAACATTGATGTTTAAAAATACTACACCTAGAAATAATTCTCAATATGTGGAGTGACTGACAAAGAGAAAAGACACACATGCCAGAAGATGAATGAAAGGAAAGCAGATTTAATCAGGTTGTGATAGACCCTCTAGCTTGTGTGCAAAATACTGATTCTCCTATCAACACCCACTACTGTGTATGCATCCATCAATGAGAGAGCCACTGGGGTAATGTAGGGTGATGAGGACAGCACTCCTTATAGAGCTTAGATAAGAAAATACAGCACACAACATTTATACCTTCTATGAGCAACTCTTGACCATGGCTGCCCAGCAGGGTGCGTGATAGAAAAGGTGCAAAGTCCACAAAGATCTCTCTCAGCAGAGGTGCCACCTTCTCCAAGGCCCTCTCCAGTTTTGTAGTAATGCTGTCGAAGAGAAAGACAAAGACAATTAGACACATGCCTGAATGTGAGCGATAATGTAAGGAATGTTACATTGTGCCCTTCCATTGAAGATCAGGAAGGAAAAAGAGGAATGAGAGCTTTATAATTGAACCAGTGCACACAGCTAAACAGCAGTTGGTGTGTAGCCAGACTATTAGAGTCCCGGTAGGTGTAGAGGGTAACCAACACTTTTTAGAAGATGCAAACAAAGCCAGATATCTATGAGGGCATGTTATCACTCAGGATGTCAACACAAAATGATTTCATGTGCCTATGTGAACACATTTTCTTAATTCAAAGGGGATTTCTCACTAGTTGTTTGCATTCTTTGTGACATGTTACCAGACTTGCACATGGGACCACAGTTGTTCAACACTGCAGAGGGAAGTTCCTTATCTCCTACACACTCACTACATGCTGCTGACACTATCTAAGTACCTCAGAATCTGTGAGATGGAGTCATGCAGCCATACAACTCAGACTGTAAAACAGCAGAGATAAGATTCAAGATGCAACATATCTCTGTGTTCCTATGTGCACACACACAGATACTAGGCAACATAAGGAGAGCTGAAGCTTGTTTCCCTAGCTAAGATGGGCAGAAAGCAGCGGGATAGAAAAAAACAAAGAAAAAAGGTTTGGTTTAGGTTTTGCATGAATATGTACAGTAATCTGCCTTCCAGCACCCTGAGAAAACATAGTGGAGGAATGACAGACCATCCTAAAAAGCAGGGTGCAGGGGGTCTAGATGGTTAACATAGATGTCCTTGCCTAAGACACTGGCCTGCACCTCTGGAGGCTGCATGTAATCCTGTCAAGGAGTTAAAGGGTTTGAGCTCAGGAGGTGTCAGTCCCTGGTGTAGTGGAAACTGGGGCACTTCACAAAAGGCACTGAAACATAAAAAAAAAACAAAACAACAGGAAGTATTTCCTTCATGTTGTTTTGTGACTTTAGGGTTGGACTAGTTAACTAGTTATAAAATGCATAATCATAATTTTAAAAAATGAAATTACAGTCATCGTGTATCAAGTATTTGCAGGCAATTGAACTTGGTTGTGTCTGGGATGAGCTCTGAGATAGTACTATCATTGACTTCACAGTTACGCTAAGTGATATCAGTTACTGCTGCCATGGCAACTGACTCTCTGTTCCTCTAGGAGAACGCACGGAGGCAAAGAAAAGGGAGAGCGACACCCCAAAAGAAAGACCTGGGCTCTACGCAGTCACTGTGAGAGCAGGACTAAACATGTCTGTCGCAAACTATTAGAGCAAGTGAGGAGGATGAGTCAAGGTCAGAACAAGATGTACACAGAAATATAAAAAGCATTAGTCCAAATGTTGTATAGTATTCACATAAACCACTTCTGTTTTATTTGTAGTATAAGTATTCGTTATTACTATGAAGAGAGAAGGAAATGTCTGAATATACCAAATCAGATGAACCATTCATTAATAGTGAGCTGTAGGGACTGTACAGAAGTTATCCATTAAATCAGATCAGGAAATTAATCACTAGGTTCAATGAAAGAGAAATTTACAAAGTTGAAAAATAACACTAGATTTTGAGGGAAAAAAATGTTTCTGTAACACACACTACTTTGCATATGAGTAGATTTGATACACAAGTAGAATAAAGTCAGATTTACAATGCAGGAAATACAGGAACAGGTAAACAGAGGAAGGTCTTAGACCTCATATTTTCTACTTTGTCTTCAGGCATGGGGGCCACTGTCTGCACAGCAGGAAGATTTTTACTGGTGGCTCCATTGACAAAACTGGAGGAAGCGGTGGTAGAGGTGGTAGAGGTGGTAGAGGTGGTAGAGGCGGCTGCATCTGTGGCTCCTGCAGGGAAGACCAACAGAAACATGCAATATGAATAGACTAAAAAATAAATGTAAATATCTATGCCTATATTCACCTTTAATAATTTTACAAAAGTAATGATTATGAATGAAAAGACATTTAAAGTAAATTATATTTTAAGCATATTAATACTACTGTTAAAGAAATAAATTAATTTTAAAAAACACAAAATATCTTAATGTAGCCTCCAGAGGCTGTAAATGCACACAGACTGAAATTATTGCAACATAAGAAAAAAGAAAGAAAAAATGGGATATTATAGAAGAAGCTAAAAATCTGGCTCCAGCTGCAAACTTTAGCAGTCAGCAAAAATTTCAACCAAGTTAAACACATGAAAACATAGTAACAGTGTTAAATTATGCACCAAGTGTTTAACTAAATCCAAGTACACCTAAGATGGTTGTTCAAACTGGTGCCAGGAGCAGCATATGGAACTATTTTGCTTACTAAAGATGTCAAAGATGAAGAAACAACCATCATGTCAAAACAACATTTGCATCAAATTCTTACACTTACACTTAGTTTTGGTATCAAAGCCAAAATTCGTGACAACAGCAATTCAAAGGTGAGCATTAAGTTACATCTTCTTGGCAGCACATACCCATGTATAAAATCATTATTCCTTTTGAGAAGTTAAAACCAGAGCAAGTGAAATCACTGGGTCTGGGTGAGAGCCTGTGGCTGTAGCTAAAAGCACACGTTGACTTGTACACACTCACATTCACATTCCTGCAAAGCAGCTCGAAGAGAAGAGGGAGAATTTTTTTTTTTTTTTTTTTTAAATGGAGCACATTAAAAAAGTGTTGGAGCTCCTGATGGTTCTTAGTGTTAAGTGGGTGCTTTCAGAAGCCCAGCCTAGGAGCCCTGAGGTGGAAACGGTTCAATGCAGCAGAACCCCAGGAGAAGCAACGCGACAGACAGGGGAGGGAGAGGGAAGCAGTCAATCAGAGAGGAAGACATTACAAGGGAACGTCATGTGTAGAAAGTTCTTTTATTAAATATGATTTTATTTCATTGCATTACACATAAAAATTAAAACCAAGTTGTTTGATTTGGTTGAATAAGGAAAAATCCTAGAAGGACGAGTTTTTATTTGCTAGTGTATAGAGCTGCTGCAGACACTGAAAGAAAGATAAAGAGGGACATCTAGTGGTAACATTGAGGCCCTGCAAAGGCATACAGAATCATATGATCCGGCAACGGGAAAACCCTTTGAGTCTATTCTTGGAATGAAAGAAAAACCAAACTGGGTCATTAAATTTGCTCTAATATGTATTGCTATTGTTTCTGTGTACTCCAGTAACCCTGTGCCTAACCTACCTGTGGTGTTGATCATGCTTTTGGAGGTTGCAGATGCAGCAGCAAAGATGTTTGGGGTGCTGCCAGCTGTCAGCCCAGCAGGGGTACTGCTGCTACCCACTGTATTAACTCCTAGGCTGCCAGGGGAGGTCTTCTTCACAGGTACAACCACACTCCTACAGGAAACATTCACATGTACATGTAAACATTATACTTATGCACAACTGTAATACAAATATTTTAAAAATTCACATTCAAAGACCTGTATTACAAAGAAAAAAACAAAACAAATGGCAAATATTCTTGGGGGGGGGGGAGAATCCAGAATTTACTTGAATTTTTAATTTAGCTGTTAAGTAAAAACAGCCCTTTCTTAAACACCTTCAGCCCACAGAGGACAAAGTAAAATTCATTCAGGTTTTTTTTCCTTCTTTAAAAAAAAAATAACGATCTTTGTCATCTCTCAGATCCTGTCAGTATGAGTATACACAGATGTTAGTCAGGACACTGAGTAACATAAACATCCTGACCTGTAACTCCATTTTTCAGTTTAACACAAGTACTGAAAACACACAAATGCATGTACACACACACACACACACACACACACACACACACACACATACGCACACACACACACACACACACGCTGAAGGGTAAAGTACATAAACCTGAGGGCAAGAGGTCAGCCAGTCAGCCACTAAACTTTCTCTTACATCTGCTCTTGCCACAAGTAACCCTGAAACATCCCTGAACCTAATGAAAAACGTTCCAGGAGCAACTGGGCAGTTGTTGCTGAGACACATTTGCATAGCTGCTGTGTATGAGACACAATTGCAGCTAATTGAGCACAAAATGTAAGGACTTTCCATTTGGCATTTGCCCTGTGCACACACACAGAGCAGCATCTGGAAGTGACCAAGTACATGTACAATTTATACACTTGCAGATTGATAACCCATATAGACCTATTGAAGGTATCACTTTTCTTTTTTTTAATTTTATTATTATTATTTACACAAGGAAGTAAGGGAACCAAAATGAAAGGTGGTTATTGTAAAAAACATCACATGGTGCTAAAAGGGTCAGCGCTCATAAATGAAACATGTATAGATAAGCTTATGCATGCTACACAAAGTTTCTGTTCAGACTTCTGTTTACATGCAATCTGATTGGCCAAGGATTAAAGATGATTCAGTGAGCTTGGCCCTGCAGGAGCTCCCTGACAGGACAGAGAAGGAAAGCTTGTCCTTATCAGGTCTGCATTTGGCCTTTGGGTTTGTGAGGGTGCCAGATAATGTCTTGTCCAACCTCCTGCAGTTTCTCTCTGTGACACAGGCCAGGCCTTTGCTCTGTCACGAGCTAAGCCTGCTATCATCTGACGCAAATCCCTGTATATCCTTCTTCAACAAAACAACACACTATTTTATGTTGCCATTATATATCCACAGTCCATCTAAGAAAAAAATGCCGGATGTGGAAAAAAATTCCATCTCGACATAATTCAATTGATTATTCAAGTCATTTAAGTTATTTACAGTATCTCATGCTCTCTATGTAAGTAAAATATACAAATAGATTATAAGACACACAGTTACCTTAACAACCACATAATAGGCATACAGTACAAACCGTAAATACTTGTAGCAAAAAATACCATAAAAATAACATTTTAGAAATTAGCAGTTCCAATTCAACCAGGAGTAAAAGAGTGTCAGAGAGAACCCTGAAAGCTTCCTGAAATATTCATATCTCCAGAGATACTGTTGTGCTCTGAACAACACTGATGACAAGTATCATTTATTTAATAGATCTCTGTACTGCTTTCTTTTGTGAAAACTCAGTGACAGATATAAGAATATCACCAGCATGTTTGATTGTTGGTGCCCTTGCTTGCATCTTCCAGTGGAAGTCTGCCTGTTCGGTCTAGCTGAAGCATTACATTAGATCTACATTAGATCTACAGGATGTTAAAAAAAAAACACAAACTTATTTTAATGAATAATTCATTAGCTGAGTGCTCATAAATCATGTATAGATTATCTAGTACATATTTTATTAATAGGATTGTCTTAATTGAGTTGCAGAGAATAAAGCAAGGATTAATCTTGAAATGAATATTAATGAGATGTGCAGCTGTGGGAGATGACTGCAGCGTAAAGTATAACCAACGAAATGTTTCCTTTATAAATCCCACAGATATAATCTAACCTAATAGTGCTTTATTCAGCAACACAAACATACAGAAGAAATGTGCTTATATTCCACTTGCAAATTCATTTAAAACCAATTATTATTTTTCTATCTGGGGAAAAATCAAATATCTAAGGATAACAATATCTTACACAGTTAATTGAATACTTTTTGAAAAGGAGAGGTGGGAAAAGGAGGAAGTCAAGGATTACTGAAGTATTTCTGTACTGTATTCCCATGCGGTCTAACGGAAATCTGGATTTTGAGCAATTTAAACCATCCTCTATGAACGTCTCTAGTAGAGGGACCTCTGAAACAACTGCCACTGTGCTCTCTTCTTTAAACCATTTTACCCTCCTTTTTCTTTTTTGATGTTGTCACTCCCAATCTATTTAATCCCTGACAGACAAATGAAAGGCCTGTCCATGGCTGGCAGCTCATTTCGCTGGCAGGTGGCAAACAATTAGACACAGCAAATAGAGGCTGGAGGAGGAGTGACATGAAAAGCAAAAGACAAAGTTGTATATGTGGTCAGGAGGGTTTGTGTGAAAGCATTTCAAAAATAATACACTTTGCCGTGGCGACTCATTTCAGGCTGCCAGTTCCAATTACGAGTGTGAGCAGTGAGGGCGACAGGGCTGGCCATGGTTTGGCATGAGGCCGCTTCTGTTTAATCTGTCATCAACGCCCTGGAGACCCCAACCCTCTCAGCTGTCCTCTCTCCACATACTCCTCCATCCTGTCCCCTATTCATCAGGCTCACTTCAGTCCAGCTCAGCATGCATGCATTAGAAGAGGAAGGCCCCATTGTTCATCCTGACTCACTAGCGTAGGGCAGGGACTACACAGACACACATGAAATCTCCAACAAATAACAGGTGTACGGAATCCAGGAGGAGATTTCACCCAGGCTAAACCAACACAAATTACTCTTAGAAAAATTATGATTTTCAAAACTTTGTCAACCAGAGGAGACTAGGATCAGGAGGAAGCTAAAGCTTGAAATCCATGCAGAGCAGGTTTGTAAACTCCTAAATCCAAACAGATTACTGTGTGATTTTATCTAATCCATGAATGTAAACAAACCACAGCAGTGCCACAGTGCTTCAGAGACCTTTCCAAACACAGCAATTCCTTGCAATTGGGCATGAGTACAATACAAGTAGCAAGAAATGAATAATGGGTAACGTACCACTTTAAAAGATGGTGTTATGCAGCCTCTGGGAATGAAGAATGTATATTATAATGTATATATACACAATTATAATGTGTCCATTACAGACAGTAAATGTAACCTGATAACTCTGTAGTCCCTAAATGTCCACTAACCTCCTAAGACCCGAGCTTTGGTTTGGCTTGCATTTTAGATTTCTCCTAGCTATTTGGGGTTAGATGTACCCAATAAATAATGTGCTTATGTTTTGTTATTGCTTTTGTTTTTGTTTTTTGTTATGCTCCAAAACTGCTACTCCAAAATAGGAATGTCCTTTTTGTCTGTAAGAACAGCTGGATCACACTTAACCTTTGTGAAAGACAGAAAATGACACAAAATGAAGTTTTACAGTGCAGATAACAAAAAATATTATGTCCACGTATGTGGACGCCAGGTCATAGGAGGCTAAACATACTCCAGGAAGTTTGTAAATTGAATTCTATACTGTAAAGAATAACTAGAAATAGAAGAAAAATACATCAAAAATGGCTGCAAAACACTGATAGAAAACATGGGACATTTGAAGTAAACTGGCTAAAAGTGGCAACACACATTCAAAACAGTGATTCTCTTCACTACCTCTACCACCGAATGATAGTTCCTCACCTGTCAAATGAATGAAACTGCATGGGTAGCATGGCCTGGGCCTGGGCTTTGGCAGCAAGATCTGGGTAGGACACAGCCTCCAGCCCAGCCTCCATACCCTCCACTGGAGCTGCCACCAAACTCTTCAGAATTTCCTTGACATTGATGCCCTTATTAATCTGGCTAAAGCTGATGGAGGAGGGCGGTTTCAGCACCTCCACCCTGGGTAATTCAGACAAACTCTCTTCGGACTTCTTTACTTCTGAGGACAGGGTAGATATGAGCTCACTCATTGCATCTAGTCCTCCAGTGCTATGTTCCAGGTCAGACCCATTAAGGATGCTGGCTACTGCCTCCTCTCCAATCCCAGAATCTGTGTGGGGAAGACAGCTCTCCATGTGGAGGTCTTCTGATGGCACGAGATGGTCCTTACTACTGTCAAAGGCCAGGGATATTTCTGTACAACACACACACACACAGAAAACACGGAGTGACAGCTATAGATTACAGTTAGCCACATAAAAATATATGTGTAATACTTAAAGCATTACATGATAACATAATTAGCATGTCAAATCAGATTTTTTTTTCTCAAACATTCATTACAATATCCATTATTATTTGTGATGTGTTTCATTAACTGAGCGAGGAACAAGTTATCAAATTTATGGTGACAAGTAAGAAATCCTCAGATCAGAGAATTTAGTATGATTTAATGGTGTTTTTACTGGATATATCATTTCAATGATTAAAATAGCATCTTACATTTAAGTTCTGTTGCTCAATACACCCTGCTGCTCAATATATCAAATACATTAATTACAATGAGTCATCCAATATATTTACCAAAGAAACTTAATAAAATTGGTCAAAAGGGAAAAAAAGGAAAGTAGAATTAAATTTGATACCAATACCAATGAATAAAACTTTTTCTTTTTTTACTGTAAATTCCTACCCAAAGAGAAAATTTACCATGTGTAGAAAGAATCTTATCCCAGTGCAGCTTCTCAGATTTCTCTCCAGAAGCACTGATCCCCTGGTGAGATTATCTCTTCGTTATTCTCCTTCTATGCTAATAAAACCTGAATCCCTTTCTTCAGCCTCCACCTGCCTAAAGCCTTGGGAGGCATATTTATTTAACTGCTCTGAAACAGTGACAGAGGACTAAGATAGCCATTTTATTATTCTGGAGATTATACACAGGTACATTGTACTTTTCCATATACACAAAATGAGTGTGAACCAAGAATCTTATTAAAATCTGCATCATTCTGTCATTTTATATATAAACATTTGTTGTCTATATAGTGATTATCTTGATCCAATAAAATGTTGACTCTGCCACCAGTGCCTTTGTAGTTCAGATTTGGCTCATCCTAGATGCAAGGCCATTTATATTAATATTCACTACATGCCCCTTAATAAGGTCAGTAGGGCCTGATTTCACCAGCAAGTCGCCCAGCTTCCTGGTCCATCAGACAATAGTCTGCCACACGCCGTCTGGAAAATTCCCCCATTTTCTGCTGAAATTTATGAAGGCGGCAGTGTGTTTTTCTCCTCCCAGCAACCTCTATGATCCCATTCTCCTCTGGTGGATTGCTTGCCTAATGGGTACTGACAGATGGGGCTGAAAATAGCAAGCCTGGCTCCACTGCCCCAAAAACCCACAGTAGTTGGCCAGTATGCTGCTGCTTTCCTATTTCTCAACTTCTCAATGCTCATATCTTCTCATTTCTTCATTTTCTGTGTTTCTATTGCTTCAAATAACATTTTCATATTTCCTTTGGCCTCCCTTCTTTTCCTCTTATTTCTTTTATTTACTTTAACTTTTGTCTGAATGGATGTTGATCAAATATGCTCACCTGTGGATCTCACGTTTGCGCTGCAGCAAACACTGCATTAAACCTTTGTAGGGAGTCAATGATTTACTTTCATGTGACTTAATGTATGATTTATGGCTTGAAGCATATACTACTTTTTATTTCAGAGAACAATGATGCCTATTCACGTGCATAACTACCATCTTCAGCACCAGTCTCTGTTTGCTTCCACAGTTCAATTAGTAGATCTCATGAATAAATCATAGGTGAGCCAGTGGAATGCAGGCAGGGGATCCCTGCTATTTTACTGAATGAGCTCTCAGCTCAAGCTGGCAGCAGCATATCAGAAAGGACCAAGGACATGTAACATGCATTTATATCAGACACATTCACTACAAGCCATGATTAGTGAGCATGAAGAATACATGTAAGGAAGGTAGGTAGCTGTCAACACCTGTACTGGTTGGTGAGTTGATCTCCTGACGCATGCTGCGACCTGACTGGCTGCTTATCCTGGAAGTCTCACGTTGTGGCTCCAGAATGTCGCGATACTTGGAGACCATGAGGACAGAGATGAAATATACCACAGCTAAAGCCAGGAACTGGGCTTGCTTACTGTCATCCTGCAGAGAAGAATCACAATATGATTATACTATTCTATTTAGAAGATCTCATTTCACGCAACCCAACTCTGCTGCTTGAATTGGAACACAACAAATATACATTGAAAAGACCAAGAAAATACATACAAAGTACTGTGATTAATCTCTAACATTCATCTAAAACTTGCTTTGAAATCTATACATTCACATCTGAAGGTTTATGTTCAACAGACAGTAGCTTAGTTGACAAGGGAGCCTTTGGTATTATAACTGCTGACTAAGTGGTGTTACACTACACACCTGTTATTTCCTATTTTCATCCTCTATACGCAAGTGTCTTTGATATGCATGTCTCTCACACACACACACACACGCACACGCGCGCGCGCGCGCGCACACACACACAGACCAGCACTCACCACATCACGAAACACTACAGCACGCAGTCGATTTATGTCCACATCCTGCAGAAGGCGATCAGGGTCCTTGATGGGAGATAAGTTACTAGAGACATTCTCTATAGCCATCTAAAGCAGAAAGATAACACAATATGAATATGCCATTTAGCATCACCACTGAGGTGATATTACAAGAATGGAGCTAAGCGTTCATATAATAAAAAGCATTGCATAGATGGAATTTTAACTACGAGCATGGCAAAGTGATGACATCTTATCCTACCTTGGTGGAACTCATGGCATTTTGGAGGGTTTCCTGAGTTTTGTTGTTGGGAATGGAAAACTTATTTCCCCTGTCTCTGTGTCTCTGCCTGCATTCAAGACAGTTCCTAACAGCCACACAACACACTATACACACACCGAGACACACACACAAACCAGCACACAAATAGGCTCTTATTTCAGAGTTAAAAATGTTGATAACATGCATGACCTCTTTAAAATTAATTGGTATCTCTGATGACTATTTATTCCAGGCTGCTGGGGCAGAGACTGGGAGTTAAATCAGCAGCCAGACTGATTTCACGCTGAAACCATTGATGAGAAATTGTATGTTTGCAACATGGACACCAAAGTCTGAAGGCTATTACCCATCCCCCCAGTGCACAACTTGGAGTCAACAGTCCAGCAAACACAGACCCAAAGGCGAAAACGGATACGGACACAAATAAACTCACGTGTACTGACAAAAACAGACACAAACACACATTTTCTATGAACACATTTGTATCAGATAACTCTACTAAAAAACAGAATTTTAGAGTTAATTCAGTAAAATAACAATTTAGCAATTCTGAATTTAGCAGTTTGCTGATTTGCACTGACATAATTCATCAAATCTCTATTATCCACACATCCACTTTCAAACACATACAAGGGCAGAGAGGACATGATGGAGTCCTGTGAGACACACCAATGACAGACACAAAAGGATACGATTTGCAAAGAGTACCTGATTGCACTGCAAATGATTCTCTCTGCTTGTTATGAATTCCAAAACAATGATCCTGTCATTTTTACTGCTAGAAACTGCAGCAAAACCCTGCACATTCTCCAATTTGTCTACCATTAGCAAAGGACTACAATTAATTAGCTCTGCTGATTAAATAGAGGATTTTCAAGGATTAGATGAATTCTAAAAGGGGTCTGAAAATTACATTGTCATGGCATTTTCTAGCTCATCAATTTCCCAGTGTAACTGGCCAAATTATGTATTTTACCTCTTAAAACCACCAACAAAATATACTGTAATTGTTTTGCAGCCTGACTACAGTGACTGGCAGTCCCATCTACAGACATAAATGTACAGTCCTGATCTTACCAAGTCTGAGGCACTGACGCATCAGACCACCAGAGGACATGTTCTTCTCAGCCTCGATCTCACTGAAGTTGAGGGAGCTTGAGAACACCAACACGTCTACCATGACCATAAGACGGGACAGGAAAGTGATGGCAGTCTCTGAAGACATGCCCTGTGTTGCCTCGATGTTCTCTAACTCCGTCTAACACAAGCAACAAAGAAAACAAAAATGAAGTGTCTTATCTATAGTGATTTACTCGTAATGGTTTGAAAGGAACATAGGATAAAACATAAAAAGAAGGGCGTGTCACATATATACACACACTACTGTGGGCCACTCAGTGGCAGATCAGGAAAAGGGCAGGTGCATCTGCCATTATTGTTATGTGAGGATGAAGAGGTTTTAATCTCTGAGCAAGCAGAAATAATTTTGAAAACTGGAAAATTTCAACCCAGCATATGACCCAAGGTGATATTTAGTCACTTAGCTTTCTTTTCCTTTTGTAACATGTTTTATTCACAAATGGGCTGCAAAGTATAATATTAAGAAAGTGAAATCAAGCATAAATACTAACCTTGACACTCTAGACATGTACAGACAAATTAAATGAAAGAGGATGATTAAAATCAGTTTTAAATTCTAAAGTGCAAATTAAATCTGATGATTGCGGTAGAACAATAAAAGTAAAACTGTCACTGTTTTGCTGTAAACTAGAAACACCCGTAGTCCCAGTATTTATAATAAACTACCACTAGATGGCATTATTCCCTTGCAATGAAGACAGTGAAGTGCACTTACAGAGGGAGAGGTGGCAGCTGACAGAAGGGGCAAAATCCCTCCACAAGCGATAATGATGTTATCTACCATTTGTGAGATAAGATGGATGGTGTTGTGGACAAAAATTATGTTCTCATTACTATTAACAAAGTCCATGACAGATTTGGTAGAGTGGCTGCAGGGAAAGATGAGAAAAAACAGGTTTATTATAGGTACAAGCATTATTTTTAATTCAAAGAGCTATTTAATATGTACTAAACAAAAAACACTTATAGAATATATAAAAAGGACAGATGTCTAAAATGTCAAATTTAGACACAGAGGGGTAATCTGACCATTACTGAACATCACTTCAGCCTGCCCCTTTCTCACACACCTTCTCCAGATATGGATGTCACTCTCCAGTGCAAACAGCAGATCAGTGAGCAGTCTCTGGTGCATTGCTGACCATTTAAACTCTGGGATGCGGAACATTGTGGTGCGTGGGCCAGGGCTGAACTGATGCCGCTGCTCCTCTGTCATGGGCATCCCCCTGAAGCCCAGGTCCACACGTATGTCCCTCTCCATTTGAGTAACTAGGCGGCCATGTAGGCCCTGATGGGAGACCAAGTGGTCACAAATGAATTTGGCATCAAATATACAATCACTGCCCATCCTGACATATTGTATGCAGACTGGCTGCTGATCCTACTCCTCTGTTAAGATCGGTAGTGCCTCCCTAATAAGATATAATGCTACTGTCACAGTATTCACAGTGAATGATGAATTGCTAGATTAAAGTGAATCCTTGGATAACCTCTTTCTATATGCAAGTAAAGAAAAAAATACAACAATCTCAGTGCAACCTTTAACCATAAGATGAATGAATCAGCAAGGTGCTGCAAAAAAGCCTGTTTAAAAAACATCAGCAATGAATTGAACATGAGCAATTATGCAACAGCAGACAAAGGTTTAAAAATAAACTCTGCTTCCCACTGGCCTGGTCTATGAGTGACCTAGTCACGGCAAAAGAGCCTGACCTCTGAGAAAGAGCACAGCTCATAGGAGAAAAGGGAAGCAATGAACAAATCCCAGGTGAGAATAATGCTCGGTCTATTTCTGCCCTCCTATTGGCTCAGCCAACTATTCTAGCAGCCCAGTTTCCTGAGTCTCAGAGGGATGTTGCCTGATGTGCACCAGGTCATCCTGTCCCCATTACAAACAGAGGTGGTAAAGAGATTGGTCCCTATGGGTCTGTTAATAATAAAGGCCAACACATCCTGACAATGGAAAGTGGCCTCCCCCCTTGCTTTCCACTTTTTGACCCTAGTGTAGCTATGCATTCATGAGTGTTTACTGCATTACCCTCTATCAAAGTGTTCACTGTGTGTTCATTATTTTGACTGTGGTGAAGTCAGTAAACATCTACCGTTTCTTCTTCACCAGTCTAAAAAACTGAGGTCTTGATGTGTTGAATAATATTCGATAACACAATCACATGAATGAACCACATGATGATTTAGCTTTGGACAAACCTGTGTGGTAGCTGTTGTCTGAATCTTCTTCATCTCCTTATCTTTACCATCATCTGACCTCTCTGTATCAGAAGTGTTGCTTGTTGCATCTGCTGCACGGCCACCTTCAGATGTCACTGCACCTGTGCCCTCAGTGACCTCTAGGCTTTTGGAGGAGTCCTCAGCCTCTGTATCAGCAACAGCTGCCGGTAGTTCAAACTCATCTGTCTCCAGAATACTGGGTAGGGAGCCAAGCTCAGAGACACCTGTCATGTGAGCAAGAAGGCCTAGTTCATTACTGGCACTGGTGTGCACTGCAGTCTTTGAGCTGGGCAGAATCAGAGGCTCAGGTGGATTGAGATCAGGCAGTAGATTGTCTTCCATGCTGCCTGTCACCTTGCCAAACAGGAAGCTGTTGCTATCCTTGACATCATCTAGAGTAATGAGAGGGGGTGCATTTTGTTCATCTATTTTGTCCTTTGGCAACAACACACTGCTAACATTACCATTGAGTTTTTCCACAGCTGCACAGTAAACATTATCCAATAGGGAATCCACCTCCACTAACGCTCCATTTTCAGATACTCCCAGAGTTTCAGTGGACAAGTCCATATCATCCAGCTTAACCTCTGTAGCCTCCACCTTTTCAGCCTTGATGTCCACCAGAAGGTCATGAACTTCAATCCTGACCCCATCTACTGTAGCCTCCATTCCTCTGAGACCCTCTTCAGTCTCCTTCCCTTCGGCCAGTAGGTTGCGCGAGTCAGCACTCTCGTAGTCCGTCTCACTCTCTGGTGTCTGAGAGTTATCGTACAGTTCTCTGATCTCAATTGTGCCCTTAATGCCAGAGGCCTGAGCAGACAGACCAGAGATGGTGCTGACCAAACCCTTCTTCCCTTTCTTAATGTTTTCCTCTTCCTGACGCTGGTACTCTTCATACATCTTAGCTAAGTACTCTTTATGTGCCTCATATGTTACCTGTAAAAATTAGTGTTAGAGATATTAGCCACATATTTCTGATGTAAATAACTGTGATGGTCCTCTGTCAGAAGATTAACATATTAAAAAAAAAATGTCGCCCTCAACAGCAGAGGTCAGTATTTCATCTGTTGTACAATATAAATAGATTAAAATACACAGATTATAATACTCACCTTAGAGTGGGCTATGGAGAGTGTGTCCACCCACACACGCCATCCTCCCCATTCATACTTGATTGCATGATAGAGCAAAATTCGAAAAATGTTGTACACCATCTCAGTTATCTTCTGCTCGTCTGAGTTTTTAGGGTTAATGTAGCCTAGAGAAAACATCCAGTCCTGCCATACGGAGCACTGAAGCAGACACCTGCAATATGCACATCACGATCAGCAAATAAAATCTACATTTTTAAAAAAAAACTCAAAATAAATATAATTTAGGTAAAAAATTTTTTTCTGATTCTCCACTTGCTATGTCAAAATAGTATCAGTGCTATTTTCAATATTATTATTTAAATTACAACAGATTGTTTTGCTCATGGACATGTACAATTTCATTTGTTTGTATATTTGGCAGCAGTATTTCACAAAACAGGATTCTAGTTAGTCAAGCTACAAAAAGGACAGCAAGTAAAAATAAAAAACAATTATGTCAGTGTGTGCGTGTTTTTTTGTTTTTTTTTTTACATGTAGCAGTTTGACTTGACAAAGCACTTTCTGCCTATTCATCTTAGGCTAATCATGTTGTTGATTTAGGTCAGAGATTTCAAAAGACCTATAATTTAATTTCAATATGTCTTAAAGAGAGAGAAAAATCAGGAATGAGCAACTGTCGCAGAAACATCACCTGGACAAGTGCACATCTGAGAATGATTTAGCATCAATATGAGCCTATTACACATGGCACAAGGAAAGAACAATGGGCCTTTTTTCTCTTTTCTTTCTTACATTAATCAGCAAGATAATTGATGTTGTGGGCGAGTAAAAGGTAGTTAAAGTTCTGCTCACCGTCTGTTCTCTCGGCTGTTGCTGAACAGTTTGATCATGTCTGAAAGGAAGAGCCGCCGCACCTCCATCAGCTCTGTGCTGGGAGTGGCATTCTTCAATAAAGTTGCAACCACCTTAAGAATCACTGATACCACATGCACACAAAGACATATATACATATACAGGTACTGACAGCTCTACTAGAACTGAATATTTTAGAAAGAGTAAAACTTAATATAATACATCACAGGCTTACTTGGGTTCTGAATCTTGACAGTGGAGTCTGGCTCAGGATGAGGTTTGTGAACTACCTGTGTGCACACCTGCTCTGTCAGTATCTGGCATGGGAGGTAGTGAGAAGACATCAGTCACACTACTGTACACCAATGGTGCAGTAATGTTGGAACATCTGAGAAGAAAATGTTTTGTTACCTCGTACAGAGTGTTGTAGGTCGTCACTGTCACAGTGTTGGTGTGCAGCATGAGCCTCTCTCCCAGGAGTGTGAAGAGGCTGTGTGTGTGCATGATTTCCACCTTCCTCCTGTGGATAAACACACACAAGGACACAGAGAAATAATGGTAAAGTGGCTTGTTTAGAGCTCCCTAAGCCACTGAAAAGATCAGTGAGTGCCATCAGCTTGTTTCCCTACTTTCACCCACAGGGAACTGGGCTCTGGAGACAAGTGTCAGGAACTGCCTGCTGTCATAAATTGGGGGAATATTGTTGGAGGTATGTAGGATAACGAAGTTAGCCTGTCAGGAGGAATGGTTCCAAGATACAACAGAGGCATACCACAGGTGAATGAGTTCAACAGTGACAAACTACTTCTGCAAACAGCATAAGGAGTGCTGTCAAAATGTTAAGCTGCAAAGCTGCTCTATCTGCTGCCTCAAGATGAATTGGGACTTCCTTTACAAGTCGACAATAATTTTTTATATTGCAGAGGCTGGCAAATTGGACACTTAGGAGAAGAGGAGTGCTTCTCTCAACTGTAAAAATATGGTAATTTGTGAGAAAAGGGCAAGCTGAGGTGGAACTTGTACTGCTCAACCAGGGATGTACAGTAGAAGGACAAGCTTTGCTTTAAATGCCAACTTCCTAAATACTGTCATAAGTGTAAATACAAAGTAACTCTTTTCCACTAAATAAAGTTTAAATCATCCGTTAAGACGATGTTAAAATAAATTAACACTGTTTAAAAAGGGAATTCTGCTGTATTTAGAGATAAGGAAATTGTACAGCAGAAAGCACATTTAATTCTAAAACTATAAGCCTGAAATGTAGGTTGAATAAACATGCTTATAAGCAAAGTCTTTTTTAATTTTCTTCTATTGCATGGACCCAAAATTATATTTGCAAACAAATCTATATATCACATCATACTGTACTTATCAACTCAGATAGTTACCAATATCTGACATAACTGAACTAATAAATATAAAATGACAAATTCAATTACATAAACTAATAATTTCAAAGCAGTGAAGAAAAAAATTAATTCTTCATGAGCTACACTAGAGCTCATATCAAACCAGCATTGTACTTTAAAATGTATGAAAGCTACTAAAGTGAGGGGTGAAAGTAGGCTTTCATGAAGCACTGCTGTCCCTTGAGGATATAGGCCTTTTGCTTGTGCCCGGGGCAGTTTGGTATGGAGTTACGCTTGCCCTTTCTGTCCTTTTAGCAGACACTGATAACACCACAACACCTGGAGCCCACCACCGTTAGCACAACACAATCCCCATATCTTCCCCACCCATCCCTGTATCCTGCATTTTGAAACACAGGCTCTCCACCTGCAGGCATTTTCTCTCTCTTCTCTCTATGTGCAACATACAGAGGATATGCTGACATTTTACTGGACACTATTATTTATTTCACTCTGAGGTACAGTACCCTTGGACCTGGTCTATCCTTCTCTTATGTGAATAAATGGATTTAGGGCCCAACGACAGGGATTCAGGTGTTTTACAAAGAAGTGAACCCTTATTTGCAGTCAAGACTTTTTGAGTCTTTTAATTGTCCAGATGTTCAAAGGGGTCGCAGAAACAGATAAATCATATCATAAATCTGAAAGTTTGATTTCCCCTCCTTGAACCGCCACCTTATCGTGGTGGAGGGGCTTGAATGCCCGTATGATCCTAGGAGCATAGGTTGTCCGGGGCTATATGCCCCTGGCAGGGTCTCCCAAGGCAAACAGGTCCTAGGTGACGGACCAGACTAAGAGTGGTTCAGTGACCCCTTATGGAGTGACAATTGAGGACTGTGACGTTGCCCGGCATGGCGAAGCCGGGGCCCCACCCTGGAGCCAGGCCTGGGGTTCAGGCTCGTAGGCGAGCGCCTGGTGGCTGGGTCTCCCCCCATGGGGCCCAGCCGGGCAAAGCCCGAAAGAGTGACGTGGGGCCGTCCTTTTGTGGACCCACCACCCGCAGGAGGATCCAAAAAGGGGCCGGTGCATAGTGGATCGGGCAGTGGACCTCGGCAACCCGATCCCTGGATGCTGAAACTGTCTCTAGGGACATGGAATGTCACCTCACTGGGGGGGGGGAAGGAGCCTGAGCTTGTGCGGGAGGTTGAGGGGTACCGACTAGAGATAGTCGGGCTCACCTCCATGCACAGCCTGGGCTCTGGAACCCAGCTCCTTGAGAGGGGCTGGACTCTCTTCTACTCTGGAGTTGCTCGCGGTGAGCGGCGGCGAGCTGGTGTGGGCTTGCTCATAGCTGCCCAACTCAGCCGCAACGTGTTGGAGTTTTCCCCCCAGAGTGAAAGGGTCGTTTCCCTGCGCTTTCGGGTCGGGGATAGGTCTCTCACTGTTGTTTCGGCTTATGGGCCGAACAACAGTGCTGAGTACCCGGCCTTTTTGGAGTCTCTCGGGGGGGTGCTGAAAGGTGCTCCTACCGGGGACTCCATAATTCTGTTGGGGGACTTCAACGCTCACGTGGGCAGCGACAGTGAAACCTGGAGGGGCGTGATTGGGAGGAACGGCCTCCCCGATATGAACCTGAGTGGTGTTCTGTTGTTGGACTTCTGTGCTAGTCACAGTTTGTCCATAACGAACACCATGTTCAAGCATAAGGGTGTCCATCAGTGCACATGGCACCAGGACACCCTAGCCGGAGATCAATGATTGACTTTGTAGTCATGTCATCTGACCTTCGGCCGTATGTCTTGGACACTCGGGTGAAGAGAGGGGCAGAGCTGTCAACTGATCACCACCTGGTGGTGAGTTGGATCCGCTGGCGGAGGAGGAAGCGGGACAGACTTGGCAGGCCCAAACGTACTGTGAGGGGTCTTTAACTCACACCTCCGAGAGAGCTTCTACCAGATCCCGGGGGAGGCTGGGGACATGGAGTCCGAATGGACCATGTTTTCCATCTCCATTGTGGACGCGGCGGCTGGGAGCTGTGGCCGTAAGGTTTCGGGTGCCTGTCGTGGCGGCAATCCCCGAACCCGGTGGTGGACACCGGAGGTAAGGGATGCCGTCAAGCTGAAGAAGGAGTCCTACCGAGCTTGGTTGGCTTGTGGGACTTCCGAAGCAGCTGAAAGATACCGCAGGGCCAAGCGTGCTGCAGCCCAGGCGGTGATGGAGGCAAAAACTCGGGTATGGGAGGAGTTCGGTGAGGCCATGGAGAAGGACTACCTGTCGGCCCCGAAGAAATTCTGGCAAACCGTCCGGCGCCTCAGGAGGGGGAAGCAGTGCTCTACCAACGCTGTTTACAGTGGAAGTGGTGAGCTGCTGACCTCGACTGGGGATATTGTCGGACGGTGGAAAGAATACTTCGAGGATCTCCTCAATCCCGTCAACACGTCTTCCATAAGGGAAGCAGGGGCTGGGGATTCGGAGGCTGATCCATCCATCACCCAAGCCGAAGTCACTGAGGTAGTTTGGCAGCTCCTCGGTGGCAAAGCACCGGGGGTGGATGAGATCCGTCCCGAGTACCTCAAGTCTCTGGATGTTGTTGGGCTGTCATGGCTGACACGCCTGTGCAACATCGCGTGGCATTCAGGGACAGTACCCCTGGATTGGCAGACTGGGGTGGTGGTTCCTCTTTTTAAAAACGGGGACCGGAGGGTGTGTTCCAACTACAGAGGGATCACACCTCAGCCTCCCGGGGAAGGTCTATGCCAGGGTGATGGAGAGGAGGATCCGGCCGGTGGTCGAACCTTGGATCCAGGAGGAACAATGCGGTTTCCTTCCTGGGCGTGGAACACTGGACCTGCTCTACACACTCTTGAGGGTGCTCGAGGGTTCATGGGAGTTTGCCCAACCAGTCCACATGTGTTTTGTGGACTTGGAGAAGGCATTCGACCAGGTCCCTCGTGACATCCTGTGGGAGGTGCTCCAGGAGTATGGGGTCCGGGGCTCTTTGCTGGGGGCTATCCGGTCTCTGTACAAACAGAGCAGGAGCTTGGTTCGCATTGCCGGTTGTAAGTCAGACCTGTTCCCAGTACACGTTGGACTCCGGCAGGGCTGCCCTTTGTCACCGGTTCTGCTCATTACTTTTATGGACAGAATTTCTAGGCGCAGCCAGGGGCCGGAGGGAGTCCTATGGTCATGAGCTCTGGGTCATGACCGAAAGAACGAGATCGGGGATACAAGCGGCTGAAATGAGCTTCCTCTGCAGGGTGGCTGGGCGCTCCCTTAGAGATAGGGTGAGGAGCTCGGTCACCCGGGAGGAGATCGGAGTAGAGTCGCTGCTCCTCCACATCGAGAGGAGTCAGTTGAGGTGGCTCGGGCATCTGTTTCGGATGCCTCCTGGGCACCTTCCTGGGGAGGTGTTCCGGGCGTGTCCCACCGGGAGGAGGCCCCGGGGAAGACCCAGGACACGCTGGAGGGACTATGTCTCCCGGCTGGCCTGGGAACGCCTCGGTGTCCCCCCGGAAGAACTGGAGGAAGTGTCCAGGGAGAAGGAAGTCTGGGTATCCCTGATTCGGCTACTGCCCCCGTGACCCGGCCCCGGATAAGCGGTAGAAGATGAATGGACGGATGGATGAAAGTCTGATTTATGATTTTGCAGTTTCTATGCTACAGCACATTGTAATGTTGCTAATGAACGTTGCATGGACATGGAAAGGTTAAAAATGGCAAACCAACATACAGCAGTTGACAGCATAAAGTCTTATTAACTGTTATGAGCTGGTGGTGATGGTGATGAAGAAGGAGAGGAGAGGACCCAAGTGCAGACTTAAGCAGGCTTTATTTACCTGGATTTGACCAGGCTCGGGCAAAACACGTATTCACACGTAGTCTCTGCCACTCGGCGGGCAGGAAAACTCAAGATCTCACCCACTCGGCGTAACACAAAATCATGAACAGGCAAACAAACAAAAATAGTCCAAACAAGGGTCTGACAGGGCAAAGTCCTGGGTCGACGATGAGGTTTGACCCCTTGGGCAAACAAAGTCTGGAGCCGTTCGGGAGGACGGCCCCTCAGACAGGCATGGGTCCGAGGCTGTTCAGGTGAACAGCCTCTCAGGCAGGTGTGGGTCCAAAGCCATTCCGAGGGGCTCTCAGGTGAGAGAGGAGCAGGTTGGGCTCTGACTCTGCAGCAGCGCTGGGCGCTGGACTCTGGCTCCGCAGCGTTGGGTGCTGGCTGCGGCTTTGAAACCAGTGACTGGACCTCGGCGTGATTGCCTTTGCCGTGATGCCAAGGGACTGGGACTGGGCTCTGGTGTGGAACCTCAGCAGGGATGGCCATGTTGGCACACTGAGGTTCTGGATGCTAGGGTGGAACCTCAGCCGGGATGGCCACGTCAGCGCACTGAGGTTCCGGACGCTGGGCAGCAACGAGGGACTCTGGTTCACTGGGCTGGGCTAGGCTGGGCTGGGGAGCGACGAGGGACTCTGGTTCACTGGGCTGGGCAGCGGCGAGGGACTCTGGTTCTCTGGTCTCCTGGGCTGGGCAGCGACGAGGGACTCTGGTCTCCTGGGCTAGGAAGCCAGGAGGGACTCTAGCAGGGAAGCCAGGAGGGACTCTGACGCTGATTCTCTGGGCGGGGAAGTGCTGATGGACTTGGGCACACCAGCTGACAGGCTAGCAGAGAACTGGGGAACTGGAAACTGGGATGCTGGAGACTGGGATACGAGCACTCTGGCCGGGGGTTCGGGTTCAGCGGAGCTGCTGCGGCACTCGGGCAGCGGGCTAGTCGGCCGAGGGCACTGGAGCTGGGCTAGGCACCTCTGCCTAGCCTCGGGGAAGGGGAGAAACCGGGTCCGGCACGTTTCCAGTAGCGTGCGGGAGGCGGTGAACACAGAGACCACTGCTACCTTAGTGCCGTCGCTCCTCCAGCTGGGAAGTCAGTGCGAGTGCCTCTGTGTAAACGTCGGAGACATGGAGGAGGTCGCCCAGTGCCGGAAGGAACCGCGACACATATTTCTCCTCAGGCGTTCTGGTGATGGTGATGAAGAAGGAGAGGAGAGGACCCAAGTGCAGACTTAAGCAGGCTTTATTTACCTGAATTTGACCAGATTTGGGCAAAACACGTATTCACACGTAGTCTCCGCCACTCGGCGTAAAACAAAATCATGAACAGGCAAACAACTCCCCTCGACATGTATAATAAATGCTCCAACGAAGAACAAAGACACGCAGGAGATATAAAGAGACTAATGACAAACAAGTGAAACTAATCAAACCAATAAACACAAAGCTACCTATGATCAATACAGGAAATACAGGAACTAACCAAAATAAAAGTCCAACACCGGAACTGAAAAATCCACCTCATGACATTGCCATAATTAAAAAAAACAAACAAAAAACTGTGAAATCACAAAATATTAGAGAACTATTGAAATGAGCTACTTACTTGTGGCCCAAATGCTTGAGGAAGTAACCAAGGACTTTGAGGGATTGTACTCGAATGCTTTCACTCTTAGAGGTCAAGAGCTTGTAGATTACCCTGCAAAAGATATAAGCAGCTAAAGCTAGAAACAGCAAGTCTTGACAGAATATAGCCCTGTTTATGAAAAGGTTCGGAACTGGTAACCTGACAACCATTTCCCTTCAGAGTGACTTTACAATAGATAGGAAAGAATGTCCTAATGAAAGCAGCAACCTTTCCTTACATTTCATAAGGAGTGCTACACTGTTTGTCTTTGATAGGATCATATGGGATAAGTTCGATCATCCATGTCATGAATTCAATATGTTTATTATGTTTCCCTGCATGTTGTTTTTTAACCTAAACAAGAATTACTCCTGCATCATATAGATACATAGAAGCAGCACAAGTGTTAGGTGTTTAGGTTTATTTTGTAACATAACCTCTTGATTTTGGGCTCACCGTATTCCATTTCTCTGGTCAAAAGCAGGGATCATGGAGGCTGGATGCTCAGACATGAGGGCTACCACCAACTGTAACACATCATGAAGATTCTCATCCTGCAGACAAAACAGGAGAAAAGACAAAGAAAGAGATAAAGGCTGAGACCAAAATGAATATGGATAAAACGAGAATACATTTTTTGTTATTTTGCTCTTATGTCCAATTTAAATCAGAACAGGGGGCCAGTGCACAATAAAAATTACACTGCCACACCAACATGAAAAATAATTCATACTGGTGGTTAGTTCAAAAGCTGGGAAAAATAAACTTTCTTGGGTAGCAAGTATGAGGGTGTGCAACATAGTGACATCTAACACAGTTAGTAAATACACTTGTAATAGACCTAGACTCCCATTTACCTCATGCATTGTTAACAAATAGTTCAGGATGCTCTGCAGCTCATCCTCTTTCACACCTCGGTCCTAAAAGAATGAAAAAATAGCACAACAGGAAAAAATTAAATGAATTACAAAGAAAATTAATTGAAACTTTGGAATAGGAACTTTGTCTGAGACACAGTCAACAAACCCAAGACAGTCAATTATAATTAACTGAAGCAAATAAAAATGGAAATTTAAATTAAATAAATTGGAAGCCACAAATGTTTGGTATCTAAACTTAATAAATTACTTACATAATTGAAAAATGATTTACCAATACTCTCTCACTAACTACTGAAGTCAAACTCAGTTTTAAATTAAATAAATAATAAATCAATATCACAGAATATATTTAGGAGAGGACCAGCAGGACATTGTAAAGGATAACACAGGGAGAGTTGATAATCTCCACATGTATCTCAAAAATCAAGGTATGTGAAGGGCTGCAAGGCAGACGACAGGTGGGATATACCTTCAGGATGAGCTGCTTGAGGAACAGAAGCATGAATGCCCGCAGAGAAATTATTTCTTTCTGGGTTGGCCTTGGGCCATCTGTAGTTGACAGAGTAAGAGAGGCAATAGAAATTAGAAAGAACTGGCAATTGTATTAATGGTCTATTTTCACAATCTAACATTTATCCAGGTTCATTCAACAGCCTAGACAGAGAGTGGTGGAAATAGTCAGTCCCCCATTTTATAAGAAAATTAACACTCTGTGTCACTCTGAGCATGCAACGTGCAAAGTCAGTCTCATTGCATCCAAAGTCTGTGTATCCCAGGTAGCCTTGGCCACAACATAGAGACCAGGCAGCCAGCCCAAGGTCACAATAGTCATACCTGCCCATCACACTGCCCAACATCTCATTAAACCTACCCAGAATGCCTCTGCCAATTGCTTTTTGGCTCTCAACTTAACATCATATTACAATTCATCCCTGTCATGAACCTCTTTCAACATCTGAAGGATTGAATGCTGTATGGGTGTATGCACAAAAAAGATGAGTGGCAGAATTTAATAGAAAGCATTGATTAACTGTCATATCACTAAACTGTTACTGGAGTACAGTTTGGGTTGGCACAACAATTAATTTTGACACAGAGCTCTTTTGCTTTTATCCAAAAAGCACCTGCACTAAGCACACTAAAGGGTTTCAGCAACAGGCAACATGACACCAAGCTACTTAGTTAAATACAGAAGATAATACAACATATGGTTGTCACACCGCGCTCCCCATATGAAAGAGGAAACTCGGCATGACCAAAAAGGGATGGTTTGAAGAAACAGCTCAGCAGTCCAGAGTATGTACAAAAAGTGATATTTATTAACAAAACTAACAAAAGCAAACCAAATCCCAGGTTACAAAACGTTAGGAACAAAGTGCCTTAAAATTGCAGCCTCACAGCAAGCTGTCCTTTCTCTCTCTCACCTATCCAGACTACCTGGCCTTAATACCTCACCTCCACTAGACCCTACCAACTATACCGGTGTCCCTAGGGTGAGCTTAGTTACCCTTTACCTTCCCATTACCTTCAATACTAGCCAATATATCTCTCCCACCTATTACTCCATACAGCTACCACAAACAGTGTGATGCCTACAACTCTCTTAGATGTATACATTCTAGATTTCCCTACAACTAAGCCCCCTACCTTAACTCAAAATGGTATCTCCCAGCTACGATTGCCTACCAGTGCACACCTGCTTCTAATTGGGCTAATTGCACCCCCTACCTTAACTCAACAACCATCCCACCTGACACTGCCCCAAAGGAAATTCCACTCCTCTCCACCAGGCCCTGCTGCTAAAACTATAAAACACATAACTCATTACACAATCACAAATAAACCCATTAAACATAATTAACATTTAGGAACTCCCGGCCTAATGAAAAGGAGGTAACCTTTTCACAATGGTATATATTAATATTTAAAATAATAGAGATGAAGATTAGCTTGACTCTCACTGTAGTACAAAAGCTCAATCTTGGCAGTAAAACCTGGAATATAATTATTCCTTCTTTATCCTGTGCAACCAGCCAGGTATATACACAGTGATAATGTCTCTTACATATGTATAGGCAGTAAATAACAGTAAGTGACCAAATACAATAGCAAAAGCCTTTCAAAGGAAAAATCATCATATTCCAACTAATGCCTATCTCTGCTCGGCCCTGATAAAGTCCAAACGCCACTCTGGTTGTACAAGTTTGAAAAGGGGACAATGTCATGATGATGAGAATGACGACACACATCTGACAATGACAAGACTCCCTGAGGTTGCAAGAGAGCAGCACATGCCTCTGCATCCCAACATTGATGAATAGAGTGAGAGAGGAAAACCCAGTGCAGGGACAGACCCTGACATAGAAGAGATGATAAGAACATTATTACCACCGCCACTGCATCCAAGTTATTCATAGCCAATTACAGTATGCTCAGCGGCTCTGTATTTCCTGCATCCCAATGGCTCGAGCAGAAAGAGGTGACTTTAAAAACAATATATGGACATGTGAATAATGCAAGAACCTTACTTCAGTGTATGAGTAATGATAAGGTATGCATCTTGTATACTGCCAACTTTAAATAGAAAACTATATTTTATTCTTTGAATGCTTAGAATAAACAAGATGCTGATATCATTCTAATTCAACAATATTTTTAATCACAGCAACATGATTGGTTTCCAGACCTTTTGTCAAGTTGTACCTAATGTATGCATTGTCGACTTTAACCTTACCTATTCAGAGCATCTGATGTATGCTGACTCTCAACTATAATCAATAAACTTAAAGACACACACAAAACTGAGGGAATAAACATTAAAAGTTAATGGGTAAGGTTCACATCTTACTCTCAACTTTTCTAATACACCACATAACATCTATTTACTTCAGTGGATTTCCCAGGTGTGTGTAAATCTGAATCAAGGCAGTGTTGAAAGGAGAGCATGCCAAACCTTTCCCGACTTCCATGTAATGAGTAGTTTGTATCTAATGTGAAATTAATTCATCAGAATGAAGGCTCACTCAAAAATCAATTGGACCACAAGCCCTGATCAGATTATTTCTATTGAAGCACCTCTACGTGTCTGACATTTGTGATTTGTCCTATAATGAAAACACAACCATCTTGACTTGAACATGGTGATTGGCCAAGAAGATTTTCTGCCCATCTCATTATTCATTATTTAGTAAAACAGAGGCAGAACAGACACAGAGACAAGAGGAGAGTGACAGAGATTAAGATAGATTACCCGTATGTTTTGGCTTGTGGGTACATGTCACTGGCTGAGGAGAGTTAAGCCATGAAACGATTATGCCTCTGGATACCTGCAGTGATTCTGTGTGTGACCAAATGATACATGACTTTAATGTGATCGTACTCTCTATTAAGACCTGAGGAAAAAAAAGGGGGGCACTGCCAGAAAAAGAGTGAGTTGCTGGAGGAGCTCTGCTTTAGACTTCCTCTCTGTGTCCTATAATTGAGTACTTCATTACCTGCTTGGCTGTCTCCCTCTTCGTATGTGCTTTTGTTTGGTCATTTCTCAGTTTAGAAAGAGAGAAATAATGACCTGCCAAATCAAACACAATAGAATCAGACCCACTCTGAAAATTACCAAGAGAAGATGGTGATCCGTTCAAGATATGGATTCTCCAGAAACTCTGACATTTTCTAAGACCATTATTCTACCTATCATTATTCTATCAATCAGTACCAGAGACTGTAGACCATATATACATTTATATTTGAATTGTATAATCCTATACATTTAGAGAAGGCCTCACGAGAAAGCTCTAAAGGAAAGTGATTAACAATTATGGTTATATTTGAACATGCACACTACAGTATCAAAAGGCAACTGTCAGTGTGCATGTCATCAGGTCACTTCATCACACCCTTGCAAAAAATTATTTTTTGTGAGTTTTGTTGACCAACGATTTTTAGATTGCATGTTTTTTAGCTATTTATAGATGATTTTGATTTCAAACAACCCAAAGGTGGCAATCTGCTGTCACTTTTCTGGCAGTGAATCATAGCCTCAGACATTGTAATGATTCTCCTGCCAGTCACTTCACAATTGGCTGAAAATACCTAAACATGTACAGAATAGAACTACTTCTTAAAAACTGATACAAATCTGAATCATTTTGCATGAGAGATCCTACATGGCCTACACCTACATAGCACACTGATAGTAGTTATACCATTTTTTATTTACCTATAGAGTGCAGAAACCAGAGTGAGTACAGTGTAGAATGGTATGATTTTGATGTTTTTTGCTATTTGTGTTGACATCTCTGAAAACAAATCAGAAGAGCTGGGTCTTGTGATGCTCCTATACAAAGCAGAAATATAGAAATATATACAGTGACTGAGGCTAGAGATCTTCTAAACGAGTGATTTTGAAATCAAAATGTATTATTCAACAGTGCTAAAAGCAATAAAACCTACCTAGGGTGCCAAATATAGTCAGAAAAGTTGCTTTGATGCACAAGCTTAATATAGATTGTTGTCCTAGAAGATAAACTAGTTTGGTTGTGTTTTCATCACTTACAGTGGGTACGGAAAGTATTCAGACCCCTTTAAATTTTTCACTCTTTGTGTCATTGCAGCCATTTGCCAAAATCAAAAAAGTTCATTTTATTTCTCATTAATGTACACTCAGCACCCCATCTTGACAGAAAAAAACAGAAATGTAGAAATTTTTGCAAATTTATTAAAAAAGAAAAACTGAAATATCACATGGTCATAAGTATTCAGACCCTTTGCAGTGACACTCATATTTAACTCTCATGCTGTCCATTTCTTCTGATCCTCCTTGAGATGGTTCTGCTCCTTCATTGGAGTCCAGCTGTGTTTAATTAAACTGATTGGACTTGATTAGGAAAGGCACACACCTGTCTATATAAGACCTTACAGCTCACAGTGCATGTCAGAGCAAATGAGAATCATGAGGTCGAAGGAACTGCCCAAGGAGCTCAGAGACAGAATTGTGGCAAGGCACAGATCTGGCCAAGGTTACAAAAGAATTTCTGCAGCACTCAAGGTTCCTAAGAGCACAGTGGCCTCCATAATCCTCAAATGGAAAAAGTTTGGGACGACCAGAACTCTTCCTAGACCTGGCCGTCCAGCCAAACTGAGCAATCGTGGGAGAAGAGTCTTGGTGAGAGAGGTAAAGAAGAACCCAAAGATCACTGTGGCTGAGCTCCAGAGATGCTGTAGGGAGATGGGAGAAAGTTTCACAAAGTCAACTATCACTGCAGCCCTCCACCAGTCGGGGCTTTATGGGAGAGTGGCCCGACGGAAGCATCTCCTCAGTGCAAGACCCATGAAAGCCTGCATAGAGTTTGCCAAAAAACACATGAAGGACTCCAAGACTGAGAAATAAGATTGTCTGGTCTGATGAGACCAAGATTGAACTTTTTGGCGTTAATTCTAAGCGATATGTGTGGAGAAAACCAGGCACTGCTCATCACCTGCCCAATACAATCCCTACAGTGAAACATGGTGGTGGGAGCATCATGTTGTGGGGGTGTTTTTCAGCTGCAGGGACAGGACGACTGGTTGCAATTGAAGGAAAGATGAATGCGGCCAAGTACAGAGATATCCTGGAAGAAAACCTCTTCCACAGTGCTCAGGACCTCAGACTGGGCCGAAGGTTCATCTTTCAACAGGACAATGACCCTAAGCACACAGCTAAAATAACAAAGCAGTGGCTTCGGAACAACTCTGTGACCGTTCTTGACTGGCCCAGTCAGAGCCCTGACCTAAACCCAATTGAGCATCTCTGGAGAGACCTGAAAATGGCTGTCCACCAACGTTCACCATCCAACCTGACAGAACTGGAGAGGATCTGCAAGGAAGAATGGCAGAGGATCCCCAAATCCAGGTGTGAAAAAGTTGTTGCATCATTCCCAAGAAGACTCATGGCTGTACTAGCTCAAAAGGGTGCTTCTACTCAATACTGAGCACAGGGTCTGAATACTTATGACCATGTGATATTTCAGTTTTTCTTTTTTAATAAATTTGCAAAAATTTCTACATTTCTGTTTTTTTCTGTCAAGATGGGGTGCTGAGTGTACATTAATGAGAAATAAAATGAACTTTTTTGATTTTGGCAAATGGCTGCAATGACACAAAAAGTAAAAAATTTAAAGGGGTCTGAATACTTTCCGTACCCACTGTATTAAGTATAGGAGACATGACGTGATATAAGTGTATAAGATAAGGTACAAGTCAAAATCAAGAAAAGTAAGATTGAGGGGGCCGTGCACTGACCAAGATATTATTAAATATATACTTGTGCCAATATTTTCCCAGCTAAACTCAGTCTAGAAGCCCCTTCCACTATTAGTAGGAAGTCAGTTATGATTGTTCTCAGCCCTACCAGATCAACAATATAGGCTGTGTGTGTGTAGGTGTGTCAATGTGTTATATACTATAGGCTATATAGACTACAATGCTGCAATATTAGCAAACTCTGACAATGGCTGTATGAATTTGTTTCATCATGCAGGTTAATAAATGTTGCGCTCACATATGGAAGAAATTGTCAAAGCTGGCAGAGGCACTATATTAAAATATTTTTATTATATTTCAGAATACAGGCTATAACCGTCACAAAAAGATTTTCATTAGGCCTTGGTGCACCTTAAACGGAGCTATCAGAACTGTTATAAAATGACCCCTATACTATGACAGACAGTTTCAGAAAAGAATAATGGAGACCAACAAGGAAATGACACTTCAAGGACACTTTCACTTCCAGCACATCCTGCTTGGTGACATACTGTTGTTTCATAGACTGAGGATGCCAGTCATACAACTGGCCCAGGTTTCAGAGAACTAACACCCACACCAAATACCCTTGTGGGATGACAGTATTGATGTGGTGTGTCTGCCTCACTGCCATCTCCAGCGATGGCTACGGGCCTAACAGCTGACAGGCAAGTGCTTCCATGTGGAGATGAGTCATTTCAAATGTGGGGGTGCTGTTGCCATTTGAGCAAGACCCTTTGATAGCAGGCTTGTGACTGCACACAGTGATTGAGTATGGTTTACTCCGAATGATTTTCTTTGCAAAACACTGAGCTTCACTTGGATTGGCCTTCAGATAGATGGGAAACAGTTTATATTAACAATCTAAATCAAGTCAAATTAAATAACATTTCTCAGAAAAAAAACAAGCAAACTTAGCTTTAACCTAAAAAAAAAACAAAAAAAAACAAAAAAAACAAATGCTAAATATGCTCACCAAGACCCTTTGGCATGATCCCACTGCTGTCTGCAGGATTCACAGCCCAGTAGTAGTACTTCAGTGTATGCATGACCTGAAGCACTGTGCCCACACGACGTATTGTACTGTAGATGGTTGCTGTACCAATGAACTCAGCAGACAGGTATGTGTACAGAGAGAGCTGTACCTGGAATGGGAACACACACATATAAAAGTATTCATGTTATTAATTGCATAGTATTGTAAGTATGAGTATATACAATGAAGGTGAACCTTATACTGTACCTTTTTAGATAAAACAAGACGTTTTACTGTGGTTGATTACAAGCACTTAGCCTATTATCATGGCAGGTGTATGGTAGTTATGGCCACTGACCCTATATGACTTGGTTTCATAATCGTCACAGTGACTCTCTGTTCAGTAATGATTAGCATGACTGCTGTAATTAGCAACAGAGCTGCCGTGACAAGAATCCTAATCCCAACAGTCATTCCAGCACTAAATACCAAGGTCTTTTTCCCATATGTCATAAATTAAAGAATATTAAACTAGTCAAATGTGAGTTACGATGAAAGAAGGCACTGTGGTTATGATGTGAACATGATGTGATATGGTTTGAGATTGCTGAAATGAAGCACTGAAAATAACAAAACACAATTTGCTGGTAATGTAATTTCAGAACAGAAAAGTAAAATGCACTCACAAAATCTTATTTGTCTCAGAGGACAAGGCCAGTGGGCCCATCTAATTAATGCGTATTGCATGGTGCCATCATTCACACAGCTGGCTCTCTGTCTCCTGTGCAGCTTGAGGATGGAGACAGGAAATGTGGACTTTGTGCTATGTCTTAAGAGAAGGGGCCAGTGTAGCTCTCTGTCCCAAAGTATCTAAAAGTGATCCAACACACTTCATTACCTCATTGTTCCACTCATTTTTTCCTGCCACTTTTCCTATGCTCTATTTTGGAATGAGCGACACTGGCAAGCCTCCAATCACTTTTGTAATTATTTTCTACTTTTATTTATTCATGGTTTGGTCCCACCAGCAACATTCCTGAGGTAAATGTATTTGCCACACAAACTAAGCTTCTCTAACACCTCATCCTGTTTTTGCATGGGTCATTATTTAAAAACTAGGGGAAGACACTCAAACTCAACATTTCAAAAGTGTGATTAGGTTAAGGATCTAAATGTTTTATAAGGATTAAATATTGTAACATTAAAGAATCCCTTCTTCAATTGACTTAATTCTTTGCAGGCACCTGGCAACTGTTTGGTAAATGTCAGCTGAATCTATACAAAATAGTCACCTGTATTTCCTATGTAACACATGTTAGGATTTGAATTTTAGCTCTAGTGTTAAAAAAAGTAATAATCGTGCAAAGCATATCTAAAACCTTCTGTGGTAAAAAGCTCTTCATGTGCATCCACTACAGTCTGATCTCATGCAACGACACCTGTCCTTCATGGGCTGAGTTACATGCAGGAACTCACCTTGGCAGGGGTGTGGATCCAGATGGCAGCATTGAAGAGGATGTGGTCACAAAGCTGCTTCAGCAATGGTGCCCCATGTGTCAAACCATCCAGATACTTTGCAAAGGAGAGGAATTGCTCTAATACAGCTCTGGTGATGTGTACACGTGATGACTGTAGGAATGTCACATAAAACAAATCATCATCTTTCCATGCCTGTTCTGCTGTTAGCATGTATCCTCCCTAATACTGATTGCATCATGGAGTGCATTAAGACAGGTACTAAGGTAAATGGCTCTGTGCAAATAGAAAACAAAACTAAATACTGCAAAGAAGAGAGCGGTAACTGTATTAGCTAAGTTAGAGGATCACTGTGTTTTGTGTATTCTACCTATGTACTGTGCAGCAGTCTAGCTTGTTGGTATGTGATAAATTGTGTCATGTTGTCCTAGTGCTGAACCTAAAAAAAAATGTTTGACCAAAATCAGAGTATACTGTAGATGCTTGACTTTGCAGAGAATTTCACTTTGACCAGTACCCATTACTGCTCCTGTCGGGCACGTGTTTTTTGCCGAGGTGGGGACTTGGTGAGGGCAGGAAAGAGGAAAAAATGAAGGCACAGGGAGAGGGGAAGGTGTGGCATAGACAGATCATGAACAGATGGTGCGATACGTGAAAGTGTGAAACCTGGCAGCGGGAAGAAAGAAAGAAAAAAAAAAAAACTGCAGCTCTCAGGTGCCGACTCTGTCTGGCTGTTAGTTAACAGCAGCTGAAGCCAGCAGGCAGGCAAGTCACTGAGTGACAAAGTGGAGTCATTTCTCAAAACCCCAAAAGAGTCAGCACTCTGGGGAGGCCAGCAAGCTGCTAGATCTGCATCACAAAATGGGTAAATAAAGACTGCTGCAGAAAGAGGTATAAACCAAGGAGGGAAAGTGGAAGAGAAGTTGTCTGATGGTGTTCTTTTTCTCACTCTGTTTGGTTCAAAGACACAGTCAGGACTCTGCTACAGGCAATGGAAGATCAGACCATCACCACTGGATGGAGTAATCATACCAGATGCAGTGCACCATGAGAGTGGGGACAGCAATTTACATTTAAAACCACACGGCTTTTCCAGTGAACAAACATGCATGTCAGGGTATGAATTCTCATTTAATTTAATCAAGAAGGAAAATGAAGAGGCATATACATTTTGCAAATAACTGTACAAAGTGGAGATTAAATGTATTATTAGGTGCAAATAAAACTGTTTTTGTGTAGTGCTGAGTGAGTGCAGTGAAATCAGTTAATTTGGGAACAGCCAGTTCCTGGGAAGAGATGTATCCACCCACCTTCTCTAGCAGGTATCCAATCACCAAAAAACCTTTTCCTCCTAGCATCTGCTCCTGCATGGCCACAGAGCTCTTAAGCAGCTCAACCAGAAAGGCCAGGAGAGTGGCACTGCAAAACAAGGAGATACAGCATCTCACGCAGAGATAAAATGCCCGTCTATTAATATACTCATCAGGTGGTGAAGAAGTTATTCTATAAACTACAAAAGCATGAGGAGAGATAGAAGGCAGAGTGAAAAAACAAGGTAATTTTCAAAGGAAGTTTGCAATCAGCTAGGAACCCTAGCTGACCACTTTCATCTCTCTTCAATTCAGAAGAAAAGGTTGGCTCACTGTGCTCTCTAGACACAAAGTGGTCTGGGAGTGAGTTATAACAGGGTGTGTATGTATGTGTATTTGATTTGCAGGGAGGTTGAAATGGGCAACTCAGTACATTGAAGGCAATTTTTTTTTCCTTAGTTGAAGCCTCTGGCTGAGTGACAATGGTGCTCGGTGACACTTCTTAATCGGCTTTCCCTCACATCCTCTAGTGGACTTTCCTTTAGCGCAACAATCACAAGGACACAATCATTCCTGTGCAGGCTTGTCCATAGCACATGCATACAAGTGAATGTTAACTTCACCCTGCTGTGTGTCTTCTCCGTTTGTACTTGCACCTCTCTCGCTACTGCTTCAGCTTTTCTATAACTGAGCAAGAGGGAACACATATAAAGGACTGGGTGAATGTCAACTCTGTGTGCTCTTGGTTTAGCCTCTGATCCTATGCTACAAACGCAGCTTCCTTCTGCTCTTCCTTGGCAGAGCAGTAGTGACTGGTGTTACCAGAACTGCTTGGAATCCAATGTGCCACAATGTAACATGAACAGAGATGTTTATTCAAATTGTTTTTTTGTTCCATTGCTGTTTGAGGATACAGTTGAAAACAGACACAGCAGATCCACAGTCATTGTAGAAAGTTAATTGTTGCAGAAACTTTAAACACCTGGGCCCAGCAGGCTTTAGAAGGACTCTAAAAGCTAAGGCAGGGACAAAGAGCAAGTGTTGCAGAGAGTTACATAATGTAAGGGAAAGACCCTCAACATGCAGACAGAGAGAAAGAAGGAGAGAGCAGAGATGAGAGGAAACTACAGAGGCAGAGAGCGATGGGCATTAGGGGTTTGTGCCGCTGTGTGGCCACTCCTGCATCTAGTCATACTGCTGTGACTCAACTAACACAGGATTAGAGCACAGCTCAGTCTCCATTCCAGGGCACAGCGGAGAAGCTTTAGACTGGCCAGCTCATGATGATGGGAGAGTCTAAACCAGAAAGTAGAGATGATAATGAAAACTCCACTACAGTTTAACCAAAGCTGGTATCATAAGAAGGCAATGGTGTATAAAAAAATCCCCAAAATCCGGGTGTAATAATCACTCATATAACCACAATGTTTGCTTGAAAAATAATTTCCGGACGTTAAGATCGCCAACATGCTATGTATCATGCATGACATCAGCAGAGAGCCCACTCATCATACACAACTGTATTCTGTGTCTGGCTGCATTTAACAAAGCACCTGCTCACTGCTGTTTTTGTAGCATTCTCACTTCCTGTGCTCTGTTTTTTTAATCACTTCAGCCTTTTCCTCTTGTTCTGTCACAAACAGCCTCATACACAAGTCTAACAGTGTTTAGGATTACAGGATCAAAAAATAATAATAATATTTGCAATAATGCCAAACTGAGCATTCATCACAACTAATGCATAATGTCTAAGGTATTCACTTAGACATCCAAAAGTAAAATTGTCATGTACAGTAACAATATTTCTACTTCTTACCACACGGACGTTTCCACCTGGCTGTCATTCAGCTGATGGTAGTCCAGCTGAGCAAAAAGTGGAAAAAGCACCTGGATACCACCAATGGAGTGGATGGCACTGTGAATGGAGTGAGTCACTGTGGCTTTCACATCCTGTGAGGATAATACAAAAACACACAACTTTATAACAGCATTTTAAAACAAAGCAACAGTAGTATATACATACAGATTAAGAGCCAGCGTTAAATAAAATCTGACCTGTAGCATAAGGGCATGGGGAGAGTGCACAAAAATGGAGACATTTTCTTTAGGCAAGGACTCCAGGCAGAGCTGTGCATCAGTGGCTTTGGCATTATAGGTGAATGCGATGGAGCTTGCCAGCTTGCCATCATACAACACTTGCTTGTGATGCTCTGCTAAATGGATGTCACTCTCTGACTTGAACTTAAATGTGCTCTGGAAGAGAAGAAAAAAAGAGGGCAAATTATGGAGCAATAAAGAAACGGGTCAGGAGAGTGAATGAAAGATTGAGTCGCTCTTTCGTGCACATGCACCCGATCACTGTCTCTTGGGTGTTATCTTTTAATTATAACGTGATTAAAGAATTTTCATTTAAGAATGAAAAATGAAAGGAGGATTTTTTTTAAAATATTTGTAGAGGTCAGGATCTTCACTCACTGTTAACATAATAGCTATGTTTACATAGTTTATGACTAGATAAATAGGTAATTTGTTTTAATTTGTTCAAGCTGAAGCCTTTATTGTAGGATTTGGCTGTGTGGGAAAAGACCATCTTCAAGTTCTACTGCAGAGCACAATGTTTAGATAAACAGCAGATGATAAGGAGGATCAAAGTTGCTTTGATTCCACAGGTGATTGTCTTAATTTAACTCAGCCACGTATGCATGTCTGTTTGAAACAATTTCAAGCCAAGCACGGTCACTGCTGAATTCTCAAAACAATATGCTGAAATGGAGAAAGGCTGCAGAGAAAGAGCACTGATTTATTTAGAACACATGAAATATTTTACAGTTTAATTTAACAATTTAATTTGCACTGAGACATTCATCTATAACCCTTACAGCAATTTTTATGTATGCTTTTGCTTTTAAGTCTCATGAATATCAAATGAAATCCACTAGTGACCTGTTAATTACAATGATGAATCCATTATTTCTTTTATAATCCTGTCTTATATGTTTTTAATTTTAGCACTGGAATTTTATTATGCTTTCACTAACGTGTCTCAAGACATTCTCATACGAGATCCATCAGGAAAGTGGCTCAGCAAAATATTTAATATAGCTAAAATAACAAATAATACTGATAAAAGACTAGATTTAATTTATTCAATTTGTTGACAGATTAGCTGAATTAATCTGTCACTGTGTGAATTGAGTTTGCTCAATGAGGAAATCAATTCCTCTGATCAGAGTGGTTGAATTATTAATTAATAAGGAATGTTTTTCCTTCCCTCTCTGACTCCTGGGCACTGAGCGGATGGTGATAAGATAAAGTGAAGCTGAACAGAACAGAACAGACCAGAACAGAAGTAACAGGGAGAAAACAACCATCTGGTCCCAGAAAGACTGTAGAGAAATGCAGTATGTTATGCAACACAAGCAAACAGGGTTCAGGAACCTGCCTAAATCTGATGCAGGTTTCAATTGTACAATGACTGTGTGTTTGATTCTGAATACCTCTGAAGTGCAGAATTATAAGCAGACGAAAAATAACTCAATGTGTTTGATTTTGTTCTGTGTATTGCATGACTGCTACAAATAAGGAACAACACTACATTTAAATTTGTTTGTATAGAAACAGTATCAATTTTTAATATAACAAGTTTTCTGAACGTAGAACTTCATCCTCTGGGATCCAGGCAAGTTGATTCTATTTCCAGACAAAATCAATTGAAACCCTTGTATATTGACTGGCACTATATCAGGTGCCGGGCAGTATTATTCTAGCTAGAGTTTTACAGTAAAGCTGCAGAAAGATAGAGGACTGGGCCACAGAAATTCAGTGGCACATCTCTTTTCACTCAGATGATAAAAAAGCATTAGTGGTACTCTGTTCATCTACCATGATTCACACAGGTCCACACAGGAGTATGTGTCTCATCATGTAGCCTCTAACACCCCTTAAATGTTCCTACTCATGGAAGCCAAGTTACAGTGCAAGAAATAACAAAATGCAGTGCCCTGCACTTTAGTCTGAGTCCTGCTGCAGTGTGAAAGTAATGCTCTCATGGGTTTTGGCTAACAATCCCTGTAGCGTGACAGCATCATTTCACAGGCCAGCCAGTCAAATAAAAGAATTAATGATTCCCTCTGTCCTCTCTTCTCTGAAAGGTAAGTTTAACCTTAATCCAATAGCTATAGATATTTAAAATTAGTCATATTTAAACGTTTTATTATCACTGTCAATATGCTACAAGTATGTTTGCAGTACTATTTTTTTTTTTTTTAATGTTAGTCAACAGAATGTTTTGCTAATTGCAATACAGCTAATTTTAAACAGGTTACCCATTCTCTCACTACACTGTCTTGAATGAAGAAAGTCTTCTTCATGTGAGTAGGACTTTCTGCCAAACGTGTATTTTGATTCAAATGAAAACAGCATTTATATTTTTCTATTCTAGGGCCTTGTGGGACTGTACACTTTCTTGTCATAACTGAGAAAGTTGTTGCTCCATTGACAGCTTGGACACATTTACAGGCAGGTAGACTTACTACAAACAGGCTTACATTTGCAGGTATATGTGTAGACTTGCACAGCATCTCTGATAGCTTTGACATTTATGAGTTTGTCCTGTAATGTTCTCCATCAGCTATTTCATTACATTCATTACATGGTCCGTACACAGTGATTAAATTTGTCTTCCCTTACAAGGGAGAACCAGGATTGTGCAGGACCCTCAGTCCCCTCTATAGCAATCTGTGGTGGATACTGCAGAGCAGTGTTGCCACAGATTCAATGGGCTGATCTGCCTCATGTAGAATGTAGAATATGGTAGTGATGATAGAGGACAAAGACAAAAACATCCAAGTGCCTCATATGAGAAGACATAAAGTCAAGTTGTTTTGACCAGTCAACTTGGCGACTAATATGTTGTGTTCAGTAAAGCTGTCATTGAATATTGCTGCCACAGATCATACTTTAGAAATTCAGACCTGACTTTTCCCAGAGCTGTAAAGCAATAAGATTAAATGAGATTATCCAGATTAAACTCAAAAAGAGGACTTGTTAAAACTTCTCTGCTGAGTTGTGGGTAGTTGTATTGGATAGTACCTATATTCTTCACCCCATGTACACAGAAATGCAAGGCAATTCCATTGTATGAATACTCCAGCCCACAATTGCTGAGGCTTTCACCAGGCTTAAGAACATTGTTACAACTGAAGTGATGAATAACCGTATATGACAGTCAGCTGTTCTCTGCCTCTGTAAACCCACCACTGTCCCTTGATGTTATCTGTGGCTGGTAATGTTTAAAGTCATTCATAGAAATGTCAATATACAGTAGAAGTTGTTTGATAGTTTAAATGCAATAACCAGAAGTCAATTTCAGTTCAGAGTGTAATTTCACATACAGCAATATAAAAAAGTCCAGGGAACAGATTCTTCTAACAGGTCTGTTGGGTTTACAACCATAAATCATAATATGCAGTAGAAGTAGTAGCCCTAGGCAGCAATAATATCTGCATTTCATAACTGGAAAAGTTATAGTTACATTCAATACACTATGAGAGCAAGGGAAAGTGTGTCAGACATCAAACAGATAAGAGGACAACTCACTGACCTCCCTCCTCAACTCACCTGGCTGGCTCTATTATACTTGCCATTACAAACACCATTCACAGCTTCATCAATTGTGGGTAATTGTCTCTCTGGGACATGTTTTTCATTATTTTGAAAAGTTTGCAGGATTGGTCCGCTGTGTGTTACCTCTCTAAAAGGAGGTCTAAAACCACAATTAAGGAGGGAAATGGCAAGTCACCAGCCATTAGCGAAAAAGATCAAACAATGAGTTCTCTTGGGAATCTCCAGGCATTCATAAGCCTAGCTGAAATCACAAACATCTATCTCAGAGTCTTCAACAGTGTATGCTTTACTTAGTATCTCCCTGACCTCACACTACAAAATATTATTTCTTCCTGCCATAAAGAAAAGCCTAAATTTGTCTTAACAGCAGTTAGGACTTGAGAGCAACTATAACTAAGTATAAGATGGCCAGAGATCTGTCTGAGACACATCTGCGTTCAAAGCCTATTTGGGGTCGTTCCTCAAATTGTGACAGCGTGCAGGGCTTAACACTAAAGAAACTGCAGTCGGGACCAAATGTGAAACAGAGAGACAGAAAGAGATTAAACTAATGGCACAACCAAATATTTAGAGTGATTGGAATTTTTAATACACAGTGAATAAAAAAAATATATAATTTAAATTTAAAAAATGTGCAAACCAAATATTTTGTCACTATATGATAAACATTTGCAGCTGAATCCCCTACTGGGTAGGTCAGCATCTTTCTAAATTCACAATGTTTTGGTCTTTTTCAGGAAGCATGGGAGTGCTGCACCTGCTGCAGCTGATATAAGTCGGGCGAGGACTCGATCCCCTCAGAATATCTGCTGCTTTCCTCCATCTATTGTGCCATTATTCCCCAGAAGTAGGTAATTTATGCAGCCATTTATCTGTGAGGAGAAGCATCTCTCCCAGGACAGAGACACAAGGAACTGTGGCAGGGCAGTACTGGCCATTGATTCCAGAAATTGATAGCTGATGCAGACTGTTTGCATGTAATTTAATTTAGTCACCCTCAAGTACATACCTTATAGCCGGGTCCTAGCTGATGAATTGCAAATATCTGTGCAGGATTGAGGGCTTCACTAAACACATAGACAGCTCCTAGCTGCCCACAGAACACTCTGTTAGCGTCTGCTGTCTCTGAGGACCCAAGGAAGCACTTATCATAACTCTGCAAACAGACAAAGAAAAAAAACAGAAGAGGCTACATTTCATTACATTTTATCCTTTATGAGTAAAGAAAAAAATACCCAAATTGACACACAGCTGAATGAGACAACAAGCAATAAGAAAAAAGTACAATATTTATACAATGTATGTTTTTATTTTTGCCTAAACTGTATTTTCAAGGTAACAATCCAAAACAACATCCTCTTCTGTGTTGTGTCTATGTCTACCATGACACATCCCTAATGAAAAGACAAAAAAAAAAATAATAATAATAGCCCTGACTCGAAGATATAAAATTTCAATATAACTCCAGGGATAATAAGAATATGTTCTGTGCTTACATTCAAGATAACAGTGAAGAATAACTTACAAAAGCAGCAGCTAATTGCATAACAACTTAAGAAACAGCCAATATAGAAACTTATATAGGTTGCACCGGGAAAGAAAGCCACTATATTTTATTATAGAAAATTCAGAATCTGGCTCAAGCTTGTATTACATTTAACCCTGTGAGAAAAGCCACCCAACTTAATTTATGTGTGATATGATTCCTTTTTTTAAGAATCATGTATTAAATTAGTTATCAAGACTTAACTTTAGTACAACCTGTAAATTGCCATTAAAAGGATAGAAATAATCTATAATATTTTTAAGAGAGTTGGCTAACAACACTGTGACAGAAGAAAAAATAACATTTGGGTTTTAAAATTAGAACCTCATTAGCAGAGGAAAGCAAAGATAAAAAATATAAACATGATACAAATGATCAGTGTGTCAAACGTACAGCAATGTCATCCTTTTTAGCTTCTTCATAGGTAGAAACTCACCAGTCAAGCTGTTTGCTTACAATATTTTCTGTGCAGTTCACCAGTTACATAACATTGTTGTTTTAATGGATGGATAATCATCTTGACCCAAAAATGGTAAGCTGCAAGGGGGTAAAATAGTGTCTAATCTGGTATTTTGATGTGGTTTTGTGATAATTTTACACCACCTCATATACAATTTTTACATATTGCTCATTGAAATAAGTTACTGTAATCTACAAAATTTCTCCTGGGTTGTGACTGGAGATTTCTAGTGTCTTTCTGTAGTCATCACATGCAAATGTACGTATGAAGCACACCTTTCAGAAATATTTTTTCTCAATGAGCAGTACTGAAGATTTATATACTTTTTTCCTTTCGCAATTTTCAAATGTTCAAAATGTTAATATGTCAGTCTGAGTCACTTACATGCTAGTAAACATCAAAACTATAAATACAAGATAACAACAGTCAAGATGAGTAAAAAGCAGAGTACTTACATCGTTTGTGTTGACATGCCATGCCATGTCTCCATAAGAAACAAGCTGCCCATTAACATAGCATCTGATTTCACTGTTCCTCCAGCGGCTGTAGATGTGAACGATGCTGATCATGTACCACTGAGGGTAAAAGTCAGATGGTAAACATTTAATCCATAAGCGAGAGAACAAATCACTTATTAAGTGGGCCATTATAGGTCTTCATATCTACATAAATATAAAAAATACAATGAGGTTTGATTTATGATTTCCAATATTTTTGGTCTGTTCTCCAATTCATTACTTTCAAAAGGTGTCAATTCAGATCAACCTCACAGTTACTGGAAAGTCACGGCCATGAGGTTAGCTACCTAGTGTTCCGAAATCTGTAGTGGAATACAGTAAATAATAGATCAGAGGAAAGGTTAAGAGGAAGCAAGACAACTCATTTGTCATTCCACACAAAGCCAGGTCAGATGCATTTTCAAGGATGAAACGCTAACAAGAGCCAGAGAGGTGACTTTAAAAGACGTCATGTCAAGTGGCTACAAAAAAAAAAAAAAAAAAAAAAAAAAAAAAATTCAGGAGACACTATCGGATACATACAAAAATGCACTGACCTCTAATAAATGCCACTGATCACAAATAAATGTTAAGAGGGGGAAACATAAAGAGGGGGTGATTATATTTTTTAACATGCAAACTGTGACTGATTTGTCCTCATGTGACTCTTAGAGTGAAAAACTGAAGAAGAATAAAATTTATGTACAAGAGCCTCGCCATCATTAAAGTAGCTTTAACTCAACATGCAACTGAAACCCCCCGGGGTTTCTGTCCGATCCATCCACCCATCTATCCATTATATACCGCTTATCCTGAAACATTAAGGGTCACAGAGGGGCTGGAGCCAACCCCACAGTAGGGAGGGGCAACTACTAAAACATAGTGACAGACAAACACCCACACTCACATTCACACCTAGGGGCAATTTAGAGAGTTACCAATTAACCTAATCCCAACCTGCATCACTTTGCGGTGTGGGAGGAAGCCGGAGTACCTGGAGAAAATCCATGCAGACATGGGGAAAGCATGCAAACTCCACACAGAAAGACCCCAGGAACAAATGACGCTCAGCCCTGGAACCTTCTGTCTGTGAGATGACATTGCTAACCCAGGTTTCTGTGCTGTTGTTTTCATATTAGGATTAGAAGATATTGATAAGCCATAATAAGTAAAACAGCATTTTAAAGCAGCTAAGAAAACCTAGCCAATATATATACAGACAGCACAGAGGTTTGCTGACAACAACAGATGGGCCTGGACTGAAAAGATTTTCTCAGTACATCGTTTCTAACAGTTAAAAAAAAAGAGTCAAGAGCTTAAAGCCATTCAGATGTTCTCAGTTCTCTATATCAGAAGAGGAAGAAGATACTTTATTAATCTCCAAGGGGAAATTACAGCAGTTATTCTAATTTAAAGTTATTAAATTTAATATTATTTAAATTATATTAATTAAAGTGATTAAAGTAATAAAGTAATTAACTTGTATGTAGAAAAGTAATAAAGTAATTATTTTTGGGGGTTTGTGTTTGTGTGTGTGTGTGTGTGTGTGTGTGTGTGTGCACGTGTGTTTTTGTTTATATTGCGGAATTATAGAGTCTTATGGCTGTGGACAAAAAAGACTTCCTGAATCTCTCAGTCTTGGCTTTGGGGGGAATTAGTCTGTGGCTGAATCAACTTCCCATTCGCCACAGTTCCTCATGAAGTGGGTGGACAGGATTGTCCAGTATGGAGTTGATTTTGTCCACCATCCTCCTCTCTGCCACAGCCTCCAGACTGTCCAGTTCCAGTCCAACAACAGATTTTGCCTTCCTGATCAACATGTTTAGTCTGTTGGCCTCACCAGCCTTGATGCCACCTCCCCAGCACACAACTGCAAAGAACAGTGCACTCGCTACTACAGACTGATAGAACATCTTCAGTAGCTTGTTGCACACACCAAAAGAACAGAGTCTCTTGAGGAAGAACAGTCTGCACTGTTCTTTCATGAAGAGTGCATTTGTATTGTTTGACCAGTCCAGTTTGTTGTTAATGTGGACTCCAAGGTATTTGTAGGAGTCCACAGTCTCCTAGGATGGAGAAAGGGACTGGGCTCTTCCACCAAGTCCACCACCAGTTCTCTGGTTTTCTTGATATTGAGCTTTAGACAGTTGTTGTTACACCAATCAACAAAGCTTTTTATCAAGTGTCTGTATTCCTCATCGTTATTGATGCATCCAATGATGGAAGAGTCATCAAAGAACTTCTGGAGGTGACAGGTTCCTGAGTTGTAGCGGAAGTCAGAGGTTTAGAGTGTAAACAGGAATGGTGCCAATACAGTTCCATGGGGTGCACCGGTGCTGCTCATCACCACATCAGATATGCAGCTATCTAAGCGAACAAACTGTGGCCGCCCAGTGAGGTAGGCTTTGATCCATTCTACCATGTCCGCGGGAACTTCCATATCCTGCATCTTTCCACTTAGCAGGTGGGGCTGAATAATGTTGAAAGCACATGAAAAGTCAAAGATAGGTAGCAGACTTAGTAGCAGACTGTTGTCTAACTACGGGCTTGTATACCGGTACTACATATATTAAGTTGTGGTCTGATCCACCAAGTCGGTGTAGGGCTGAAGTGCTGTATGCCTCCTTCACATTGGCATAAAGGAGATCAAGAATCTTATTTTCTTGTGTTGCACAGTCCACATACTGTTTGAAGTTGGTCAGAGCTCCCGAAATACTGACATGGTTAAAATCCCCATTAATTACTATAAGGGCACTGGGGTGTTTTGTTTGGAGACCAGTGACAACCGTGTGGATGATGTCACATGCACTCTGTGCTGCAGCTGATGGAGGAATGTAAACAGTCACAACAATGGCGTGTGAAAACTCACAGGGCCTCAGTCCAACCACCAACAGCTCAATGTCTGGAGTACAGATACAGTCTTTCACTGTTACATGTCCAGGGTTGCACCATTTGGAGTTAACAAAAACAGAGAGACCACCTCCTCTTTTCTTGCCGCTCTGTTTCCCTCTGTCTGCTCGCACTAGCAAGAACCCAGGCAGTTCAAGCGAGCTGTCCGATATATTTTCATGCAGCCAGGTCTCGGTGAAGCAAAGCAAGCTACACTCTCTAATCTCGCTGGCTGCTAGCTAAAGCTGTAAGTTCATCCACTTTGTTGCAGAGTGACCTCACATTCCCCATAATAATTTTTGGGAGAAATGGTTTAAATCTCCTACGTTTTTCTTGATGCTTCACTCCTGCTCTGCAGCCCCTACTGCGCCTCCTCAGGTTTGGGGGATTTCAGGTTTTATACCAAGAAGCATAGACAGAAGTATAGATGCAGTTGCTACAGAAACATATTTTATGATGCAGTTTCCATAAAATCCATATTTCTCTCCACAGGAATTAGAAGATCCCAACTCATCCACTTTCATCCATTATCAGAGTGAAAGCATAGATCTTGACTTGACTTGGATCAGTAAAAAAAACTTGCAAAAAACAAACAGAGGTGCTGCTGTAACAGGCTGCCACCTAACTGTCTTTTCTTAGTTCATTTTCAGTGCAATATATTTAACGCTAGCTTGCTAACTATGTTAACTCAACTTTGGACTTGCAGACCAATGGATGCAACCTGGCCCCAGAGAACAGGGTGACTCCAAACACTAACAACCAAGCTGGTCATAGTATGAACACTAGATAACACAGGCACAATTGCTCACAGAAGCAGGCACTAGGCTGTCCATCTCTTATGTGATTGTGTGCCCACTATTTATTGGTTTGACCTGAGAAGGACACTGCAAGCAGTCTAATGGAATTACTGCTGTCTGCACACAAAGGTAAGAACACTTAAAAGAGGATTCATGGCTGAGGGGAAGAGTGCAAGCTGCCCAAAGATAATTTAGAATGGCACTTACACGCAGATGTCTGAACCCACTATCAATTAAAAACTTAATTCAATATGTTTTATCTTCTAACAAAACAATGCCTCTGCTGTGGCAGTAGGAATGGAATCAAAAGGTGTTCCCAGGTGTTATGTGAACGCACTAATTGTTTGATACATGCTATGAGACAGCTTTCCTTCTCTGCAGGGAGTGGTATGCTACAGTGACATTGCATGCTAAATTAAGTTTCATTTTCTCATCTACATTTACATCCAATTACACCTGTAAGACTCCTCTGGGGGTCTTAAACACTTAAGGCCAACATGTAGATATACAGCTTTGTAATACCAATAAAACAACAGGTGGTGGGACCAGGAAGTCAGGGGGAAAAATAGCCAAAGTGCACAGTGATTTAAAAGATCAGGATATTTTCTGTTTGCTGCAAATTAATTCTGATGCCTTCATCTATTTCCTTTCAGCTCAGACCACAGTTATGCACATTTCTGGCAGTGGGGGTTAATATATCATATTTATAACAATATTCATGTTTAGATACGGCTTAGATTTAAGGTTGCTAATATGCATGGTATGAGTCTCATTATTTCACATCAACTGGTTACAAAAAATATTTATTTTAACACAAGAAGAACAAGAACTAAAAGAATTAAAATCAATATGAAGTCCATGTATATGAATCAGTTACATAGGTGTAAATAAAGCAAACATACAGTATATTCAACAATAGCAGGAACAAATGTTTGAAAATGAGAGCTATTCTTACCTTCCTAGGCTGAAAATCATACTTCACACAATGCTGGAAACCTTTTCCTTTAGACTTGAGTGATGTTATGATCAGGCAGTTACCAACAAAATGTGCAGAGTAGCCAACACCTTTACTGGTGCGAAAGCTGTAAACAGAGACATGCACAGAATGTCATAAACACAAAACTTGACAGGGTGAATATGTTTCTTTAATCAATAAGCAGATTAAAATGTATTGCTACATACTGAAGAGGAAGGTTATGCAGTCTGCATTTTTCTTTTTTGTACCTACTCTTCATGCCATATAATCCAATGACATCACAACAGTGGTCTGGTTCTTCATATTAACATTTGGGTTAACATAATGTTTGTGCTGTGCAGACATACAGTGTCTTGCAAAAGTATTCACCCCCCTTGGCATTGTTCATGTTTTGTTGCCTCACAACCTGGAAATAAAATGGATTGTTTGAAGGTTTGCATCATTTCATTTACAGAACATGTCTATAACTTTGAAGATGTGATTTTTTTTTTTTTTTGTGAAGGAAACAACGAATAGGACAAAATAACAGAAAACTTCAGCGTGCATAACTATTCACCCCCCTAAAGTCAGTACTTTATAGAGCCACCTTTGGCAGCAATTACAGCTGCAAGTCACTTTGGATAAGTCTCCATGAGCTTGCCACATCTTGCCACTGGGATTTTTGCCCATTGCTCAAGGCAAAACTGCTCCAGCTCCTTCATGTTGGATGGTTTCCACTTGTGAACAGCAATCTTCACAGATTGTCAATTGGATTGAGGTCTGGGCTTTGACTAGGCCATTCCAACACATTTAAACGTTTCCCCTTAAACCACTCAAGTGTTGCTTTAGCAGTATGCTTCAGGTCATTGTCGTGCTGGAAGGTGAATCTCCATCCCAGTCTCAACTCACAGGCAGATTGAAACAGGTTTTGCTCAAAAATATCCCTGTATTTAGCACCATCCATCTTTCCTTCGACTCGGATCAGTTTCCCTGTCCCTGCTACTGAAAAACACCCCCACAGCATGATGCTGCCACCACCATGTTTCACTGTGGGGATAGTGTTCTTGGGGGTGATGGGATGTGTTGGGTTTGCGCCAGACATAGCATTTTCCTTGGTGGCCGAAAAGTAACATTTGGGTAGTGGCCCACATGTCTTTGGCAAACTCAAAACGTGCCTTCTTATTTTTAACACTAAGCAATGACTTTTTCCCGGCCACTCTTCCATAGAGCCCAGCTCCATGGAGTGTACGGCTTATTGTGATCCCATGCACAGATACACCAGTCTCTGCTGTGGAACTCTTCAGCTCTTTCAGGGTTACCTTTGGTCTCTGTGCTGCCTCTCTGATTAACGCCCTCCTTGCCCAGTCTGTGAGTTTTGGTGGGCGGCCCTCTTTTGGCAGGTTTGCTGTGGTACCCTGTTCTTTCCATTTGAAGATGATGGATTTGATGGTGCTCCGGGGGATCATCAAACATTTGGATCATTTTTAATAACCCAACCCTGACTTGTACTTCTCAACAACTTTGTCCCTGACTTGTTTGGAGAAGTCCTTGGTCTTCATGGTGTGATGCCTCTTGCTTAGTGGTGTTGCAGCCTCTGGGGCCTTTCAGAAAAGGTGTGTTTATACTGACAGACCATGTGACACTTAGATTGCACACAGGTGGACTTCATTTCACTAATTATGTGACTTCTGAAGGTAATTGCTTGCACTAGAACTTTTGAGGGGCTTCATAGCAAAGGGGGTGAATACATATGCACATGTCAATTTTCTGATTTTTAATTTTTAAAAATTCTTTTTTATATATTTTTTTCTCATTTCACTTCACCAACTTAGACTTATTTAACTTATTTTGTGCAGATCCATCACATAAAATTCAAATTAAAAACACATTTAAATTACAGGTTATAATGTAACAAAACATGAAAAATGCCAAGGGGGGTGAATACTTTTGCAAGGCACTGTAAGTAATTTGCAGCAGTAACTGGCAAGCTGCTCTTAAAATTCTTATGAAAAATTACCATTTTACAATTAACTAGTCCAAATAACAAGTCAGAGCAGGAAAACACCTGACATGAAAGTACAGCAACTGCAATTGCAGGCACTGAATTAGCCACAAAATGACCAGTAGATGGTTACTCTTACCAGTGTCAATTCCCTTCACTACAATCTTCTTGGCTCCAGAAATAAAAGATAAATCATTTCAGCACTGAGGAAATGTAACAAAAACCGCTGTACAGTAGGAGCAAACCTGGCACAGCTCACACCCAGTGTACAAACACATTAATTCTCTGTTTTAGCCAAACATCTTTTTCACTGTTGACATGTACTCACTATATTCCAACACTCTTTAGGTCTATAGCAGTCTCCCATCTTCAAAGCCCAACTGCCCACCCTATTTCCCCAATTCTACCACCACCTACTGAGATCATAAAACAAACAGACCTCTTTGCCAAGACCAATAAAGACAGCATAGGGTTTTATATTGTGGGATGCTTGCAGGGCCCACACATAGTTACCACTGGGCCAGCCAAAATGCTCTAGTGAATAAGCCTGCATGTGATTATACATCAGGTGGAAAGCAGCAACCTTGGTTTGCTTCTGAAGATACAATTCTTTTTTGTTGTCTACATGTCTTGCCACTGAGCTATGAGGCCCTCAGAGCAATGCATAAACAGGATTAGCTTGGCATATCGCACCCTTGTTGTGACTCTGTCAGTAAGGAATTGCTGCCACATGAATACCAACAACTTTGCTTAGCCCATATTTACTTTTTTCTTTCTGATACTACACATCAAAGAAAGTCCTTCCATGGTTCCAGTCTTTCATTCCAACTATGTGATTCAGGTAAAGCAATGGCAGCCAGCAGAAAATAAACTGTTACAGTATCTCTCACCCTTTTTATCTTTATTTTCCACTCCCTCTTTCATTCACATCCACAACTCTTTTATATACCCCACTGTATTCTGTAATTTCCTCTAAAAACTCATCTCTTAAATGCACAGAACAGCAGCTGAACATCACTGCACTTGTGGGTTAGTGATTTTAGCACTAATTACCTACAAACTCTTGCAAGGTATTGTATGAGGGACTTATGTGGCAGATATTCATATCTAAATGAATACCTCCACACTGCCTCCCACTGCGGCAGACTCTCTTTGTTACAGCCAGTACCAGTTGCTATAGTTCATGTTTCTATGGGGTTTAGTCTGAAAAAATAATAATTCGCCCTTTCCCTATTATAATCCATAATTCAATTCAAATTGTCTAAAAAAAAAAATTTAATCCCTCTCACAACCCTCATTACATAAGTGTTGCCAGTGTGTGAGAAATTGTGTCTGTAAAACTAGTTTAACCTTGAAAAACAAGTTCCAGTCATAATCTGCTTAGATAGGAAATCACTGTAGGTCACAGAGTATCAGACAGCATATTGCTTTGTCAATAAAGCTGTGGTAGCTTTATAGGTCTCTGCTGAGAGAGGATGATTTCCAATACAAAGCTAACGCAATTATACTGATGAAAAACAGCAAAGTGTAATTTTCTTTGGTGTAATAATGTAGACTTAGAACACGTGCGAGAGAACTGAGAGTGTACTGGGGACAGAAACACGGAACACATATAATTGTGTTCTCACCAGTAGAGATATGGTTTGTCTTTGTCAGCATTGATGTTGTTCAAGGGATCCATTCTGAACCAGGTGTTAAATGTAAACCCATTCTGATAAGGCCACTTGGCAATTGGAGGTAAAGCAATGGCCTGGGACAAAAGACAAAAAGATAACAAATGACACAATTATGAGACAAACAGTTTTGAAACAAAAGGGTTATTCAGGTTGAAATTAAGCTACTATGTAGAAAGAGTCAGAGCATAATATTAAAAATCAACATGAAATCGAAAACCTTTGTGTCTAAATATTTAATGAAACTTAAAATATAATATAAAATATTTGGTCACAAGGAAATATGTGCTATATTTGATTGATATATATTCCAAGTTAACTGACTGAATTATAATTCCTGCTCATGCTGAATATTTCATGATAGCAGGAATATTTGGGTAAAGTTGTTTTTAATCTCTAAGATTCTAGAGAGTAGATTAAAAATCCTTTCAGCATCACTGATCCCTAACGCTAAATGAAATTACTGTGATAACCCATTAACTTTGATCAACATGCTCTGCATGATGCAAAAAGATGTAAAGGTAATCTATAGTACATTCCACTCTGTATCAAGTGTAATGTCATGTCACAGATTTCCCATTTTTCTCCAGCTATTTCCTCGGTTATGTGTCTGGTTTCTCTCAGTATGCCTGCTCCCAGCATAAACTAAGACCTGCTTCAAACTGAAACCATTTAATTTAGGCACACTACACTTTTCTTTGTTTTTTTATTTTGTTCGTTTTGTTTTTTTGAGGTTTTTTGAGGTTGCTAACATTTTACACTGTAAACGATTTCATTCATTTTATTACACTCAGTATATATGTATCTGTAGTGTTACTGCAATAAATATAGCATAATACAGTTTGACAACATATAACTTTGTGAAAACCAGCAGAGGTTAATTTTTTAATAATCATAAAGTATTACTGTACAGTATATGAGATTTGGGGTTTGTTAATTATTCCACATCATTTATGAATTGTTTTACCCAAGTGATGTGCAGAGCTCCATAAAAATACACACAGAATTGCCTTTTTAAAATCAAATGCATAATGAAAGAACGTGAACACTTACTGCTGCACTGCGGCCAGGAAAGTTAAAGAAGGCATCTGGACCATGTCTCTGGGGCATCTGATTCAGCACTGACAACATTTTGACCGCATGCTTCGGCTGCACACATACCAAAGAAGTATGTGAAGTTAGTCAGTGTACAGAACAAGCCCCAAACAGATCAGTGTCATGGCTCTCTGGATGCAGCTCAAATGGCAATGTCAAACACACACTCACTTTCCACTGTGACTTACCCAGAGTCCTCCTTCCCCTTGTAGCATGCTGAAGAGCAACTTCAGTTCTTTGACAGTGATGCTGTAGCTGGACAGCACTCCCAGCATGTCCACTAGCAAGTCTTTAAAGGCAGGTTACCATGCACATGTACGCAAACAACAAAGGACAATCATCAACTGTACACACATGGACAAAATTGTTGGCACCCTTGGTATCAAATTTGTAATCCAGTTAGCCTGCCTATTTAAATGGTGAAAAGTCGTCACTGTACTATTTGGCATCGTGGTGTGTAAAACACTGAACCTGGACCACAGAAAGCTAAAGATCAAGTTGTCTCAGGAGAAAATTATGGACAAGCATGATAAAGGTAAAGGCTATAAGACCATCTCCAAGCAGCTTTATGTCCCTGTGACTACAGCTGCACATATTATTCAGAGGTTTAAGGTCCACACAACTGTAGCCAACCTCCCTGGACTTGGCCACAAGAGGAAAACTGCCTGACTGCAGGGATTGCCTCAAAAGGTTGTGAAACAAAGTTTTTTAAGTTAAGGGTGCCATTATTTTTGTCAAGGCCAGTTTGCTTTTTTAAAATGCTTCTGTTGAACCAAAATTTAAATGCAATGTCTGATTTTCATTTGTTCATTTTCAGTAATTTTTTTTTATTGTTTATTCCTTTTGTCAGTTTCAAATTATTTCAGTGACCACTGTGGGTTTCTCTTTCTTTAATGAAAAGGTACCAACAATTTTGTCCACATGTGTAGATGCATTTTATCCACAATGCACAAGGAGCCTTCATGGTAAAAAAGAAGTCAACATTTGCATTGTGCAATGTTCAAAACCTGACCACTGTGCTGTATAGAACCACAGTGCTACCAGTTATAATACTTCATGGAAACCCAGACACTGCACTTTGCCTTGTTAATAAATAAAGTATTAGTGAAAAGGATATGCAATTAACCTCTGGATAATTCCTAATCCCAAAACAAATGCTTACTCTTACCAAATTTCTTGGAAATGGATCTAGATTTTGTCTATCCTGAGAAAACACTGCAATTATTAAAAATAAATAAATAAATGAAAATAGTAATAGTATAACCTAAGTTACCTGCTGCCACAAAAATCACAGTACTATTGTTTGAAAAATACCTGAAATAATTACTCTTAATGATTTACTGACAGAGTCCACTGCTGCATTTCTTCACTTTAATTTTGCATGAATTCATTACAACTAAGATAAATTCACCAGGAAACTGAAACCGTTTTTAAACATTATTTTACTTATTCATGTCTTGTAGAACTTTAAGACATGCCTGTTGTAGAGAAGTTACCTAGATTCCTGAATAAGGGCTTGCAAATGCAAATAAACTCTTTTTCATTCAAAACCTAAATCACGAAATTGCTATTGCTATTGTAACTCAGAGCGTTTAATTATTAAAACATTCATAGGAATGGTTTGTTGCCTCACCAAAAGAATACAACCCGTGTATATCATACTTGCTGCACATTACCTTACGATGATAACAATCTGAAAATAAATACATACATGCTACTGAGCAAAAAGACCTCAATTATACCTGCAATCATGTCGTCCACAGAGCTCATTTTGAGCAGCACCTGCTGGATGAGACCCACTTCAGTGCTTGTTTGCAGGTTTCGAACACTTTTCCGAAGGACAGCGGTGAACATGCTCCAGATTTCAGCCTGGCAAGTGACTTCACAGTGTTCCAGCAGCTCCACCATACAGCCAATGCTTTCTGCATCCTGGATAATGAAGTTTGTCTCCAAATCAAACTCACCACCCACCAGCTGTAGAATAAGATGGGACAGATTGGTAATGTAACAAACTATGCTTATGCTTTTCAATTTTTTTGTTATGGTGATGTGAGGTTCCAGCATGGAGCAACTTAAATGAAACTGAAAGGTTTAATGGTGAGCAGTATTGTTTGACCGAGCTTTCAACCCTGTTCCTGATTTTTTTTTTTTTTTTTTTTTCCTGAGAGGAAATGAACCATGATGACCTTTCACATCTTTTCCAAGTCACTACTCCGATATTATAGGACTGGCCAGCAATGGGAAATGAAAGTGGAGATTTCTTTACTTCAAAAAAGTTCTGATATGAATTTAAGCGTTGGCAAAAAATAAATTGCCTGCCATTTAATGAAAAGAGGGGACAAAGGGAGTCCTTAAAGCCCTATTGTCCCTCTTAAATCATTAGTGGTAATCACAGCTAAGAATATAGGAAACAGCAATCAATAATGCAGTTCTTCAAGTCCAACAAGCATGAAATTAGCACTCTAAAGAAGTGTATGGTCTATATGAAGAGCACCAACATTAACTTGCTGGTGGGGACAGGTAATAGCTAGGTGAGATCAAAAGAATCCAAAAATAGTGGAAAGAAACTAGTCCACTGAGGTCTGAATCAAGCCACACCTCAATCATCATCAGATCTTGGTGCAATTACATTACAATGATATGTATAACTGAGCAGTTGAAGATTTTAGAGAGTGCTGGCGTCTTGCCTCAGAGTGCAGTTGTTGTATATGTGTAGATCAGGGGTCACCGACCCTGGTCCTCAAGGGCACCTGTCCTACTGGTTTTCCAACTATCCCTGCCCTTCCAGTTTCTGTTTGGGTGAACACATCTGATCCAGGTAATCAGTAGTGGGTAGGGCAGGGACAGTTAGAAAACCAGCAGGACAGGTGCCCTCGAGGACCAGGGTTGGTGACCCCTGGTGTAGATGACAAGTAAACCTTCTCAAACACTACCTATATATCATCTCAGAGAATATAAATGTGCATTAATGTGCATTAATTTAAAATATGCTGCTGATATAAAGCATCGTGTAAGTGGTGTTTCTACATTCATCTGCTGTTGCAAGTGTTTAGATCATAGCAGTGTAAGTGATATAATGATTCTTAATCAATATGGTTTTCAGCAACTTACAGGCTGACCACATCATTCAGACATGATCATTAATAAGCACAGAGAACAGAGACATTGTTTATTGTGGCACAACAGAAAACAGGAATTTACAGCTTGGGCTGATGGTAATACACAGGCTGAGTTGCCTTAGTATAAAGCCAAGGAAGCTGTAAAAAGTCTGTCTTCTAAATATAGTCACTATGCTAACTCGTATAGAAAATTAACAGAATGGAGAAGAGCTCATTATTGGTAAGCAGAAATTCCTCAATGTCAAGCTGCCTGCTCCTCCTACCACCTGCCTAATGCATGTCCTGCTGCAGATAGCCAAACACAAGACAGCATTTTGTTGCCTCATACTTCTGCTGGGAACAACATGCTGCCTGTTGTGGTAGTTGGATAGTGACTATAACATTCTGCATTATAATAACAGGCTGGAACCAAAATTTACAGTCGTGCCAGAAGATGTGATCAACATCTACACATTTCCTGTATCAGACATATCAAACATCTATTATCCTACACTCAGTCATTGTGTTACACTTGCTGGAATGGATCTATACTCATCAAATTACACATGTGGCTCCTCAAACAAACTCTCTACCTGAGCACACTCATTTCGGTAACAATTCTGAACAAAAATCATATAAAAAACTCAAACGCATTTTGCATTATACTAACCATATGAAATATTGCTGAAGATAGAACCCTAATAATGGCATCTACACAGCACTTAATTAGCTCTTAAGACCATTTTTGGATTTCGGTGAAATTGCAAATATCTCACAATCAAATATCAGAAAGTCCAACTAAGTGCAGCACTATAAAATGCTGAAGAGAAAAGGTTATTCATGTCCAGTTTAATGTTATGAAAAACACATCCAGTTCAAGGTACTGGAGACAGGAAAACTGTGGTGCTTTTATGAATGAACAATGACAACATGTTTACTTATAATATGTTTCCCCAGTTTCAGAATTTGTGTATATCATTCTTACTTTCTGGCATAAACAATACTGAGTCTTGACTGTCAACGGTTGTTGGTCTGAAAGTGATTATTTTTAGACAAAAGGTTCTCCTTTTGCTGCCATAATGATGTGTGCTAGAGGGAAAATAACTAAGAGCTCTAGACTAAACATCATAGTTCAGTGCCACTGCCATTAAGCACATTATTTACAGGCATGCCACAATCTTTAGTAATGGTGTATTTGCACATTTAGATCCTAAGAATAATTTTTACCGATTATGCTACAAGAGTTATATAAAGCCATGAAATCACTGATTACACACTAACACATCAAGAACCGAGCTTCTCTGAGACATATAAAATCCTACAGAATAAAAAGTCAACACAGTTTGAATACCACTCAGTTTCAATGATGTAAACCCAATAATAAATGTTAAGAAGTAAACCCAATTATTTGTATAGAGGAGCAAACAGTGGCTTCAGAAAGTATTCTGAGTAGTGGCTGGGCTACACATGGACAGAAAATTGTGCCAAAGACACTCTGTGCTTTGGATCATAGCCATGCAGAAAGGTGAACTATTATCTCAGTGTGAAGTCATGTGCACTCTGGACCTGGTTTTATTTAAAAACCTCTCTCTAATCTTCTCCATCTTTCTGTCCTTGCAGCTTAGAAGCACCACCCCAAAAGAACAATCCTGCCAACACCATACTTTTTCATATGGATGGTGACTTCCCAACTCTGGGAAGTCTTGGTGTTCCAAACTTCTTGCATTTCACAATTACTGAGGCTACTGGGCTCCTGGCAAAACACAGTGTTTAATTTTTTGTTTGTTTTATTTTGTGGGGAGTGCTATAGAGACAAATAGAGAGTTCAATGGAACTCAAGTGCTTGTCCTGACACAAAGTGTGAGGTGTAAAAAGTGTGACTAAATGTTTTAGTACACCTCATTGAACCAATCCTCCTGCTTCCTGAAAAGCATGGAGCAATGTACTGTATATAGATTTCCATAGAATAAAACAAAGAAAGTATGAAAATATCTGAAATGAATACCTTTCCAACCAAAGTGATGATGCAAGCAACATAACCAATAGGAGTGATGAAACTATAAACAAAGCTTAATGCAGAGAAGTAGTTGAAGAAAATGTACACATAACTTTAGGCAGAATGCAGCTAGAATTCACCTTTCAGCATGACAATTATGTTGTTTCAGCACAGACCAAAGACAGTACTACAGTGACTTCAAGAGCCTGAATGTCTAGTGACCCCCATGTTTGTAAATCTCTGGAGAAACCTGAAAATTGCAATTCCTCTGACTCTGTACTCTGACAGCATCAGAAAGAATCCATCTGTAAAATTATTTACCTAAAATGTTTCAATTAAACATGAAACTCTGCTTGGCAGACATATTGCCAAGCAGAGTTTCATGTTTAATTAGCACCTTACTAACTACAACTCTGTATTGGTGGGTGTTGCACTGTTCCTAATTGTACCATTTGTCTTGTCTAACGTACTGTCTGCACTGCTGGTACATGTGCTCTTGTCCATCTTGTAGAGTTTTTGTATACAAAAATACTTGTTTTAGAGTTTGTGTTGTTTTGTGTGGCACCATGGTACCTGGAGGAATGTTGTTTCACTTCACTATGCACTGTCTTCACTGTACCTGGTTGAAATGACAATAAAAACCATCGAGCCTCTCCACAAAAAGTACAAAACAGGTGCGCTCAATGTTGAAATCATAGAGGACTTAAAGATGTACCTTAATAAAGAGTCAGTTTTACATTTATATCTAAATTTGCAACATTTTTTAAATTGTTTTCATTTGGTACACTACGTCAATAACACTACTGTACTTCTGTTTTTTAAGCAAGCAAGCTGAAGGCAATTAAAAGATGTTACACTAATACCTTCTTATACAGCTGTCTAAAGAGTACCATGGCCAAGTCTGTGCACAGTACCATTTAACACAGTGAAGTATGCCATCTGAAATAGTAGCTACTGGTAAATGATAAAAAAGGCACAGACAAAACATGCAAGTATTCCAACGCCACTGTAAGAAATGTTTCTTTTTCTTTCTGACTGTTGGCTGTATATTGTTTATCTGAAATACAATAACATCAAGAAACACCGAACAGTGAGAGAATGTGACTGTACACTCTTTTATTTGCACATGTCGCTGATTTCTACTCCTGATGGTTTTGATGATAGAATGCTGCTTGCCTTTGTCTGTTTACCACAGTTAAGCCCAGCAGCACAATGTGCTGATGGAAGTCAGAGAAGATATTATCAGTAACCTGCAAAATAAAAGTCCTGCTCCGGAACAGACAAGTGTCAAATGTAGATGCAAATTAATCAGGACTTTCAAAAAAACAAAGTAATACTACATAAATTACTGTACTGATTTATACTTAATTTCTCTTATGTTATCTCTGTTAAAATTATTAGGTATTTGAAAACATTTCTAGGGATTACCCACAACTATGATGAAGGACAACTAAAACAGATTCATAGGAACTACAACCTTCTTGCCATGAACCTGCCAGTGAATCTATGTTGTGGCTTAACTCTTCACAGTTGCCATTGAAACTAACTCTTCCAAGCTTGATTTATGAATAAACAGAGACACCTTGTTATATTTATCACATACAAAATGATGTGAATGATTTTCAGTGTTGCCTTTTTTACAAATTAAAAAAATACATAAAAATGAACACAGAACATAAAGCAAATCTCAGTCTTCAAATTTGTAATGATGTTATGATAATGACACTTAGCTTGTTATACTCAACCCATCACTCCACATACAAAATGTTGTCTTATGTGTCTCACTAAAGGGTAAAAACTGAAATATAATGGGCTCTGACTGAAGTTTTTCAGGTGCTATACGTGTTTGAGGTCTGTGTTGCAGTTCTGGCAAAAGACAAGTTGTCAGTCAGCATGTCAAGGGTCAGCTTAAGCATTTTTCAAAGTCTTGGCACACCCACCCAACCAATCTGTATTCCCATTGTTTCCACTCAAAAGGAATTAAATCTTCTGGCACTTCTCTGACTGCACCATAATTCAACATCAAAGTGTGTGAAAGTTCTATATAATGTGAATATATTCAATCAGAGAGGCACGAAAACACACAAAGATCATTTCAGTCCTGGAAACCCAGTGTAACACAAGAGAAGCAAATTCAACAGAAAACAATTCATACTGTATGATGCAAGGGCCAACATGCAGTTCAAATCTGGGTTTTGCAGACGAAACTAAACCTAATGTAACCCACTTCCCTGTTCTCAGGAGAGGAGCCCAGGAAACCTGCCTCCTGCAGCATATGATTTCAATTAAGAATATCTGCCCTGGATAATTAAGGTGTTCAGAAGCTCAGAGGAGCTGAGGCTCAATGATTTGCAAACCAGTAAGGAAGGTTATAGAAACACACTACACTGTGAGGCACGAGACTAATATCACTTTAATTAGGCTCTAACTGGTATCTGCAGCTGAAGCCAACAGATTTGTCAGGTCGGGTTCACTAGAGTAATGAGTGACAGCTACCTCCTTTAACTGTTAAAATAGTTAAAGCATAAAGACTTAGAGAAAAGGTCTTATTTATAAAACAAAAATGAAATTAGATTAGCAATACTGTCTTTCACTCACTTTTGTACATCGAAGCTCCACTTAACTGCTCACAAGCTTATATGAGGTTGGTCAGCTGGCTGATCTGGGAAAAATGAGATTCAGTGATAAACCAGCAGAGCTTGTTGTGTTTCAGGAAATGAAAGAAGTGACCCCATCACAGTAATTTTTTAATGTGCTGGGAATAGCATTCCACTAGGCAGACATTTATTTTATGGTGCAGCAAAACTAAAAACTGTTTATATGAAAACAATTAAGATCTGTGCTTAGGTTAATTTTCCCCCTCGTGCTTAGGTTAATTTTCCCCCTCATGGTTCCTTACTTTAAGCACACTAGGGCTCTGAGTCTTAATCAAGTACATTTTTTCTTTAGAAAATTTTCAATTGCACATCACAGCTACTGTATGAGGGAGAGAATTAAGAGGTACATCTGAGCCCTCAAGATTCCCTCCACTTTCTGATTAGGCCAGGGATGAAGGTTTGCAGTCACCATGGTGACAGGCAGCAAAGACTGGACTTGAGACTGTTTCATAGTGAAACCTACAGTGGACACTAAATTTGGTGAAAATACAGCTTGAACATTCAGCTTGTGTCTTATTTATGAAAACTGCTGATGGTGTCTCTACATTGTAGTCAAGGTGTCCCTTGGGAGCTGATGCATCCCTAATATTTAAATAATTAAAAAGCGAGAGTTCCAGGTTCTAAGACAAATTGAACTGTGATGAATAGAAATATACACCCAATTAGATTTTAATACCATAAGATGTGTAACACACTATTCTTCCTTTATCAAAACCAGTTTTTGTCTCTAAAAAATTAGTACAGTCACAATTATATGGGTGTGTTTCACTACCCAGTCACGATCATTCCAATGAAAGAAACACTGGCTTGATAAATGCCCAGACAGACTCATCTGAGGTTTCTCCATTAGGATTGTTTTTTTCAGTCACTTCGAAAAGCTAGAGGAGAGTGTTCATGAAGAGCATGGAACAGAAACTGCTTTGTCTCTGGTATATTTATGCGCTAGCATGACTCTCCACCATATGATGTTAAGTGTTGCTAATAAACAGCGCTGCAAACACAAACAAAAGGCCAAACCAGGGAAACAAACCATAAGCAAACATGGTGTCATCAAAAGTACAATATAACTTGGTGGCTTATTCAAGTAAAAGCTCTGTTGATACTTGGAAGCCAAAGTCTCCTGGTAAACGTAAAGCCTGTCACGCACAATAACAAGGTTCCACAACAGAATCAGAACAGCACACAGCTGACCTTTAAAAGCCAAATGCGAGCAAAGAGATCATGTATAATGCAACAACATGGCATGCAGAAGTAAAGAGGAGAAAATATTGATTTGACCATTTTACAGCCAACTGCTTAGCAGCACCAGAGGGAGTAAAACACAATATCTGTACAGAATGCTTGGCTTTTCCCACATTCCTACCAGTCAAAAAACTGTTTGTCAACGAGTAAAAGAAATAAAATAGAATATATTTATCAATAACACAATGTATTCATATAAATAGTACCAAGCCATTGAAAAAAAATTAGATAATCACAAATATTCAGTCAATTTGTTCTTTCCATTGTGGGGAAAACATTCTTTTAGAAACATATCAATGAAAGCCTGTAATTTGAAGCACAGGTGATTTTATATATAACAACATACTCTTACACAATATAAGGGAATTAAATAGAGGCAGTTGAGTTTCACCTGTGGTTGAGTTAAGTTTGATTTAAGCTATTTGGATGCTGTATTTTACTGCAGCTAAAGTTGCAAATAAATTACTTTATAGCTATAGTAATAAAACTAGATTAGAATATTGCATGTACAGTAAATAAGCTATTATATTAGACTGCTATTTTACAGTAATCATCCATCCATCCATTTTCAATACCCACTTATTCCTTACCCAGGGTCCCAGGGATCTGCTGGAGCCTATCCCAGCTCTCTTTGGGTGAAAGGCAGGGGTCCACCCTGGACAGGTCACCAGTCCATCACAGGGCCACATAGAGACAAACAACCTCACACACTCACACTCACTCCTATGGGCAATTTAGAGTCACCAATCAACCTGACATACATGTTTTTGGACTGTGGGAGGAAACCAGAGTACCTGGAGAAAACCCACACAAGAACAGGGAGAACATGCAAACTCCACACAGAAAGGCCAGGTTGAGAACCCACGACCTTCTTGCTGTGAGGCAATAGTGCTAACCACTAAACCACCATGCTGTCACAGTAATTATGGTAACTTCAACCATAACAATACGTGTAGTACATCTGTATGGTGAATGAAAGCAATCTACTACTAGATGCAAACCATCCAAATGTGTGTATATGCAGCAGAAGAAAAAAAAAAATTCAATTGTCTAGATTAGTGAGAGTCTGGATTTTTGTTTTACACTGCTGACCTGAGAAGTACATGCAATAAAGAATATAGAAAACCATTTATGAAGAGGTATTTCTAAATTTGCTCCTCTTTGAGGCAGGAAAAATGTTGATAAATTGGTAAGGTACACTTGTACAATTACCTCAGGACAGGATCACTGGATGACTGGAATGTGTGGTGGCCAAAGCTCACTGGTAACCCACAGTCAAGTTCCAGTCTTTTGTGAATGAGTAAATGCGAAAATGACTGACTTTAAAAGAAAGATGTATGAGGATAACATGCAAACAATAGCATGCATTGGGACAAAATGGCACTGCCACTCCAGGGAAGTATTCTAAAGAGTTGAGGTGAAGACTAGACCAAGACTATTCTTTCTTTACTTTAAAAATGTCACCAAAATAAAGGTCAAGTCATTTAATGAAGACGAGTGTGGAACATTGGAGAGTGAGTGTCGAATATATAATATATCAGCTTATTGCTTCTGTGGTTCCATTTAGTTTGATGAATGGCCTTCACATCAATGCTAAACCATGCTAATGACCACACTTCAAATGCCCTATCTATCCACTCTGCTTCACTGACGAGTTAAGCACACCACAGAGCTGCATACTGCCTGGGAGTGATAAAATAATTGTTCTTCCTCTCTCTAAAAGGCAATAATCATCTAGAGAACACACACAGAGAAGCAGGAAAACAACAATGAGCCAAGTTGCCAAAATTAACTCAGTTCTTGTTTATCTGTCTCCTTGTTTATTCTTTAATGTATAATCATGAGTAAAACTTGAATGTGCTTAATTTCAAATGGCCAGATTTTTAAACTTGCTAAAATGCGTATGTCTCACACCAAACTGCTGAAATGTTGAAGTTGTTTTGCACACTTTGCACAACTGATTTCAGACAAGACCTGCAATCAGTGTAAATTATTGTGATAGCTAAAAGATGTTTGAAGTCACTCAATGTATAAGTAAACTGCCTCTGTCCATTTCAAATGCACACTGGATCAATCATCTGTGACTTGTTTCCATCATGCTGCCACCACAACTGCTGGTTCTGTCCAGCACGAAACCAAACATTTTTGAAAACTCTTGCAGTGTCTTGGAAATCTTGCATAAAGGTCAAGGTACATTTTGCAGACACATGAACCTGATGCTCTGTCAAGATGGATGGTGAATTATAACATACTCTGTCTCTCAACATGCTACTGGGAGGAAAGAGCGTGAGTGAGTTCTTTGGCAGTTCTGCACTTAATTATAGTTAGAAAGCTTGCTTGTATTTAATTTGCATTTAATTTACTAAAAAGGAGCGAGAGAGAGAGAGAGAGAGAGAGAGAGAGAGACAAAGACCTGCAATACATATAGTTATAGTGCTCTGATAACACAGGCCCATATCTTGCACCTACTGACATTCTTGTTAGAGTGTAACACTTCCTCATTTTCTCCTCTGGATTCATATATGCATTGCTACCATTCTGCAACCATATGAAAACTGCATCTATTTTACAAAGGGCAAAAATTTTATGTGGCTTACTAAAAGACTTGCTCAACCCTGATTTCATGCTACAATAATATAAAACAGCGACAGTCTGAATCTGTTGCAAATAACCTGAACACATAAACAAACCTGAAGTTAGAACAAAACCTCTCTTATCTTGCTGTAGACAGTAAAAGCAGATGTGTACATCATAATTGAGGGTATATTGCATCATTGAGTAGCTCTACCTACACAGGTGAAAGGACAGACTGCACAATGTACACCGCATAATGCCCACTGCCTTCTGTGTGACACCTGGAGAGTCTCCTCGTCTTCAATAAAAAAATTAAAAAAAAACTAGACTCAGTCTAACAACTATCAGACAGCAGCCACCTGGTACATCTGAATTTCTGAGCACATCTCCTGTCATGTACAGTCAGAATGTGAATCCACAGTAAGTCTATATTTGACATCCATATGTCTGATGGTGGTTGAGCAGATTTGCCAACACCCATTTCCCTGTAGCTAAGACAGCATATCTATTATTTTAGAGATTAAAAGTAAAAGGAATGCATTAAAAACAGAAAAGAACACAGGAAGAAGGGATGCAGTTACAGGGAAGTACAATGAAGTACAAACAATAACAGCAGTATTTTGGACAGCACACACTGACAGACCTGTTTAGAATGTGGCCTGAATTAAAGCCCAGCTCCCTACATGTGACTAAGCTGTGACAGAGTCATCATGAGGGCTGATGAACTGTTTGTGGAAATACTCCTAAAGATTTAAAGATTACAGTGTTTATGCTTCACTGAACTGGATGCCTGCAGCATACAGATGTGGCTAACAAGCCTCCAGGAAACATGAGATGAAAGCTGTTTCAGTCTTCTGGATAGTCCACCGCTGAGGATTCTGAAAAATCTTTACAATTAATGGAACCATGCTGTGCGTCTTCTGTTCTAATTTGATCAAGAATAGCACCAATTTATCATCTGTCAGTTTTGTGACAACTTTGCTTTCCTACCCACTGATTATCAGCTGTGCATAGTCAGAATATATCTGTGAACTGAAAATTGACACACAACAGACAACCGTCAAACGATCACAGTGATGGCATCATGTACGCAGACACAGTGGGTGTGTGATGCTGACTGTTCAAGTCCAACTGCTGACCTTTGTCAGAGGTCTACTCCCTCTCTGTGTTTCTCTCCAACTTCCTGTCTGGCTCTCTGTGACCAAATAGGGGCAAGAAAAATAAAATAAAATGCTCAAACCCAACATCTACTTTTGAATATGGAATTAAACATAATTATATTTTTCTGTTTTGTGTAAACCATGGAACTCAAATCAACAGTAAATTATACCTGACAGTTAATTTAACCTATTAAGCTTAATTCCACATTACTAATTCCTGGGGAATTGATTGTTTTTGTGTCTCAACTGTATTTCATACTCAGGTCATCATTAAAATGAAACTCTTCCGCAAATGGTTTTCTTTACTTTCCCCATTCAGCTGAATTGGAAAGTGTGTCCAAGCTTTTGACTGGGAGTGTACAGTATTTCTAAATAAATACAATATCTAGTCATTAGAACAATACATAAGTTGACTGATCATCGTAGACATAACCTAAATATGCAGAATACATTTAAAGGCTGATTCTCTATTTATAATGAATGATTACTGTGTCCCGTGAGTACAAAACATTTTTAAAAGATAACATAGTGTTTGGCAGGCGTTGCAAAGGCATAGGTAATAAACACATCATGATAATGAAAAAAAATGACAGCACTGAACATAAAAAGTCACAGGACCACTGGGGTAATGCTGCATATTTTAAGTGCATTATGAACACTTGACAGTATCAGCTTGAAGCAGAGAGTCAAGGTTATAGTAGAATATATTTTTCTCAGACTATATTTCACTCAAAACAGCAGGGAGAGTCCGGGATAACTGCAGCGCAGCAGGGACACTTGAAAACAGCAACTGCAGCAAATTCCCCTACTAGTCTGAAAATATTGGATCTCTAGATGGCCAAATTATTTTTTTCCAAATGTGTCTGACTTCATTGAGAACACGCTTGGTAGTTTTAAATATTGCATTTTGGCCCAGGGCATTCAGCATTGGTATCTGAGAAGCATCCTGATTACAGTCAATGGGATTTTAGCTTAAGGGGAATGGAAGTGAGAATAAATGAAAAGAGAAGTTCCAGGCAATGAAAACTAAGAGGCATTTGTAAAAATGAATACCAGCCTGGTCTGAAATCTGACCTATTATTAAGGAGAGGACATTCAGACAGCGACATTTTGAATGTATGGGAGTGAAGAGGGGATGGGTCAGAGAGAAAATAACAAGAGTGAATATGTTAACTGATTGGTTTCAATAAAAGTGAAGTGAAAGGTAGACACAGCAGATCAACAACAACTGTCACACAGAGCTCTCCGCTACTGAGACTTGTAACTCCTCCACCCAGCAGGTTAAGCCTCCAGCAGCTAGACTTAAAACCAAGGCAAAGACACATAATGTGACAATGCTACAACTCTGGCAACAGACACTGCAAATTACACACACACACACACACACACACATCACTACCGCCACCAAAAAAAGACAGACCTACCAGCCTTACTGGCTACACTGAAAGTGACAACAGCATAACTTCATTAGTATGTACTGTACTCAATGAGTCTAAGGAGCCACTGGTGCAAAATTAAAAACATTAGTTTGTGGTGAATTTAACTTTACTGTGTGAGGACACAGAGAGAAATCATATAGATAAGGCCCAGACACAGTTAACCAAGGGCAAAGGACAGTGCAGCTCCTCTTCTGATCTTCCAGTCATCCTCTGTGCACAGCAGAATGACCATGTCCCATCATGCATCACGGCCACCCCATATATCTAATCTTATCTTGATCCTGGCAGCGCACAGCTGTATTAAATGTCCCGGTCTCGGAGTTCTGTCACAACATCAGCAATGTGTGTCATTTCACTCCTAAGCTGGAATAACACAGTTCTACGTTAAAATCCAGTTTTTCAAGAAAAATAGCATAAAACTGGTAGAACAATTAAAGTCAAACAAACATACATTTGTACACACCATATTGCACACAGGGACAAACTAATAAACATGTACTCAATAAAATCTTGAATGAAATTTGTCTCCTTTTTCTTCAAAAACTCAATGCTCTAAATATTTCCCTTAACTGACACAACTGCAATTATTTCAATTACAAAGAAAAGATCAAATCAGCAGTTCCTCACCAAATACTACAAAGCTATTTGTAATTTATTTAAGAGGAACATAATATGTGATCACACAAGAAATATAGAAGCACAGAAACCTCACTGGAATATCAAAAGCCTTTTCCACTGTCAACAAGGCTTTACCTTGGGAAAGGTGTGACCTCTATCTGTTTTCTTCTTCTCTGCCAATAAATTAAGGAGAAAATATATTATAGCAAATCTCAAAAGCACAAAGTCCACAACCTACTTCAACTTAAAACTGGTCAGGATATTTTCTCATGCTTATATCTAACTCAAAAGTAATAATATGACACCAATTTACATAAGCAGTAAAATGGAATCATTGAAAATACATGTCGATGTGGTAAAATCATTTAGTCCTGTGCCATGTTATCGTACGAAAGGTTATTAATCTGAAGATAATAGTGAGGTTCCTGTTATTTGAATGTCCTGTATAGAAAAAGACAACTTTTAACTACTCAGAAAGAGTAGACAGAAAGACAGGAAGAAACTGTGAAAAAAGAGGAGTTGTAAGATTTTTGTGGGTAAATGCTGCAAGAACAAAAGAATATGCTTTTTAAGTACAAAGGGCCCTGAAAGATTCCCTCTATGTGGGAGGTTATGATGTGACTGATTACTGTAATGATAAAGAGGCAGTTGAACAGTGAGATTCCCTCAGCTCCTACCCCAGACACCAGCTGCCTGTCTTGATTTCAGCACTGAGGACAGCTCCCTTGTTGTGGATCCCAGTGGATCATCAGTTACACTTCAGATGTGTCAAAAGTCTACCTTAAGTGAAACTGACAAATTTAGCCTTGTAACATGAAGTTCTCACCTTCGATGGATTCATGAATGTGTAAAATTCATTTATTTGGTGTCTACACTCAGCTCCTGAGTTCCACGCCAAACCCTGTCACATGAAACAGTCAAAGTACACAGAAGTGAGGCCTTTTATGTGTGGCCAGTCTTGAACTTTAAAGCACCCTGACTGATACAAATTAAAATGGGGATCAAAGCCAATTAATGCTAGTCTGCTTGCTTTTGAACGACACTTAAGGAAAGTGTATGGGAGTGCTTTCCCTTTGTTCCACTCGATTAATTTATCACATCTTTTAGCTGGCCACAGTGAATAGGGCACTTGGACACCTACACACTTTCACACTAATGGAAAAAAACTCCCTAAGCCACACCATTTTTTCACTATCGCGTATTCACTGTTTACTATGTGGCAAAACATGCCTGATTATTATTCTGGTGGTTTATATCATGCGGGCGTTCCTCTAATCCCTTGAAATGCTTGGAATTGTCAAACAGGAGAAGTGTTCACCTCTCCAGAGGGGGTGGGAGAAAATTAAAAGGCAAGCTTGCAGGAAATACACCTCTCAAAGGGAAAGAGGGTGTGCTGTGTAAACATGTCTACTAGGAGACTTGACTGAATGACAGAGCTAGTCACAGAACACATATCACAACAACTCCAATGAACCAAACAATGCCCTTGCCAATAAATGATGCCAGTCCAAATGTGATGAACAGCACATCTGAACAGGAACACCCTGTTAATACAAAGTATATTTGCAGAGACATGAAGCTGCTGCCAAAGACCTAAAATTGTCTAAATGGGCAGCATACATAACTTAGTTATACATTTGACCGAAGACAGACAGTCACCTTGATGGTACTCTGCACTGCAGCATTTTTCACTGTTCACCTTTGTTGATGCAGCCAACCATGTGATATAATACAGGACAACTGAAAGAAACACATGTTCCTCTCCATTAGGTGCAAGTAGGTATTAATCCCACTGTAGTCAAGATATAATTTGGTTGAAATCAAGTTCACATCATGTTGCATGTAATTTGGATGAAGACCTAACAGTTGTGGGGTTATTGTGATTAGTTAGCTCTTCTCAATACTGCCATTAAAAAAAAAATGCTGTCCTCATATACTGCTAAAGGAAAGCAAAGCATTCCGAAATATTTGCTGCTCCTTTCCATCAGGAGAGGAGAGAAGTTTAAAGGTCCACTGCTGATATAAACATATTTTGCTTGATAGAGAAAGGAATAGTACACTGCAATGCAGACACCAGAGGGAGAGATAGAAAGGAAAGATGGAAAAGAGTGAGGGTTGAGACAGACTTTTGTAAGGAAAGAAAGGGCAAAAGATGAAAAGGGGATGACAGCAGAGAGCTCTTGACTCTGTCCTCTCCAGATCATCAAAGTGTCACTTCTCTTACCAAGCTAGGACTGAGACAAGATGTCCTCCAGGTTAAAAACAGGGATCAGTATGCAGGTCACAGAACTAAGGAGGAGTAAGAAAGAAAGAAAGTGGTGGAGACAGCCTATAGTGTTTACTGCAGCAATTCCCCACTTCCTCTGTCCAACACTAATGACACTGTTTCCTAACAAAAAACATATTAACAGGTCTTAACGGGACAGTTGCCATGCTGGTTTCTTTGACAGAGTGATTATGATACTGGCAAATCTCAAATAACGTGCAGTAGAAATACAGATGCCATTGGATAATAACAGTGTTAGAAAACACAACTACCTCCATACTACCTCCACAAAAAATACCACATGAAATATTATGTGTGAGAATAATTTTCTAAGTTAATTTTCCTTTTTGGTCTGCATTTGGGCACAATGAAATGCAGCTATATTGAGTTCAAAATTAAGGTCATTGTGGAGGAGTAAGCTGAAATCACACATAGACGCACAGTTAACACTGTTGCCAACCCACTATTCTTCTTCCCAACAACAATGAATGACTAATACAATATCCTATGGGGTTGGGGCTAAAAAATATATATAAGTACCTCTATACTCAAGTCAAACCTCTCTGCCTTATAGTTTGTCAGGTAGTTCATCTAGCAAATACACTTTTCCCACAGGGTTTGTGCACAATTAACTGAGTAAATAAAGGAAGCATGCATTTCCTAATTAAAATTCATAATGGAAAAATGTAAATTGCTGAGCCTCCAAAAAAAAGAAAGTATACAGTAGACATCTTGCATACCATCCACCTAATATAAGCATATTAGATAATATAGCATCTGCCCTTTTCTGGATTATTTCTGTGATTTCCACACTCACAGGTCCTAATCTTTCTTCCTTTTAATGTAACAAAGTATTTACATATAACACCAACTGGCCATTAACTGGATGTGCTTTAAATGCTAGAGACACCTACCACGTCCCACCAATACTTTCATATCAACAAAATATGGACCAGCCCATGTGCACAAAATAATGTCCACAGTATTTCCAACATAAAATCTTACATCAATATTCACCAAGATTTTAAGCAGACAGAAAAGTTCACATTTTTGCACCATTAATGTTATCTTTTCACAAGACAGTTTTTAATACTTGATTAAATAAAGCTATTAGTGTTAAAAATATAATGCACTTAGCTATCATGTAGTGTTCTAGTTGTAATCACAGGAACAGCTCTAATTTGCCTAAGAGTCTGTGGGCTGTCCTGCAGTATCAGGCAAGGGCAATATAAAAAGCATTGGGGGTGGCAGGTTAGGATTAAATCAGGCCACTCAGGACAGGACAATAGTTATCCATGCTTCATTATGTACTCGATACTAGCTAGAGCATGCACTCATAACTAGTGGATAATCAGATGTTCAGGTTCTTCATTAGGGCCTTCGTAGGAGCAGTGAGAAAGCTTTGCATATTCGACATCATAGTGAGGCAGGGATCAAGGCGACTCTGTCGCCTCTGGATGCAGGTACATTAACAGATTCAAGGGTCCAACTTCAAAGGTTTTCCCAATCAAGTTAGGTTGGTGAGGGCACTTCTCTCCTTTAATGCCATTGTTTATAATCTGATGTTAATCACTGTAATAGCTATGATAATCTGTCCATTTCCACTGAAAAGAATTAGTTCAGATGCTACTGTACAAGCTTTGCAGTACGAAAGTAGTAGTTAGATAAAGGATGTTGCTCACCTCCAAAACATGAAGATACTATGGCAATTTCTTGTGACTACCGGTCTTTCCAGTCGTCTTTGTCTGTAGGGCTCTACTGACCAGGTGTTAGTCACTATCCTCCCTGCTCACAAATCAAGATAGGTCTTATCCCCAGCTGCTCCTTCAAGCATCAACTGACCTCTCTCACCACTTCCTCGCCTAAACAAGGGCATGTTAGCCTCTTTAACCAATCTGCACACCTCTGAGTCCTTGAGGTTCTGCCTTTCTCCCCCCTGGTGTTGCAGTGTAATTACTTGATCGCTTGCTGCCTGCCCATTTATCTGAAGGCTAGACACTTTAAATGATCAGAATAGAAGCTTTAAGCTTGATCTGTAACGTATAGTTAAAATATTGACATATTTGCAAGTGAAAACCTGTACAGTTTATAAACAGCAGGGAAACACCAGTGATTGTAAGACCCACTGAGAACCTATTTCCTCCCTTTGTTATTAAAATTACAGCAATAATCAAGGTGATTATATCATAGGTCCTCTGTTGAGGTAAAATTAGACAACAGTAATGTAATCCTATTTTTTTTTAAAGAAAACATTTTAATAAATCTATATTACAAGTACAACAGGAAAAATATATTTCATTTCATCCAAATACCAGCTGTATATATTTATGGAATAACAGAACTGCACAAGCTACACAAACTGCAGCCTCATTTATTAATTCATCTGTTTTCCCAAATTTATGGAATATATTGTAGTGAAACTTAACATTTAAATTTAGAACTTTAGTCTTTCATATTGAAATTTAAAGTTTTTTTTTGATTTCACTAGACAAAAGAGGTTCTGACAAAAACTTAATTTTAATAACTGTTTACTTGATTTGTCCAAATGCTAAAATCAGGCGATACCAGAAACAGTAAAAAAGATAAAGTAGCCTAATTAAAACGTTGATATGGTGATAAATCATTCTGTTGTCAAAAGTAACAGTCCACACTCTGTCACAACCAGTAATAGCAGTTTGGATCCAAGCAATCGTAATCCAAATATACACAAAGTTTAGGAATAGATGTAAAGTTTAAACTACTTAATTCTCTCAGTGAAGCCGTATAAAAATGAACAACACAGCCAGTCAGGACAGAAAGAAGGGAATCTTTCTTTGGCCTGCTCGTACTTTAACCTCTAGCTTACCTCAAACCCTGACTGTCATGTTCATGCTGCTAGAAAATGAAAAGAGAATGAATAATTCAAGCTCTGCCCGGGTGTTCTATGGAGAAAGTCAGTGCAAGGATGCACATATAAGGCATGTGAATATGTATAACTCAAACACAAAAACAAAAATTCTCTTCTTTTAGTCAGCTGCAAGGCCATATCAGAATGTGCGATATTTAGAGATTTCACATATTCACCCATATCTACTTTCAGTGGACTCTGTTGTGACAAAGTCATAGAGAGAGGAAATTCCTTGCCCCTCTTACAATATCTTAAAGCTCCTGTGAATCAAGTCACAGCAACATAAAATAGCAAAGCCAAGTGCCATGCTCTGTTTATATCAGGAAAAAGACAATACCTTTCACTTCTCTCTGCAACTGAATGCCAAATAGATTATCAGAACAAAAACAAATAAAAGACAGCAAGAACAAGTTGAAATCATTTGCATGGAAAGCTGTTACTGACAGTCTCTTGGCTCTGAAGTGTTGAAGGAACAACTTGCGAAAATCAATCCAAAAACAACTGCATTTCAGAGTGAAAATAAACAGATGCTTGAAAATAGGATGTGAAATAGCAGTGGAGTTAAAACAGAATGTAACACATAATCTTGCCATTTCTTAAAAAGGTTGTTTATGCGCATGTGTACTGCCTTGCGTGTGCACGAGTGCCTGAGCAGTGATTGATGGTTCTATTATGGTCTTACTTGATGCAGTATGTAATTACTTGCATCAACACAACCTGTCAGCCCCAATCTGCCTAACATCAGGCTGCTGAGCAGAATGTTGCTCACTGAAAGTGGGAATAATGTCAACAATGCATCCTTCACATTTACACACACACTGGTAAATTCCAGAGAGAACTGCAGACTGTGCACAGCCAGCCAAGCTACTGCAGGGTATATGCATATTCAATGAGACTTTACTATTCACATGGCCAAAATATGAGGCTTGTTTGTTAAGTGCTGGGGATAGAAGTGTGCAGATTAGTAACCCAATGAAATAAAACAGAAATGAGTGTGGCACAGTAATTACAACATGCATGACATGCTGTTTCATCACACTGCTTTGACTTAAGGGATTTTTTTTCCCTGCAGGACTTATAAAATTATTAGCAATGACAGGCAGTGAAATAACTTCATAATTTGCTTTAGTCTGTCAAAAATATCACTATTTCATGCAAGACAGTAATTTGTCATGATTCCCAAAGATAAGGTGCTAAGGATTGGGGAAGAAGATTCAAAAGCCACTGTCGGAGTTGTCCAGCAGTGTTACCACATGTTCTATAATGTTCAAGTTTATATATACACAGCTGTGTTATGTGGGAACAAAATTGACAGATTGTTTTATGCAAGAGACTAATATGAACTGTATGTATGGATGCACCAAACTGCTAATTGCACCTTGCCACTAGATCTATAGAAGAAAGAGGCTTTAAAAACTGCTCAGGAGAAAAGGCACTTTCAGACCATTATCGAAAGAGCTCCAAGACTTTCAGTTTCCATTTCATCACACACACACACACACACACACACACACACACACACACACACACACACACACACACACACACACACACACACACACACACACACACAAAAACACTGTTCTATAGAATTTATTACTTACATACATGCTTTTAAAGTTCGCAAGAAACCAAGAATACCTGGTAAAGTAATAAACAGTTGGGGAATTATTGCAAAATGTAGGATGAAAAACATTATTAGGGCTCTTAAGACTTTATAGGCATATAAACTTTTGGACATTTATTAATGACAGATGGACTGCGGTGTAACCTGAGTCTAGACAGAGAGAGAGAGGAGGCAGATGGCTGTCAAACAGCAGGGTCACCCTGCAGCTTCAGTGGTGGAGTTTGCAGAAAGTAAAGCTTCTAAAATGGCTTTATTAATTAAATAAATAAATCTATCTTAACTCTTTATATGCCTGCCAGCTGAGATCATTTAAACAAACCATTGCAACAGGTCATGAATATGAAAGATGCATCTGACTTTTCAGCATCTTCACTGCTGAGATACTTAAGGGTTTGAAGTTAAAATGTTTTTCAAGTCATTTGCTCAGTCTCCTAGTTTCCTTAAATATACAGGCTGAAAAATACTAAAATACACAGATCTCCTCTTTTTGAGCAATGAATGAACGTCCAGAACTAGCATGTCAACTGGTATGTAGATTTTTAACAGTGATGTTTTTAATGCATTGTTTTCGTGTTATTCTTACCAAAATGACTCACAAAAAAGTGCACTAAAGTATATACTCAGTTCTCAACGGATGTGCTTCTAGAGAATCAATGCAATTCTAAATGTTATATTATTTGCAATGCACAAAATGTTCATGACACACACATCAAAAGCTAAGCTAATAATTACCATGACATATTCCAAACAGTGCTATTCTACATAAAACCTAGATGGGTAGTGAACAGCAGCACAATGGAGCGTGATCAGAATACCAACCAGCATCTTAAAACTCAGGGAAAAGCAGTGGAGAGGTTTGGACAGCCAAGAAACATGGTCACTCAGGCAACACACACACTAATCTGCAGATACCATGAATGAGACTTGGCTATGCTTTCTGACACATGGCAATCACACGGCTGAGTGCAGAAACACAGGCGCATCGTCCATAACACCACTGACTCGGTGACAGACCTGGAAGCACCAGCTGCCCTCTGACTGAAAACAAAATGTAGTGACAGGAACCGACTGTCTCCCCCATTAAGTGTCATTTTGGAGCCTTCACAGAGAGACAAGAGGCTATAGGAGCTGAACTGAAGCTGTACTGAAGCATGGAGAATTACCTCCTTAATCAGGTTAGTTTAGAATAACCTGATTATATTATTAGTTTAATTGGGCTTTACATGGTTTATTCACAATAATAGATAAATAATGTTATATAAAATATTACCAAATATTAATAATATTAATAACACATTAGACAGTAACTCAGTAAACAAAAGCGAGTTCAGTTTTTAGATTTAGAATTTAGTTCGTCATAATATGACAAATTAAAACCTTAAGACCCTGGTGGTCCCTCCATGCACTAAGGGCTACAGTCTTCCTAAAGAAACACATACAACAAAAAATGAGAGCAGAGCAATATCAGTTTACAGCAGTAAGCCTCTTTAATGTGAATCATGCTGTAGCATGCAGTTATTTGTTTTATACAAAAAAAAAAAACTTTCAAAAAATGTCAGCTCTCATCAGTGATATTAGTGTATATGATGCATTAGTATATACAGAATTTATGTATTTAATTACTGGTGGAGTTGAACAGTTGTTGCACACTGGAGGCTTGAGAGTAATGATGACTGTGTGGAGAGCATTTTTCCTCTCCTGCTTACTCTATTTTCCTGTCACTTCACAGCTACTTCCTTCTTTTTCACCTGCCACACTCAAGATGACTCTCCCATATAACAGGTCACACACTCTGTCTCATAAACTAGTGACAGAACACTGGTCCACACTTGAAGCCTGCTTGACTGCTGGAAGCACAGTAAATTCATTCCCACTGAGTGACTGAAATGACAGCTATCAGGAAAAGAATGAACAAGATGTCTCTGACATCGCACAACAGCTGAAAACTCACAAATTCTTCGCAATGTGATTATACAGTGCAATTATAATTATATCAAATGTTGGTGTTGGAATATTCCTGATATCAAAAGGGTTAAATTAGATCCGACCATTAAAGTAACTATAACAAAAATCTGCTCTGTGCTCTCTGCGCCTTATTGCTCTGCCTTATGTCTCTTGTAGTACAATGGATTTCTTGGTCTGTTTCTTGGGATCTTGGTAAGTGCTCATTTCTAACCCTGCTCGCACTCTGTCGATGTCCCTCCCTGACAAGGAATCCACAAAAGAGGCAGAGGATGTGTCTAAGCCTGTCACTAAGAATCACTAGAGAGAAATGACATTTTATGTGACCAAACATAATTAAACCTCCAGACCTGCTATTCTTGTGTATACTTTTTTGATAAAAAAATAAAGAAGCAGACCATCTTTCTTCAGAACCCCACAGAAATTAAGAAAGTCTTCTAGTCATCAAATTACTTAGGTCTGGACTTTCATGGGTCTCACAACAATAAAGCTGCGCTGGACAAATTGCTCACTAAAGCAGTCCATTTATCCAGACTTTGAGCTCGGCATTACAGAGGTAAAATATTTAACGAAGGAAAAAAAATGATGTTCAACAAGCTATAGATGTAACTGCAAAATTACAACTGAAACATGCCTTTTCAATTGTAGAGTTTAAAGTATCACTGTCTTACCCTCTGAAAATTAGCAAGGTCCATCTTTAATATGTAACATTCCAACTGTAGTTAAACCATTACAACCTGAAAAGAGAGAGAGCGAGAGAGAGTTGGAGCATCTATAGATGGTTCAGAAAGAAATAGCAATGACACACGGTCTAAGGAGTTTAAGAAGTTTTGGACTGTCAAACTTTGTACCAGGGTACTACCTGGTATTGCAGCGTTAAGAACATTTCTGGGCCAGAGTGGCTCACTAATTTGTTCAACAGACTTAATAACTTCAGTCTTATAGTGGCTTTGACTCCAGCGCAGAGCAGACCAACTTTGACTTCAGTCAGTGGTCAATAAACATTTGGCGACATTATGAACATAGTCAATTTTTAAATGTTTTTTTTTTTTGTCTCTTGGGACTGTTATGAACAAATTACCTGTAAAAATATCCCAGCTAATTAAGGAAGGAAAATATTAGAGAATCCAATCATCATTAATGCCTCCATCATGAACACCATCAGTTGCAGCTTCCACATGGATTTAGCTGCACCATGGAGATGCGATAAAAATGTCCTGAATGTCTTCACACCCCATTCACCATCATCCATCCACCACCCCTATTTGGTGAAAGAAGTCAGCAGAATTTCCCTCTGCAGAAGAAAACCCTCCAAAAAATTGTTCCAAAATGTGATTCAATTGCTGTGACCTAACTCACAAGTGCACATGCAGGTGTCAAAAAGGAAGCCAAATATCATATGTTGGTACTGCCACCCTTACATCAAAGAATTATTTTGAGAGTGACTTCTGCTTACGCAATTATGGTCAACTATAATGCTTATCTCTCACATCGGTCACATAATTGCCAAACAGAATGGCTGGTTTTCTTCCCAGTTATCCAGACTGGATGTATTAGTATAGACTGGATGTATTAGTATAGACTGGATGTATTGACTTAGCTCTGCAACACCTAGTGTTAGCAATTATCACCCTTACAGTACTGAAAACCAGCTGTACTACTTAAAAATTTGTGATGGCATTTCCTCAGGTTCACCATACTACTGTGATTCCAGTGTGATAAGCAGAACAGCCTGAACAACCTGGTCCAAGAACTTGGAGCCCTATATTTAAAGTGTTTGCAGACAAGGTTTGCAGTGCAACAACAATGACAGTGAGCTTTCTAGGAAAAAACAGCTCCCCCAAAAAACTTACACTGGGGATACACAGACACTGTTTTCACTAAGCATTTTTATCCTCTACTGAAGAGGTACAGCTGCACTACTTGTCTCGCTGTGGCCTAGTATTCTTAAGATGTTTCATATTCATAGAAGGATACTGGCTTGGTGTACCAATTTGAAATAAATATACAGTAAGGCACAAATGGTCAGTATATACTGTACAGTATATATACTGTAGATATAAAGCTTTAAGTTCCCCTTTTAGAGCAACACTCAACACTGATCATTGTGTCTGTGTTTTCAAAGGGTTTTGAGGTCATTTTAAATGTCCTGCATTTCAAGGCTTCTGTACTTTTTTTCATTAATGTTTGCCTTTATTAGTCTGTAAATTGCAGGGAGAGAGAGATAGAAAGAGGGGTGAGGCCTGCAGCAAATGTCACAGACTGGTGCAATACTGTGGTGAGATAATCAGAAAAACGGCCTACAGATGTGAAGGAGCAACATATGACCCTTATGCTGTGAATTAAGAACTGGTCCACACAGTTTATAGAAACAAGCAAATATAAACTGTGTCCAGAATAGGGAATTCTCTACCCCAACCAGGGAATATGGGCACTCAAACATTAATCAAAGCATGTGTTATCAGTCAGAAGCACGATGCTGTAACTCCACAGCCTTTCATGACTTCTAACACAGTGTATTCATATTAATAAGTAAGACCATCACACTGTCCCAAGCGGTGTTCCATATAGGCCATGTAATTCCATGCTGCATCACTTTCAACCAAAAGCCACAGCAGTAATCCTTTTCTGCTTGAGACTTGGGAGCAACAGTGAGGCTCTGCAGCCAGATGTTCCTTTCAAAGCAGTCCAACACCGAAAAATAATAGCATTAGACCAAGACTCAGAATTCAGCACTTAGTCTTTGGTTAAAATGGTCCCACCATATACCCATGCACCCAACATGCTAAGACTGAAATGCATCTGCAAAGCTAAGAAGTGTCTTTTCCATTGTGGTTCTATCATATCAAATATATCAAAAATAAAATTTAAATGTAATCTAAACAGTGAAAATATACTTTTTTTTATATAGAGGGTGTTTTTAAAAATTGGTGAAAGTGACTAACAGTGGCCAACAGTGCACTGGTTCCCCATTAAAATCATATTAAATCAAAGAATCAAAAAATGGCATAAAAAGCCACCTAGAGGGTACTATAATCATTATTTGGTCTACAGTCCCTCAGTGAACCTATCGCGCCTGGATATAGAAAGCTGCCATTTCAAATATAATTAAGGGAAGACTATATAAAACATGTGGTTGTCCATTACTCGCTCATCTATGTATGTATGAGCAATTCTTTTGTGTTGAGGAAATCAGAATTTAAACAGCATTTGAATCAGAAGTTATGCATCACTGGAAGCTTAAATATTCCAGTGAGAGTCCATCAAAGTGTTTTTAAAAGTAGGTGCACTGAACCAGATTAAAAATCAAGCAGACAGCAAAGTATGTCCAAGTGACTAATTATAAAACGATCCAGTCAGAATGTGGCATGGAAGATAATGAGCCATAAAAATGGATGGTGTCTTCGTTCATTACGTTGATCCCTTAGTATTAATTGTAATCCAAACCCCTAACTCTCAGTAAGCCTTCCATTATTTCTCCCTTACTTCAGCTACATTAAATCAGTATGTGATCTAGCTTTTAGAGTCCTTCATGCTTCAATTTCAGCAGGAAATGGAAACATTCCAGCTGTACTGGAGCAATAAATATAAATATCTAGGAGACTGATTACACTAACCTTTATCAAAAGCACAGCTTTTACAGGAATTGCAGGATGAATACTGCACCCTGGTCTCAGTCATCTGATGGCAACACACTGCAGGCTACAGAGGTACAGCACTTCAAGACCAAAAGTGCAAATGAAAACATAATATATTGGAAACAGAACCATCCCATCAACAATGCCAGCCCTGTCAGGGATAATGCAGAAATCTGTATTGACAACACACACAACATTAACTGCCTAGTGGCTCATGTGCAGCAGAGAGTTATAAATCTGTCACTACCTATAATACGGACCTCAGATGCCTCATGCTACACCAATAAAATGCGTACTATCTGTTGTGGGTGTTCTGTCACTAAGGATGGAAAGAGAAATTGCTGATACAAAGATTGGCTTTCTTTTGGGAAGCTACTGTTGTATGCTTGAGAACTTGTATTGAAATATCGGTATTTGTTGAATCACAATATGCTTCCGTTTTACCATATAATGGACAGGTAGCTTGGTAGGTTCTTTCAATTACTGCATCAGAAAAGTAGGACGCACCATGCAAACTAAACAAGGGGACAACCACGCTATCATATCCAAAGAGAGATATTACTACATCTAGAACATCATATATATATATATATATATATATACATATATAAAATACATACACCATAATAAATAAGTCAGATGTAGCTGGACAGATATCACTACCTTTGCTGATCCCCTTTGATCTACTTTCCTTTAAACAGTTTCCCCCCCTCTAAATCACTTTGAGCACTGTTTATTTAGCATTGTGCTCATAACCTTTTAAATCACACCTTGCTTACAAAAGATAAAAAGAGGCTAACATGTGCCAAAGTAAAATCACTGCCTGCAACTATCAAAAAAATACAGACTTTGTACTTGTTTTCCACATAAATCCATTTGTTATGTTTCAAGGCATGAGGATGTACAAATAATCTCTTGATGCAGAGACAATTCAAATACCAAATCAATCACAACTTGACATGCAATTACACTGCTGACTGCCTTTGGATTATTTGCTCAGTGTCAAATATAAACCAGGCCAAGATAAGATAAGCATATTTATAAAATGTATAACATAAGATACAAATTAGACAAATATTTCCATTTCAAAGCATAACTAAATGTAATAATGGCGATTTCAGGAGATTCTTCTGCACCTTCACAATCTAGTTATCAAGCAGTTTGCAATATTAACACTTTGCTACAGTAACTGGCTGTCAGCCTGCTGCAGCAAGCAATATGACTTTGCATGTTTGCCTGATCAGAGATGCAGCTCATCTCCATAGAAATGATCATGTGTGTGTAGAGCCTTGTCCCCGTGGGGGGACACAACACATTAACACCCAGGCTAGGATTTGGTTTCCTGCCAGCACCAGCTCCACCAGTAAGCCCAAGTATTCACATTGTTGCTGCTGATAATCCAGCACACTTGTCCCCAGCTGCGAACAGGTCTTATTAACAATGAATCAGTAACTTAACAGAGTTAACATCCTGCTGTTCTGTCAGTGGCTTTGGTGTGTTAGGTGTAACTATTTACCAATACCATTAAAAATATGTTCAGTGCTTGATCCAATAAGTGAAAAGGTCTAGTTAATTCATAGGCTAATCTGTGAAAAATATAATGCAATGTAACGTAAACAGTATATTGCTTTTCCATTTTTGTTTTGTTTTTTTACAGACTGTCTTCCAATATGTATCTTCAGCAGTTAGTGGAGGAGGAATGCCAAATTGGATGCAGAATCAATGAAATTACATCACAGCAAAACCAGACAAATCAGACAAAGACCAAAATCCTTTGATGGAAAAGTTTAAATTTAAAGGTTAAATAATTACATTTGTAGAAATGAACATATTTCCCAACAGAGGTTGCAGTAAAATTCTAAACTAAACAAATCTAAACTAAGTAAAGTCAAAGTAAGGACACATATATAAAAAATAATATATATCTCATCGCAGTCAAGTAGGTGTGAATGTAGGTGTATATTGGTGTGACCACACTATGTTTGGAATGTAAGGTTACTTTTATCAAGCTTTCTCTCTCACTCCCTCTCATTGCTCTCTCTCTAAGCAGGATTTGCACACTTTTCCACATCAAACTGTAGCACAACAATGCATTAACAAAAAGTCCTGTAAGGTATGGTCAGACACTACCACAGACCTCCCACAACTCATGACTCCATTGTGGCCCTGGTAAAAATTACCCCACTGGGCTAGAAGAGGCATGCACGCTGACATAAATGTAGGCAGCAACCAAATAATATACCATTAGCATCTCTGGGGGACCATGCATGGGAAAGTAAGAGCAGTAAGCACAGCAAGAGAAGAGTAAGGCCGACGGGAGAACAGAGAGAAAATAGATCCATGGTCTCTGTGCAGTCATGCAGCCTCTCTCTTTAGCATTTCCTTAAGGCACTGGCTGTTATTTATCAATGAATAGTGTCTATACCCAAAAGCATATTCAGTTTGCTGCTGTTATCTAAAGAAGGCTGGTTCACAGAACAAACCTGAACTCCTATTTTGGCAACATTTTAAAGAGTGAACACTGGACAAAGAATACAATTTATTGTAGAACTGTTTATCTTGATTATGATTAAAAAATTAAAGTTATAGGCTTAAACCATACAAATAGAATGGATCAAGAAAATTTTAAGGAACCTGAGGAGAATAGGAATGCAACTGTATTTGGATCAGAGAGATCAAAAAATAAATAAATAAACTTTAGCAAACATTGTAGTATAGACAAAATGCTAAAAATGCAGCCCTTGACCTTGTCCTTGGGTGAGGGCAGGAAAGTCTAAAGCAGTATGCTCTTTGAATCATTCAACATTTCTGGTAAAATACTTCTAAACAAACAAATTTGCACAGAATCAGAATTTCAATTTTCCCTCAAATCCTAAGAAGATTATTGTGGAATAGATCGGAGGAAACTGCTGTTGGCAGAAATTGGATGACTTAGTAGAGAATAAAGTTTATTGAGGAAGTGCAACTTAAGCTTATTGTGGCCCTCCATGATGCATGTGGTTCAAACTGGAAAATATCAAAGGCTTAGTAAAGAATTCATGAAGATGAGACCAGCTATGCTTACAAGTTAATTCTCTGACAATACAAAGCATGTACAGTACAACCGGTGCGATCTCAGATACATTAGCAATATTAATGCAGTGACTGATGCATCATGTAGTGGTAGGTAGATTTTACTGACCTACTCTGCACAGAGGTCTGAGGGTACAAATCTACTGAAGAACATCTCTAGATCTACAGGGTGTCCATAAAGTCTCTTTACAATTTAAAATATATATTACGAAGGCAATTGATGAGATATCTTAATCAGATTTGCTCTATATACTCAGTGGTTATCAAAGTTCTTTCTATGGGGTTATGTTAAAGATATCGTGTATCGAACAAAGATACAGGACATCACTGATCTAAAGCAAAAGATCACTGATGCCATTGCCACCATTGATGAGGCTGTGCTACAGCGAATATGGCAAGAAATCGACTACTGTCTTGATGTGCTCCGTGCAACTAATGGTGCCCATATAGAGGTTTATTAAATGAGGCAAGAAAAAACTTCAATACCTACTCTTCATTTTGTAATAATTTCCACATATTTGTCTGTTCATTTGCTTTTGTAATAATTTTTTTTAATTGTTAAGCGACTTTATGGACACCCTGTACAATAGAGATTGGTGTTTAGTAGAACACAAAATAAAAACACAAATGTTTCGGATCAATAAGTCTTACTTTAGAATTGCTTGGTATAAAACCAGATTGAAATGTCAGTAGCATTCGTCATGTCAGTGCCAATTTATGACATTTGTTACAAGTTTTTTTTTTCCCCTCAGCACAACTTTCAGAATATTCCGCAGGTAAATAAAGTGTAAGTTTTCAAAGTGTGCTTTAAAAAGCAAAAAGGGCAAGCGCCCATTCAGTAATGTTTCAAGAGTGACACAGAAAACACTTTGGGGAAAAAAAACTGGAAGATGACATTTGCAGAACTGTACCAGTGCCCAGAGGTGATATCGATCCAAGATTGATCAAAGTGTGTAAGTGACTGAACAGCAGCAGAGGGATGCTTACAGTGAAGGCCAACCATAACTGAAAGCAGCACACACAAGTCTCAATCCTCATCCTTCATCTATTATGCATTTCCAGATATACCAATTGTCCCTTGAAGACAAAGTGCCCCCCCGACTAAAGTTTTTTTTTTCTCCCCTTTTTCCCAGGAGAGGCATTTGGTGAACATAATGGTTTTCACTCTGGTAATTCAGTTTCATTCAACACTATGGAAGAAAAGTTAATTAATTTAGGGCACTTTTGATTCTATTTTCAATTAATTCCTGCAATGCTGGAAAGAGCCAATAAACACAGTTTTTTATTGCTAGAATGACAAAACACCACTGTTGAAATCACCAGCTTGTCACATTATTTTGAAGTGACACGGCATGAATTTTAGTTGCTTCTGAAGAGCAAGGGCACCCTTCACAGAACAGAAGGAATGTCTTTTCTCAAATCATCTAAACAAGAACATTTATTTGTTACTGATAAAAAGAGCATTCCCAAACTCTTGTACTTCTACTACACCTCACAGCATTAAAACCCATTGGTTCATAAGACTTTTGAGAACTGCATCTTGTAGCCTACAGCGTTTGCTTCACAATGATGTGAAAGTCATCTTGTTCACTCATTCACAGAAAACAATACACTTGCAGGAAGGTGTGTCTGAACATGAATAGTCATGTGATTTACCTGAGAAGACAAACACCCACACAAAGACCCGCATAATGAGCCTTTCACTGAGGAATGTGGCTGAGAGGGAATTAGTGCAATACAATACAATGCAGATCCAAACGTTCGTCATCTGAGTCGTGTTTTTCCTCTGAGGAGAAAGTAAAGTATTTGTCGCTGTCTGGAACATACGATGCGCTTCTTCACCCGCGTAACGTGCCATCATCCAAATGCACAGAAAAAGTGAGTAAATTCTATGATGAAGTTTGACGTTTTACATCATTTCTCAGAGGCGTGCACATTATTACCTGGTTCACCTCAGATTATTTACATATGATATTACATATATGGTCAGTGTGAGGCAGGATCAAATTAGCTGTAGAGACGGGAGAAAACGTACTTCTCCTTATGTTCATACGGATTAAATAAAAAGTGATGATTTCGACTTGAATTGTTTCATTTCAAAGAAAACATTTCAAGCTTTCTAGTCATATATTTCTTATTTTTTATGAGGCAAGTAGTCGCTGAGATTCTGGTTGTTTTATTTACGCGTCTGTGAAGAGAGATGGCAGAAACAGAGAAGACAAAGAGCGCACCCTGTCTGTTTTCTTTATTTAACAAAAGCACAGCGGTTTGTTGTTATTATGAGGGTATACAAATAAAACTAGACCCTTTATGGATTTGAATGATATATTGCTTTTCGTTCGTCGACCCCTGAGGACTAAAACAGAAAGAATGTCAAAGATGCCTGCTGGTTTTTAAATGTCAAAATCCCCAAATAAAAAGAACTCATAACCGAGATAAGCATTCTGCCACAGAACTAACCACTCAGAGTCACTAGAAGGCCATGGCACCAAAGGCTAAACTTATCAGTGCACAAATATGGAATAGTGCCCGAGGTCAAAAAGATGATTTGCCATTGTGCTGTATTTTACTTCTTTAATATACTGACATCACTTGATCCTACAATATGTACTTCCATTTCAGTTAGATAAACTTCCCACACTTTAAAGACTTCTACCATGTGTGGTGGACACAGTAACTTTTCATATCCAACTACTGCAGCTGTTTTGTTTTGATTTTTTTTTTTTTTTTGCCTTATTCATTTACAATTTGTTTTCTGCTTTTGACAGGTGTGATAACAGATCTATAATTTTAATCAGTGCCAGGGTAATTGCTCAATACTGTGAATTAAATGGCTCAGAGAAAACTGGTTCAAATTAGCAGGCAAGCAATTTTTTGAAGCAGTTTCCAGCTTCATTTGGACGGAAGCAAGGAGCATGACAATTTAGCACATGTAGACAAAGAGCAGAAGTAACAGTTGTGGTAAAAGGAACATTAAGAGTGGTTTATCCAGATGAGCAAAATCCTCATAGTTCTCCACATGCTTGCAACAATCCATGCCTATTATTTTTAACCATTTTTACTAAATGCCACTCTCAGCCTGGATAGAAGTATTACTGTTCAAGATTCAGTAGTGACTGACTTGTGTTTGAGAAACACATCAGCACCACTAAAGCAGCCTTCATACACCTCAGTCAGATTGCCCAGGTTTGCCTATTTCTAACACAATCAGATGCAGAAATTCTCATTCATGCATTCATCTAATCTGAGTTGCTCTTCTCAGATCTTACACTCTTTAGCACTAAAATATTCTAAGACTGACACAACCTGTTTTATAGGTCATTATCATAATTACAGTGTTCATTTCAGGCAGCCTATACATGAGAGATTAAAGATAAACCTCTTTAATTATATTTGATAAGGGCTTCTGGCACAAAACTACAGCATCTTGGTGTTTAGCACATTCATTTACTCTGCTGTACAAACAAAAGTTTGAGGGTCATGTGGGGCAATGATGTTGACTTCTTACATTAAATTATCCTGGTAATGTTTACAGTGAAACATTGTCTGGTGATGTGCCAAACTGAATCCTTCTTAAGTTGTTTTATCAATCACTTAAATGGAACATACAATACATCCCTTAATTAATATTAGGATGAATTTTAACTACAGGGGGGTGGAGCCTATCTTAGAATTCAGCTGGCAGAGGACAAAGGGTCTCTGGACAAATTGTAGATCCATCATTAGGGCTAACTCAGACAGAGAGAGAGTCACAACTATTAGCAATTAGAGCAATAAATCTAGCTAAGTGTATATCTTTAAAAAGTGAGCAAAAAATCCACAATTAAACAATCTCTTCAGAAGATTAGTAGATTGGACACAGTCTTCACTTCTTCTAAGCTGACAGTTACCTACTGTATCATTTTGCCACAGACATTTTCGAAATATATACTAAAATAGAATATAAAAAAAGAAGAAATTACATAAATGGATAGATAAATAAATAAATAGAAGTAATTTATTCCAGAGGCAGTTGGATTGCTCAACTTTAAGAGATGTAATTTCTTCTTTTATGCAGCCAGAATGCACCAACCAGAACCACGCTTCTCAAATCTGGAGAAGAGAGGATGTAAAGGTGATTCTGATACACAGAGCCTTCCTGACAACTGGCTTTGATTAATTTTCTGACCAAACTGATGATCATAAGCATTATAGATTTAAACGATACACTGCATACATTTCTCAAAAAAATAAACCACATTTGCATAGAAACTTTACTGTGCAAGAATACTAACTAGACATTTTGTTTATATACAACTAATTCAGATACATGAGATACATTCTGAAGGAAACATAATTTCAGATTATGTTTTCAAGTTAATATAAGTCATTTGTTGTTAACATATCTGGCAAGTCACAAAACTGTGCATACTGAACATATAAGAAAAATGTTTACCAACAATGTATTTTAAATAAAACACCTGCTCTTGCAATACAATAAAACATCTGATCATGCAGTACAATATCCATGTGTAATGACTATTATTAAAACTTGTTTGTGGATATAGTATATTTAGGCACTGACTCTGCTTTCCTGTCCTGTTAACTGTCTCGTGACCTGGTTTGGGAAAGATCACGGTCTTAGTGCAACACAGGAAAAATGACATGAAATATAAGTGCTTCTTTTTTTTTTTTTTTTTTTTTTTTTACATAAGCCTAAACAAAGATGTGAGTGAACCCCTCTGGTGTCAAAGTCAAACGTTTATGCACCCATCATCCATTACAATTTCCTCCCTGCTGTAACATATGAACATTATTTGTAGGAGACAAGAGGTTTGTCCTAGGCACTTCAAGTTCCCTAAAATTTCAACTAGTTAACCATTAATTAAGAGGGAGTGAGTTGCAAAGTCCTGTTTAGAGCAGATAGTCAGTTAGGCTCCAGTGCATTCTGCTGACACAGACTCTGGAGAGCAGCTTATATGGTTCTGGTATGCCAAATCTTTCTGTAAAACTGCTCTCAAAAGCATCTTGTAATCAGAAACAGCAAGAATCAGTGATTACTAATCATAGTCCAATATGCATCAGTGTGCCTGTCATGAGGATAATTTCAAGTAGCATTTGTGATGTCACCAAGATAATTAAAATAATTGATCTGGCAACTCTTAGTGGTCATTTAATGAAGCAATAAGGACACATAAAATACTGAAATCCTGGTCATTTCTCATTCAAAGTATCTCAGCATGATAATGCACTTTCTGTCTAGGCTGGTAATGCTATAACTGGGGCTCCCTATATAAAGGACTGAACCAGTTACAGTGAATTAATTGTAAAATTATTGAGACAGGTGGGAATGGAATGCTAAATTAATAAACTTCTGTTTGGCAGGGGATTTCATTCCCCTTTAAAAGAGTGTTGACCAACAAGTTGAAGCATGTCATTAAAGTGACAATCCATCAAAAAATGGATAAATTAGTATCCAACACCTACCCCCTGTAAGTATCTAAAACCTTGTTGGAAATGTTGTTTTTCATGGTAAATTGTAACTCTGGCCATCTTGAATTTACATTTACATCTCTCTGTACAGAAATTACAACATAGTGTAGAAACACGTAAATCCACTCCTTAGTATATTTTCCTATGCATTGCCTTAAAACAAACATAAGCTTATGTGTTCACAAGCTACACATAGTTAACTGCCAGAGGTACAGACAGTAAACAAAAAAGTATTTTGCCATATTTTGATGTAGTGGGTAAAATAAGATCATTTGGAACATGAGCATACAAATGGATAGTGCATATGAGGATGAGATAAACATTATTAATCCTTGAAGGGAAATTTAGGTATGTTGTAGATGTGGTTTTACTGTGTTATATGATTTTTAAATAAATTTTAGCACCATCAAAACTGAAAACCCACTTAGAAATCATTATCACTGAAATCAAGTCATCTGGTATAAGCTGACCACAGCTCCTGGTCTCTCTGCCACTTGTAACACCTGCTGTTGAAGTCAACAGAAGGTGACTGATTCTTATATCATCTGGCTGAAGTATCACTCTAAGAAAGCCAAAAAAGGCTTTGTGATCATGCTAATGTTCTTTTGTGTTTGTGAACCAGTTGTTGACAGCATGTGAGCCCTTTGCTACTCCAAAATGTCAACATCAAGATAAAGCTGTGCTGTGAAAGCATTTTCCTAATTGCATAGGTCACAATCTTCTCACACTTCTATCTGATTCATTATCCATCACATCCATACTTGACTTGCATCATGAGGATACAGGCTGTTGAGTTTCTAATTTGTCTGAAAACTGTCCGTCGAATGATTCATGCCAAGTGACAATTAGCAATGTAAAAATATCAACTTCTATTTTCTCATCTTGGAGAAAAAAAATGAGTCAGCTGACAGGCTGCAAAGACGGTGACTACTATCAACTGCAATTCTGAATATGAGGCCAATGTAATTTGTTTCCATCGTCATGGTTAGAAGACACCAGTCTCTTTTACTTCATATTGAATTTGATCAGCTGTATGATCTTTTGTATAGCCAAAAACAGATGATGATTATTCAAATGATGAAAAGACATAAAAGTGAGTTGATCTTCATAACTCCAGTGATCTAATAGAGAAAGTAAACAAGGGCAATGCCGTGAAAGAATATGTGACCATACATCAGATGAGACCAAAACACTGGCACAGCATTCAGTATGTGCTGACCTGATGATTCTAGGACATGGTAACGTAATGCTTTTACTCTCTATAGGTGTCAATTTTATCATCAAAACTCACATCTTTGCAGTTTAACAAGAACTGTAGGTAAATAACAAAATAAGAAATAACAGAACACGAAACTTTTCATCATAGATGTTCAGACAAGGATCCTCCAACTATAATTTTTCCAAGATGCTCCTTAGAGACGTAGAAAAACATTATTATTATTTCATTTCTCCACAAATTGGACCTCATGAGATGCGGTACATATCCTTCAGGTTCTTCAAACTCTTCCTGCACTTCAAAAATAACCAGGTCTTAGCATAAAAATACTGTATGTAGTCAAGGCACCTCTATTCAACAGAAAGGGGGTGGTTTGGTTTGCACTCTCCTGTCTGTTGAGCATTCACAAATTACTTTAAAATAAAACTTCCATAGAGGAGTGTCATTAACCCTCAAAAAATTAGACAAAACAAAGAAATACCTGAAGAAATGCCAAAATTAAATCGAAGCCTGGTGTAAATAAAAGTCTCCCTTTTGTAGACAATCAGCAATGAAACTAAAGAAAACAATCTATGACTACAGACTAATCTTTGTGCAAATTTCCTATGCAGATGGCAGTGCAAAATGTGAGGGGGCAAGGTGTCAGAGACTCCAGCTACAGCAGTATTACGCTCATGTCTGAACATGCCAAGAGCTGCAATTTGTACTACTCTACAATGTGGATTTCTGTTGTGCCAGAACAGGTCGTAATTAATATCTAGTGTGCTAACAAGAGGAGACCAACTACTACAAACAGGCTTTGCTATAGTATTCCTGCAGATGGACAAAGCAAAGGTATGAGCTGGCTCTATAGTCTTTACACATCATGTTAAGTTAGACCAGTTAAGGAAACTGACTTCATTTGTTATCTCCAGATATGAAGTACTCAAATCCCCATCCACCTTACTGACTTCATTTCTGTCATCTTCTGTCCTCTCACTTTGCTGCCGCAAAGTAATAATCATCATACTGTGAATTACGAGAATGGACTCTAGGTGTCTTGGAAAGCAGGAGAGGGAAAAAGTCACACACAAAATGCTCCCTGGGTCACTATAAATTAAGGGAGCAGGAAACAGCCGTCACACTCCCACAAGGACTTGCGCTTTATTCTGGAGCAGGTGTGCTGCTGCTGCTGCTGCTGAGGAGCTGCACTGAGCAAATTATCACCAAACAATGAACAGTCCTTTTAAACACTCTGCTAGTAAGTCTGGGCTCCTAACAGCCAGAGTGCCTGGCTGTGGGTCTCCTGAAGCATCCCCCCCCCCCCCCCACCACACACCACACACCACACACCACACACACACATCACTACTTTACTCTGCATGCTATGAAGTCCGCACGTTCTGCTTTAATCCCAGCAGGGATGGCCTTTGCACTTTACCTTCACTGACATCATCCACACAAACCTGCTCCATTTACCTACAAACTCAGTGAAGTTAGGAACTTCAGAACTGGCTTTGAAATACTAGGCCTAGACCCATAATCCTCAGCCCACCTAATGTGTGTGCATGACTTTGTTTATGGCCATTTAATCAGTAACAGTTTATTAATATTCACACAGTCTGGATGTAAGTGATTATTATGTTATATGTCAAAACTGCACTCTGTTGTCACCACTAGTGACAGTATTCTGGATTTGGGATTAGACAATAAGGTCCAGCCACAGAACCGTAGGGGGAAAAGCTTTACCTACCAAATTCAGCACCGTTTCAACAATATCCCTGTTGCTAACCTCTCCGACCTGGATCAGTCCGATGAGAACAGCAAATTTCATCTTGATATTCCGGATTGGAACCGATGGATTGATAATCCCAGCCGGGAGGACCACTGAACCCGAGCCGGACATCATCCGTGTCTCAGCGGAGACTGCAGCCGCGTGTTGCCCGTGACCTGGAGGAGGTTGTCGGTCCGAGAGTGACACCGAGCCCGGCATTGTCACCGGTCTCTCGCTCGTCATTTCCACCCAACCCGGGAGGCTTCAGAGGCTAGTTGTACGCTTTCTCCGTGCAATGTTTTTACTCACTGCTACGGGGCATCAATAACAAATAAAAGACAAGAAGACTCGCGAAGCTCCGACAAACAAAAACAACCCACAAACAAATCTCCGCCAGTATAATCCACTCTGAAGAGTTCCTTTGAGTGAGACCGGTGTGTTGTCGGTGGCAGCCGGTCTAACTGAGCTAACTGAGCTGACTGACCTGCGCTGTGTGCACAGTGCTCTGCGTTGGAGAGTGAGCCGCTCGCCTGGATACGCGTCTCCGTGTCTGAGCCGCTGTCACCGCCATGTTGCCGCCCCCTGCCTGCGGACCCACTCACCACGCCTGCGCTGACCGCAAGCAGGTCGCTCCCCCGTCCTGTCCACCTGGCAAGTCACAGCAGCGCCTCGTTCAGCTTATAAAATAAATATAATAATAACAATAACAATAGTATCACACTCGTTTTATGAAGTTTGCATGTTGGTAAAGATTTTACAGGTCAGGATTACGCTTCAGGATTCAAGAACTGACCTTGTTGAGATGAAGTTACCTGATTTAGTGCCGAGCTAAAATAATAATATTAATAATAATGATAATGATAATAAGCCAAGCAATATACAGTTTAGTTTTTTTCTTTAATCCGGTAAAATCTAAGATTATCAGTGTTGCTGCAATAAAGGCCAACAAAGGTAGAAGAAAGGTAAAATAGCCTAAAGATAAACACTGGTTCAGTAGGGCCTAAACTACAGTGAGCTAAACGCCGTAATCATTAGAATATCTATAAAAAACTATAAAATAAATATTCCAAGTTTACTATAGTTCCTCTTTACATAAAAAGCACAGGTGTACCTAATAACAGTGATTGCTCTGTTGGGTTTCCAAGCTGGTAAAAATAAAATTAGTTGCACCTGTTATTGATCCCATGTCTCCCTGTAGATTTGAAAGGGGAGGGAGTCAGAAGAGTCCAATAAGGGGTTCACAGCGCTATAAGGTCTATATATTTTTTTCTGTCCTGCATTTACACTTTTATCTATAGGCTATTTGGTTCTGACTCTTACATAGAAAAAAAACACCATTATCCCTCCAGGTTTATAAGCTTAGAACAGCCTAGAAAGACCTAATACCATTTTTGTCTTTTTGAACCAGTCACCTAGACAAAGACTAGAATGAGACGAGAATTTAATGGCCATGTACATTTTTTTGTCTGTGGCTATTAGCTATTTAAACCTATAGTTGTAATGGTGGGTCTCTTAAAGTTTATTACTTAATTAAGGGACTTTACTGCAGATTAATTTAATATATTTATTTTAATCTCTGAACCTGAAAAAAAGTTATTTTCAAATTGAGCATTTCTTTTTCTTGTATTTTCTTTTTTAATGAACAAAATGCAAAAGCATTGTATAGTAGATGTAATAGAAGTAGTAGAAATATCGTAGAACATATTATCACTCCCTTTTGTCTTAAATGTTTTATGAAACTATCAAGTCAGGTGACTTCTCTAATATCTTGTATGTGGCTGGTTTTAAATATTTTATATTACGGCAAAAAGATACAATGGCAAAGTTGAGAATATACTGTTAAATTTATGTAGGCAGAGAAACTTTTTTTCTAAAGCCACCAGCTTCCAGTGGTTATATAAAAGCCTGATGCTGACAGCTTGGCAACAATCCTGTCCATCGTCCTGACTGACAGTTGGAAGCTGAGCCTGCATTTCATGACCTCATTAAGCTGATCCGTGTCAGCATGGCTTCAGAAGAGTCAGAAATGTTGTCATCCTTTATACAGTGGTACCTATCATGTAGCCTATACTGTCCAATTTTAAGGCTTTATTTAATATGCAATAATGCAGTATAGATCAATTGATCATTTATGATTTATCTTCTTCACATATTCATAAATTAAATATCATTTGTGACACTTGTTTTTGATATTGCTGTGGTCCAATGTTGTATCTTATAACTTGAATGCTATGTTACCTTCATACGCACACACATACGCATATATGGAGCTAAATCACAAGAGCAGATCCAAACTGAATGACCTGCAGCCAGTTTTTTTTTTTTTGTTTTTGTTTTTGTGATGATTGTCTTGATGAGGTCTGACACAGTTTATCTCTATGTTCTATTATGGTTTTGGTGAATGGTCCCTTTACACACTTTCATCATGGCTGAGCTGCCCAAACCTCTAATTTAATCATAGCGTTGATTAGATCCCAGATTGAATTTCTCAGACCATCACTCAAAATATATTTTAACACTTCACATAATTAGTTTAGAACTATTGTGGCACTGGTTCAGAGCTAACGTGCCATATTTTAAGACTTAGTTACTATATTTGCTCCATTGCCACTAAAATGCACATTTCCCCCATTAGACATCATAGAATGGGGTATCTATCTTCTCACCCTTACTATTCATTGAAATTAATTAAAAATATCCTGAAGACAGGTTACTTTTTTCAATAATATTGTCATGAGCTAAATATTAATTGGTTACAGCATGATGAATATTCTGCTGATCACAAAGAGACATCTAGTGGACAAAAATGTATGTTCTATACATAACCATGATACAATTTTTGTTGAAAAAAATCAATTACAACTTCCATTTGATTTAGAATACTATATTTATATTAAAAATGAGTTGAAGGTAAAATGATGTCCATTCAAGTCTCTCTTCCTAGGTGCAAGACCTTCAGTCTTGTGTTTCTTTCAAATAACCAGTAGAGGTCCCTCTCATCTCAGTTTAATATTAATTGTCCATAACAGGCATTTAGACTCCTTTACAGATCAATAAATGACTATTACTTAATAAGTTAAAATAGCTTGTTTCTCTGATGTGGCAAAATTAAGAATAATTGCACAAAAATGCATAATCTTTATATTTTTATTAAAAAGAATTATGTCTCTTGGACTGCACAATGCAGTACCCTAAAGCAGGTATGATCAAGTCAAACCTTTAGTCATTTGCTTCACAGCCACAGGAGGTCAATGGTAATAATAAAATTAAACTCATTAAAAATGGCAACACTGAAGCAAAGTAAAACCAGCTTACAATTTTGTACCATGTGTATTACAGAAAGGTGGACACAATGAAAGAATCAATATATAGGCAATTAACATATGTACTATTTGTCCCTTCACATATATACAATATATACATCTTGTTTACATGTATTGCAAATTTACATACATATATACAGACACTTGAGTGTCCATCAAAATAATTATAGCTTTAAATCTGAAATGATTAACAAGCTTCCCAGAAGCATTTAAGAGCTTAAATGTCCTAGACATTGTAGATTATAGCAAAGTAATATAATAATATTATTAAAGTTAATAATTATTATAAAATACACATTTTGCATCATCATAGTAAATAAAATTATAATGCTAAGAACATTGGCAGGCTTATTCATTTCCCATTAAGTAATTATGATCAGCACCTATAAGATGTCCTCTTGTGTAAATGTGCAAGTACAGAGGAGCTCAAAATTATTTTCAGAATATTTGTACTCTGGAAAAAACTGAATGAATTGTGCTTTATCTCTGGGGTTGTGTATATATTTTGTGTCTGCCTTTTAGCAATTACTCAAAGGGCAAATCTTGATCTCAAGACTGAACAGACAACTGGCAAAGTCAGATTTTGGTCTCTGGGCCATCTGTGACGAGTGGATGAAAGGAGTTACGGATCCGGGCAGCTTCCGCTGCACAAAGGTGACCAAAGGCTTTGTTGTACCAATCTGGAGTCCTACCTCTGAAATCAAAACAGTATAATCATAATATATATACAATGAACTTAAAATTAATGTAATTATTAATTTAATATAATAATAATGATTATTATTATTATAATAATATAGCTGCAATTATAAGAGTATGTAAAAATGTACTGATGTATTCTCTCAGAAAAAACACATTTTTAAGCAAGAGTTCATGAGAAAATCTTGCAACAGGACTCATGTAGGTCTTACTTTAAGTCCAATCTGCAGATGTGAGTTAGTCTGGACTTTCCAGAGCCACAGGGCTCAAGCAGGTAGTTGGATTCCAGGACAATAGCTCGTACCCCTCCAACAGAAGGACAATCCTCATGCTCTATGGACACACAAACCAGGGAACATGCACCTTTCGGCAAATCTGTCCTCCATGACCTTGAATAAAGACAAAGAGATTTAGTATGTACTCTAAAAAAAATTAAATTGCTACCAAACAAAGGATGAACCTTTGTTGTGTTCTCTTTCTAATCACCACCCACCTGAGTACTACAAAGTTCCTGCTGGGATGAGGGGGCATGTGACTGAGGACATACTGAAACACCTCAGTCTGCTTGTCCAGTGTTTCACACACTTTCCACTGCAGCAGGTCCACATCCCACAAGTGGCGCTCTCGCAGCACGCGGTTCAAAACTACAGATGGTGGAGCTTCCACCTCCACAGACACTCTCCACCGTCTTAGAGGGTTCCCATCTCCCACCTGGATGAAGCACAAAGACACAAACCATCATGTTAACTTACAGATCTGAAATCAAGATCCATGCTTTAGGTGTAAAAGAGCATGGCTGAACTCAAGTGCTTAATTTTCTTATCTGCATTACTGATTCACTGCTGTAACCTACATCATTTGGATTTTGTAAGTGACACTGCGATAATTTTGATGTACTTACATGAGAAACAACAATAAATTAACATACAATCAATGAAAGATGACCAACCTTCTTATAGTAGAGCTCTGTGTTATCAGAACTGCTACATGACACCCAGTATTTGGACTTTTCCCGGGCCTCTTTAAGCAGGTTCTGAAGTCTCAGCTCCATATGTGTTTGGTATGTTCCATCATCATCTTCCAGCTGCTTGCACAGCTCATCAATTGTTGGCGCATGCAAGTCAGCTTCCACGTATGAATTACGTGACTGAGTAATCATCTCATGAGGGATCTAATGGGTGTACAACAACATGAGATAAGTCTCACAGTAAAATAAACACAAGAAGGCCTGTGGATATTGCATTCAAGCTTGAAAGTCTTGCATTATGTCAACTACAGGTTGCTGTACCTCAAAGAGACGGTTGCACTCTATGATCATACGAGCAAGACCCTGTGTTGCTGCAAGGTTTTCATTCAGATCCTTCTGGTCAGGTCTGCCAGTGGTATACTTCTTTTGCATGGCCCTGGGGATTATGGAGACAGAAATCTTATTAGGCCAACAGAGTCCCTCAGGTCAACATCCCATTGAAACATTTATAAACCCGTCCTCCACTCTACAGGAAATCCCTTTTGATCACTTTAGCAACAATTGCAACATGGTAAATTAGAGAGCTTTGCTATGTTTGTACACAGCATGTTCTCATAAAATACTGAGCTTTAAAAACAGCCTCATGTCCTTTTAAAACTAGCCCAGAGAGATAATAATCTACTGTACCGCTGAGAGCAGAGTAAACCCTGTAACCCATTTTATGGAGTCATAGGTGAAGAACATCATGCAGTAGTTAATAGACTGCATGCATATCTTGTTTATGTTTTAGGCACAGACAAGCAAGTAATGCAGCTGACTCAATTCTAACACTAGAAAACATGAGAAAAATGTACCTTGGTGAGAGATTGTCTTTCTTTAGAATATTGAGATGGAAGAGGGATGGGGCCAGGCATACAGCTAAGTTCATGGGTGTCATCTGGTTCTCCTCCACAGAGGAAGTGACATCACTTAGAAAGCAGAGCAGTGTCTGCAGCACCTCTCGGTTTTCATCTGACATCAACATAATGGCTGCCTGCACAGCTTGTAACCTTAGGTCCTTTGGCACATCTGCATATATCAGAGAATTAAAATTGATTGGTGGTACAAACAGTAATTTATTACTTATTCAAATTATATCCTTGCAGAGCCAGATTTACGTCCTTACATTGGTAGATATGGAGGAAAGTCTCCCCCAGCTTGCTGGTCAGCAGAGGCTCAGGTAAATCCCTGAAGAATTGCTTCACCATGTCCGCCACATCATAGGCAGATTGATCCTCATAGTTCACATCGTCTGGAGAGTTCTCATTCATTTGCCTGAGAGCTTGAATTCGAGACTTCACCCCTGATTTACGAAAGAGACCCACCTAGAAGAAAAACCAGCATGTTAATGTTAGCCTGACAACTGACAGCAAAATGTAATCACACTGTAGAGCACTTCAGCTGACTGTATCCTTATCGTATCTTGTATGTTACTACTATGTTACACGACATTACATGAATACACATTAGATAAACTCAAACATTTGTTACATCACATGTGACTAAGCAAATCCATACAACGTCACAGCATGTATACTGTGGCTGACCTGGTCAAGACACTGACTCCTAAGGTAGCGCAGGGCTTGCTGCAGGCCGAGGGGCAGAGGTTGTCCAGAACGCTGCACGTGCACTATGAGAGGCACACCGAACACGTTCTTATCCTTATAGTCTGGTACCTTCATTCTTTTCATGAACTTTGGCACAGACCTAGGAGAGACAAGTATACAAGCATTGACAACTTGTAAGTCAAAAGGCAATCTGGCCACAATACTTCATTAAGACCTAATCATATCATAATAGACAAACACACACATTACAAGAACTAATATCATAATATAAGCAAAAGATGCAAACAATCATGAATCTCAAGTGGATTGTAGAAGGTTAAATAAGGCTTACCAAGTCCAGCCATGCTTGCTGGACATGGAGTACTTCTCCATGATTGCAGTAAGGCGCAGCAAAGAAAACTTCTGCAACACACTTAGTTGGCCTGCTGACTGGTTGGTAATCTGCAGCGATGCCACTGAATGACTTAAGCGATTAGATATTTGGAAGCTGGGCCATCGTACTCTAATGCCATGAAACAGCAAAAAAAGAGAAGCTTTTTTTTTTTTTTTGGTTTGTTTATACAAAACTTCAATGAGTGTAATTTAAAATATTTTAATATTTTGAATACATTTTCACAAGTCTTACCGATTGGGTCTTGTGAGTGAAGCACCTACTCCTGAGTCCCTTCTTTCCCTGAGCTTGGTAGATTCTTTCTCAGTAAGTGACAGTCTGTCCCTGTCCTCCTCACTGGGTGTTATTTGGCTTCCTGTGACAGAATTTCTCTCAAAGTCCAGTGTGATTTGACTTGAGGACTGAAGGCCTACTGTATCTTCCCTATCACTGTCGACCTGCACTATCCCGTCTCCTCCAGGCAACACATTCTTTGACCAATGATCCACTATCTGCTGTAGACCACTGACATGCATCAAGATGTCATCCAGGTGGGGAAACAGATCCTCTTTCTCCAGGTCCATTAGGTCTCCAGTACTCGCATACAGATGTGAGCCAGGAACATTATCATACACACTGATGCGGCTACCTCTGGAACAGCACTGGGTAACAGGCCTGGATTCCTTTCTGTGTGAAATTACTGAGGAGTCCAGGTGCATGCTGCCAGTGTGCCAATTAATAGAGACACCACTAGCTGGGGAAAGGCTCTCTATGGACAATGCTTTAGGGAAGGTTCCTGGCTTGTGGTCTTTGGGAATGTGGACCACCAAGTCTTCATAGGAGCAGTATTCATTTTTGCGATTTTGTTCTGCAACTTTATTCACTTGACTATCTGAGAAGATGTCTATGTCCTCCAAATACATGCCACTGCGCTTGTAGTCAGCCCGATGAGGCTTACGCTCTTTCAGGCTGGGTGTGCTGGTAGCGCTGCCACTAGAATGGCTGCTACCCTCGCTACTGGAATGGGACAGCAGAACTTTATTGGACAGTGGTTCTGTTGTCCCACCATTTCCATTTATGATCTCAACACAGTGCAGTGTCTTTAAAGCCTGTCCCTCCTGCTGGAGCACTGGAGAGCCAATAACCAACATTTTATGACCCCGTCCCAGAGTTCCGGAGTGCAGTGTCTCCATCCGCTTAAGGAAGTCTTTGGCACGGGTGCAGCTTGTTTTGCTGTTCTTATCAGGTAGTGAGGCATAGTGACCAATTTCCTTGGGGATATGAGGCATTGTGAGAGATGTAGAGTCAGGCATTGCTGCAAAATCTGAGCAGGTGCGGTTGGAGCAGTCAGAGTCCTCTGTGCTGAGGCCCCTATGACCACTACCCCCACTGCTCTCACTGTGCAAAGATGAGACCTCTGGCTCACTCAGGTCTGTCAGAACACTCTCACTGCTGGTGGTGGTTCTCAGAGGCACGCCATCCCTGGAGGGCTGCCTCTTTCTGTGGTTTACCTGCAGAGAGTCAGTGTTCTGTAACCTGGACCAACGCTTGCTGCTCCTCTCAAAAGTCCATTTGTCACTGAGAGCAAACAGGTCTTCTTCATCAGAGTCTTCACTCTGGGGAAAGACAGAATATGTATAATATAAGGAAAACTGAATGATTATTTCTTTAACAAATTTCAAATAAAACTATGTTATTGTTATATTGCAAAATGGTCTAGTCTAAACAGAGGGAAAGCATTGAACCTATTTTAAAACTATTTTTGAACTTTTAGGTTAGTGTTTAGTTAGTGTGCGTATTTTTTTCAACTTAAGACACAAGGACCTTGATGATAGGCTGGAAATCTAATAATTCAACACTTACTTTCTTCTTCGGAAGGTTTACTTCAAGTTTCATAGAGGCACATTTGTTCAAGGTGTTGAGTCTCCTGAAATTCACAGAGGTTGAAAACTGCTATGATCAAACAGGAAAAATGAGCACTCCTGAAATAAATCCTATTCGGTTTGCTCTTTAAGCGTTAACCTGATCTTCTTCTGTTCTGGATGCACAACCAGATGCAGAAGGAAATTCAGATTGAATTGAATGAACACTGGTAATTGTCGGTTGCTATGTTCTCCTCCTCTCAGGGTCGATTGTAATTGGTTGTGGCCTGAGCGGTGGTGTGTAGATACTAGAATAGTTTAAGGTGAATTTAAAGTCAACCAAGCATTTTGCTACATCCTTGGCCTAATTTGTTCTGTATAGTCATTTTTAGATTAAACTCTCCAATTTGTTCTCTCTTTGACGCCATTTTGCAATTGGCATGGTAATTGTGTACACATGATTTTAAAAGCTGACTTGAACTGTGTCCAACAGTCGTTATGCAAGCATGGATGCTCCTGTGCTCAGTAGCACCAAAAGATTTGCTTTTGAATTCTAATGCACATTTCCTGAACTCAGTTTTATAAAACAACTCTCAAGGAAGCAATGGAACATTTTCAATATTGGTAATAAACACTGTCTATGCCTTGAAGCATGTGCTTAGTGATTAGAGGCTTTATGGGTGTGCAACCTGGGATATATAAAATAACAGCACTAAACATTGTACATGCACTGTACCAAGAATAGCACAGATGCCAGCAAAACAAAATACACTCCAGTCCACTGTGCCCCGACTTTACACAAAAAGAAACCCATTTGTACATTTGCGGTAAGATAATCACAAGATTTAGCACCTCCAGATATTACTGACAGTCTTGTTTAGAGATTGACTGTATTGTTTTGTGACAGTAAATGCCCTTAGACAGAAGCTAGACACATCCTCCAGTGCTGTAGATGATAGGGGTTAGCCAAACAAGATGTTCCCATGATTGTTACTGTAGATAGTGGGACCCAACTGAAGAGAGGATTTCTATTCTGGGGTCCCTTTATTCCACAGGCTTAAAGAACTTTAGATGTGGTTGCTAAAATAAGAGGCTGCTTAGACAGGGATCAGAGAGAACACTCGCATTCATGAAATATCTATCAGTTTCAGACACCCACAGTCTGTTGGGTGGTATTTACTTTTGCACACAAGATTGTTATGACGTAACTGACAACAAAGCAATCCTTATGTTACCATGGAGATGCTGGGAAGTCATGGACAAAATCACTTTGGAGGTGGAACTGTTTCCAATTGTCTTCTATTTATCCCGTGGCCAGTTTGGAATTTAGATGAGTTGCTTTAGGGTTGTTTAGAGTCACAGTATATTGAGCTGTGTGAGGCAACCCTCATGCTCCTCCTGCTTCCCTCTTGGAATGGTTGCCATAGTTACTGTGGTAACTGAAGTGCTGTTTTCATCTTGCTTGAAAAAGTACATGAGCCATCTTGCCCTACAAGGGAACGATGTAGAGCCACCAGTTGGGGGCTTAGTATAATTGCATAGTCTTTAAACTCTACAGCAAATTAGGCAAAAACACACACATCTAATACTTCTTCAGCAATTATCTCAGAACATAATTGAAAATCCTGAAGAGAATAAGATTTGCACCAGTCTTCTTGCAGTTAAAGTGTTTATTAAATGAATTAGTCAGTCTAAGATTGGCTGTATGGAATGCATTTACTAAATGTAACAGTAGTGTTTGGGAAATTTTTCCTTTATGATTTATTAAGAAAACAAGGTTCCCAAGAAAAGAAAAAAATAGCATTATCCTAATATGATAAGGTGTGCTTTCACATTAGGGATGCTCACATAGTTCCACATCCTTAAGGCAAGGAAAATGATTTATGACATTACCCTAGGTGGCTCATCGATGAGGCAATATCTTTTCAGTTGCAACCAAACATGTGATTACCTGCACAGAGGTTCCACTAGATCTTTATCCAGAAAGTCATGATCTCTTTTCACAGGAGTGATGTCAATGGGGAACTGAGAATCTGAAGAAAAAGGGACAAAAATTAAAGAAATTGGAAGTATTGAAATGGGATGTTTTAGTAGTTAATGGTGTGTTGGAAAAGAATCCAGATCCAGAAGTACATGGACTTGTACATCAGACCTATTTTGTATGTGATGCTAATGACAAAATAAAAAACTCCAAATAACAGTGTTCAGGCTTGTGGAGACATTAGATTTTGCACTGGGTATGAGCGTCTTTTTTACATAACTTCAGCAACTGATTCCAGACCCTCTGAATCAAACATTCCACCACATCAATGTGAAGTTATTAAATTTAATGAAAAGCAGAAGCAGCAGCGAGGACTCACACATTAACAAGGGTCAGCCTGTTCTTTAAACTGAGATGAATTCAGATATACTCTAAGGATTTGAAATTTATGCTAATAACAGTTTTTGTCGTTAACATAATTTGTAATAGCATTGAGAGTGAAGCTCATGTTAACTTCTTTGCAGTAGAGCTGTTTTAACAACAATGTACAAACTGTCAATGAAAACATGTTGTACCAAAGCACAGCAAAACTCTGGTCTCCACACAAAGATCTGAGGGAGCAGAGTTTATTTGTATAGCACAATTCAGACACAGAGTAATTTAAAGTACTTTACAGAAATAAGACAAGTTCAAAGTACATAGGCAAGAATTAAAATAAAATATAGATTTTAAATAGAATAAGAAATTTACCTAGAATTAAATTAGAAGAGAAGAATGAGTGCAGATAAAACACTTTCAGTTGTCATATGCAGAGCTAAAAACAAAAGTTTTCAGCTTGGACAAGAGCAACTTTAAGCTCAGATTAAACTAATTTCTCCCCATGACTTCAGTAGTTAAGCACAGAAGATATGTTTATGTGCTATGTAGTTTGGAACAGATTACACTTTAAAAGTTGCAGCTGTTCTGCTTGTTTTGTGGTGCCTGGGGATCTGACTGAAGCCCAAACTCTGAGGTTTCCTGAGGGCAGTTGTGTAAATGGGGATCACTATGCAGTTAATGAATGCATGGTTTTATGTACAGTGCAGGGACTGTGTGACTGACCAGATAACACTGAGGACCATTATTCACTCATCATCTTGAAAAGCTCATATTCAAGCTATAATAAGCTATAATATTTTGTTTCACAGCAGATATGAAATCATAAAAAATTCTGTTTTTGGTTAATTACACAACCTTTTATTGGTGTGCTACTTCATTAATCTCTGTCTTTGAAACAAACAACATTTCTCTCCTTTGTGATGAATGTATGTGAGAGTGTAATGAGTGCTTTTATTACCTTCAAAGAGCTGAGCATACTGGGGAAATCCTGCTGCCCGCAGCCAGTCACACGCCTCTTTCGCTTCAATTTCTAAAACACAAGAAAGTGTGTGCTTTAAGAACAGAGATAAAAAGTGAAACTCAACAACATTAAGTCATTTTCAGTTTCACAAAAACACTTAAAGCATTAGCCAAGGCAGTAACGGCCCCGCAGCACCTGGAATATTGCAGACACAATAGACTTGGCAGTGGAATGACCTGCGCTCAGAAACTGAAACCTAGTCTGATTATTCGGAGGTAGCATACATCTGGTGATGATGATCAGTCTGGCTGCAGGTATCCCAACTCACCACGTGACGCAACAAGAGACCTTAGACAACCACCAGTTGTCTGTTTTTAGTTTAAAGGTGACAGATATAACAACAAAACAAAGACGTTCCAAAAAGGTAAAATAGATGAAAAGGCAGCACCACTACACAGCGCATAGTCAGAGCTACTATCATGTATTAAACTAAATGTTTAAAGAGAAGTAAAACATCTTAAAACCACAAAACTCAAAGACAGCAGACTGGGTCAAGATTGTTTTTATCAGAGATTTCCATGGCTCTTAGAGAGTCCAAGCAAGGACAAACTGGTCTTGCTGACCTAAAGAGTGAGATCTGATGACAAGGAGAGGAAACAGGCAGTTGGCACCTTTCTATTAATGCTAACAGAGCTGGGTGCCATTTATCACCTCAGTGAGACAGGCTGTCCGACACATTGGTGCCACAGTACATAGTCTGCTTAACATGAAGAGATAACATATTTTATCCTGTTTGATAAAAAAAAAGGATAAGAACAATTTGTGAAATTAGATTAGATAACACTTTATTGATCTGAAATTCACTTGCAGCAGCAAGTGCAAAAACGGTAGAATAGACAATGGAAATACACTACATACTAGTAATTAATACAAATAATCATCATCATTATTATGGCCATAATAATAAAATAGCTGTAACAATTAATTAATTAATCAAATGACTGAGAGAAAATTAAACTATTTTACTGACTAATCTTTTGTGTAATTTTTAAAGCAAAAATTCCTAAAATGTGGCTCAGACTTATATTCCCATTCTGGTTATGTGAATATTTTAGCCTTCTACAATTATAACAGTTGTTGTTGGCTGGACAAAATACTTTTTAATGGAAATTGTAATTCATAATTTTTTTATGTATTTAGTGAATAAAAATTTGATTATTAGTCATTCTACTGTTGCATTATTGAAAATTATAAATCATGATGACTATATAGTAAATTATATGAACAATTTACCATAAGAATTACAAAACAGAGATTTTCAATTGTGAAATGAAAATGTTCTTACCATTTCCAGTCCTTCTTTAAAAAACACATAGATGATAAATGTCCCTTGCCACTTATTCTCATATATACATCTTTTGCTCAGGCCGTTTTCCACAATGTAATGAATCTCTGAGTCATTCTGCATGTAAACATCATAAGAAAAAATGTCATATTAAAGCTGTTATACATAAGCAACCCATGACTAACAAACAGACCTCCCACCACACATCCGAGGTCTCAGTTCCACTCCCTATCTGTTCTTGTAACACTATGGCTGAAACATGAAACACGGTCATTCATCACACAATGCTGTGTAATTACAGAGAATGTGGCCTTGCAATGAAGATACTGCTATCACTTGCTTTCCAAAACTGGTGATCCAGGACTCACCTGTGCTGCTTTGCTTCTGTGTCACTGAGAAATCAATGAAAAGTCACTTTGGTCTTCAAACTGACCAACAACTGAATAAATATTAACAGTTCCCTGTGTCCTTGGATGACAAAAACATCTACTGTTTGCCCCCTTAACCAGCAGTTAAGTCAATATGTGTACACCGCTAGGAACCTCTCTGCTCTGTTCCCACCTGTGTCACCAGGAGCTAAAGGCTTTCTGTTCAGCTAGGCTTCCCTCTGAGGTATATAATATCAGACCTGTATTATTCAACTCCAGCATGTAGTGATAGGTCTTCTTGTGTCCCACAGCCACAGGTTGGACCACTGGGAGCAAGTAACATGAGCTGGGAATTCCTCTCTGTTTGGCATTCTGTAACACGATACCAAGACATTCTGTCCTCTCATCCTCTCTCTATGGAAATCTCTTGTGGATAAAAGGCTGGGCGGGCATCGTGCCAAAGAACGAGAGCGTTTGTGTTTGTTGTGTATTGTGTTTGCTCTCCTCAACCCACAGCTTTAAAACTGTGTACAGTATAAACTTACAGTTCCACAAAGAGATGAAATCCAGTTAGACCCTGGCACAATGGTCCAGAATGTCAAAAGCTGTGTACAAGTAAAATATCGATGGCAAGGACAACTCCTTGCTTTACAATTCTCTTCATGCAACACTCACTGTAGGGAATACTGGTTGTGTAATACATGGCTCAGATATGACGTGTAAGAAAGTGCTGCAGGAAAAGATAGGGCGCACTTGCATAGTCCTTGGGCTGAGCAGACATAAGCTCTGCTAATAATATTTCACTAAATACTTACAGCCAACACCACAGCTGTAGCTAAAGATAACAGATTCTTTTCATTCATGCTTATTGTGAATAAAACAGCATCACAAACCCTAATATGTCTACTCTCCAAAATCCATCAATCAACTAACACCATAGTTTATTTCTGGAAATAAGTTCTTGAGTACTCACGGGATATTTTCATCATACAGCCAGAGTGTTTAATATATCCGTCAAGACTTTAACATGTTAGAGCATCTTCATTCCCACGCTGAGCCGCATTCCTGCTCTTTGAAGACAACTTGCAGTTTGAAATCACATCCACAACTCTCTTTCTTCCCTCTCTTTCTATCTACCCCCAGAAACCATGTGCATGTATCAACACTAAATCTCTCTTTTAACCCAACCCTTTCTGTCGTAGGCTCCCTGAAGTTCACCCCCTCTCCTTCCCCTTCAGATCCTTGTGCCTGACCCTCCTACCCAGCTCTGCCCATGACAACTCTTTTATATCCTGCTCAGCACATTTCTGGCAAATATCGAAGCTACAGACAAGCATTGCCTCTAAATTCTGGGATGCTACTTGTGTTTCAGGGTCCTTTTCTCAAACCTTGATAGAATGATAGAATTTACTTTCATTTCCTGATATGTATTTTTGTTTTTAGTGATTTCATTAAATGACATGAAGTCAGCTTTTTCAGTCTTCCGAAAACTGTATTGGAGAGGTAATAACACAGTTGTTGTTCCATTAAAATAAATAAAATCAAAGTGTAGTTTTGTGGAGTCCAGATATTGTTCCAGTAGGTCCACAAAGTGGAAAAAAACACAGGGAGCCGAGTTCGGGGAAAACCATGACCTAAACTGTCAGTTATCAGCAGCAGTGAATCATGCTGAGGCACTAGGCTCACAAGACTCTGCGCTAACATCATCACAATGATATATTTGTCTGCTTCACCTCCGTCTCAGCCTCTGCGTCTGAGGTGAACTCTATGAATGAGAAACAGTGTTTCCATGCCACATGAAACACAGAAGAACATAAGAATGAACATAGAACAAAGAACAAGTTATTTCAAAACTATCTGATCACAAAAATGATGTATAAGGACAATCTATTAATTTAAAAAAAAAATCGGACTATGACGCACTTTAAAATACTTTGGTTTGCTCTAGGATTACATAAAGGCATCATATCCTTTCATAATTTCCTGTAGCATGAATGGAATTCCAACTTTTGCCTGTGTCTACTGTGCCTGCCTCGATTTGTGACATTTCTGACATTTCCTCTTGTAAAACACTATTTTTGTGACCCACTGGAGCCAGGAGTCTGTATAGGGCTGCAAGAACAGACAGAGTGATGTAGGCAATCTACTTTTATCTCCTTAACAAAACATTTCAAAGTAAATACACGGGGCACATATCAGAACTTTAAAAGCACTCTGAAACAAAGTGTAGCGTAGACCTTTACAGATGTGTCTAGCTATACCTTCTCCACACAGCATTGCTGCAGGAATGACTGAATGAATCAGCAAAACAAGCCAGCTGACAGTGAGACAGTAAACTGTAAAAAAAAAAAAAAAAAATGAATTAATTAATTAAAAATCCAGTATTGGACCAGATGGCAGAGAAGGTGTTGTCATGCTGGGAGGCATGAAGGAGGGGCCTGACTTCCCCTTTATGATGCTAATTGCATACAGACACCCACTCACAGTGAGCATTCAGATTTACTGTAAAAGTAAGACTAGACAGACAGCAGGGGGAAATACAATGCCCCCTCTTCCAGTCTGCCCAAAAACCACATCATCTGATGTCTCCTACCAAAAATAGCCTAACATTTCCTTGTCTCAGAGTTTTTGCAGGGGAGCAAACAGGAAGCACAAATAACAATGAACGAAAGCCACAAGACAGGCTCAGTAATCACTGTAGATAGAGAAGACACAAGAGCTCCGTTCCCTATTTGTCAGAGTTCAGGTCCTCTAAGGCAAATGTTGTGAATGCACAGCATGGATTAAAACTGTGGTGCCCCATGTAATTCACCTAATGTCATGGGAATACAGCCTTCCTGTTTTCAAGAGTAGGATTTAATTAACAAAGCTCTACGTTTCCCTTAGGCTCCAACATCTTCAGCACAATATCCCACAATCAGCAACATAACCCAAGGTGCCACTGAGCGCTATCTATACACGTCTTCATCTTAAGACACTGTCATCATCCACAAACCAGCAAAGTGACGAGACAAAGGAAAATAGTTTTAAGAGCTTATCTGTCTACAGAGGTGAATAACAACTCAGTGTCTTTGTGGATATGACTTTATGCTTGATGCAGTGATTGACACTGAGCTGGCTGGCTCTGCAGAACAAGTAATTACAGAGAGCCTGTGTTTGAGTTGTTGAGTCACCCACAGACTTCCAGCCCCCTCATTTGATCCACTGGGGCACACAGTGGACCTGTCGGTATCCTGCAGTCAACATGGGATGGAGGTTTAAAATGCCCAGCTCTAGGCTATGTTGCTAAGACACCAAAGCTAAATTTCCTTAAATACAAATGAGCTAGCAAATTTTTTGCCCTGTGGTTCACAGTGACCTATGGAGAGATCCAATCTGTGCACCACAGGTCTCCAGTAATAAGTGGGTATACAAAGCAGTGCTCAATGCCTCCTGGAGGACGGGGACATAAGGACAAACACAGTGCCAACCCAGAAAACACCAGTACCAATGAGACATTAGCATTCTGAACCTGCATAGGTTAAGGTTTCACAGACATCCATGATTAATTTCAGAGACACTATCATGTGCTTCAGTTCATTTTCTTTTGTTAAAATACAGATTGCAGACAGATATTGTGTATAAACAAAGCATAAGTAATGTATAAACACAGTCTGGCTTAAGAAGCTTACTATTTTTAATGACTCCACTGGTGAAACACTGAGGTCAATCTTTCATTTCACAGCAGACACACACTCACAGCAAGAGCTTATTGATTCTGAAAGTAAATAGCATAACTATGTGAGCTAGGAAGCTGATGTTGTTGACCATTGCCAAAGTCTGCTGGGTCAAAAGTCATCTGGGCTGTGTTTTTCTCTTGAGGTCCTGTATTGAATTTAAACAAGAGCAGCACAGCTGTGGTAACACTCTCCTTCACCTCTGAAGGACACCCAGAGAGAAAGTTCTTTCATCTTCAGGGATAACAACTAACTCTCTCTCTGTCTGCCTCTCTCTTTGTCTGACTTTGTGGAAATACCAGTCACAGCTTTTACAGCATTTACAAATTATAATATAATACAAAGTGATAACATGAAAATCCATTCAGTCACTAGTCCTTACTATATCCTCTATTGTTGTGCTGTATTGGTTACCACTAATCTCAGAATAAAAACCAAAGACGATTCATTTCTTTCACAGTTCTGCTGAGAACATAGTAAAAATCAAGAAGGATGACTGCTTAACGGCAGAGGGAGGGTTATACTGTTAAAACCAGTTGGGGTCGGCATAGTGACACATTTTTAAACAATGGAAAATCACTTCAAGTTTCCAAAACCAGGCATTAAATGTGATCAACATCACACAAACAACAGTCGGGGAGATAAATGGGAAAGAATAGTGCTGTGTTACTGTCATATACTACCAAAAATAGCCTTTCAGTGAAGGATTTACAAATTATCCCAGACCAAACAGCAAATTCAGCCAGTGGAACTGGATCTGGGTTGGGGCCACAGAAGATAAATAATACACTATAATGTTTGGCCTGCACGGCCTCCGAGCAAGCCAAGGCTTCAAAGTTCGAACTGTTAACTCTGCATTGTTTGCATCCAACTCGTTATAGTGTCTCACATTTACTAAGTTTTGAGAGAATGTTCTAACAACCACATGTTGAATTCCCAGGGGTGCTTAGCAAACAGCAAAAACCGAGGGAAGTGTCGAGTGTACTCCAGATTCACAGACAGGTGTTCTCCTTCTTCCCCTTTGGTCACACTGAGGACACAGTGGCAAAGGATTTCCAGTAGGCACTAGATAAGAAGTGTTCTTTATCAGAAAAGGGATCTCTGACCCTAGATCACATGGGAGCAGGAGACATGTTAACAATTTCTAGATCCCCAAGTACCTCCACCTGACTGCCAGCAGCTCTGAACACAGCAGAAGAGCTTTCTTTGGTGATAATAAATATCAACTTTGGCTCTTGGAGATTTCCTTTTTCAGTTACATCCCCAAAATCATGAACTATTGCTTCAACAGGATGTTCATCTTTACAGAGTAATCACTGTGCTAGTTCCTTTTGGCCAGTTTGCTATGATAATCACTACTTTTCTTAATTTAGAAATGGTGATTTTTTTTACCCATATCTTATCTCTTGTTGATTTTTATCCTCATACTAAATAATTTTTATTAAAGCAAAGCTGTTAAAGTCAATATGACAACTGTTCCTAGGGATCAGCAGAGATATTGTACCTTTGGGCATCAGTGCTGTCTTTGATCTAGATATAAGGCCTAGAAACAGAAATCAGAAAGAGAGAATCTGGGTCTGTCTGACTTTCTCTCAGCTCAGTTTTCTGTCAACTAACACCCAATTGGAACTCTTCATTCCCCTCTTTCTTTTCCTCATCCTGCTCTTTTCTTCTCTTCTTTCTCCCTCTCTCAGCAAGACTCTGATCTGTTTTTTTAGTTGCCATTTGAACTCCCTTCTCCTCATCCCTGCTGTTAGTCCTACAAACATAAGGCGCATGTTTGTTTAAATGTGTTTGTGTGTGCACCCGAATATAACGTCCAAGTCTCTAAAACTTCAGTATGCTGCATGCTTTGCCATGTCATGCTGTTTTCACCCCTCACAAGTTATGGTTGGTTGTGTGGCCGTGATTCCTCCCTTGGTAGCCTATATAACCACTGTAATTTGGTTTTCCAAAAGTGCAATATAACACAACAAAAAGGGAAAAGGGGAATGACTATGAATTACTGACAAACAGCCACCCACCTAAAATCTTGACACAAATATGGAAAATGTTGTCTGAATAGTTATCATCACATGTTCTGGCACATATTCAGTCCGAGCACCCAAAGAAATGAAATGTCTGAGGATGAAAGTCCTTTTAAGTTTAGCAGAAGCTAATAAGAACAAAAACACTGTAAACTAAAAGCTGATAGTGATGTCTTAACTATGGCCCTGTAAAGTACAGGATACAAGCAAAAGATTCAAGAGAAAACCTCTAGAAGAAACTCCTCTGAAGTTGAATACTTAGGTTCACGTCCCTCTCACTTGGACTGGATCCAAGAGGGGACTACGTGGGGTTCACTCCCTCTGGGAATGGCCTCATGGAGTCAGAGGGTAGAGAGGGAACCAGTGTCAGAACAAGGGCCCCTACCGTGAGAAACCCTCTCAGGAACCCCACAATGAAAGCATGAAGCCATCTCTAGGGACACTGGTCCTAATTAATGACATCAAAGTGAATGGCCACAAGACCGCCACAGGAGCCGCCCAGCACTCAGACAGCAGACCTATGAGTTGCAGTATTGTTATCTATGATGAGGTGCGGTGTAGCTTATCAACAACGTTACTCACAAAGAGAGCTAAGTAATTGTTCAGCTCTATCAGAGCGTTGACAGTCTCTCCCTCTCTCTCACACATCGCTCTAGAAAATGTAGAACTATTTGTCAAATGTGGGCAGGCATTGACAGGCTGTGTTCAGACAGTCAACCCTGGACTTAAAAGCATATACATCAAAGACACAGCAGCTGTATGTCTGTGGTCTGGATGCATGCTGCCAATTTGCCTGTCAGTCTTTCAGTTAATGACATGTAACATACATATCTACCACAGCAGGGCAGCCAAGTGCAGAACTTGGACATGGATTACATGGCGATAAGCAAAAATGTACTGTATAATGAATATAAGCAGATGGCTATTTAATCCTTTTGCAAATCATAAATCCATAGTTTTTAAATGGGTCATTTTAATATCTCTAAAAAAGCCCCAAGACTACTATCAAAATAACTGTGAGTGTGTGAGGTTGTTTGTCTCTATGTGGCCCTGTGATGGACTGGTGACCTGTCCAGGGTGTACCCCTGCCTTTCACCCAAAGAGAGCTGGGATAGGCTCCAGCTGAGTGGGCATAGATAATGCATGGAAGGATGGATGACCAAGAATTGACTACTGGGATCAAGCAAGGTTTAGCATACTATTTTGTCGTTACGTAGGTCAATAAGGTTTTCTTCATTAATTAGCATTTACTAATCTGTGGAATGTCAAACACCTGAGCGCAGTTTCCGCCGTGGCTATGATAATGTCTGACCTTCTGTTTCTGAAATCCACACTTATTAAATGATTAGCCCTGTGCATGTGGCAGCTGTCAGCTACTCACTGGAAACTCCACTGATTCATCACAAGGGAAAGCATTACAGGACAGATATGCGCTCAGCCTGCCACCTACAGGCAACAGGTAGGAATCCATAAAGCAGCTTCATAAATCTGACCATAACCAGAGGTTGGTTGAATTGCCTTAGTTTGTCTCCAGCCATTACAAGATTCCTTAATCATTTTCTTCTTCTTCATCAGACGAAGGGGAAATTACCAACAGTCACCAAATAACTTCTGTTCACACAAACTTAGCAACAGAGTCGCGTCCTAAAACTATACTACATTCTAAATCTGTACACTGTGTACTTACTCACTGTCATAAATAACTGTTCTAGCGGTTAGTACACAAAAAAGTCACCATAACTTTCCATTCAATACTAACAGGAAAAATAATACAAGCAATGTTGAGTATCAATCAAACTACAACTTTGGGCAGTCATGGCAAAAAATTGTTTGTTATGCTTAGCTTCCGTTTTCCAAGCTGTCTCACCATGCCTACAGTTAATTTCATTGTTTCCAGTTGTGAGCTTTTTCTGTTGTGTATTGCATTGTGAGACACTCTGGCCCATCAATAGCCTCCTCCAAAGTCAGTGCTCAGTTCATTTTGTCACTTATTCACTTTTCCAATATAATCACAGTGCATCTCTAACCGTGATTAGAATTACACTATATAGTATGGATTTAAGGCACAGCAATACCATGAGAGACTCGTAACAAACCCATTACACCTTTTCATTCGTTTTTAGCACCTTTCATACAGCATAATAATGCCATTTGACGGTGAACACCCACAGATGTAATTATTTGTAGTATAATAACTGTAGTGCTGGCTGTAGATGACCAGCTAATCACATTGTCAAAATTGCTTCAGGCAAGCTGTCATTAGCAAACACTGTAACAAAGAAAATCTGCATAACAATCACATCTAGAATAGAAAGGTTCATGAATAAAATATCACCTGAGTTGATGTGAATTAAGTAAATGCATAAGGAAACAGCTTTACTTATCCCAAACATCCATTTGAATTAAGGTGCAGTTATATTTGTTTCACACTTAGATGATCTAACATGCCACATGTTACAGCACACAATGGATAAATAATTTACTGCTTTGGAAAGTGGAGAGGGAAAGGGCAGAGTCTAACTACATTCCTTGCATTCAAGAGCCTTTTTACCATTACAACTTTTCAAAAGACAGAATAATACAAACCATTTTTCAGAGCTAGCTTGTAACAGTTAGTAGTAGTAGACACAGCAAGCTGAGGAAGTAGGGTGAAGCTTGTCCTCTAAACAAGCTCAGGTGTTGCTGTCCTCTTCGTGCTAAGCATTTAAAATCTACAGGTGAAAGTCATTGCATTATCCTGCTCAGAAAGTTTTTGTTTCTCTCTCTCTCTCTTTGTGGATTATGAATATGATCCATGGCAATACGAATATGGAATATGAATTAAGCAGTTGGTGGCAAACAATACCAGTTAAATATAGTATTTAGCAAAAACACAGGAAGACAAAAATACCTAATTATAAGCATAAGAACTGTACATATACAGTACTAACACTGATATGTGCAAGCAGGGGAACAAATGTGGCTGACAGCATGTTCACCTGAAAAACAAACAAGCTCTTCAGCCATGACAGTCACATAAAAGGCATGCTTTATAACGCCTGGATACAGATCCACAGCACAGCTGCCACACACAGACTTGTGTCATTTGACAAGAGACAATGTCCTTAATCATGGCAGATTGCAATAATGGCCTTTCCAGAGCAGAGACCATCTGCATCAAGAGTAAAAAGGCATGAGGAAGGCCAAAGAAGGGGTCAGAGCGTCTTGTCTGAATACAACAGCCCTCAGTGAGGAAAAGAATTGCTATAGTCAGCATGCAAGCTGTTGGTCATGGTGTAGCTTTCAGCTGCTCAAGGTTTCTACCTAAAAAGGTCTGTGAACACTGTGAATCATATAGTTTTACTACAATCCAGCTTGATACACAGGGATAACAGCTGAAAAGCATCATCTAATGCAATAAATATGCGAGTGCTAAACTATATATGGGCATACTATCATGAGATGATTTGTTCATATTCCACCATTTGCTCAAACCCCCATAAACTCAAAGTAAAATTCCATGAATAAAACGCACATTGGCCAATAATAAACAGCTTAAGTGTAGAAAATGTCCTATGAGAACCTTGAATAAGATAGATATATTTGTGCATGCAAAAGCAAGCACTAGACATATTTGATGTATGAGTACTGACAACAGATGAAGAAATCCTAAGAATGTGGACTCCAGATGGGGTGGGCATGATGGAATAAAGAAAAGGAGAGCAGAAAGCTGAACTGACACAGTAGACCTTCCAGAGAAATGAAGTAAGAATTACTTCACAAAAATCTAAGGAACAGTGTAAACTGTGTATTCATTAGTTCTGCTGATGAGATATATTAGTCAGAATTTTTGGACAATAAACTTGTGGGTGTTCAGTCATTCCTAGAGCTTTGCCAGTAGCTGATGATAATGAACTTAAAGAGAACCCACATACATAGCTCTGGTGGCTTTGAAATGCCATCAAATAAAAAAACATAACTAAGACACAGGCTTCCCTGGAATTCTGGGTGAAACAATGCATGGATTACTCTGCCCAAAACTGCAGCCCATTTATTTTCAATGTGCTTTGTCAACAGGGCCAGCTAAGCTGGAATCCAGAAGCCACTGCAACACATGGAGATCAGTCCTGTAGCGTTGCAGTCAGTCTCTTAAAATACTACTACTACCTCACATTTCAAACATGTTTCCATTTCACAAGTTGACACGTGATGTAAAAAAGAGAATAAGATCCAAAACTGCTCTCCTGATAAAAATGAAGGACAGCCACGCTACAAGAATTAATTAAGGCAACTCAGATTGAAGAACTACTCCAGATATTTTTTTATTTACATCTATGTTTATATTTTAAATTCATATATTTAGCTATGGAAGGCTAAGGCTAAGGCTTATTGTTATAATAATTTAGCAAATTACATTAATAATTGAAGCAAACTTATATGTAAAAGAAACATAATTATTTAAGTTTAGTATTATCTTTGGTCACCTTGAAAGCCATTTAAAAGCAGACAGGAAATGCTAAATTGTCCAGTGAACACCATTAAAAGAAAATGTAATATTAAAAGTGTACTAAATCTAAATATATATAAAGTCACACCTGACAATAAAATGCTTCTACCATAAAAGCTGTTTAAATGACTTTGAACTCATTAAAGAGTCCTGAATCCCCCATTCTAATGTCTGCACTTTTCTGTCCTTGTCACATGTGAATTCTTGGTTTGCTGTCAAACCAGACATCTGTAATCTAGAGACACATGCCACGTTACATGACTGCACATGCCTGAAAACATCAGATCATGAAGATTACCTCCTGAAAACAAGTGTAGGTACACATTTCCAGGACAATCTTCATACATCAGTCCAACAGTAAGCTCTGTTTATCTTTCACATCATCATTTTCACAAAACATGCCTTGTACGTTGCCTCAGTCCTTTAAATCTTGCCCACACAAGGGGCTGCATTATCTGACTCATGCACTGGTTTGTGTGACTGAACAGAGAGTTATGCTATGAGTTGCCATCTAATGGCTGAAGTTTCTTACTGATGAGGCATCTTCTGTTATTATATGCAGTTCCCTTTGATCCAGCATCAGAGCTCTCACACCTGCAGGAGGGAGCAGAAGTACTTGCATCTCATTTCTATGCATACCCTGCCCCCTCCTGGGACTGACCTTAAATTTACTGATAAATGCAAAGGGAAGATGTTACAGGCTTTGAAAAAGCGGAATGAAACGTCAGCCCTGTTCTAGTAAAGAAACACCACTGTTGCTCTCCTCTCTACATTTAACAGTCCATGGTTGAGCTTAGGGTTTATAAAACTGTCAGGTGAGACATTCATTGTTATATCTTGTCTACACTGTGGGTTTACCTCTTGTTATGTAACAGATTGCACTGCTTCTAACCTTATCAGAGTCCCTTATATTCAGCCAATGCTAATTATTTACACTGCTGCACCCTGGACTACTTATTGGCTGAAGGTCAGGTTTGGCTTTGTCTGCAGTGACACACACACACACACACACACACACACACACGTTTGTGTTTGTCCTTAATGGAACAGTACTTGACTTACATTCATTTCATGCAGGTAGCTAATCCTACTTCTTACTCTAATCTCAACTCACCCTAATCTAACATTAAACCAAGATGTCTTGTCAAATTTCAGAAGTTAACATGGTGGGAACCTGGATTTGTTCCTAACAACAAAGCAGAGTCCCAAACTGTCAGTGTGTAAACAGGTTTCACTCCCCACAATGTAGGAAAAACAAACCCACAGGCACATATCACACACCCATCCTCTACTAACCCCATATTTGTCTTGTCTTCCAAAGATTATTTCTACTGAATTCCACCTTAGTCGCCAAATGTTTTGACTGCCAGCTTGCTTAACTGTTTGCTAGCCTGGGAAGAAAAGATGAAGAAGGATTCATTTAAGCATAAGGCCTAGCAGTGACTTCACAGCTAAAAGGCTGATTTCCAAGCAGAAATCCAACGTCTATCCAAATACCTCTCTTACCTCCAGCAATCTTCTTGAGTAGTTGCTGTCGAGCAATGATCCTGCCCAGCCTGTACCCTGAGCGTCTACGGAGATGGTCCATTCTCAGGTAGATATCCTGAGTCTCTGGGGTCATACTCCCCAGAAACTCACTGCCTGTGGACTCAGGAACCTCACAAAACATTACTGGAACAGTGTATCCCAAACAAGCTGCTGGCTGATATACACTTTCTCACCAGCAGAAAACTTCACATGCAGGTACAAAAAGCTTAGTGAGTTGAGAGGGATGGCAGAGCAGAACCTTAGGGGGAGGAGTGCCAACACTTCAGTCTGTTTCTCCATATCATGTGACCACAGGGAGGCCAATGGCAAGACGGTAGTAGGAGTGCTGCCCACCTTTCTGAGCTGAATCCAATGTCTGTGTGAACACTTGTCTACTTCCCCCTGCTCTGGAGGGAAATATAAATACCATTGGAATGCCTATGAACTGAGTAAGGAGAACAGGAGTGGAAGAAAGAGGGGTGTGGGATGGATTACAAAAATAGTGGTTTTTGGACGCGCCCTGCACTAGAACAACTCTGCTGCTGTTGCTGGTCACATGGGTGCCAAGTTTATTGGGTGAGAGTGAGTCCTTTCCATTTAAGAGTATGAAGAGAGAGGAAGAGTAAGAGAAGCTGTTTTCTTGGTTGTAGAATGCTAATTTCAGTGCCCCCACCCCCACCACACAACTCCTATTTCCAGCCACAGGAAGACCTCTCAGCAGGTTTCTTCAAAATGTCAGCTCCTCAGAGAAGAAGCAAATTTATAATGAATATACATGAGTGACTTAGATCCACTTCTGTGCCTTATATTCACTTCTGATAGCTGTTTAGTGACAGGACTTTGTGTCTGGTGCATTTACTTCTGTCCATATAAAATGTCTGGTACTTACCACACACTGCTCACTATGTACTTCTTTTATAGTATAGACTTTTTTCAGTTTGTATATAAGAAACAAGTGTGGGTTTCCATATTGTACTAACAGGATGTGATATGTATTCTTGCAACATTAGCTAAGGAAATAAAACTCAGATTTAGACTGGAAGAATTATAAAAAATATAATGCTTAAAAGTAGTTTATCAGAACTGGCATATATTTTGCTGAAGACGGCAAAGTACATGTGAACTGAAAAAATAATGACAATAATTTCACAAAAACGCAAATAAATATTATTGTGTGACAGAGCCTATCTTTAGATGTTCAGGTGAAACCAAAAATTCTTCTTCTATCAGTCAGTTTACAACACGGAGCAACAGTCTCCTTACACTGTAGGCCCACATCCACACAACCACACACCCAGTGTCAATCAGGGCCCCTGCCACCCTCTTTGTGACTGTCCTGGCCTCAGCATACAGTCTTGCCTGTGTAGTATAAGTATGGCGACATATATATGAATAGAGCACAAATGGGCAAGTGGCCATGTTAAACACAGCCCATCTGTTCCGCTCCCTGGCTGGTAAAATCCACCCAAGCCTAAGCTCACAAAGACCACAATTCAACAGCAGACTTCAGAGACCACTGCACGTTTTCATAAATTTCTCATACACTCAGGTGGAGTAATTTTAATATGCAATTGTTGCCTTTTTAGGGTATGAGGTGACAGTGTGACACTATTCAAATGACTACACTGGGTAGTGACTCATTTTCTACACACACAAACACCTTTATTCATTCATACTGTAAAAGGATCACTTAACATGTGACCTGCAAAAGTGAGTGACACCATGTGGACAACAGTGTGAGCTCAGTGAACTCCTTTCCGTGTTTTTGTCCCTCCTTGTCTAGACGAAGAAATTCCCCAAATGCATCAGATGTATCGTGTTACAGAATCACTGCTATGCAACATCATAATAAATGAGATTAATGGTGTTTTCATCTCTGTCAGCAGCCATATACCACCACAGGCTTTGTGAAAGCTCTACATCTTTTTGGATGTTTTACTTTGTCCTGTATGCCATGAAGAAATGGCTGTGGTGTGTCTTTAGCGTGAGCGCAATGTGCAGTAACTCCAGACCTTATCATACATGTTCAAACATGTCTCTGTCTGGGTTTCAGAGCTCAGCTACTACACAGCAGGGCAACATGAATCCAGGCTCACATTACACACATACACAAATACTTTTTGTGGCTCTGTAAGATGCTGGCCAGCTTGACAGGGTGGATTTTGTTGTTCATCACAATGAAAGCAGTAAGTGTTATTCTGTCATTACAAATTAAGCTAAAGCTCTAATTCAGGCACTTAACGCATGCCCTTCTTTCATTCATTCTCTGCTACAGGACTAAGATTCAGCCAGGTGTGATTACAAAAAAGGAAACCTATGTTCTGAATCATGGCGTAAGAGATGATGAGTACAGAGGCAGATGAAATGGGTTTAGACACTGCTCTGATGTGGTTTGAATCAGCGGCAGACACATGTAATCTGCACTGGGCAGTCCTGGCTCTGGTGTGGCTATGTTTCCTGTGGTTAAAGCTTAAGAATAGCCTCAGTGTGACTGAAGATTTCCACCTCATGAGCCACCAAATTCTGAGCTCAGGTCTGGGAGCAAATTGCATGCTCTTTAATATTGCAAGACAAGTCAAGCTGGTGTTCAGGTAACCTGAGGATCCCTTTTAACGGCCCAGTGGATGAGGAAGCTTATCACAGTATTATTTAACACAGTTGTATCAGTGTTGTAAATGGGTCCCTTCCTGTATTAGGCATACATGACAGTCATACTGACTTGTTAATTCCATTGCAAATGAGCTACAATTTAGCCCCTAGAAAACACAGAATTTTAACAGAAATCAAGGTTTTCACCCTCAGATCCCCCTTAAATCTGTTTTTCAAACGAATCACAAGTTTTCTGCTCCCTGCCTCACATAAAACGTCAAGTTTGCATACCTATTCAACTTGTTCTACAAATTTACTCTGATGCAAATATAAATATTTAGCAACCCACGACAAAAGAGACCTTCCTTGCAAAGAAATAATAAAACCCTCAGTTCAATCTGTCCATCTGCCAAGTCAGTTATCTGTATCAGCCTGTCACAAATGCTTAAAGTGTGTGTGATACAGTGTGTATATAAGCTGCCCAAGGTCACTGGCTGCCAGATACAGCCAGATGCATGGCACACATCTCTGAGATACATACTGTATATGGTAAAGAATGCAAGATTAATGTGTCAGATATCCAGACAATGCAGGAACTCAGCTGCTGCATCAGTGACGTGCCTGAGGAGACTGTGCAGCTGAGCCGAGCATGGACAGTATCAGTTCACATACAAAATACACAACCTCATATAACCCCTTTGAATCTGTTAAACAAACAGAACACACCAGCGGGGGGTGAGATATGTTGTGATGTATCACATCATACACTCTGTCTCTAATGTAGGTCTCCGGTACTTCAACTTCTCCTAATCATGGCAGAGCAATTCACTTTTCCACATGAGAAGTTTCTGTGGTCAAGTCACTGCACCTAGTGGTAGATGTAAGTTACTGCACAAATGACTGATGGCCACTACTCACACATAACACTGAAGACTTGACAGAACCATTGCACCAACCTCTACATCTTCAATGTTCTGTGTTTTGTCAAATGTATCACAAAGTAGCTCAAAAATTTCACTGTACATCCACACTACCTAAATGTCACCTATGTTCTTTTTCTTTATGAGATGATCACAGAAAAACAAAATTTAGCTTTAACTGTATTAAATATACTAATCAGCAGTGTTATTCTACCAATGGCTGAATCAAGATGACTCGAACACTCTAGTACATAATTTCCAACACTTTATGCAGAAAATATGTCTGCTTGAAGAGAACTGCACAACATGTGTCCATGCTGGATGGATAGATAGATAGATAGATAGATAGATAGATAGATAGATAGATAGATAGATATTAAACATATTTTTAATGTCTAAACTATGAGCAAGTGGAAATATTACATCAGCAATCAATGTGGTCAAATAACTGTTGGCCACTCTCGCTTAGGTTTCATGCACTTTCCATTTCTCGGCGCAATAGTGACCCATCAGCGCCACCCTGTGGTACTACCAACTCGGGTTAACGGCATTAACGAGATTAAAAACGAACAACACCATGAAGTCAAAGATAAGTTGATTATATTGTTCACATGGTGTTAAAATCGGTGTGATTTTAGTTAACAGGGCCTGCTCAACAGCACACACTTGATAAGAACCTAAAGTACACTTTTAAATACATTAGACCACATGCACATTTAAAAATCTATCCATTTTAAGGGTGCTGTGTTTTTGCACTACACCGAAGGGCCGGCTTAGTTTGTCATATGAGAAAAATATCTACAGCAATACCAAGACAAATTAATACCATTTTCAAAAATGTATTTTGTCCTCTAAAATGCTCTGCTGCACCACTTTGACGTAAGTTAATGCATAATAACATAAATCTCATACTAACATAAAAAGTTAAAATGATTCCGCAAAAATAAGATGGAGTGAGTTAAGTATTTAGAGCGATGGTGCGTCCTGCGCTGCAGTGTTTCAGCCGACCAGGGTGTGTGTGTAGCGGACTACTGACCTGCCAGTCTCCGCTCTCTGACACTCTTCCAGAGTAAGTCCCAGGCTTTGGATGTGGAGCTCCGCAGCTGCTCGCTGAATGACCGCCGCCGCAGGTTCAGTTTCGCTGAGTTTCTTTTAGATGTCATGGCAAATCCCCCACTTGGACATAGCTAATAACAAATCCTCCTCATCCCACACGAACCCGTTATGTTTACGTCTGCGACAGAAATTCACCTCTTCCCGTTACCGGGTTAATTCTCTACGACATCAGCAAACCTAACTCTTCTTCAAACAAAGTTGTCAGCATCTTAAGGGAAAATAAATACACTTCTCCCGCACAGAAACGGAAATCAATACAACGAGCACGAGTAAGAAAGTGATAGTAAAGCACCAAGACAGATTTTTCACACCAGATATGTGTGTACGTGCCACGGTGCGTGTGTGTGTGTGTGTGTGATCCGCGCACAGCCAGCACAACTGAGCAGTGATGCCTTCAAGCACTTCCGGGAAATACGAGGATTACCAGTTAAGCATGTAGGAGCCGCCCCAAAAACAGGTAAATATGACTAGAGAGTTGGGATGGGGCACTTGGTGAAAGGCAACCACTTTATAATCACTATTTTGCATATGTCCTAAATACTATGGAGCTTATTGATTACAATAAAATGCTGTGATCAAGGATACAACAGTGTCCTGCTATGTCCATTTAGCCTTCAGACTGATACTGAAGCCCAACCCTGAAGCATGTCATTAAAAAAAGTTTTCCATGTTGTCACTTTTTGAGATCAACAGCGGTTCTGACAATTGACTTTGAAGTACTAAATGGAGCTCTACCGAGAGCACCTGAAGGCATCACAAGCTGCAAACCGCTCAAAACCCTACTACACACACACACACACACACACACACACACACACACACACGCTCAATACAATAAAATGTTAAAAAAAAACTTCAATCATTGCAACAGTACAATCTATCAATCATGGTGAACTGTGATGATGATGTGATGGTGATCAGTAATATTTTAATAATGATCAGAATATTAATGATCAAGCACTGTTGCCTCACAGAAAGAAGGCCCAGGGTTCGCAATCCGTCAGGGACCTTTCTGTGTGGAGTTTGCATGTTCTCCCTGTGCTTGTGTGGGTTTTCTCCAGGTACTCTGGTTTCCTCCCACAGTCCAAAAACATGTATGTCAGGTTGATTGGTGACTCTAAATTGCCCATAGGAGTGAGTGTGAGTGTGTGAGGTTGTTTGTCTCTATGTGGCCCTGTGATGGACTGGGGACCTGTCCAGAGTGTACCCCTGCCTTTCACCCAAAGAGAGCTGGGATAGGCTCCAGCAGATCCCTGTGACCCTGGTTAAGAATAAACAGGTATAAATAGTGAATGGATGGATATTAATAATCACTTAAATCCATCTATTACTTTATTTCCTTTTGTGGAGACTTCTTAAACATAATTAACATGGACCTGTTTGTGAACTACTATTAGGACTTTTACCTAAATATAATATCAGGACAATATGTGTATTATTTTAATGCTTTACAAGAGTTCAAGTGATGCTTCATTTACAGTAGGTAAACCCTTTAACAGAAGCATGAGTTCACTTTCAGCATCATTTACTTTTGTTGTTACAATATCTTGTACTGTAGATACTGGAGAGAGAAAAAATTAATTCATGTTCACAGAACAAACTTGATTCCATAAAGACACTGCTCCCTGCATGACAGCAGCTTCAGTGATCATTATACCATGATTATTTCAGGAATTTCCTCCTATTGTGTGCCCATCCAGGCACAAGAGCAGCAACATCATAGCAGCAGCATTAATTTCTTGGTGCCCGGCGTGGATTACTGTTATAACAGGTTTAATATAAACACACCATCTTAAGAGAGAGTGACTGGATGAAGATTGACAGTTTCTTAAAAGAACAAACCTCCACTGACCTCAGTTTGCCCTCTCTGCATGGAGCCAGGCTAACATTATTTCATTTCATTGAAGAGATAGACCCCATTTGCCACTGAACAGGATGGGTGATTTACACATTATTACAAGGTCACAGCAAGCTATCTGAGGGCCAAAGGAGTGTGCAATTGAAGGGAGAATATTAATGAAGGGCCCACTTTTCTGTTTGCTTTGTCTAAATCAGAAAATATGTGCAGTCAGGAAGACCAGAAACCTTCCTGACATGAAAACATAAGCATCTACATACCTTCATGTTTAAGACCCTACTTTCTACTGAAGACAGAATAGCAAAAACCCAATCTTCCTCTGAAAGAAAAAAAAAACCTAAACTTTGTGTTCATTCAAGTTGAAGCAAAATAATTAAATTAAATTAGAATAACTCTCAGAAAACAATTTAAAAGGTTGAGAAAATCACAGGCATAAAAAAAATTGTGATTTAATGTAAAGGCTTTTTGGAGGGGTTGGGCATGTGTCACCAGTGACCAGCAGGTTGCTATTTTCAGCCCCACTTGTTCAGACCTCAGGCTAAAATGCAGCTTCAAGGACAGAAAATACACACACACACACACACACACACACACACACGTCTGCAGAACCTGTTCCATTTGATCCTGTGACTTCTCAGGAAGGGTCGGGATTAGGCCGAGTCAAGCACCATGCTTTCTGCTGCATGGTGCTTGACTCGGCATGACACATGCTGACACATGCTGCATGTGAACTAGGCAGCTTGCACACAAAACACTGACAGTTCTGTCAATTCAACATAAAACGCGCTTTATATTAACCCTAATGTCAGTAGCATATTTCTGATACATCTGAAGGCATTTACTTACAAAATAAAACTGATTTAGAGGTACTTTTTTCAATAACCTTCAGTTCATCATCTTAATAACAGTGAAAGAGTGTAAAAGATGTTTAAATTGTAAACTGGGTATCGCTTCAGGCTCAGTGACTGACCAGAAAAGAACAGACAGACAATACCATCCCTGTCAGCCCCTGAGGGTGCAGTGATGGAGGAAGTGCAGCAACAAGGTTTTGACCTCTCTCCACATGAATCACCAGAGAGGTAAACACAGTTCACTCCTGTGCCTCTTCACTCTTACTCTAAAAAGAAAGCACTTGCACATAAAAAACATGAGCATATCACAGTTAAGACCAGTGTGGGCAGACAATGACTTAGCCTCTGGAGTGGTCCTTGGCAGTAGAAGTAAAAGCAGATACAAGGAGAGGAAACATCAATCAGCTTGAGAATGTTTTCCCTCAACTGACTCACCCACTTGTTTGTTTTGGCCTGGCAGATTATAGAAAGTACATTGTACCATTTCTCCTGAAAAAAAACGAGCACATTTTCTAGGCTACTTTTCGACTCTTTTTTTTTTTTTTTTTTAGTGCCTTGCTCACTATTTAATAAACATATACAGATAAACACACACGTTTATTTATGCATTGAATTCCAGTGTGCGTGTGTGTGTGTGTGTGTGTGTGTATGTCCATGTCTGGTGACTGATGTGGAATGCTGCCCCGTAGCTGTAGTGGGAAAATCCCAGATGTAAGGAAACTGATTTCTCCTCCACGATTGGGTCATGCTGTTGGCCTGGAGGTCTTACACTAGGCCCCCTTGCATAGTCTGGGAGATTGCTCTTCCCAGCCAATGGAAACTCAGGCTCAGGGACTGAGGAGAAGGGAGATCTCCCTTCCACCTCCACCCCAGCCCCTCAGGGCTCGTCCCAGGCATGTGCTATAAATTTCCTGACCATATATTCCCAAGCTGAACTCATTTTTCCAGAAGAGCCACACATGTGGTGTATATCTGGCTTTAGATTATGAGGTTAAGAAAGGAGGAGCTGACTTTGGTCCCAAACCATTAAAGTGGCCACTAATTCTGTTTTCTTAGAGGCACGAGTGTTGTAACATCATGATTTCCACCTTCAGTGGAGACTGTTTATTATAGATTTACTCATTCTAATTAACTGATTTTCAATTGGATTGAACTTGTTTTCAAAATATAGATGAAACACAAAAAAACAACAGATTTTTACATGGTTCACCCATTATATTTATCCAAATCTTTCCATGTCAGCAGTTAGTCATATAATGCACATTTTGCACCACTATATAAAGTAAATAACAGAAAAACTAAATAAATAAACAGAAATGAACAAAAAAAATGTGTTTAAACATCATGAAACCTCTATGGAAGTGAGAGCTCGTAGGGGTCAAAGTTTGTATAAAGAGGCTTCAAGAATGTAAAACTGGCATGACAGGCGTACATGGCTATTGTTTCATTGAATGACAAAGCATGTAATGTTGTCAGGTTTCAATCTGTTAAGGCTGCATTGCCCACAAGAATGCATGGGAAAACATTTACACCACTGTCCAGCACCTGGTTCCTATTAGTACAATGAGGATTTAATCACAGAGGTACATTTCTTTCACAATCAGTTTCATTACCACAGTTTCTCTTATTTTCACTCAGAGATGGTTAATGTAAAGTAAACTCACATTTTACTGATTTTCAATCATTTTTAAGTCTTTTTTTACATTTTAAATCTTTTACTTTATAAAAGGCAAATTTCCATTGCCTTTCTAGTGATAGGACGGAAGCTTTAATCACAGCTAAACATGGAGGACAAGACAACTCGTTATAAATGACATCATATGGCATAGTATAGCAGGACAATAGCTTCCATGAAACAAATTCAAATAGAAAGTTGATGTTTATATTTCAGGATGAGCCTCATCCCAAGAGATACAATGGGGTATGTACAGTACTACTTACAAATATAGTTCAAATTCACAATTAATTAGAGTTCAATTAAAAATCATTACTGTCTTGCCCTCAAAGCTGTTACATAACAGAATGTTTAGTTAGCATTAACATTAGCAAATTAATGCTCACTTTTATGCAAATGAGGACTCTTTAGAAGGACTGGAATCACCATGTGCCAGCAATTCTGCTCTACTCATCTGCTGTAATAAGCTGGAAGTATAGTGCCAATATTGTTTTCAACCTGAGACACAAACAAGTCCTGCTGGGCCCTTAACTTTTAAAGCCAGTAAGCCAGAGAGCAGAGTGGATGTAGGACGTCTGTGCTGCCTTTGCCTGCTATTGCTCTTTGACCACAAGAAAGATGCAGTGCTACACTGCACTGGGACTGAGCCTCTTTTAACAGAATTCTGTGTTTTGTTTTGTTTTTTATCTAGGTACAGGTGGAAGTGCACAAATCAAGCAAGGCCATTGTTACCCATGCTGAAAATGTTTGCTGTGAGCTGTGCCATGTGCTCAGCCAAGCTGAGGATGTGGAGGTGAGGGCTGCAGGCCCAGCAGAGGCGCAGACTTTTTGCCTCCCTCCAACATCTGGAATCTTTGTGGTTTATGTGGGAAATTTGGGAGGCCAGTGACTGAGCCAATGTTGTTACTGCATCTGCGGAAATGTTCTTGGCTTGGAAACTGTGTGTATGCAAGAGCACAGAGGAACTACAAAGTGGAACACAAGATTTGATAAAGCCTTGGATAAGAAAAGAGGTGTTTTCTGGATTAATTTACAACATAGTGGTGACCATTCAGAGGAAAGATGCATACACACAAAAGGAGATAACAGAGCTGAAGTCTGTTGACTAGCCCCTAACATCCTGGTGCCGGGCCCTGAAGTAGTGTGGCTCTTCCTGGCTCATTACCTCCCAAATCTCCTTACTGCCTTTTTTCATAGTTGGCAGCTGAGGGCTGGACCAACCTGCTAGCTTTTGTGTTGATTCACACATTTACACACGCACACACAGTCTGTCCTCCTGTGACTGGGCTGCATCCTGCTGCCCACGTCTCCTTCCACTTAGTTTATAAAACTTAGGCCTAAATTCTCCAAGACAGTACACACACACTCACTCACTCACTCACACACACACACACACACATACGCACGCACGCACACCAAGGTACTCAGAAAATATTCTCACCTTGGTTGTTTTGGGGAAGTTGTTCCCCAAAGAATTTATTGACTGTTTCTTGTCCAGTTTCTTCTCATTCTTCTCACAGAAAACATAAAATTAGCAATTTCTGTTTAAAAAGCTCTATATACACACTACACACAATGATAGAATCAAACCAGATGATTTAGACTTGACAATAAATAATTCCCAAACCTGATGGAATTATTCAAGGACCTTAAAGGCTTTGATAGTATATGTTTTTATGTACAATAATCGTAAAAAAAAGAAGAAGCTGAAATTAGATTAAAAAAACAAACATTTCAGATTTGGTTAGTCAAATAGTTTCTCCAATGTTTTCACAACCTTGACAAACTACTGTATATACAGAGAAAAGTCTAGAAATACTACCAACCGTCTTTTTTCCTTCTCTTTCTCTGTCAAACAGCCAAGCTGGCCTCCACACTCAGGAAACCACAAGTCATTTTCCATCTTTCCATGTGTGGAATTTTTCATGCAGTCGTAATGCCAGCACAACCCTTTATAGTTTGAGCCTGAGCTTCAAATGACGACTTGCTTATAAATTTGTGCATGATGTCACAGATCTGGCAACTTTTAGGCAATGAATAGGTGGGTAGTGAAAATAACAGCATAATCACATGAAAATCATTTTTATGTTTATATAGGCAGGCTTTACATCAAGATGTTTCACAATGTCAGTGTCTGTCTCTAGAGAATGGTTGGCCATATTCAAACAACAGGGTGGAAAAAAATGTGGTATGTGTTATGTGTTGGGCCTTTTCTTTTCAATACTAAAACCATCTCTAATGCACTACACAATGGGGCCAATACAGAGATAAGACAGATTTATTGATATTTCATTTTCAAAAAAAAAAAAAGATTAAAAAGTTTAAAAAGTCTTGTGCTGTGATGGCTCTTCGTATTCCCATCACAAGGAAAATTAATGTCTTTTTTCTGTCGGTACACTGGTTTCCTATCATTGAAGGGATACTTCTTTGTCAAATGTTACTCAGAGTTTCACAGATCTGTTAATGTCTTATTTATGTCACATAGTTTGAGGGTAAACTGATGAACAAGTGATTCTCAATTTCAGGATATGTCTGGGATCTAGTTGCAGCTTTCAATTTGATACCAGTTACACAGCAGAAAGATAAAGTAAAATGCATTCCACAAGTTTGCCTAATTCTAAACAAATAGGAAAAATAGTACAGTTATTGCAGAATGACATATTCCTTTTAAAACCTATGGCCTCCTCTTCGTAAATATGCGAAGAGGAGCCTGGCAAATTTAAACCTCTTCTGCCACAACTAAAGTATTTCCTAATAAAAACAGCAATGAGATCAGAATCCCATAGAAACAAATGAATAACAACAGAGTTAAAAGTCCTACTTACAGCTCAAAAGATACAGGTACATCTAATTACAATATCTGCCCCACAGTCCCCTTCTTTTAGCCAACATTTTTTGATTTAAACAGCATAAGTGACAGGCTATTTTGTTTATCCTCATTGGTTGCCATGAAGTTTTTGTGATGGTTATATTATCGTCCCTAACTAGTCTCTAGAGAGACACAGTGCATAGAAAAAAAGTGCGACTGCAGCTGTCTGAGGTCACAGTCAGCCTCCACCAGCAGGCAGTGACCTGGGGTGAGACTGCACAGAGTCCTGGGCTCTGAGAACAGCTCAGGATAATGCAAGAGTCAAAAATAGATAAGACAACCCGGCTGTAATACATTAGTAGCCATAGACATTATGTAATATACTCTGGCGTTTCACCTATAGCTGGACTGGTGATTTACAGTGTAGAGCAGTTTATACTTAGAGGGGCCTCTTTGGGGAGTCATTTCACAGTCAGATGGGGGAGTAATAAGTAAAAGGTTAGTAAATAGCTCTGAAATTATCTCAAATCATCAAGTAGGAATCCTCTATATTTTCTTTGTCAGCTGTAACACTACAGGAGAGTCACAATTATTGATACTGGTATGAACTGTTCATAATATAAAAAGCAAAAGCTATCACAAAAAAAAAATCTGAGGTGATGTTGCATATACATAATACAGTTTCTACATTCTGAGAAAAACAACTGATGTCAGGAAGGTATAACCAGGAAAACAAAAACCTCACAATGTCAAACATTGTCTTGCGTTACTGATATATGAAACAGCAGAAAAACTAAATACACTAAACTAAACTAAATACACTACCCACTATGGCTCAACATAAAACGATACACAACAAAAAATCTTTTTTCATCAAGAGGTAATTCAAGGAAGGTCACCCTGCAGTGCTGTTCACACCATACAGTTGACCGCTGCTGTGCACATCAGAACTTTTACTCAAACATTATTTGTATAAAAATCTCACCAGTACCATCTTGATTTAATTAGAAACATTCCTCTCCAAGGGATAGTATGATTAGCAATTTTTCTTTAATTCCCACAAAGTCTGTTTACTTCATCTTACTTTCACAGTCTAAAGGATGTGCCAAAAACATTTCTCTCGGTGTCAAAACAGTCTGGGGCTTGATTAGATGACTCTGAACTCATTATCAATTAAAGCAGCAGAGCTGCATTTAGGAATCCATCACTCTGTGACATTTAATACTGATTGTGAAGGGGGGAAAACTGCTTGATAAAAGCTAAAAACATCCCCTTTCCTCCTTTTTTGAAAGCATTTTCTTGGAAGTCATTAAACAAAAAAGAAGTCTCCTAGGGATTCACAGAGTTCCCTCTTTGTGTTTCTTATAATCAGTGGAAGGAGATTTCCACATTGAAAGTAGATTAGCATATTTATTCAGAGAGGGGATCTGTGTAAATGCAGAGAGTCTGTTTGAAACCTCAGAGGCTGAGAGGGAAGCCTTGGCCTGACAGTTCTGGGCCAGAGAGAGTCTTGTTTAAGCCTCACTTGTGTCTCACTTTCCCCCAGATTGCCACTGGGGAAAGGGATGTTTATCATAGCATGAGCATTTATTTAGGCAAATTAAAAGTCACTAGGTTCTGAGTAACTACTTCTCCTTGGACCATGTCATCTATCTACCTCTTTTCTGTTAAAACAAGTACATTTACATACTGTGCACACAATCATAAACAAACCCATAATAAAATCATATATCAGTTCACTACTAAATACGTGATTTAGGTCAGACAGATATCTGCACTGTATCTCTGACTGAAACCTGGCTAGATCTGCAGTGTTCAACATTACAGTGTCACTGTGGAGTCATTAATTCTATGAATAATGTCAGTTTAGGCAGCAAGGTCTTAAGGATGACCAGAGCTGCCTCCTCTCACCACAGGAAGTCATTCATTTCCACACTTCAATTAAGAAGACTATAGGGAATACTTTTCCATACAAATTTTGCCTTGTTAAAGGGAGTAGGGCACTTTGGTTCATTGTCTACTCTGCTCTATAAACATCAATAAACATTTGAGAGGGTAGATTAAGCTTTTTTTTCCTCTCCATAGACCAAACCTTCTCTGAGCGTATCCATATGCACTTTAAGGATGAACTCTGGGTTTTGTTTTCTGCCTGAGGAAACATAAAACAAATGGACTAAAAGGTCTAGTTTTTCCCATAAATCCCTTACATGAGCTTAAATAACATCAAGTATGAAGAGTTTTGAAATCCTAATCCTTTTGAAATCTACTCTTAAAATCTCAGCTCACTATCTCAATTCTAAACGGTACAGTGGTTATTATCAGTGTTGACTCTAAGGCAAACAGGCAGGCTATTGTTCAGCAGGATTCAAGGTTGTTAAAACCACTGAAGAAATGAGTGTGAATGAATGAGAGTTTATGAAACGAAAAAGAGGCCCCTACAAGCTGTGCTACTTGATAAATATAGGAACCAATAAACAGATCAACTTTGTGACTAAACAACCAGCATGTAACAAGGTTATGCTAATAGTGTTTATGAGTTATATGATGTGGCAAATGTTTTATAAAAGTTAGATAACTTCAATGATTTTATACAATACAACACTGACTTGGTCCAAATGAGCTCATTATGCATTAACATTGATGCAAAAATGTATGTTTGCAGTGGATAACGCAGCAAGTTTTTTCAGTGGAAAATTGCAGAAATGACACTTCTCCTGAAGGTAAATTGGAAAATACACATTGGTGGTGTCTTTAATATATCAGATTTCATGTGGACTCACATCCACACAAGGTCTTCAACAGATGACTATTGATAAACAATGTTTTCTATAAAATGGCCTACACATATATGAGAGCAGTAAAAAGACGCTGCACATTTATAGCACAGAATACTAACAATTTCCTCACTCCTGCTTTGTTATTTTGGATCTGTACCAAAAAAAAAAAAAAAGTGCTTTACTCTCCTGTACAATGTTATTTTAATAAGCTGGACAGTGTTATTACAATTGATACCATCTGGCCATCTCATCCATCTTATAAAAGATGTCTCCTCAGCCCAGCTGTAAAATACAAACAGGGAATATCGCACCTAACATGTCTGACTTCCAGTTTTGTCCTTTTCATATTATAACTATACAAGCTGCTTTATCATTTGATTTCAAACCTTATGTTAAATTCATTGACTTGACTAAATAAAGCTGACAGTGACACTGTCTCTAGCCTTTAATTTCAGCCAAGATAACTACCTAAAAGAGAAAGCATGTGGCTGAATACACAGCTTGCTATGAAAACCATAAAATATCATGATGAATGTATTTGAAGAGAATTTCATAGCCATGTTGACAAACCTGATGTTATTCATGGTGGTCTCACACTAAGGTTTCCAAGAATTACAATTAGGAATTACCATCAATCAGTCACAACCCATATATTATACATACCAGCAGACCCCACATTAGTTAACTGCTGCATAAAAGTGACATGGAATTTGTTCCAGACCATAATGTGCACTTGTGCAGTACCATCACGCACAACAGAAGTCATGTGAGAGTGCAATCTGAGCCTAAAATGGCATCTACCCAAATCTCCCAGCTGCCCCCCATGGGCCACATCACACCCGACGAAGTATTTCCCCTCAGCAAAACAGAAACAATGATCTGGCATACTGCCTTACTTTAACTGCATCCCACCAATATACTGAAACCCTTTAAAATAAGACACTGTTCGCTTGAAACAGTGGCAGGAGGGAGTTCACACACACCTGTGGCTGTCAGTCTTATTAACATTGTCTGAGACCTGAGTAACACTCTCATGCAAGCCAGAATCGACTTGTGTGGAGATTTTTATAATGTGTCAGACAGCGGAGCAGCACTTATTCAATTACAGTACAGTACTGACTGCAGACCAAGACCAACTGAAGACAGATTCCATGTAAGATCAAGCAACAATTTCTCTTTCAGGTAATATTTTAGTGTCTTTCTTAAAATGAACATAAATGACAAACGAACATTTACATCCCGAAATCAACACAGTGTCAGAAAGACAAACTACCTACCTGCACCTTCTGCTTCCGTCATCTTATGAAACATCTACAAGACAAAAGAAAAAACAAGTCATAAGTAATTGTAGCACAGTAAGTTGCTATATACCTTGATGTAGGTTGTGTATAGTTGAAACCATTGAAAAGAGAAATATGTGTAATGATAACAGAATTGAGATCTTGGCTTTACTTCCTTTAATTTTCCTCTGAAAACTAAGAAAAAGCATTTCAAATGATTTCGCTGTGAAAACTATTAAGAGTCGCACACCCAGTTCCCTGAATTCAGAAATAGAGGATGTGTCCCTGCATTCTTCAATGGTGCCGTAATGACAAAGCGTATCCACAGCAGTAATGATGGCATAATTTAGCACTTAACTCAGAGGTTGCTGTGCTGCTTGTCAGCCTTCTAACCCTCATAATCAGTGGCGTTATCATAAAAATAAACCAAATAAGAACCATTAGGAGCTGTAAAATTTAAGCCATGCACTATTTCCCTGGAGTACTACTTCAGTATTGGCAAAGTGGTGCATCTTTATGCCAAAGAAAAGGAGTGAGTTGATGGTTCATATGATCTGTCCTTGCAAAAAAACACATAAACAGGATTCTTAGTTAAAACTAGACTTTGGTTTTAATCGCTGATTTTGCAGATAATAAAATGACTTAAGAGCCAGAGCATTCAAGATTATTTCACTCTGTGCACAACTGATTTAAACTTTTGTTTGCTCACCTTGTTTCCGTATTTGTCTACTGTCAAAGAAAAAGTCTTGCAGTAACTCTCAGCCTGCCTGTTTGTGATATAGTTGACCCTCCTTCATGACAGTCAACTGGCAAACAGCCCATCTGCTGCTAACTGAACCTTCAACATACAGTATTTGCAAAGGGTCCCTAGTTAAGTTGGATCCACACAATAAGTTAGTCATGTACTATTTGTTTCATAAAGGCTGCAGTCTCACAGCATTGTCATGGCAGTAGAAACAGTCAGTTTATAGAAACACTTGGATGGATGAATGACCCATATGTTTGTTGCTTTGCTGTGACAAACATAGGTGTATAGGTGATTGGATGAATTAAGGAGGACAGGTGGTATTGTTTGTAGTATTGTGCTTACTGAATAACACTGTTGCCTCACAGAAAGAAGGTTCCTGCTTCGAAACCTGGCAGGGGCCTTTCTGTGTGGAGTTTGCATGTTCTCCCTGACCTTGTGTGGGTTTTCTCCAGGTACTCTGGTTTCCTCCCACAGTCCAAAAACATGTATGTCAGGTTGATTGGTGACTCTAAATTGCCCATAGGAGTGAGTGTGAGTGTGTGAGGTTGTTTGTCTCTATGTGGCCCTGTGATGGACTGGTGACCTGTCCAGGGTGGACCCCTGCCTTTCACCGAAAGAGAGCTGGGATAGGCTCCAGCAGATCCCTGTGACCCTGGTTAAGGAATAAGTGGGTATAGATAATGGATGGATGGTATTGTTTGTGTACTAACTGTCTTTGTTTTATGCACTATGACACTTGGAGGCCACATGGCAAAACAGGTATGAGAACAGTGGGTACTTGACATCCATCTTTAATTTAAATGAAGAAAAAGATTTAAAGCAGAGAGCAAGTCACAGACAAGACATTCTGGCACGTTTCTGTCCACCAGGGTATACATGAGGTTAGCAGGTTCAACCACTTTGTTATTTCTAGAGATAAAACTCAACTCCCTGATGCTCACTCTAAAGGGAAACAAGAAAAATAAAAAAATCAGGACATGAACTGATATAACTCAATTGTAACTCATAGTACTTTTCTTTTTACCTCTGTTTAATCAAACTAGAGAGTTGGCTGGTATGATGGAGAGAAGAAAGGTGGATATCTTGTGTGTTCAGGAGACCAAGTGGAAAGGTAGCAGAGCCTATAGATTAGGAGCAGGGTTCAAGGTGAGAGTGTTAGATAGGGTGATGAGTCTGAAGCTGGAAGTTGAAGGTGTGATGTTGAATGTTGTCAGTGGTTATGCCCCACAGGTAGGATGTGAGTTAGAAGAGAAGGAGAAATTCTGGAGGGAGATGGATGAGGTGATCCAGGGTATCCCTAGTGGTGAGAGAGTGGTGATTGGAGCAGACTTCAACGGACATGTTGGTGAGGGAAACAGAGGTGACGAGGAAGTGATGGGTAAGTTTGGTATGCAGGACAGGAATGCAGAAGGACAGATGGTGGTAGACTTCTCAAAAAGGATGGAAATGGCTGTAGTGAACACATTTTTCCAGAAAAGGGAGGAGCATAGGGCGACATATAAGAGTGGAGGCAGGAGCACACAAGTTGACTACATCTTGTGCAGATGTAAAGAGATCAGTGACTGCAAAGTAATGGCCAGAAATGCTGTCTGGTTTAGAGACAGTGTCACTGAGAAAAAGACAGGAGGCAGAGCTGGAGGTAGCAGAGCTGAAGATGTTGAGGTTCTCTCTGGGAGTGACGAGGATGGATAGGATCAGGAATGAGGACATCAGAGGGACAGCTCATGTTAGATGTTTTGGAGAAAAAGCCAGGGAAGCCAGATTGAGATGGTTTGGACATGTTCAGAGGAGGGACAGTGAATATATTGGTAAAAGGATGCTGAGGTTAGAGCTGCCAGGAAGGAGGCCTAGAGGAAGACCAAAGAGGAGGTTCTTGGATGTAGTGAAGGAGGACATGAGGATAGTTGGTGTGGGTGAGGAGGATACAGAGGATAGGGTTAAATGGAGGCAGATGATTCACTGTGACGACCCCTGAAGGGACCAGCTGAAAGGAGAAGAAGATTGCTTTGCTTTTACCATCATATGACAAGTAGGAGATATGTTGTCATCTATAAATATGATAGCCCTGTTCAGATACTCTCCAAAGACCAGTTTCATACCCAGTCCCAGTAATACATGTCAGAAAATTAGTACTTCAAAAACCAGATGGTGGGCCCCAGTGGAAATGTGCTGATTTGATAAGGCTTCAAAGACTTCAACACATTGTCAGCCAAGAGAAAGTATTTCATCCTGGCATATCTTGAGCCCTGACCCACATTAATCACATGTTGGCCTAGCTTAGTCAAACTTCACTCAGATGGTGGACACATGTCAAAGGTTGCAGGTCAGAAGAAGTGACACTTTCTAAGCAGGAGCAGCACAGAGTCCCTTTCAAGACTGTTGTCAGAGGGAAAACTTCCCCTTGCTTACAGCAACAAGGATGTTTATATGGAGTGGCAGGTCTGTGTGGGTGAATGATAGCTGCTGTCCCAGCATAAATGACACCCCTGCTTGAGAGTCAACAGGGCAGTTAAAAGACCAGTCAGTCTGAATGACAGAGCAGCATGACCTCTGTTATACCTGTCTCTGTCAACACCAATTAAAACTAGCAATCCTCAACCCAAATACATCTCTGTTGACCATGAGCAGAACACAACTCGACTTTATGCTTAAAAGCATGGTCAAGATCACTAATACATCTAACACAGATAATACATAGTCCATATACATTTTCACAGTTTTGTGTGAACAACAGGTTAAAACTTATATATTTCATTTACAGTGATAGAAAAAACAAAAAAAAAAAAACATCAGAAAAAAAAAAAAACTGTATATCTCCCTCCAACAAGACAAAATAACATTCCAGTTAAGATTAGCTCTGCCTGCATTGACGTGCAGCAGATTGGGGGAGTTATGAGGTGCATTCCAGGTTTTGGAGATCAGATTGAGGCACGAAGACGTCAAAGGTTGTCGGGCAAGTACCAAGAACTACTTCCAATGAGCATCCTTCAGGCAAACTATAATTTTGTATTCAAGCAAATGTGCTAGCTCACACATTCAGCTGGTTTATTCTTAGACCCTGAGACTGTGATTCAATCTGTCTCACAGTTTCATTCCCTGTTGTCAGATGTTTAATATGGACTTCAGAGCTCTTATGTAAGATTCAGAGCAGACAGGGAAGGAAAAAATCCCTCTGTACGTGCAATGCTGCTGAAATGTTCTTTTATCTGTTGTCAGAAACTTTCAGGGATCATAACTGAACCAGTGGACAAACTTAAACGAATAGTTTGATATTTTGAAAAATATATTTATTTGCTTTCTTTTGTAGACTTGCTGGTGTGCGATTTCCAATAGAACCAGGTTGGCTGTTATCCTATTTCCAGCCATTAGTGTAAATTAAGATAAGCTAACCAGCTTTTTTGTATTTGAAAAAAATAATTGGATTTTTCTATTACTCATGTAACTGTCAAACACCATACAACATAGCATCACTGCCTGTGATCTCATTGGGCTCAAGGTTACACTGAAGTCAAAATGCTCTTATTTTTATTGTATGTGAACATTCCCAGCTGTCCTCCAGCCAAGTTTTAACCTGTGCTGCTGTCATTTTAAAGAGGTCAGTATGGGTTCCACAAAAGAGACAGGTGGCCTCTACTTCGGGAACCAAACTTCATTTCAAGTACCCAGTGCACACAGACAAAATAATCTTTCTTTTAATCTCCAATCTAATTATAGTCTAGTCTTGCTCACCACTATCTTTCTGGCAGTCTTCAGTGTGATACTGATATCAGTCTTCAATGCAGTCTCCAAAATATACTTCTTGCTGTGGTTTTTTGTTGCAGCTAAACCAAAACAAAGCCTTTATCTACCATAAAACTAATATCACAAAGCAACACAACACCAGAATAAACCAACAAATATTGGAAAGTATATCATGAGCATGTGATTGGATGCTTGCAGTTTTCTCTTATAAAGCAGCTTGTTTGCTCTCTTGCTGCCACAGAGCCATCAAGAGAGCACAAAGCGCAGGCTGGAAGGCTTTGAATTTAAACCTGCCCTGCATTCTGCAAATTTCTCACTTGTCTGTTTCTTTTACTGCTATTGAATAGTGATATTTATATATATACTTTGTCCGACAAAAGTGAATGCTGCTTTTTTTTTTTTTTTACAAATTTACAAAAGTTGAGGGAAGAGCAGCTGTACGGAATGAGATGTCAGCACATTGCAGCACATTGTTGATGAACTTGTCCTAAAATCCAGTTTTGCAATGGTATTGTGATTTCTTTCTTCTGCCAACACAGTGATTCTGACACAGGGGCCAGATATGTGATTGTGAAATGTAAGTTTCACAGTGTGAAACTAATAACAAAGCTTATCAAAATAGAGAATAAATCATACTTCTTTACCTAGGCAGATATTGTGTTTTTTACTCTCTGTTATAGAAACACTGCAAACAAAATATGAATAAAATGGGTGTATAAAGGCCTCGAACAATAATATTAGATCTGGATGATGATGTACAGCATACTTTCAGGAACATAAACTCCAGGACTAGACAAGGGTGAACATTTTAGATACATGGAGTGCTAATTTAGGATAGACACTAAATGAAAATTTGAATTAGTGGGGAGAAATACTGTGCAAAGCAGAAGTAAACAGATCATGGCAGTCACCCAAAAATACTAAAGTCAGATTTGAGCTGAAAAAAAAAAAAAAAAAAACATGCAACCAGTTGCAGAGTTAGACTCAAAGGAATTTAGCAGCTCACAAACTTTAAGGCAAGAACTGGACAATCTTACTATATCCAGCCCGGTTGTATGTACTGTACTACACACTACCTGTGTGATTTCTCACTGATTCACTGTTGAACACCTGCAAGAAGCTTTTAGACTTAGAGAAACTTACCATCCTCTGGGTTCTTGCTCTCGTTCCTACTGAGGCGCTGTGAGGAGCAGAAAACCCTTCTTGGCTTGGAGAGTTCCTTCTGTCTGGTCTTTGAAGAACTTGGTCATTCAGGGTTTGGTTTAATGTGCACGTTTCAATAGCATCCCACTGCAACAACATCACAACAACAATCACGACTCGGCCTGTCTCTGTATTGCTGAACCCACTGGGACAGGACGGTCTCAACGGTGGCCAGGGGAAAAAGAAAACAAGAGACTGAGGTCAACGGCTGGGGAAGTGAAATCGTCTCTCTAAATTCAGCTTTACCGAGGTACACAAAGGAGCCTGTATGTGTAGATCCTCTTTTGAGAGGACAGAGATTATGACCTTGTCAAATATCACAGTAAAGATGTCTCGTCTTTCCCAGTCTCCTGTTGTTAGTTAAATCAAGTAAACTAGCATGCCTAGGATGGTTATGCAGATGGCTGGGAGGCATGTAAGCCTTTCTCAACCATTCCAAATGGACCAAATCATGCAAACTCCTTTCCAATACAACAGTTCCTCTGTGTTGTGCATACATATGGAATCCAAAAGAGCACTTTTGTTCCCAAATGCTAACTCTAGAGAGATATTTCATGCAACATGCCACCATAAGAAGAGCCCTTTTTTTAGGAACAGAGCTGCATGGTCACAGTCACAACCTCAAAATTACAATAGCACTCTGTTCCTGCTGCACCATTCTGACCAGTCTGATGCATGGCAGACACCACTATCACGCTAGCTGTAGATCTACATCATGAAACAGATTCAAAGACAATTTAAGAGTGCCTGACAGAGCCCATAGTGTCAAACACATAGACTATATAGCCCTATCTCACAAGTCAGACAAAGTTACTAACTAACAATAGATCAACATATTGTATTTCCCTTTACATACTGGCTTTACTGCTTACCAATGCTTGCTCTGAGAGAGCTTGTTTGAATCTTTTTTTTTTTCTTTTTTTTTTTTTAAAGACTGACCAGAACATAAAAATCTTTTGAACACCTGTTGCTAAGAGGTCTGAATAATCCACTGGGATTTTCTCTCCACAGAGCAACAGAGCAAACTAAATTGATTCAGGGAAGTTTAAAAAGCATGACCAACTATGCAACATGTGCTTCACAGGAATGTGTACAGTATCAACCATAAAGGTTGAAGTGTTGCAATCCGCATGCTGCTTGATTAAACAGAGTCCATACAGTTAATTTTCTGTTTTTATCAATGTGAGAGACCAAACTCTCAAAGGGCATTGTGTCAACCTGAGTGATAGCATTAATGATGCCAGGCTGTGTGAACACACTCTCACCGGTTTCTTGCAGTTGCTGCAGGGTGTTGCAGAAGGAGACGTGCTTGCACTTAGAGCCTCCTCTATGTCCAAATTAAGATGGTCAAGTTTCCTCATCAGCTGGCTCATTGACTCAGGCCAGAGTGTCTTGGCATGTTGAGACTCCTGTGGGTAATCAGGGAATCACTTAGTTAAGAAAAGACGAGCTCCCCTGTTATTAGAGCAGTGTCAGATTGAGCCAATATCAACATGTCATTACACTTATTGTCTCGATTTGTCCAAGGACTTTTTTGCAAAAGTTTTGCGCTTGAGCTAAATGACCATGCCTTTTTTCAATCATTTTTGCACCATATTTGACAAGGGGAGAGCATTTGTGAATTTACCACACTGACTTAAACTAAAAGAGTTACATGTAAACTCAAAAAAGTTGCTTGAAAACTGCATGTGCTACGTTAGTGGATTACCCTGCTGCCACACATGGCAATGTGATCTCGTCAGCCACTTCCCAGGGTGAGAGAGCAAAGGAGGAGGGATCCAGACATGTGTGCCTTACAGAGCATGATGGAATTCACTGTGCAGGCTTTCCCTACTCCCCAGGCACACAGTGTATAAATAGACCATCGTCACACAGACAGAAGCTGTGTCTGAGGATCTGGAGGTCCAGCCTCATAAATCAATAGGATACGGCTCAGTCACTAAAGCATAAATTGACGTCATTCTGAAATCTGACTACAGGAGAGATATCACCATTTGTGTGTATGTATCTTGCTTAGTCCAGGAGAGGGGCATATGCTACATATGCTTCAATCGTAGTTAGTGTGGTAGTCTAACCACATGCTGGGCTCTGGTGTCCCTCAGCTCCCCTTCCCTCCTGGCAACTCATTAATTCAAAAACAAACATTGCATCTAACTATAAACCTTCCAACAACTATGTTTCCTTTAAAAATATATTTGTTGTTGCAGTTTAGTTGTGCAGAACAGATGTCTTGGGATTGTATTGCTCAATAATTTCATTTGTCAATGGCTAACCCCCACATTGTCTTAGACATGATCCCTGTCAGAAGGGCTTTGACTGAAATATTTTGTAGTATTTTCCCTGATTCCCTAAAATCAACTAATAAATAAAAGAGAATGGGGAATCCAAGTTAGCACAAGTCATCCTTGTGACTTATTTGAAAGCATGTAAGACTGAGTTAAAAATAATAACAATTCAATTTTATAGTTCACAAACATTTTTCTTGTGAGTTTGGTAACATACGTCTGTAAATATTTCATAATTTGCCCCATGTTGTTAAAAGTCTTTCTACAATGTTAACTATAAATAGCTTCACCCAATCTGAAATTCATTCTTCAGCAGTAAAGCTGTATTAAGGTACTGGCAAATTTACATTATGATGCATTCTTTCAAATTTCTGAGGAATTAAGGGACCAGAAACCAGATGGTCCATTCACCCTACTGACCACCCAGGGTCAGCTGGTTGACCGAGAAGTGTAGAAAGTGTTTTATTCCACTCAATCCCAGAGGAATGTCCTAAATCTGACCAACGCCATGCTCCATCCTCTGTTTCTGCCAAACATATTAAAAGCTTTCACATACTTAACCTTCCATATAAATGTCAAGACTTAAGACTAATCAATAAAAAATTGTGAACATCCATTTCGGAATCAAACATCAAAACTCTGCTATATTAAACTATATTACATCTCTTAAGATATTTGTTGGGAATAGATTTGATTTTCCAAAGCAAATACTTTAAATTATATTTTATAAAAACAAATAAATGCAGATCTTGTGAGCCAGACTCGTAATTAACCACAGGAACCAGACACAAATGCAAGAAACAGATGCCCCATTCTGGCATATGCTCATGCAAATCTGGAACAAACACACAATGTCCCTTTTCAGTGACATCCCCACAAGGTGCTGTTTATGTGTGGGCACTTCCACTTAGAATAAGATGAATTCCAAAGAAGCTTGACACTCAAACGAGACACTACCCTTGATTCATCTTTTCGTGCCTTTCCTCTCAATCTGGCCATGGTAACTGAGCTGGTATGAGTCAGTCCTTTAGATAAATGCATTAACGTTACCTTCTGGGGACAATAAAACGTAAGCGGACTATAACTTTAATCAGCGCAAATTGGCCACATTGTGCACCGCAAAACACAGTGGCTTTGACATGGAAATGAGGAGTTAAGTGTGTGAGATCTGGGCTTGATGCCTAGTCTGTGCCACTCACAGAGCGTGCCAGAAATCACCATGGAGGTATCCAAATGTAGCAGCCGGTCATGCGAAAGGGCAACGGCTACCTGGCTACTTGGTGGAATAAATTACATCCTTAATATTCTAGAGTACAAAACACCAAATGAATAAGCCACAGCCATATCTGTAGAATAGGAAAGACGGGCAAAGACATTTATTTTTAGGTGCATTTAGTCATAGTTGCACTACATAATGTAAGCAGGTGGGTGTCATGAGATGATACACTGGTAATGCTAGGCATACAGTGCCCTCATATGGTTAATGTTAACAACTGCATCTACGTACTATTCCATTAGGTCTCTGTGTATCTTATTACATTTAAAATGAAACTGAATCTTAAGGAGGGTCCTCTGCACTCATGTTTTTATTGTTATTCCATCAGACCAGCACATATTTGTATATCTGCAATGTTTGCTTACTTGTCATTGTTTGGAAAGTCTAAAGTTGTTCTGAAGATAATAAATGTTGACACTCATCATTTACTATGTGTTTCCTTCCCAACTTTGACTTAATTAAAATGACTTTGGTGTGATGAACATTGATCTGTCTGCTTTTATATAGCTCTTTCAAAACATTCTGAGTGAAATGCTTTAGGGATTTTTGTGTTTTTCTGATCGGATCATCCGTCTAGCACATAGATATATTGTGTATGTAATGCTTGTTCATACACTGTACCATAAGACAGTGTGCATTCAGTGTTTCACTTTGGCACAACAATAAAAGAAAAAAAAAAGTGAAGTGACATCTACTTGTTTTCACACATACTGTATTTTCCTATGAAATCAATGGATCTCTGTTCCCCACCTCTTCTACAATGATGCCCACATTGCAGTACAATATATGATAACAGAGCTTCTACTGTGACACCATGACATGCTGTCCTTTGATAATATTTACAACAGGCTCTCTAGATTCCCTACATTCTTCCACACTTCTCCAAAACAACAATTTCAGAGCAGACTGGCATTCTCCACATAAAGCTGGCATTACCTCAGCACCGTGCCTGAGCACTGAGTTTACATCTGTGCTATTATCTGCAGACTGTTAAGAAAAGAATGACAGTTATGTGCCACTGAATGTGTTCCCTCCACCTCTAATGGAAAACATATCTAATGGATTTATGAATATCCATTTGACACTTTAAAATGGCAATAAATAGCAGTAATGAGGGGGGTCACAATATGATTACAATCAAGGTCAGGGTAGAGGTTGTGTGAAGAGGAGATTCAAATGTACCATGACTTGTTAAAGAAAAGGGAGGCATTCAGTAATGGAAGCCTAAGGTCAGTGCTTAATACAGCTGCGGTGGGCTCTGTCAAAACACTGCTGCCTGCTGAGGGAGTGGAGAGAAAGCAGGAGCTGTTTTCATTCCTTCTGGATGTGTGTTTCACCAGTACATTTGTGAAGTGAGTGGACTCAGAGACACTTACACCAACTGTGCATGAACTCACAATACTGATATCAGCTGCTTGGAGCTGGTATATGGGATCTTTTCTTTAAACACAATTCACACATATAGCACATGTGTAACATCATTTTACAGTTATGTAAATAGTTTTCATGATGGAAACACATTTGTGAGATATTTCACAATACATCAGATATGAGCTCACCAATCGACGTGCCATGTGTAAAGAATACAAAATTTGCATCACGTGTGAAATAGGTTTTGAAATTAAATAAAAACACATAGGCACAGGTAGAATTTTGACATTTTACATATGTGACAGATGCCATATATGTAAAAATTCCTTAGCTTCACTTCTGTGCTTCCAAATATGTGATTAACACAGTGGTGCAGAGACACGTTTCAATAACTATAGATGATTTAAATGAAGAGCACCATACCTCCGTGTTACTTGTTTCCTCCTCCGCTGCATAATCAATTTCTGCATGGGCACTTGCGATACTTCTCATCTTATGCTTGTCTTTGCCTTTGACCCTATGTCTATAATTTCTAAACATATTTCTTATTTGCGGCAGCTCTTGAAACACATCATCGTCATTGTCACCATCATCAACGTTGTCGCCATCATCATGATCATCCTCCTCCTCCGATGAACACTCTCCTTCATCAGAGCTCTCAATGACAAAAGTATGGCTGTCAACTTTGGATGTATGAGTACAGTCTGAAAAGGTGATGGAAGTCAGTTTGTGCTTCACAATGCGTGGGAGATCCTCAGCTGAATTAAGGACACGTGAAGGGACACTGAGGTGAGCAGTGTGGTCCAGAATATGGATGGGGCCTGGCTCCTTTGGAGGTCTGATGACATGGCCATTTGAGACTGGCTCCAACTTCTCTGACCAGTTAATGCATTTTTCAGATTCACAGTTAAAATTCTCCTTCTGACCAAGATATTTCTGAACTGGTTGATCTGACTGGCCTTCTGAAACAAGAACAGTATTTGGAATATTACCACAACTATGTGAACTATGTGATATGGATGTATTGCGTGCTTCATGAAGCCAAGCAGAGGCAAGTGGACTCTGGTCTAGAGGTGCTTCCCCAGCAATGACTGTCCCTCTTTCAAGCTCCTGAAAGCACATAGTCTGTGCAAATTCAATGTTATGGGTGACACACACACAATTTTTCATCTGCCTGGTTTTGTCCGGATTTGGCTCCAACAGTGAGTAGCTTCGGGCTTCAGGTAGAACGTCATCCTTTCTACAGTCTGGTTTACACTTAACTGAGAGCACAGACGTTTCTAAAGATGAATCCTGTGTTTCAAATGTGTGTGATCCTGAAACTGTCTGAAACTGATGTTCCTCCAAATTCACCACGGGTGGTATCTCCATTTCTGTTATCCTACAGTTTCTCATAATTCAAAACATAAATCCACAGGTACTTGTCCTTGATGTATTGGGTGGCCATTATTTATCCAAGATGTTTAATCAAACTGCACAGCCAATAACCTGAATAAACAGAAATGAAAAAATGTGAATATGTAATACATCTGACAAGACTGCCTCAACAGTAAAGCACCAACAAGACAAATTATACATACTCAAGACTGTTTCCATATGTCTCTGTGTCCTATGATTATCAAAGTCTCAGTGTGTTACCATTGTTTGTTGTAAGCTTCTAAATCCCGCTCAGCACAGCTCTGACTACGTGCCATTGAGCCCAAAGTTTGCTGTGAAATTCAACATCTGGCTCAGGCTGGGCTCTTCAAGTCTGGATCTGTTTCACACACAATCATAATGACATCACTACACATAGGAATCCATCTGCTCTTCCACAGTAGGTGATTTACTACAAACCACACCATTCATCAGGACAGTAAATGTCCCTGGTCAACCGTGATTAACATCCTACTCACCCCTTCATTAAGCCCTTCTTTAAAACACCCTGAACAAGTCCAAGACATCCTAAGTACACACAGAAACAATTGCTATATCATGAAACTGCAGATGATTATCATCTTGTTCGACACAGACATTTTTCAGATGGGATTGAAAGGCAATTGAATGAGAAAACTGACAAAATAAACATAAACTACATAAGATCTGCTGAGTCCAATCAACATGTTTTCCCCTTATATTTTAACAGGGCAACACTTGATAATATATACAATCCCAGATGTTTATCTAGAAAATACTATTCTTAGTTATTTCAGAGCCCTTTATAAAGTGCACAACATAGCCCTGAAAGTTACACACATGGATCCCTGCTGTTTCTTTGTGAAAGCTGCACTTGGCAGCTCCTTTACCATGGCCATGACACACACACACTCACACACTCACACACACACACACACCCTCACCCTCACACACACACACACACACACACACACACACACACACACACACACACACACACACACACACACACACACACACACACACACACACACACACACACACACACAAACATGCATATATGCAAACACACTCCTTTAAGACACAAGCAGATAAAGAGACAAGGACAAAATCTAACTCTAAAGATATTATTTTTTCATCTGGGATAAGGACGTGTGTATTCACAATTCCATACAGCAGATATAAGTACATTAATCCTGTATAGAGCCTTCAGTAAAACCTGTCCTTGAATGTGAACTTAGTGGACAAGAGATTAGGATTCCTGTGAAGAAACCCCTTTTGTAAAAAAGACACTGAATGCAGAGCAGATTTAAAGGAAGTGAAATGAACTAGAGGAGTGTTGACTGGCAAGGCAAGACCACATCTTATGTAAAAGAGTGGAAAAAGCATTGTGTTGGATAAATTTCAACAGAAAGGCACTGGACAAGTCTGCTCATGTAGAAACAATGTATATTAAAATACTCTGAAGTCAACGTAGGAGGATTAGCGAAAAGAGAAAGGAAGAGTTATGATTTGCTTTTTCTTCATGAAGCAATGCCAGTGATCACTGGCTGAGATTCACAGAAATATGGAAAACAAAAGACTCACCTGCTGAATGGAAAAGGGCCGTCTGTGTTGCCCAAACAGTGTCACTGCGATCATGGCAAACATTGCAGTGAGGCTGATTCCTGTAATAGCAGGCAGCAATGGACAACCATTCAAAGAGCCACATTTATGTCCCCATAGGTCTATTCTTTTAAAAGCCAATCTTGTCATCACAACTATCACTCTCTCCTCTTGTATTTCCCTGGAGGCCTGCAGGAGTGTTCAGCTAGCACCAACTACAGTATTCAGAATATGCTGGGAGAATGCGTGGTTGTTGGGAGATGGAAAGGGGAGGAGAAAGGACACTTGGGGGTGGGGGGTTAAAGTTGTTGGCACTGCAAAATAACAAGGTGAAACGGGTTTCTAGCCTTCACAAACAGGCTGTGAGAAATGGCAGACTTCACGGCCCTGAGCTGTGCAGAAGCAAGAGAAGCTGTGGTTTCTCTTGCTTCTGCTTCTTGAAGCTGTAAAAAAAAAAAAAAAAACAGACTGAGAAAGGCTTTCAAGTTTCATTAACTCTTTGTATAAATTTTCTATTATTTAGAAAAATTGCCAATTGGGAGTCTGTTGGTAAACATGAGTCAAAATGAAAAATGTCCATGCAGACTAAATGAAAGGTGCATGTCTGAGCAGTTGCTTTTCATTGGCTGAGGATTTGTTGTTTATGCTGGGTTCCCTGATAGGACAGGAGTGTTGCAGGAAGAATGTGAGTTTACACTGTAAACCTGTGACACTTGTCCTTCATGTTATACCATGGGGTGTTTGATTCGTTGATTCATTTGTTATTCACTTGTTCATTCAGTCTTTTCAAGAGGAGTGAGGTGGTAAAGCCACAACCACAAGTCAACACAGTTTGACCTTTAGCTACAGAGGGAGATTGACTGTGTGAAAGCATACACACTTTATTACTGTAAACAGAGATCCTCATTAATCACGTCTGTAGTTAGACTGTATTGAGATCTGCATTTTTATATTAACAATGCACAGAAACTACATTATTTTGCTACAAAAATAAGTAATGACAAAATGAGAAATGTTCTGATGTACCTTTGGAAATATTCAAAAATCCATGCACAGCAGCCAAACAGCAGGGATGAATTCACTGTTTGACCAGTGAGATAAGGTCAAACCTTTAATGTTTCCTGATCTTTGGTCAGAGTACGGGGCATTTCTAATATCATTGTATCTATGTTTACATTTCCCCTATTGTACAATATTTAGATGGAGAGGTTACAAGAAGTTTGGGATGTCTGTCTAATCATAAAAGTAAAATAGTGCATCTTAACCTGAACTGAGAATTGCCTTAAATCTTGTTTCTTAAATGAAATTTTGATTGTTAAAATAATGTCAAAACCAGAAGATATCTTCTTGAAATAATTATTATGTTTAGGTTGTGTACACATTGATGCAGGCAAAGCGTGACTATGGAGCAAGTGGCATTACATGATCGTCATTGGGAAACATCAACTCAAACAAGTGGCTGCACTCAGTGAATAGTAACCTGCTCTCTGCCTGGTCTACCTGAGCTGTGGAGGTGAACAGACCAAGGCCAGTTCAGCTCAAACACAGCCGGACTTGCTCTCACACAGTAAGCAAACCTAGAAGGCCCTCTCTGCCTCTGGCTGTCAGAAAGGGGGAATAAATTGTTTGTGTGCCTTGCAAGAGAAACACTACGTTTGCTTCCACAGGGGCTAATCTGGAGCAGAAGGGAGGAAATAAAAAAACAACGTGATTTTTGTGTATAGTCACTTAAGCCATTTCTTGATGAATGTGTTTGCCTTTGAGTCCATTTTCAGAGCTGTAGTTAGGGTGATGTCACACAGCTTAAGGGGCCACATGCTTAAGGGGCCACATCAGTCGCTGGTACTGGGTGAACTTATAGCACCAAACCTTGAATTTGCCTGGAAGGCAACTTTGGTCGATCACACTCAAACCGTCTGGGAGCCTATGGCCCAAGGGCGACCTGATTCCTCTGACCATCTGTCTGCCACCGATCAAGATCATCTCAAACGCTGCTGTGAAAAGGATGGGGGAGATGGAACATCCCATCGCTATTCCTTTCTCCAGTGGAAACCAACCAGTTGAGCTTCTTTAAATTTATCCAGTAGCTTTTGAATCATTTCACTGAAAACCACAAATGTGAACCTTGTTGTGGTGTGACACATTAGGAATCAGCCTATGGGGACCATGGATGACACAATTTTATTGAAATAATCAAATTTCAATCCAGATTAAAGTTCCATTAGCATGGCTGAAAGAACATGGTCTTTGTACAGTATTGCACTGTACACTAGCACAACACGAACACAAAAATCTGCCTCCAGTCTTCTGCCTTGACTTTTAAGCATTCACTTGATGGAACCTGGGTATTCTAAAAAGTGGACTTCATTCAACCATATGGTCATTAAGTGTTTCTATTATGTTGTGTACGTCTTTTATGTAGGTAAATAACAGAATAACTGCTATTCTGGTGGTTGAAATAGAAGCATACATCTATTCAGTGCTAAAAGTAAGTTACCTCTATATGACAACTGCTGTATAGTCATATGAAAACCTGTGTTAAATTACATGGAAACAAGACAAGGCTTCCTGCTGCAAATCACCACTATGACAACTATGTCAAGACAGGACCGGAGGATGTGGACAGGCTGCCAAAGCAAACTTCCAGAGATGGTAGGCATACCAAGACCAGAACACAGATCCTCAACAAGCAAATAAACTCAGTGCCAACCCCTCCAGACACAAGAAAATGAGAGTGAAAGCGGATATTACCTCTTTTTTTTTTTTTTTTTTTTTTTTGGCTGATTTAAAGTGTGATAAGAATGATAATATCCCAGCCTGTTCACTAATTACTTTAGACAGAAGAAACTGAAATAACAGAGTTTATGACTCATTCACTAAATAATTACAACACATGCATGGTAAAAAAAAATACTTTTTCAATAAATTATTAATCTAAAATCACTCTAGAAATGCACACTGCTTAAACACATTTCTTACATTAGAATTCTCATCCGGTCTGTTTGTCTCAGGTAACAGTGACTCAAATTTGTGAAAGATGCTGTAATTCAGCTGTCAAGAATGGTCCTTGAGCATACACAGCCATCTGATACACTGCAAAAATACTTATCAAAACAGCTCCGTACTCCATCATATACTTGCTAAATATGAAACACTCACAAATACATTTTTATCACATCAGTGTTTGAAAGCTATGTATTTTACTCTCTATATTTTACTCTTATATGCTATTTGGATCTTCTTAATCTATACTTAATCTGAGAGTTTACCAGGCAGGGAGGGTCTAACAAAAAGATGTATTATGAGCTGATAAAACTAAATGGTGTCATAATATAATATAATATAATATAATATAATATGTGCTCCATAACTGTATGTCCAACTATTGATTGGTTTATGGTTAGTGAGAATGTTTTACACTCTATGAGAAGAAACACATTGTGTCATTCTAATTGCTGTGTCTTCTCTTTATCATCACTATATTCACAGTTGTCAAGGAGGGGCACATATTCTGAAGTGCCTCTGGTCTTCACATGGCATAGTGGGATTAAAATGAGGGGAAGAGAATGGAGCCATCTGTCTTGCTGAAACACGTGGTTGTACGGTCGCAGGTTTGCCTGCCAGCAATGCAATGTGTTATTGCCACATAGAATAAGAGTGAGACTTTTAATACAGCAGACAGAAAATTATTACATTTTATCCACTTCTGCAACACTGATAACCCTCATATCCTGCTGAATTTAGATTCGAAGGATAGTGTGAGCATAAAAATCAATTTTAATGTTTTTTTTTATACTATTGCATGTAGTACTCTTATGTAACATGAACTGAACCAGGCTGTGGAAAACAGACGAGTACAATGCAAAATGTAAACACCACTAGAAAACATTCCAGCAATACCACAGTCTGACTCATATATCATATACTCAATATCTCTGCTGCTTTTCGACTCCCCTACAGATTCCCAGCATACCACCAACCATGGGCAGATGTTCTGTATCACTTATCTCTGCAGTCTCTGTCTCACTTTGTTTCGGAAGATAAACTTCTATCTAAGTTCTATGTTGACTGTTAGAGGACAAAATCACCTTTTAAATGTGTTATATATGATGAAAAATATAAATCCTATCCAATTCAATAGTCTAAGATCTCTTTAGCCCACATTTTCAACTGTACTAGAAAGTGTTTCATGCATCATCATCTAAATAGTACTTCCAAAACAAGGACCTTCAGGACACAAATACTTACTTTATGGATTTATTATCAGCCATTTTGTAAAAGTATCTAAAATATTCCTGTAACAACCCACAGAGCTATTACCTACAGATGTTAATCTGTTTTGATAAATGACTGGAAAAGATTAACTTACTTTTGCTGGTAAACAGCCCAGATGGTCCAGATGCTAACATGTTGAGAAAAAAAGATCACTATTTTCTAAATAAATTCATTCTTTGAAATGATAAAGTTGATGAAGCTTATAAAATAGTAAATTTAAATTTAAAGCTTGTTAAACTATGAGGAAATGTCTAATTTTTAAAAACACTTGGCAAATATTGGGTAGGTTTATATTTTAGGCCATGTTAAGTCTTCATGAAGCCTTGATGTTTCTCTGGATTACACATCAGCACTTTCTGACAACACATGTGGGCAGCACCCACTGTTTACCACGAAACAGCCACATGATAAGATGCCAGGTGTCAGAGCATTCCCAATCAATGAGTGACATTGTAGAGTAAAAGGAAGATGTCATTTCCAGTGATAACAGGGGGAGATTTAAACACTGACTGAAATGATGATAAATTATACTACTGCACAATGATTTCACAGACTGTTTCCCCGTGTCTGTGATTATAGGAAGACAGGGATGGATGAGAGGTGAATCAGTTCGGCCTTTCATGTGCCTGGGAGATTGCCTCGGAGGGACGAGGCAGCAGCCCATCACCATCACAGACAGAGAGTAGCTACAAATTAATTCACTCCAACAACAACCCCTGTCCTCACCTGCTGCAACATGCTCTGCCAGCACTTGCAATCAACCAGTGAATTCCTTCCACTATGAGCTGTTGGGTGAAGTACACCCAACAACTCAGGGGCAATGTAAGCTCAATGTTGCGATTGTGATGTTGTGTAATTGGCAGGTACATTTGAACCGGTGTCTGATGCAGACATTACACCGCCCACTCCTCCACCAGGGTCAGACAACAAACATGCTTCCAGGAATGTGAAAATACATGCTAAGATAACAGGACTATATGAAGAGGGCATTTGATTCATTTGATTATATATACACTGTGCACATCACAACACTGAGCCCATCAATGTGTTAGCTAAATTCCAATATATCTGGTGCTACATGTTCTTAAAGCCAAGTGTACTGAATGAACCTAAGCACTACCTTCAAAGAAAGGAAACAACTTGGTGTGCCCTGAAATAACTTTAACTGGGGAAGAAAACCATACTCAGAGGGCTGACTTACACTACTCACAAAAAGTTAGGGATATTTGACTTTTTCAGAATTTCAGAATGCACCTAAAATGCACTATAACCTTTACAGCTGAACTTAATTTGACCTTCTCTAAACTTTTGAATGCACATGTCCAACTGTTCAATGTTTCAGTACTTATTGCATAACATGATGTTCTCTAACAGGGTGATTAACCACAAAAATCACAACAAGTGTCTGATCCATGACCATCGACCACTAAATGTTCTGGTTCAATGACAGTTCGTATTTAAACAGTCCTCTTCATCATGCTGTTCACATTTTGACATCATGAGACCAAGACGACACCTAACAATTGACAAATTATTGAGACAGTGAAAGTTTTTTGTTGTGGTATACCCACCACTGTTGTTAGCTTTTGTTTCAATAAACTGTTTGAGATGAAGAAAGTACCATTGCATACTTCTACTTAAATGCCCTACTTTCATGATATAATATCACTGTAGTATGAACTTTTTACATTTTCCATAAATTTCACCTGAAAGTCGAATATCCCTAACTTTTTGTGAGTAGTGTATGTTGACCTGCTTTTATTTTGCCTGATGAGAGGAGGGGAAATCAGACCAAAGCTGAGCAGTTGTCACCTTCCTCTTCTGTTTTTGCTATGAGGCACAGAGCTGCCCTGCAGCAGACTGCTTACCACTCACAGCTGACTGTCAGCTGTTTGTCTTTCACTGGTGCAAAATATGAAAGTACGTTTGCAGGTTTTATCTCTTACGTTTGCAGGTTTTATCTCTTACTATCAACCTTTACATTAAGTTTAGCATTTTGAAACATTACTTCCAATTTAGCATTTTTTGATGCAGTGTTACTGCTATTCCAGGCAGCCACTGCTTTTCACTGATTTCTGTATTGTATGAAAAATGATTCCAGTATTAGCATGCTCTTGAAACTTACTTTCTACTTACTTTATCATTGCAAGCTGATGCAGTTTACATGTAGATTGACTAGGAAAAAAGTGTACCAGCACTGATACCATCAATTCATCTACTGTGTTTGTCAATTGGCATCTACTGTTTGTCAATTGGCATCTACTGTGTTTGTCAATTGGCAGAATATTATTCTTATTATTCAAGCTGATGCAGTTTACATGTAGATTGACTAGGAAAAAAGTGTACCAGCACTGATACCATCAATTCATCTACTGTGTTTGTCAATTGGCAGAATATTATTCAACAACAAGTTTGATAATTAATTTATCATTCCTGGTTCCAATTGCTCAAATGTCACTATTTAATGGTTTTCTCAGTGCCATAGCAAAGTGAGTATCTTGGAGTGTTAATCTGCAAAACCAGCATGTGAAGGTGTCCATTTGGAAGATGTGTTGGGTATTTTATTCACAGTTCTATGGTATTTTAAACAAAATGATAAATGAATTAATCAAGAAAATAACTAGCAGATTAAAAATGCCTTATATTTATTTATAATTAAACAATGTGAGTTGCATCTTACAACAATAATATATGCACATATTTACTGATAGATTATACACCCAAACGTGTTTTAAAGGTTTGCTAATAGAATTTCATGTATGTATGTATTTCCTGTATGGAAATAAATGGAAACCAATGGATGTCTGGAACAGTAGAAACTGTATATTCCTATTAGAAAGCATCATTTGCAGAATGATAACTATTGATTTGTAGCAAATGGCTATAACATGCAAAATCACTGCATGATCCTTCAGGCTATACAAAATTCAGAGAAACACCAAAGCCGAAGCAGAATAGAAAATCTATATGTTAATGAACTGATAATACATTTATATTCTGCACAAAGCTACAGACTATCTGCCAGGATATATTGGACTTTTCCATTTGAAAAGAGAGTCAACCTCCCTCTCCCTCTCCCTCTATTTGAAATGCCTGTTAACAAAGCTGAAGACAGTAATTGATTTTACCTCTCTAATCTCCTCTCTCTATTATGAGCAGTTTGCTCTTGTGCACCTGGGGAAAATGCTTTTGTCTTTGTTCTTATCTGCCTATGACTACACCATCCCCTCCCAAAAATAGGAGGTACTAATCCCCATCCACCATGCGCTCCATACACACGCAAACACACACTCATGGGAGAACCCACCAGCCGGCAGTATGCCAGACAGTGCCTGGAGCTGCCTGCCAGCAATGTAAAACAGACAGATGGAGAATCAAAGCCAGACACAAAAGTAACTAACCAAAGGACATTTCAGTTATAAGAAAACTCACTTTTTGTACTACAGCAAAACAACATTTTCATCTCCTACATTACGTAAATGTAAAAATTGTGGATGTTATAAAATGTAAATCTTTCAGGCTCTGACATTGACATGATTTCAGCGTGACACCATAAAAAAAAATCATCTGTCACTCAGATGAATCACCTCAGCGCCAGCATGTTTCAGCTCAACAGGAAGGAGCTAATGGTGGGAGCTGCTGGGGAGGACAGAGGAGGAGCTGATAAACAGCAGGATACATGGTACAAACAAAAAGGACAAAAATTCTGGCAAAAGTGGAGAAACACAGCCGCTCTCATTTGTATGTTAATACGCTAGAAAGGATGAGCAGTTTGCCATGGTGTGAAAGCTGAATATCCTAACTGTAAAATGAACTTTGATCCCTTGATGAATCCAGAGGTAAAAACAGAATGAAAAGAACCACATGAATGATTAATTCACCCCACTTGTATAAGGTCTCCACTCAACCTGACTTTCCTCTCACAAAAAGAAATTCTTATGTCTACAAAAAAATTGCTGGGCAATAGAGCAGACAGGGCAGTACAGATTAAAATACAAAGGACACAATGATCTTAGAGTGAGAAATATTTTGGTAACAGTGGAGACTGTATTCTGATTTGCATGGGCTTGCATCTAACCCAGTCTTGGAATATGAGAATATGAGAAGCTTTCTTACAACAGCAGCTTACGGGATGATACAATCACAGAGGAACCAGAAGACAAAGATACTCATTAAAGGCTGACATGATAACGCCAGTCACAGTTGCCAATGGGAGAGAAGCTGGGTGCCCTGGACAGATTGCCAGTCCATCACAGGGCCAACAGTCACACTCACATTCAGACCTATGGGCAATTCAGGGTCAACACTCTTCTTTTGGAACCCAAAATACCCAGAGAGAAGCCATGCAGACGAGGGAGAACATGCAAACTCCACACACCACGAACAGGAATCAAACCCAGGACCATCTTGCTGTGAGGTGACAGCATTTACCACCATATATTCTGGGATTATTACTGTACTGTGTTACTACGACAATAACAAATTATTGCATTTCTTTTAAAATAGAAGAAACTGACAAAAGCTGTGGTGGTTTGTGAATAAAAATAAAAGACTAAAATCTTGAACTAACGAACGTAGGTCATGTGAAATAAATCCGAGGGCATTCATTAATCATTACACTGACACCTACACTAGTGATAAAACTACTTTTGACCGTCATGCATCACTACAAATCTGGAGATGGTGGTGAACAACCATGACACCAACACACCGTGTGTGTGTTTCCACTCCCTGACAGAAGGTGGCAGTATCGGAGAGGACAGACACAGTATAACATCCGCCAAAAAAAAAAAAAAAAAAAAAAAAAAAAAAAAAACAGGACACGTTTAGGATCGTGCTTTCATGTCCCCTATCATCGAACTGCATAACATGTACCGCCTTACTGCTTTATACCAGGGGCTCATTTGGTATTAAAGAAATGATCTGCATAGGAATGTTTCCTAAAAGAAATCTCACAGGTGTCGGTCGGATGGTCGTTGCGGCTGTCGTCTCCTGCAGGTGTTTCCATGCTGAACTGGTAGGGATTTGGTGTATAAATGAACGGACCTCGTGCTTTAATTAAACAAACATGCATTGCATACACACTGACCTTACACTGCGCCTTAACATCTCACAGGCGAGGCATGAATCCAGCGGACTTCCCATAGTTCATCACAGCAGTTATGTGTGTGACCTCCCACCTGAGCACAGGTTTCCAATGCGCAAGTTTCCCCGCGTTTTCCACTTTCTAATCAAAGATCAGGTGATCACAGAGAGACAGGTGAGTGACCCATTTATATTTGTAAGAAAAGCTACTAATATATTAGTTAGTGACAGTCATTGTTAATATTAATGTTAGTAGTAGTAGATTTTCTGTTCTTCTTCATAGTAGGTATGGACCCCTGCAATCGCATCTATAGATTTACTCAGCTGTGTGCACACTGAGGAATATTTGAAAAACCTCCTAAATGGGAAAATAAATGATCAAGAACAAAGGAGGACAGGCTTTCACTGGAGTGAGGACATAGTGACACGCTGTCGATATGAAACAGGTAGGAAGGAGACCCTCAGACGTGGCATGACAGCTGAATGGCTGAGAGATCACATTCTGTCTGGTTGACAGGTGGAACTGTCCTCGCTGCTGAGGTAGCGCTCCAGAGGGGTCTGGCCTGCAGTACAGCAGGAGGGACCCATCACGCTTTCCCCAGCTATGGTTCAGGATTTTGTCTTCTCAATGACTTAGCAGTTGCAGCCAAATACATAAGGAGCAACTCCTCCTCTAAAAGGAAGGTTCTGATTGTGGATCTAGATGTCCATCAGGTGGAGTGAACTCATCTCTGCTTCCTTTGTCATTGTGGGTTATATCAGTATGTTTTGAGTCCAATATTTGTCTTTACTAGTTGATAAGCTCAGTTTTCTTTCTTTGGTAAAACATCCATCCTTTGTATCCAACAGGGGGATGGCACAGCTTTCATATTTAAAGAGGAGTCGTGTGTGTTTACCTTCTCGGTGCATTGTGGGAAAAACTTCCCCCTCCGTAAACAACAGAGTGACCTAGATATCAGCATGGAGGATGGGTTGGAAGACAAGGAGTACCTCTCTACAGGCACGATAACACAGACCATAATAATACATGTAATATATGTTTAATGTTAGATACAAATAGCTTTACTTCTCAAAGTTTGAAGTTTTATTTTAGACATTTATTTCTGTTTTTTAAATAGGCTCAGTAATTGGAATGAACAGTGTTTATCTAAGAATTCACTGACATGTCTGACAATTTTCTAAACCAGTGGAGTCCCACTTTCCCTGGTTGCTGGAGACTTTTCGTCCAGACCTGGTTCTGTATGATGCCGGAGTTGACCCTCATTGGGAGGATGAACTTGGAAGGCTCTGTCTGACTGATCAAGGTGGGCCATAGATTAGACACACAGGTATTTCTAGGTACAATTCAGCTCTTGATGTTTTTGAATGACTGATTGTCACCTAGGATTGTATCAGAGAGATATGTATGTGATGAAGACTGCAGCAAGCAGAGGTGTTCCTGTTGCTGCTGTTATTGGAGGAGGATACTCGAGAGACATCGACAAACTGGCCCTCAGGCACTCCATCATGCACAGAGCAGCAACTCAGGTATATAGAGCATATGTTGCTAAATTACCCTTTTTAAATAAAGTTACATAAACACTACAGAATGTCACTACTGTTTTTTTCTCTACGTGTATTGTACTCATGTTCTTTATATTTCAGGTTTGGAGGGAATGTGAAATGTAAAAATTGTATCCCCTGAATCAAGAGGATCCTCAGAGCCTAATATACAAAGATATTAGATAATATAGGTCTTTCATTCCAACCGCTGTTAGATTATACAATCAATCTAACAAACTTAACTGTGCACATAAAGGTTTTTCATGTTAGCTTATCTTGTGTAGTTTATTTTATTTTAGTCATATTATGTATAGAATTCTTATTTGTAAATGTTTGTTTTAATTTCTGCACACATTTTATTTTCTCATTCGTTGCACCTTACTGTTGTCCTATAGCTGTGGTAACAATTGAATTTAGCCACTGTGGGATCAATAAAGAATTATCTTATCTTATAGATACTTGGGTATAAATATTTATAGACCAATACTTAATTTATATATTTTTATATTTAACACAAATACACTCCAATGTGTTGGAGATGCTGAAGACCTATTAGAGTACTGTAGAATATTGCAATACATATCAAGATGACGTGTATTTGCAGCAAACAACATAATCTATGTGGGAAGCTAATATAATAATATCACCACTAAATCAATTGTGCTCAGTATATTTTCATTTGTAAGGCTGTGGAAGTGTGTGTTGTTTAAAGTGATTTAAGAACACATCTCATATGCAGTTTTCTTTCTGTTAAATACAACACAATGAATACAAATAATGAATAAAAATATTTAATAAGGAAAAACAAATTCAAACTCAAATGCATTTACATCAGGTCACATTCGACATTAAGGTACCAGCGTCACTTAAGAACAAATACAGTTGGTCCACACATACTGTACTGATTAGCATATGCACCGTCCTTGGCACAATGGGTACAGGTAGCCAGCATGTTTCTAAGTTCACCTGTCATTTACTGACATCAAGCGGCGACATGTTTGTGGTATAGTGCAATGTTTATTCACAGATTATGAGGCAGTTGCTTTGTTGAAACATACCAGTGGTATAGCCAGCTTGTTACAATGCACATTAATTAGTAGTATCAACATCAAGCACACAGTGTGTTCTTTGAAACACTTGGATAACAGAACAACAAGCAAATGGCATTAATCTTGTGGAAGATACTCTGCACAGCTTGGAGCTCCTTTTATACTAGTGTTCATGATAAATTACACATGAGCTGTTCACAGAAAGTCTCACCAAAACTTACATAACACAATTCCTCGTATTCACCGTTAAGAAATGCACAATTGTAGGACACAATTAATGAAGTAACTTTACTCTGAAATCAGTGCATTAAAACATGTAAAAGAAAGTGCAGGAGAGTAGACTATAATCTCACAAAGCCCTGGCAGAAATGCTTTTTAAAAGAGTTTAAAATTATTAGCAGTACTGAAGCTTGCTGTAGTTTGACAATAAAAGAAATTCTTAACCCTAAAAGGACACAAATATCTGAAAACTGCTTGTTGCTTTCAAGTACTGCAGTACTAGAATAAGTACTTTTAAAACATGATATAGTGACAGTCACTGTTAAACTCTGCCATTCTACTAAACTTAAAACAATAGTTAAAATATGTTTCCAGATAAGTAGAGAATTGTAGCAGTGGAATGATTTGGATTAGTGTTTACTGTACAGTAGCTTAAATATTGACTACATCTGTACCTTCACACCCTTTTCAGTTAAGAATGAAAATGTCATCACATGTGTAATTCAATGCTTAAACTTGAGGCAGAGGTGATGCTAAGTAAAATTAGATATGTTCAAATCATATTTTCCATAACTGAACTTTCTCTGCTACAACACACCAATTGGCATGATCGCAGTAAGTGTGTTTGACATGAAGCTCTTCGACATGGTTCTCTATTAGCTCTGCCAGTTCTCCCTCCCTGAAAACATGATAGTACCTTAGACAGGGGCCTTCCACCTCACTTTGCTGGGGATTCAGTGTGTTCTCCTGCTGCTCTTTTCCCTGTGGCCCTCCTCTACTTTCATCTCCAGGCTGCTTCATGTGCTCCTTTTGGAAAGCGACCAGATCTGGCAGGGCCAAAGAGCCACACTCCTGGGCTAAAGATACGGAGACACTCTGGCTTTCTGTAGTAGTTTTGTCTCCAAGACCATTTTGTCCCTTGTGCAGATCTGTAGCTGAGTCAAAGACGTCCTCCTCTGATCCGATCACAGATGCAGAGGAAAAGAAGCTCGAGACTTGTTTGATGAGGCCTCGTCCTCTCCCAACCTGGCTTGCCTTGTTCCCCTCGTTTTCACCTGTGGGTGAAGATAAAGCGCACAGGTCTCTGGAGGATGACCGGGAAATGGCTAAGCTTCCAAAGTCGAACACAGAATCCAAAGACCTGGAGAAGAACCACAGTCTCTGAGTCCTCTGCGGTGGCATGGTGCAGGTCAAGTCTTCTTCATCTGCCACAGAGGATGTGCTTCTAACCTTCCTGTGCTTGTCAATGTTGTCAATGGCTTCGCTCACACTCTGCGTGGTGGCCCTCCTTCTGGGTTTGGCATGCTCTCTTTTGTAAGTGGAGGGCAAATGAGGGTTGGGGTTCCAGGGAACAAAAATGTCCTGTTTCTCAAATTTACGACGTTTCTGCTCCATGGCCCACACATAGATCATGATGCGTCCACCCACTCGCAGGGTGCGAGCCATCTCCTTTATTGCTCTAATACGACGTTCTTTGGTGGACAGATGATGGATGACTGTGGCACAAATAATAATTTGTCAGAATTAAGTAGGATGGTGAGTAGGCATTTATTTAATTATGATATGTCACATGCAGCACTTGCAGTCAACAGAGTGCTTTATGTATACTGTTTAGAGCTCACAAGATGAATGAATAGTGTGGGTGCCTGGTGTCGTCTTTGGTCCTAATTACACTCTTTTGTTGGAGGACACACATGAATTATTTCACACAGTTGGCTAGGCAACACAAGCTTGAGATAAGCTATCATTCTAACATTATTATGAGTTCATTTAATTTGTAGCAAAAGCCAGCTGCATCAGTTGAGCTTAATGCATATGAAGAAAGGATTTTACTGTTGCATGTGAGAAAACACAATCAAATCCCCTTTATCTGTGTGTTTGTGTGTGTTTGTGTGTGTGTGTGTGTGTGTGTGTGTGTGTGTCTATGTCCATTACCTGCAATAGAGAGAACAGCGTCGAAGCAGCCGTCTCTGTAAGGCAAATGTAACCCGTCACACATCTGGACCTCATGTCCTTGGCTCCAGGCAAAGTCCACCAGGGGGCGACACACATCACACCCCAACTTGAACACCTCATTGTTGATGTGGAGATACTTGCCATTGCCACAACCTGCCAAGTACATGAGTCAGTGACTGATCATCAAATAGAAGTGGTCTGATTAGATGTGAAGTATTTTTACTCTGTTTTAAGGTAAGCCTGTTTTACCCTGCTGTGTTTCCAAAAGCAATAGAAAAACAACAAACTATGTATTGTGTCATGGCATTGTCAAGATAAAATTACTGATGAAGGACATGCCCACCAATGTCTGCGATGATGCTCCCTGGCTCCAGGTCTAGCAGGAACTGTCGTACTTTTGGCCAGGCTTTATAGCGGCTGTCGTTGAAATATGGAGCAATCTTGTCATAGACGCTGTGCACATGGTCTCTCTCGAGCTGGCTGGCAGCTTCCTCCATCATGTTTGCCCAGGCTTCCTCATGCACACCCTCACAGCATCATGCCTACAAGGACAAACACATTCACCTGCTCCTTTCCAAATAATAAATCCATCAAGCGGTTCCTGTATTGCATTAGGGAAATACCAGGGCCCAAAGAGCAAATGTGGACACCATTATGGGAGCAGCAAAGTAGTGTTCTTCTCTACTTGCTTGTTAAGGTCTAACAGGCTCACCTGGAAACCTTAATCAGCAGACACACTCAACCATCTGTCAGGCAGCAAGGGTAATTTAACACCAAAGCCTACACTTAGTACATGAAGCACCTGCTGCATTCATGCTCAGTAACACTGCTGACATCCCCCCTACAATCCTCCAGGGGGACACACTGATGTTAAGCACTATGAGTCACCAGATTTGTCATCTATTATCTGTAACTGTAACAAAACCAGAGTATGTATCATAAATTAGCTAGACAAACTTCAGATATCAGAAAGTTGTAATAGCTGTTCCCTGCTCCCGGTTAACAAAGTAAGAGAGAGGCCACAGTCCCATTTCCACAGCTGCCACATCAAATTGTTTTTTCTGGTAATATTGAAGCAAAAATCGACCCTGCCTCACAGAAACACCATCAGTCACATCTAAACAAACACTGCTTTTACAAGAAAGTTTCATTAGTCAAATATTAATACGCTGATTTGATTGGTTGATTTATTGAATCTGATTGAGTGGCTTATGCAGGATTTTATGTATCATGTATCATACTATTCAGTCAAAAGCCATGGAAGAGTTCAGCACAGCTTACATTCTAGGTTTACACAGTCTTTTTAAACTGCATCATCTGACTGAACCCCAGAATTGAACATCATCTAACTTTGTTACAGCTTTAGTTGAGTAGGCTTCTGTTAATTGTCTAATGAAGATGTACAGTATGTTGTTGCTTTAACACATAATGATCACTACTTTTATAGTTGACTTTTTGTGTACATAAATAATACACAGGACTGTATCAATAAAGACTTTAATGTTAAACCTTCAGAGATAAATTATAGAATTCCAGACTGAATTGCAAATTTGGGGATTATATAATTGTGATGTTTGCGTTATGTCTGGGTTTCACAGCTCCCACTGCAGTCATCTCAGTTTATTAGGATGCGGCCCACAGCTCTGCAGTGCTGCTGCAGCTCCCTCAAGCACTACTGTATATGTACAAAGAGTTTTTATATGTTATTAGGACAGTGTTGTTATTTTAGACAAAGCTATCTCAACAGGCAGAGTTCCCATTTGATCTGTGACGCATATGGTTTAATTAATTCCATGGAAAACAAACCCACACATAACACAATTTCCACCACATGTTGACCATGAGATTTTGAAGGCAAATAAATATAAACAGCAAGCGTTCACAAAGCTAAAGGACATGAATCAAACTGTGGTAATTTTAATAAGAATTTCCTAGCTGTGTTTTTATCACATACTTTTTTGCAGCATGGTGTCAGCTATTTTAGGTAGGTCAGAATAGGTACCAAGCAAGCATTTTGCTTTTATAATCTTCCGTGGACCACGTATCTCCACAAGAACATCATTAAACCTGTAATTAATTAGGAAAATACCATTATTAATTTGACAATGACAAAAAGGTTGTTTTCTATCAATTGAATATACATGGCAGCTAAGTAAACTTCCACTTTCTTCCTCAACATTCAACACCTGATATGTTCAAACTCTTTTAATAAGCAACAAATCATCATTTTACCACACAGTCTGCATGATCGCTGTGATGTGGGGTTTTTTCTGTTAACTTTCTCGCCAAATTACACCATACTTCAAATTTTCACCCAATATTGAGCAATGTGATTTTCTGCTCTCTTTGACATAGAGATAAATTGTTCTTTTGAATCACATGTGATGGATGAATGTTGTCAGTGCCAACCGCGTCCCAGCCTACATCATATATCACTGTCATCATACAGCTGGTAAATGTTGCGAAATCAATAACAGCTGTAAAAATAATACGATTTTGGCAAATGTACTGTAAGATAACAGTACATTTGCCAAAATCATATTATTTTACAGCTCTGTTGAAAAGTTATCACCACTTATATTTATCTCCAATAGCATTGGATGCTGACTTACAATGCACGAAGGTTATAGAGGACTCTGTTTACAGTGTGAAAATCTGCTCGACTGTTCAGTTAAATGTTGTTGCATTTAGAAATTTAAAAAGTAATAAAGGTTTGGGTGATGAGCCATATAATGCCACTGTGTGCTCTGCTAATGGACTTTCCCCTCCATCTCTCTTAAAAGACATTAGACATTTCTGAATGTAATATTCATTGGTGCCCATTGTGCACCAGTGTACACAGGGGATACTATGCACATTTGGCACAAAGTATTAGAAACAAAGGCTGATTGGTGCTACATGAAGGGCAAATATACAAGCTGACTGTCAGTGCCTCGCTGTACATTAACAGGCTTGTGTGTGTATTCTTGGTAAATACAGTGCCCATACAGCATCCCATCTTCCCTCAGTCAGATCTATTTCTGGACCACCATCATCTGCATCACCCCAGTCAAGTGGAAGGAAAACATCCCTTATATAACACTGTAATCTGGCCTCCTTCAGCACTGCCTGAGTTTGCTCCTCTGCTTACTAAAACTGTGGTAGTCCTCGACTGGCATTATGTAAGTGGCAGCTGGGGAGGCTCCCAGCGCTGCCTCTGACTGACAATGGGGATTCAAATTAAATCAGAGGACAGGGGTAAAGCCTGGCACACAGATTTGTTCCAGCTATAGAACATTTATTAGATAAAGGGAAAAGACATTGCCTTTGGTCTTTCCGTCTCACAAGACGGAATATTTATAGCTTTGTGCAGAGATCTAAAATATCTGAACATATCAGACCCCCATGGCTCCCAAACCAGCCTTTAAACCTCACCACTCATTTACTACTCATGTATTTACTTTGAAATAAATGTTGATGCCTCAGCCTTCAGGTCAGACCTCAGCAGTGCTTTGACGTGATTAGTGGAGTTATTATGAACAGACAGGGTCAGTCTGCCAGCTGCCACAAACCGCTGCATGAACACAGGGAACCACAGAACAGGTTTACCCGTCAACCATGTCGCCAGTTAATGACTCAACATCCACATGTGGTGAGCGGTAGTTTGTTAAACTTAGTCTCCCCTCATTGCTGAAAGCATCTATTGTTCTCACACTGCAATGTATGGCACCCAGGCCTACTGTAATGTCTCTTAATTCAGAAAATAGTGTGTGTATAGGCAACAGACACGGACACAACACTGGACACAACTCTGTCACATCAGAACCACTGGGCTATATCATGTCGGGTGCCCCCGCGCGTATACTACTTATGTCCCATCAAAGTTTTTGAAATGAATGAAATCAAATCTAGATCAAAATAAACAAAAGTTGACTTTTAAATACATTTAAATCCAAACAAAAACACACCTTGCACACTGCACTAACTGATACAGTCAAGGCAGGATTTGCACATCTTTCTGATTCGCCGAAAATCGCAGATCCACTCACCGAACAACGTGGAAACCGCCGTGCAATTATCCGCCTCTATCATCAGGTCATTGCAGGTAAACTTCCCTTTCTGCACAAGCGATTGATCTACATGACCCATCCGCCATGAGCATCAAAAGCAGATCGACGCCGACCACATCATCAACTACATCTGGAGGACGGATAAGGCGAACGGAATACCTGCCGTGTGTGGCCGCCAGCAGCGCACCGATCCCCGGTCACTTAACAAATCCAAAGCATTTCGACCCTTCCAGCTGTCAAGGTGGTAATGGGCTACAGCAAGACTTCCGACGATTGCTTCAAAATTAAAGCCTCGTTTATGAACGCGCGTAAATGTGCAGCACAGTAATTCTACTAATACAAACCTAGACTCTCCTTTAAATTGAAAACTAAACAAATATAAAGTATATAATTTTATCAATTTACAACGTGAGAACAGCATTTTCTTTTTCTGTGTGGCTCCGTAAACAGTAAATTTTGTGTAGTTAGTGTATACAGTGCACCTTAAAACACTTTACAATTTGCATAGTATTTTACAATTTATTCCATTTATTCCACAATCTGCTTCAATCTATTACAATGATTGGTTTTAAGCTCCATCCTTGGCCTGCCAGTCTTTGGCTGAATGGACACAAATGATTAGCAGCTGCAGATAAACAAGCTTTTGATGTAATAAGAACAAACAAGGTTAAAAGAGAGAAACTGGGATGTGTTTTTGTTTTAGGCACTTTAGTCCTGTAGTTCAGCCACACGCCTTTATTTTGAAGAAGGTGTGATCCGATGTCCGTGTAATTGTGGTACCCTTGACTCATCTGATTGGTCATCGGTGTGTGAACAGACAACACGCTGTGCGGCTGCAGAACATGGTTGTCATTGGCCGTTAGCCTCACGTGACAACCACAATAAACAGCGTGAGCCGTAGCTGACTGCCAGCACGTGCTCCCTTCAAAATGAGATATGAGGTCATTTATTAGTCGATCTTTATTCATAGTCCTGAATCTAACACAAAACAGCCATAATTATCAGCCATCAAATCTGTGTTATTCTCATGACAGCTTTCATTTCATGCTTCATCCCCATTCCCATCAGGCTAAATGGCTTTTAACCTGTTACAGCTCTGCAGCAAAGGCCTGAACCAGTAGGACACAATTTACAATGAACTCATCTAATTGGTTGAATTGTGGGGCTGACAGCTATGTGTAAGATGTAAATGAACAGAACAATGTAGCCCACCTGTTGGATTGATTGCTTTTTTAAAAAAAACTAAATTGACAAAAGCATATCAGTGCTTTCTGTTCAACCTGATCCTCCACTTGCAAATTCATACGTATCGTAAATAAAACAGAGGTTGCTGCAACAACTGCATGAAAAGCTTTGAGTTCTACACCACTAAGATTTGCTTGGTCGTAATTAACACACACTATCCTGGTTTTGTTGTCCTTAGCTTTGGGTGTCAGCTTTGATTTTGTCTGCCCTTTTTTCTCTCATGGTTAATTGCAGTGACTTAATTGTGGCTCATCACTGTCATTCAGGAGGCACAAAGCACTCATCACATTATCATCAGTCAAATTACACATGCATGTTTTCTGCTGCAGGCTTTCTTACATTTACACATATCTCCCGTGAAATAAAAAGTATATACACACACACACACACACACTACACCACTGGCCAATCAACAGGGTGAAATGTTGCAAATGTGTGTCCCTTAATTTGCAAACCTCCACCTCCACATTGCTGCCATTAGCACCAGTTTCTGTTCTGTTGCTCTGTTTAATCTATTTAACCATTCATTTGGAGAGTAGCTATTAATGTTTGTGTTCCAAGGACTCGACCAGGCCTCAGCCTGAAGATTGGTATTTTTCTCAAGCTGCAATCGCAAATGTTCCTCAGAGATGGGAATAATCTCGTAGGTTTCTGCCTGAGAAACCTAAAGCACACATTCAAGACACAACAGAGGCAGAATCATATGACGATATTATTGTGTTGATTTAAACTATTGACATTCAAAGGATATTTGAGCAAAGTCAATTTCATTCACTGTATCACCAAATTTCCATTGCAGCAAAAACAGGGCTTGTGTCTGTATGTAATAACAACAGTCACCCAACTAACCAAACATACAAAATGCCATTAGTTACTGTTTTTACTGTTCAGTGCTGTTTGGGTCATTGTTGTGTACAGATTTCTGAAGCCTTTGTGGTGCTATTGGAGGAATCTTGGACACATTAGCTCCTCCACAGATTGAAACTTATGATTTTGCCTCTGTATAACATCCTGTTGTTGAAAAAAGCAGGATATTGTGTCACTGTTGCACAAATTACAAGTCTCAGTTGGCAAAGCTTCTCTGGTAGTTTTATTGTCTGCTGAAGAAAGGGCTTCTAGTTTTCTGGGTGTATTCATGAACTTTCTTTTACATACAGTAATGAATTCACTGTGTATAAGCAGTGAAAAAAAATATAGTATAACCTAAACAGCTAGAAATAAAAGTACACTTTTAACTATTTAAATCAAAACTGAAACTGAAATCCATTATATTCATCAGGTCAAAGCTTGTTGGAGCAAAAATTTGATGCACAGCTTAATAAAGAACCTCCACGATAATTGTCATGAGAAAGATTACTGAAGGAAATCTTGCCCCACAGCCTTTAAAAACAATCAGACATTCAACAAAAAACAGACATTATTTAATCCCATTAGTATCTACTCCTGGGCCACTGTCAGATGTTTTTGTTTCATGAGTATTTTAAGCATCAACTGATTATCTTGTCTTAGCCAAAACCAGCACACACCATTTCTCAGTATTTTTTATTTCATGCTATTTTAAAACATGAAACAGTCTGCATAATGTGAAACAGAGGACAGGAAAGGTAACCCCCATCTGTCAAATGATGCTCCACAGAAAAATAACATGCCATGTTTATAACATGGCATGATTTTGCTCAAAAATAAAATTAAGATTATAGTCAACTAAATCTACACTATAAAATTACAAACTGTCTGGATCAAATTTTCATGTTCAAATATGGAGAAAAAAAACAGTCTGAAGTCCAGAGAAAAATAGTTCCTGCCTCTCTACAGGGCTTCAATGATTGGGAAAAAAAAACATAAAGTCAACAACACAGCACCTCCGTGTGCCGCTCTAATAAACACCAGAGGAAACACAAAGGCAAAACGTGATTTCCTGTGAGACTCAGTAATGAATGCTAGTGGACAAAGACCTCTCCACACTCCCTATTATTCTGCTGAATATCATAGCTGTTAGTGTGATAAGAGCTCCATACATCATACCCACAGTAAATTGCTGCTGGTGTATCTCGACTGTGTTGTTTTTGCCACCTGATCTAACAGGAAATTCAGTGTGTTTATCAAGACTCGATAGTTTATGAATATTGTGTTCTACTTGTATACACACAGAAAGAATGCAGTGTGACACAAGTCATTGTATACAATACGTGACTGTATTGTCATTTTGGAGCTGTAGAATGTGCTGCAGATGAATTATACAGCATTATACAAAGAGCTGCTTCTGTTATTTAGCAGAGACTGATACAAATAGGGTGAACAAAGTAATGGAAACACCCATCAACACAATGCAGTACAATTTAACAACACATCTCAATCTACCAGTACACAATGTATCAGTGTAGGATCCTCAGATATGTATGAATCACAACAACAATAAACATTCTTCATCCACTCATCCGCTTACAGTAAGTAGCAAAATAATGCAGAGTTCCTTCCTTAGCAAAGTTGTTAAATGTCAACTTAACAATGAAAACTTAGAAAAAATATATTTCTTCTCTCTTTACATATAGTGGCTGCAGACAGCATTGAGACCCCTTCACTGCCTGTGCACTCACAGTAATCATAACATATGCATTAAATTAAATTTGATTTGATTTTAGAAATTTTAGTAAATTTATCAAAAAGTGTGTAATTTATTACAAGTTGTGTCTATACCTGATTGGTGTCCACTTGTGGCAAAAAGCATTGATACTAATATTTTGCATCTGTTAATATAAGGCTTAACAATTAAGACTGCATGTCCAGACAATAACCAAGCAACATAGTCCAATAAACTCTCTGTAGACTGTCACAGAATTGTGGTGAGATAATGACAAGGGAATTAAAACAATTTCTAAAGCTTTGAGTATTCCCAGGAGCACAATGGCATCGATAATTACGAAAGGGAAGATGTTTGGAACAACCAGGACTCTTCCCAGAGTTTGCTGCCTGGGCTAAACAAATAATTGAGACTGAAGAGGTCTGAATATTTCCTGAAAAGACTATAAAATTATATAAAAATACATATTACAAAACCACTTACAAACAGCAGCAACAATATTTACACCAAGGGTTGTTCTTCAAGGCAGATTATTTGACTGGTTCAATCCCTGTAGAAACTACAATAAGTCTTGGTTTCTCATCATCGGTGGCTGTCCTGGTTGACGTCTCTGGTTCACATGAGGTGGCTCTTGTGAACTCATTACAATGTCTATGGATATGGGAAAGGAAAAGTGAGCCATCATCCTTGCGATTTTCTCCTGGGGCACACCATGCTTGTTCCTCCTGGAGGGGAAACAGTGTGAAACAGTAACAGTAATGTTAGGAAGTGAAGTTCTTTAAAGTCTCTATTGGCCTGTAAATATAATATAATCATTAAGAATTCATACTTCTCCAGTTCGTAAGGATTAAACTTCCAGCTGGTGTCAGGTTCACAGAAGTCCACTTTATATCCTCTCTCCAAAGCCTAGTAAAATAGTTTGTATTTCTTAATTAGCATCTATGAAACAATAGTATGAAACACTAAAACAATAACTAAAGATTCAAGATGAATATGTTATATTATTACATACCATTTTGACATATGGCTTCATTTCCCAGGCTTGGATGTTTGTATTATCAATGATAATGGGAGACCGACCATCATGCATTGCATCTTTAGCTGAAATTATCAAAACAAACTAAAAATCTCTTCCAAACACATTTCTAAAACTTTTCACCCCAGAAAACGTGATGCCCTTGTACCACAAACACTTCACTAGCTAAAGGGTGCACCTGCGCTTCACGTCTGAAAACAACATGACAGTGCAAAGAATGCTATCGAAATGTGACAGAAATGCTTTAGAATGATTCAATGAAAACATTTTTTAATGCCTGAAAATAGATTTCATGAATCATTTAACCTGTTTGAGCATTTAAGGGGCCAATACCTCTGCTCTGGTTCCATTCATGTGCTGCTCCAAGGAGGCCTGGTTCATAGCAGTAAGCATCTCTCTGAGCAAAGTAGTCATCTGTGCTCAGAATCAGCCCGCTGGGACCAGTGGAGAGCAGCTCCCTGTGAAACATATTTCATCACAAACTGTTCTGTATACCAGAATACATTTAATTTTACAACACACTGACAATTTATGTACCTGGCCAGTGTTGACTTCCCAGATCCTGGTAATCCCCTCATCAAGATCAGCACCAAGGACGAATGGTATCCATGACTGTCATAAGAGGGTTGGCAGTGATGCTGTTGCTCCCACTGTTCATTTTCTGAATCAAATCTGTGGCACCTGTCGTAATTTTCACCATACTGGTACCATTCTTCATTTCTATCTCTAGACCATCCTACCCTTACTGTACTGTAGTTACAACCCAGTCTGTCCCTGTCAAATGGGTCTGTAAAATCTTTATAAAAGTCCTGAGAGGGGTGACTCCAACTAAAATATTTTGGAAAATGTGAGTCCTCTTGATACTGGTTTGAAATGCCCCAATTGGGATTCACCTGTGGTGGTGGGATTTGTTGATCTGGGAATGCAGATGGAGGTGGTGGTCGATGGAATGGTGCCCTGTTCAGTGGCTGAGGATAATGTCGTGGATTCTGAGCAGAAGCAGGTGTGCCAGAGTTCAGCTCCAGGCCTGGCCTTAACCTTCTGTTATAGTATGGCTTATTTTGATACCAGTGCGTCCAGGATGGGCGCTTCTGTCCACTGTTCTGGTAAAAATTGCTTTCTGAAGATTTGCTTGTATTAAGAATTTTCTCGTGGCTTACATGCTGATTCTCTTTGCTGGGAGATGTTTTAGGCGGTGTGGGTGATAGAATGAAACCTCCATCTCCTTTTCCTGTGTTGGCACCATCAGGTTCATCAATTTTCTCAAGTTCTTTGTAAAACTGAGTCAACGTGTCTTCGATGTCAGACTTGACTGTTGCTGTTTCTGGGGGAAATGCTGGACCAATAAATGAGGTGCTGGTGAGTCCTACCTCCTTTAACACTCGCTCTCTCACACTACTGTCTGGACTGCTGCAGTCACTGCTCACACATTTAATGTTGTTCTCAGTAAAGTCATCACAAACATCTTCAGTAGTTTTACCCACAGAGTTTTCTATGTCAGGACAGGTCACACAGGAAGATTCAGTATAAGACATCTGCATGAAAACAAATTAAATTTAGTTAATACTTTTTGCAACCACAAAAAAAAATCAATCATAACTAATTAACCAGTGTAGTTATTCTTATTATTAAAGTTTTTAGTGCTACAAAAATATAGTTACAATTTCAGTGTGTTGGTTTGTCAATATATACACTACCAGTCAAAAGTTTGGACAGAACAAATATGATATTATCTAGTCAACAGAAATATGTTAAATAACAGAGAATATGTTTTATCATTTTGATTCTGCAAACTTCAACAGATCCCATGACCCTAAATAGGAATAAGCAGACACAGATAATAGATGGATGGATTCTGCAAAGTAGCCACCTTTTGCTTTGATGACAGCTTTTGCAAACCCTTGGCATTCTCTCAGTCAGTCTCCGCCATGAAGTAGTCCACTGAAATGATTTTCCAACAATCTAAAAGGAGTTCCCGAAGATGGCTGAGTACTTGTTAGCTGCTTTTCCTCATCCTAAGCCATCTTAGATGGATTTAGATCAGGTGACTGTGGGGGGCAGGTCATCGGATGCAGCACTCCATCACTCTCCTTGGTCAAACCTAGTTGTGGTTTGGGGTCATTTTCTTATTCATTTCAAACAAATGATATCCTCACTAAATGCAAACCAAATGGGATGCTGTGGTAAGTGTGCCCTCAATTTTAAGTCACCAACAGTGTCACCAGCAAAGCACCCCTACACCAGTTAATATATATTATACAAGTTGATATAAGAGCTGCACGACAATCTGAATTTCCCCCATGGGGGATGAATAAAGTATCTACGCCATCACATCTCCTCCTCCATGCTTCACAGTGGGAACCACGCTTTCACCTTCTCTACATCTAACAAAGACACTGTGTTAAAAACCAAAAATCTCAATTCAGAATCATCAGACAAATAGTTTCCCACTGATCTAATGTCCATCCCTTATCTTCTTGGCCCAAGCAAGTCTCTTCTGCCTGTTGTTCTTCTAAAGTAATGGGTTCTTTGCCTCAGTTCAAACATGAAAGCCAGACTCACACAGTCTCCTCTGAACAGTGGATGTTGAATATGTCTGTCACTTGAAGGCTGAGAAGCATTTATGTGGGCTGTAACCTAATGTGCTGTAAATCAGCGGTTTCTGAGGCTGGTCAATCTAATAAACTTCTATTCTGCAGCAGAGTTAGTCCTCCAGTTTCCTGGGACGGTCCTCATGAGAGCCAGTTTCAGCACAGTTTGATGGTTTTGACAACTGCACTTGGCAATACTTTCAAAAGTTCATGAGATTTATCAGATTGACTTTCTTTGCTCTTTACTATATTGTTTCTTGCCATATTATGAATGTGTACAGTAGATGCAGGGTTAACTAACAGGGTTATTGAGTCTGTACCCACCCTTCCTCTGCATAAGACTAAGCACTAAGAAAGGAAGAAATGTCACAAATGACCTCTTGACGAGACACACCTGTGCATGTAAAACCACTCCAGGTGCCTCTGACTGCTATCAAATCTAAATGCAGTTACTTTGGACAATCTAAAATATAAAACATATTCTGGGCTATTCAGTACTTCTCTGTTTACTACATAAATCCATACGTGTTGTTTCCGTTTGGATGTCCTTAGTATTAACGTACAGTGTTAAAGAAAAACGGAGAAGGTGACTGGCAGTGTGCGTTAATGGTTAAACCCGCACTTACAAAACACTTTTATATAGTTTGAAGCTAAAACTGAAACAAAGCCTGATAGTTAAGTTAGCTAATGTTTCCACAGAAGATGTGGAAACCCCACCTGTTACCGCCTCTGTTCATTCTCATTAACAAAATGATAAATAAATATCTGTCTTACCGTAAGTATTCAGGGAGCATAAATAATGGGGTAAAAACGACATTAATCTAAAACACCCGGCACACGATCCTAACATCACTGCTGCCTCTTGTTTACGGAAATGGCATACTTCTTCACTTACGCACGGAGAACAGATCAGCGCGTTAGCGCCACCAGCGGGAACGGAGTGGGACAAGGAAAGACAGCTATCATTAGAAGTACTAAAAAAAAAACAAAAAACACAAGTTAGCATTTTGTGAAGGCCACCTAAAATGTTTCAGGCTCATAAAGCAAAATGAGGATGCTTTAAAATAATAGCTATTATTTATCTGTTACTTCATACAAAGTGCAGTAAACATAAAAACCCTAAATCAAATACCTTTTGCCTGTCTCAGGATAAAATCTGTGAAGGTGAACTTGCTACTGTAGATTAGGCCGTCTGACTTGCTTTCGCCTGCTTCTCTAATTGTAATCCCAGATGCACTCGATGATGTTCAGATATACCATTGTTTGAAGGAATCCTTGTTCTTTTAATCACTAAAGATTTGTGCACCATTCTTAACTTTAAAGACAAGACTACAAGTACTGATGTAGATTAGAGTGGATTGATGACAATATTTTACTGTTATGAAGTGATTTCACCACTTTATTGAGTCCTATGAGAATAGAAAAATAACTACAGAATATGTGCCATTAGCCTTTACACTTATTTGTACAGTTACATTGTGCTGATAACACGTTATGGATCTATAAGACATCACCATCACACAGTGCCTGAGTATCAATCATTGCCAGTTCCTCATCATTTACCCACTCATCCTCCACTGGTAAACTGACAGCTTTACAAGCTGGAGGCTGTACAGTTTTTAAAGAGCTGGGTGTTGCAGACCTCCGAGGGGGGTTGAATGTCTTCTTTACACATGGTGAAGTCACTGAAGCCAGATGAGTGAGAGCTGGTGGGGATGGGACACGAGATAGATAGTCCAGAGCTCTCCTCCTCTTCAGGCTTCTGGGGTCTTTCTCTGTTGAAGATGTTGCTGCAGGAGGGTTCCTGCTGACAGGTGTGAAGGTCCTGACTACCTGCTGAGAGATGATCTATAAAGTAGTTATGTGAAGAAAAGTTCTGTATTGAACAGTCCCAGATTCCACAAAAAGTACCTGAACTCACATTTGTCTTTGTGCACGTTGTAGAAACTGGGGTTCCTGGTTGCAGAGCTGGAGAGGAGGTGAAGCTCAGGCCATCAGGCTTGACTAAATGTGAAAGCTTCTCCTCTGCATTTAGAAAAAAGTTCTCCTGACCCTGAAAACACATGACCACAGTTAAATGTAAGATGTGTCCTGTTTTGCAGTTTCATCTGTGCTTGACAAAATGCTGATCGAAGTGTCACTGAATTTAGACAAGTTATAAAATGCGTGTTAGGTGAGAGAACACGAACTATTTCATCATGTTTTTGGCACATGAATTACTGATGTTCAGCAATTCTTCAGTCACCTTAGTAAGCATGACATCAAGTATCCATATTTGATAAATTTGTGAAACACATAACTGTTCCATTACTGTTTTTCAGGACTTCAAATTTCATCTATCATAATTTGTATCTTAATTTTAATGAATTACGTAATTCAGACCTTTATTTCTTTTTGAACACATGCAGCCATGAAAGCATCCAGCCTTTGACAAATGACGCAATATAAACAGTATTTTTAGCACCGTACCTGGATCAAGTTTCTGAGTTGGCTAAGGGATTCCTGTAGATGAACCTCCTTGGGGTTTGTAGAAAAGACAGTCAGATCACCAGCGAACACAACAGGAGTGGGGGATGTGGCCTGACCTCTCAGCTGCAGGTTACTCAGAGCCAACAGCACACGTGGTTTTACAACATCTTCCAGGCCTGACTGAGACAAACTGTTGAAGCAGCGCACTTTAACAAAGTTCAGCCTCCCATTGGCCAAAAAAAACGCAGGAGAGGAACCTGTGATCAAAGCAAAACATTTATTTTGTAAACTAAATAGCTATGGCAGCAAGAGTTAAGAGGAAAAAAAAAAAAAAGCTTACCCTGCCCATCTATAATACTAATGACATATCCAGTGAGATCAACCTCTCCACAAAGTGACTGGAAATCTGGGTTTTGAAGGTCCACAAAATTGGTAGCAACCCTCGGCTGAAAACGTGCCGATAACCATTCCTCTGAAGCCTAAATGATAAAACAAATAGACCTCACCACTATATATTTCAGATGTATTTCCAACATCAGAAAACTTACATACTGCATAATCAAACATGTACATTACGTGCGCTAAAGAACAGTTTGTTTTTTCCAGTACCAGTAGGTCCTGAAACTGTGTTTTCTTTGTCCCAGTGAGCTGAACAGTTTCAATACCACTGCATTTCTTTCCATCTGATGTGGTGAGATTATAGACTTTATATCGACAGCCTTCCTTTAGTAAAGCCTGAAGATCTGAAGATGGTCGCCAAAGATTCAACCGGTAAACTAAAACCCAAGAAAAAAAAATTAAAACCCTTATTCGAACACACAATAATATATATGTCAATGATAACTGATAAAACAGAGAAGAAGAAAAATGAAAAGACACCACTGCCATGTTGGTCCATAGAATCTGCAATGCAGAGTCTCCAGACAGGTGTAACATCTCTTTTTGGACAACTCCCTTTATCATTCTGCGCTTCAAGAGCACGACGGTATCGATCTTGCAGTTCAGCCTGTTTCTTCTCCATCAGAGCGCACCTATAAGTATGTAGTGTCGCCAGCTGTTGTTCACTTAAATGAGCCTAGAACAAGGCATTAAGACAGGCATGTGACTGAAACTGTTCATAAGTGAAGAGGTGAAAAGTTTGCAAATATAATTTCTAATCACCTCAAGGTAAGCTGGGTCATCCCCCACTGCTTCATACAGCTCCTCTCCATCTTGCAGGTTTGCAATGTCCTGATCACTTATTGTCTGTCTCCTGCGATGAGGTTTATAATTACCTGAGGATGATAGCTTGTTGAAACATATTCCATTTCACTCTGTACCTAATACTGATAACATGATTCCTACCTTTCTCTTCCTCTTCAAATTCAGCTTGAATCTTGGCAAAAAGAATCTCAATGGCTTTCTGTTTGTGGCTGTTGTATCGTCTTGCCTCCTTCTCTTCTGCACGAATAGACCGGAACACAATGCCTCCATCTGGTTTCCTCTCCATCCACTGGAAAAAAATAGGAAAACTCATACAATGAAAAAGGTTCATAACATGAATTTCTATGGCGTTACAACAATGTCAAAACAGGGGTGAAAAATATGGACCTGCATATTTTAATACTGCGAGAGCAGATACCCCACTTGCGAGCACAAATGTGAAGCTTGTGCACACGGAAAGAATAGTTGCGTGTATGTTTATCATAATATCACGCTCAAACTGTGTTTTTTTTCCATCCTCAAATGTGTTTTTCACTCTCCATCTGATAGTTTTCATTGCTCGCCAAGTGGAGCTCTCTGTGCTCGGTCCCCTCTTATAGTTTAACGGCTGATGGCATCCTTACATTGCATTAACGTTACTGCCAAATAAGGTCTGTGCTTTATCGGAGATGAGTTTTAGTATAATTTGTAAAGAGGGAGTAAATAGAGTGCGTTCGATTATCTGAGGACGGCAAACAGTATTGTAATGGAACAAAAATCAATGTTGACCATTATTGTGAATAATTAAGTCGAGTTAGTAAGCAGACTGTCATGATACTAAGTCAGATTTCCCTAATGGCTGTGAACATACCATGGGGAGACCAACGAATGGCATGCTGACAGAAAAATCCATTAGCCCACCTCCAAATTGTCAAAACCACCCCTCATGTTTTGTTGTGCACAAAAATGTCAATCGACACAGAGAGCAGCCAATAGAAATCTTCTTTCTGTGCCTGCAAGCTTCACATTTGCACTCTCAAGTGCAGGTCTAACTTTTTCACCCTGTGTTTCGGGTGAAGCGTTAGGGGATGCGTCCCCTAACACCACAAATTTCCAGCAGTAACAGTAATAATACACCAATGCAAGCTTGTATGCACCTGTATGGGGTAGCTTCTTAGTATAACAATATCCACACATCCTACTGGCCCTCCATTGCTGTACAAACTGGAGATAGGAAGCAAGAAGGGCCTGGGATCTCTATGAAATCCCAGCTTACTATCCCACCTTGCTGGTCTGCTGCTATTGGCACAAATCTAAAAACACAAACAATAAGTCAATAAGTCATCTTACACTTCGTTGAACAATGTGTGGCCCCCCATCTTAAAATACCTTTAACATGAGAGAGTCAGGTGCCTCCAGAGGGGAGCACGCATCATTTGATCCTACCAGCTGAGCCCCATGGATGATCAGTTTCCCACCAACAGCCAGTCGACCTTTATGAAGCATAGCAGTCAAAGGTTCATCCAGCAGGGTTTTAATGGCATACCATCCATCTGTCAGCCAAACGACTGCAAATAGATTTTCAACCTTTCCATCAGAACCTTGTAGAGTTTTGGTGTCATCGCGACGCTGTCTGTTTGGGGAGTGACCCCTGGAAACGACCCCGCAAACACAGAGTACCAAGGTTTTGGCTGCTGTGTCGTCCTTCTCCATGATTTTTTTCAGCGCTGACCTGTGGCTGTGGTCCACCTCTACATCATATCTGAGATATGTAAGACAAAATAAATGCTTAAATGCTTGAGAAAACAAGAAATTAGTTCAAATTAAAATATTTAATTTGAAGGGAGCATTTTTTTGTTTTTTTGTATTTTCAACACTTCACATCCTACGCACCTGTACTTAAGTTGTAGGAGAACCTGCTCTGGGGTGAGGCAGAGGCTGCCCATTGTTTCTGGAAAAGCTCTTTCCATGGAGGCCTGTTTCCATACAATCCATCTATAGTGATTGTATACCCACTCCTCACTAATCAGTTTAGGATCCACACCAGGGGTGTCACATAATGCTCTGTGTTCAATGTGGAACAAGATGCTAATCAGCACAGTCAGCTTTGCAGCCTGCATTTGCACACATTAAGATGCACAGCATATGTTCAACATTAAAAAAAAGATATAACGTCAACTAAAAATGAATACCTATAAAACTCCTCCTTCCCTGCAGTCCAATCACTGCTGCAGATCAGCCATCCTCCATCAGCAAGCTGAACACCACCGTTTTCTACAAAAGCTTTTGGATTGAGGAACTGTTGCAAGTTAAAGCGAAAGGTTTCTGCAGTCTCACTGGTGATGTCAGACACATGCTGTTGGACTCCATATGTATACATCTGAAACGTCCATAAAGATGTTAAAACCTTGTTTATGTAGCATTAAAGTACAACCAAACTGACATAAAATGATCTGAAGTGAAGGAGCAGTTCTTGTCCTGCCTGTTTTTGGGTATATCTTGCAGGAAGCTTTCCATTAACAGCAGCTCTTAATGAAATCCTTAAGACCCCTGAGGTTTTGGTTAGAAACAAACTGCCCGGCAAAGGACGAATTGTCTGGCGCCTCTTTTTTCTTATTCTCATATCTTGCATATCTCGTGCCAAATCCACATTTTCAAGATTCTGAAACATGTCTGAAAAGCATAAAGACACTATTACTTTTCCCATGTTTAGCAGATCATTTTCAGTGTGTCATACCAAAAAGAAAAGATTACTGCACCTTGGTTTGTGGACAAAGTGTTTCCCACCCATGATGCCTCTGCAGCAGAATCCTCTGAGCCATAGCCAACTGAAACATTTTGATTATTTATCAGATTATCATTTGTAGTGTCAGTGAAGGCCACTGTCTCAGTGTCTTCTTTGCCTTTACTACCAGTAACATCTGTACTGCTTTGTGTTTCTTTAGTGGGAGGTACATAAGTGCTGCTGTTAGATGGTGCTACAAAGTGATGGTTGTGTTTATCCTCCTGTGCTTTTGAGCAACTATCTTGGACAATAATCCTTTGTTTCTTGAAAGGAGGAATAAATGCAGAACGTGTTCCTTTGTCATTGAGAACTGTGCTCTTGCATGTCTTCATCTGTATATTCTTCTGGAATGGAGAAACAAACACTGACATCTTGGAATGTGTTGATCTGCTGTCTCCTGACATTGACTGCTGTGTTGGTAATGTCTTTTGCAATCCAGTGTCCACATAGCCTTTTCCATTCCTGTACAAGAAATACAGTACTGACAAACTGCATGAGTCATTAGAATACATACTCAAAAAATCACAGACACCTTACCTCTGTGGTCTTGTGATGTTTGGATGGAGAGAAACACTGTATTTGAACACGCTTCTGTCATTCATTATACCTTAAAAAAAACAGACAACTTCCTCTCATGAGTTATTTAATTCATAAGATAAGTATGTACTTATTAGAGAATTTGTTACAGTGCTAGTGATTTACCATTTGGACAGCTTTTTTCTGGATGCAGTGTTGAACTTCTTGGACCATCAACAGTCCTATTGAACTCTTCCAGTAATTGTCTTTTCAGGGGTGGTTGCCCTGCAATATTTCAAAACAGTGAGGCAGCTGTTTATGGCTAATAGTCATGTTTGTATCAGAATGTCACTTCTTAAGATTAGCAGTAACCAAGCATTGCAGTTAATCTTAAAAATTAAGTTGCAAGAACTGCAATAACAACTTGTTCTTCAAATAGTCCTGATTCAGTAAGATCTAAAACATATTGCGCTATAATTTCTGAATGAAAGACACTTACCATTCATATCTGCATCCTCTGTGGGTCTTTTCCACCTTCGTTTTTGTTCATTTGGGTTATCTTGCATTGGCACATTTCCTAAAGTCATTAAAAGACTGTGGCCAGCTAGACCTTCATCTTCTAACAATGCTTTAGTGCAGTCAAGAGCTTCCTGGGCAAGAAACTTCTGCTGAGTATCAGTACACTCACTGAGGTTAAGTGACTGACATACAGGAACTGACGACCCTGCTGTCTTGTTGATGTCAGGTCCTTCACTGCTGAGGTTATGATTTACTTCATTGTACAATACACTTGGCATTTCCTCTCCTGGATTGTCACATTTGTTCACCCAAGAAAGGGCAGTTTTGTCTTGTTTCCACTTGAAGGCATCTGTTAGTGACTTGTCTTGGGTAGGAATGCAACCATGTGCACCTGGATTTTGTGGAGTATCATTTTCATGGTCAGTCTCATTCAAAGAGAGAACAGATTTCACTGTCTGAGGGGCACATTCAGTAGCAGGCATGTCCTCATCATTGGCTGTGCCAAGATTAGTATCTGAAGTTCTTTTCAAATCTATCATTTTTACTAGATCTGATTTATGAGCATCATGAGAGCTTGCTGAGTATGCGCTTAAGTCACAGCAGTCTTCACCAGCTAATTCTTTCAAAAGGTTCTTTGCTTTAAAAAGATTTTTCTGTGACACATGGACTTTTGCTCCGCCTGCAGTTCTGAAACCACACATTATTTCTTCCACATTGTTTTGAGCATGTTTGTGTTTACTACTTGTCTTTGAGTCTGAGACACCTGGGACCTCTGCATTAATACAGATGTCGCTGAAGAGAGATTTTGCCATCTGGTGGGCTTCAGATGAAAATACATCAGACTTGTCACTGGTTGAATGACATCCACTATTCCTGGGTGGTGGACAAGGAACTGAAATCTTATGAACATCTTCATATTCACTTAACAGAGTTTTTGCTTTTGTAAGGGCTGCAAATGAAATAGCAATCCCTTTGCCACTGGCTGTCTGAAATCCATCACTGTGTGATGGCAAAGTGTCTTTGTTTTGTTTTAATATGTCTGTGACTTCAAATACACCACTTTCATTCAACAAAGACTTTGCTTTTGTCAACGCGTCATCTGACACAGATACTTTTTTTCCGCTGGCTGTACAGAATCCACCAGCACTCCCTGATTCGCTGAAAGTAGAGGGAGCAACATTCTTCAGTGTTGTGGACAATTGGGATGACTTTGCTGTCAAAGATGAGTTTCCAGGTAAAGAAACTGGATTAACTGACTCTGGTGTGCTCTTAAAAACACCTTTGAAAATATCAACATTATCATTCTGCTGCATGTTTTCATGGTTAACTGTTGGTCTTGCTTTTTCATTGTCAAACTCACAACATGCACTTCCCGAATCTCCAGAAATATTTGTCATCCCACGATATGCTTCAAATTTGGAAAGGTTTCTCCTCTTGCTGTCACTTTCACCTACAGGTGCAACACTTGTCTCACTTACGGAAAAGCCATTGTTACTGTCACATTCTTTGAAGAAAGCATCTGTGTCCTGCATTGCTTTTGAATCTAAACCATTAAATTCATTCAGCAGGTTTTTTGCTTTCAACAAATTTTTCTGAGACACATGGACTGCTGTTCCACCTGCAGTCATGAAACCGCAATTTATTTTGTCCATTTTTCCAGTACTGTCTTGTTTCTTGTCAGAGGTTCTTGTGTCTGAACCAGCTGGGATCTCTGCACTAAAGCTGATGTCACTGAAGAGAACTTTAGCCTTCTGGAGAGCTTCAGCTGAAAACGCCACAGGCTTGCCACTACCTGAGAAAAATCCACTATTCCTGGATGAAGGACCAGAAACTGGCATCTTGGAACATGCTGACTTTACAACCATTTTATCCTGAGATGCTTCACATTCATTTAACAAGGACTGTGCTTTCCTCAGAGCTGCAGATGAAATGACAACTCCTTTGCCACTGGCTGTCTGAAATCCACAACTTTTAGGAGGCACAAATGGAATTTGACTGCTGTGCTTATCTGTTGTTAAAGCATCTGCTTTCTGCTTCTGTTCTTTGTTTGTGTCCTCAAGTCCATATATTTCATGCAAAAGACACTCTGCTTTTTTCATTGCATCTGCTGACACAAACACTTTTTTCCCACTGGCTGTACAGAATCCACCTCTTTTGCTCAATTCATTGGTGGCAGAGGAGTCGGTATTATTTGATGTTGTGTATAAGAGAGAAGGTGCCTTTACAGATGAAGATGGGTTTTCATGAAAAGGGACTGCATTCACTGAAGCTTGTGTGTTGTTAAACTCAAAACTCTGAATCTCCACATTATGTTGTGCAACACCTGAGTGGCAGGCAGCTGGTTCAGCATTTATATTTTTAAATTCAGCAGCTGGTTCTTCAGAAAAGTGAACAACTTTACATTTCAGAGGGTTTAGCTTATTAGCAACAGTTTCAGCCAAGGGTTTTATGCTTTTTTTATGATTTACTGACATGCAGAAATTACTGTCCACAGGACTGCAGTCTTTAAAGAAAGAATCTGCTTCTTGCATAGCTTTTGCTGAAACAGAAATGCCTTTTCCACTTGCCATTCGAAACCCACTTTGACACGTGGCCATGTTTATTTTGGCATTAAAACCTTTATCACTAATGCCTGTAACCTGTCCCTGCTCTGTTATCGCATTACTTTTAGTGTTCTGGTTGTCTGGCGATTTGTGATCTGTCACATCCTCCTCTAAATCTGCAAACAAAGCTCTAGCTTTGCTCAGACACTGTTTTGAAACTTTCAAAACATTTCCTCCTGCAGTTTTAAATCCCACACCAAGCATTAAAGGATTTTTGTTCTGCTTGGTTATGTCAGCACATCCAGCTGTGTCAAGACTTTTGGGTTCAGCTAACATAATGCTGCTGGCGCTTTCAGAGTCGTGCTTTGATGAGGAAGACACATCTTCAGTAGATGAATTTTCTTTTTTAACTGAACCTGAAAATGTAGCTGTGACTTTACTTGAGACCTTTGACGTCTCACAATTTGTTTCACCACCAGAAACTGAGGTAATTTTTTCAGGATTCACAGTTGTTGTCTGCTGCTTTTCAGCATCTGAACTAAAGCTGTCATCAAAATTTATACCTTTAAGAAAATCAGGGTCAAGATCTTTGCCATCTTTTTGGAAAGAGGTGGCATTATCTTGACAATGTTTAAGTGGTGTAGTTTTAAACTGTGTAAATTCAAACTGACTATCTGCTTCTTCTAAAAGAGTGCACAACTCTGTCACATCAGCTTTTTGTGAAGCTGTTAACTGGCAAGTAACATCCCCAAATTTTTCAGTAGAAGAAAATGGCCGGTTTGAGTTAGAGACTATATTTTTCACTGATCCATAATTCATAGTGAATTCATCTTTGGTGTCATGGATACTTTGGGTGGGCTGGTCACTGAAAGTCTTTTCAGCTTCACTGTCTTCAAATAAATGCTTGGCTCTTTCCAAGTTGACTGAAGATATTGCTATATCCTTATTTGAAGCGGTTTTGAATCCTGATGCACTGACAGAAGAAACAGTTGTTTTCTCCGGGAAACCACCATTCATTTGATAACTGAGAGGAATGAAATTAATGCCATGAGCAGATCCTTTTCCACTGTTGGGGAGATTGGTGGATGTGCTCTCCATGTGCAACTCACTCACTCTGTCATGGCTCATGGTTTGGGATGCCATGGTTCCAGTTTCTTGACTATTATGCAAATCTATTTTTCCATTTCCTTTGTCTGAAGATAGAAAAGAAGCAGTCCCATGGATATCAGTTTTAATGCCAGACCACTGTTGACTTTGACCACTGTTCTCCAAGCTGGGAGGACCACACAATATTGTAGTCAAGTTGGTGATATCTGCAACAGCAGACTGAAATCCACTGTCACTTACTGTGCCCTCATTGATGGAGTAATTCTGATTAGTTGCAGAAACATGTCCTCTATTACTGATGCCATCACAGTCTTGGTGAAGGTTTGCCTGCCTTGCTTCTTGCTTAGTTCGTTTAATGGCTAACAGACAAGCTGATGAAGAAAAGTCATTTTGAGGAGTGTCTTCTGTTACTTCACTCAGGTTACCTTGGTTTGACATTTGACTAAAGTCTTGTGCAAAATCTCTGCATAGCTGTGACATGTCAAGATCAGTGATGTTTTCCTGTTTTTCTATTTCATTCCTCCCAACACCTGCTTCATTTTGTGATTTCCCCAACTGCTTGATGCTCACTTTGTGCCTTGAAAAAGATCTCTTCTGAGGCTGTATTTCCTTTTCTTGAACTTGTGTTTTTGAAGTCTCAACAGTGTAAACAAATTTTCTCTTTTTGTTAGTAAACCCAGAATCTGTGATTGTCAAAGGTAGTCTGACAGGCTGACCAAACTCAGAGTCACTCTGCAGTTGTTCTATCTTCACTTGTGCAGGACACTTATCATGGTAAGAAGTATTCACACTGCAGGCAGGAATTTCTGATAAACTCAATGGAGACCACTGTGTGATTCCAATGTCTCCATTTTGCACAGGTTGGGTTGAGGAACATTTGACAGGTTCCTGATCATCTGTTTTCACTGCTGTGCAGTTGTTTGGCTGCACCAGTCTTTTTCGTTTGCTTCCTTTGTTGTCAGTTTTCACTTTTCTCAGTGCTGAACTACTGTTGGTGAAAAATATGGAGAGAACATTTTCAGCTCCATCAAGAGCACTTGCTACTGTACTGTGAATTTCTCCATCCTCAATAGCATTTGGTAACTTCTGCCTCCAGACACTCTCACTCTGATTCAGTGAACTCAGGGGGTTATCACAAGACTCTGGATTCTGACCAGTTTCAGAGGAAACGCCACCTGTTAATTACACAGCAGCAATCAGTTTTATTTTGAACTATTAATCAAAACCCTGTGTAACCCAAAATGAATAGAGAAGAGAAGAAATGAACCGCTGCAATGCAGAGTCATTTTGTTCATTATCAGAGCACTGTTTTAGCCTCTTAGCAAAATGTAAAGGAAAAACTCAGTACCTTGGTGAATGGTAGGCACGTCATTGTCTTTCGGGGACACTGCTCCAACTCTAGATGCATTTGAAAGAGAGGGAAATAGCTTCCGTACAAACTGAGAAAGGGAATATTTAAAAAAAAAAAAAAAAAAAAAAAAAAAGCTGTTCAGAGGCAGTTCAAAATATCATGTGCTTACACATATGTACTGTATATAAAGCAATACTCTCTGCCTGATACCAAAAAACTACATAACACAGAGCAACAATTCAACCTAATTCCTTATAGATTGCCATTTCAATTTGTAGTGTCAATACGTGGTCTTTTGCAGATTATAATTAGAAACATATATGCTGAGCATTGTAATGCAGATGCACAAATTCTCTTGTGTCACTGACATAAAGTTAAAGTTGAGATGCACATATTGCAGGAAACCCAACACTAAGTAACACTGCACAAATCAGAGAGATGGATGTCTGCGGTATGACCCGGCTGCACAGAATACTCACAACAACATTTTTGTCTTCAGATACACTCACCGGACAGGGACTCTCATCAGGTTTAGCTGTAACATTGGGAAGACAATTATTATCTAAGAAATCACATGCATGGATTTTTATTACAACCAACTGTGCTTTTTGCTTACATAAAATCAGTGTGGATGGCACTGCTGGTGGGGTATTCAGCGAGCTGGTCCATGATATATCAGGATGGATCTGTGCACCAAGACTTTCAGATATATGCTTGGTATAGCTGACCTATGTCATTCAAAAAACAAGGAAAACCTTATTTTAATCCATTATTCAACACTGCATGCATTTGCTGAAATAAAATCAGTTACATTTTATAAACTTACTGGGGATTTTTGGGGAGTATGAAGCAAATCTGTACAGATGACAAAAGCAACCATATTAACCAGAATTAATTAAATCTATTTCAAACGCATTCAACATGAAATACAGATATATGTAGCTCACCAAAACTGTCCGGGCTCTTAGGATGGACCCTACAAAAACAAGATAGCCATCAAAAACACCAGTGACAACACAACTATTTTTGGCAAAATTATCTTAAAACCTAGATCCATACAGACTGAATTCTAGTTAAATAATCAATTGTAGTTGTGAACTTACAAATGTTTTCTCAAAGCACAAAGAATTATAGCTGAGTATCAGTGCTATTAATTGAACAGATCATTAGAATGATGATAGCTATAACATGGGTCATATAAAATATTCTCACATAATGGCAAATCATTTAATAAACCCTGTTTCTTCTGATGAGACCAAGAAAGAAACTAGGCAAAAATGAATGTGTGGTATTTAAAAAGTTCTTAATTTCTTTCGTGCAGCAGAGACAGCAAGGTTTCACTGCACTCACCCCTCTCTTGACATCTGAAACAAATGTGGACTTTGTGTTGCCATCCATGGCAGTGTCTCTTTTTCTAAACATGTATGACAGAAATAATTATTTTTAAGTACAACATCAACACACGAAGGTAATTGGAATTTCAAGTGTCCTATGTAAACATTTATCTTTTAATTACTGATTTGGATGAGTTGATGCAATGTACAAAAATGTTAAACTTATGTAAGTGCATAAATACACCAACAGTCAAACTAATTACCATGTTCATTACTGAGCAACTGCTCATCTTCTGTTTCAGGTGACACAGGTTGATGGTGTCTGAAAACTCTGGGGGTTGAAAACAGCTGACTGTCCACTGCAGTTTTGTCTAAAGGCACTTTAAAATTTCCCTCTTGGTTAGCACAAAGATCTTCTTGATCAGAGACATTCCCCTCATTGGTGAACCTTTGAGCTGTCAATACATCAAACCAGTCAGGGTCCAGTGGCCCCAGATCTACATTGTGAAATAAAAATAGTTTACAAATAAGTATTAAGTTCTCAAACACCAAAATACAGTGATGTTACATGATGTTTTGTTTCGCGTTTGCATGAGAAGTATCATTTGGTGATAATACAGCTGAATGGAAAAATATTAACTTATGTAACTTTAATAGCCACGGAACAAGTGCAAACTGTGTAATTTTCAGTTTGTCACTTCAGATTCGTGTTGATTTGTAACAAGTCCCTTATATTATATTAAACTGCGCTGTTGGTAAAGGTTTCACATTAATGTTGCAAGCTCACATCACTTATGTTACCTCTCCAGATGTCATCCTTGAATGTGTCGTACATGTTTTTTGAGGGTAAATCCATTACATGTCATCAGTGTAATCCCTACAGCTGGTTATATCGCACATCTAAGGAGACAGAGAAGTTAGAAAGCAGAAACCGGTCTGTTAGAGTAAAGTTATAGACACATATCTGTCTGTGGCGATGGCTAACGCTATACTCTGCTGCTCCTCAGCTACATTAGCTGGTTTAATACCAAAAGGACACATTGTCTGGAAGGTAACAACAGCTAAAGTTTAATTCACAGCAGTAGCAAATTAGTTCCTGGTGTTAAACACATAGCGTTAAGCTAAATGCAGCAGTTAAGTTAGCTACACCGACTACTACTAATTCATAAAAAGAAACCACACGGCAAAAGTATATTTGGCTTTAACGCCTCTCTAACTTACCATGACAACGTCCGAGGCTGTTCACATCCAAATCGTGATAAAACTGCTAACAAAATGTTGACAACAAACCACAAAGTATTAGATTATTTAGTAGAAAAGTGCTGATGAGTTGACCTGCTAGCTAGCTCGCCCTTGACACGAAAACAAACCTCGCGCGCCGCAAAGCGGAAACACCGCCTGACTTCAAAATAAGAGTCCCGTTCGATTTAACCAGTGGACGCATCAGCACATTTACTCCTTGAACGTAGCCTCCAAGCAGACCATCCTGATTGGCAAGATGAAAGTTTGAGCTTTCTGCTCCCAGGCTGTAATGCAGCGTCAACATTATCCATAATCTTAAGCTTGCACTCCCACTGTGGATTTATTTTTCTACAGCTAATCAGAATTACTCCAGATGCTTCACATTTATTTAACAAGGACTGAGCTTTCTTGAGAGCTGCTGATCAAGTAATAACTCCTTCACCAACAGCTGTCTAAATTTGCTCCTTCACCAATAGCTGTCATGCTACATTTGACTGCTGAGCTTAGTTGTTAAAGCATCTGTCTGTTCAGTTCATTTGTGTCCTCAAATCTGTTTCATTCAATTTACACTTTTTTATTGCATCTGCTGACACAGACACAGAAACACATACATACATAAGCCATGCACAAATTGCATAATGAGACCACTGTTAACACATTTTTTTAATTTGTATTATCACATAAGTATAGAGAAGACCAAAGTACAGCACATGGCAAAGGCAGTAGTATTTACAAGGCCAGGAGCTACACCAACAGTTTGTCTGGAAGCTGTACAAATACGCTCTTCCACTCTACTTGCAACTCAAATTGTATGTTCATAAAAAATACAATCTTGTGAGTGAGCAAAGCCCCAATTGTACTATGTACAATTATTCAGTTACTTTTACATTTTATAGTTACATAGAATTTGCAAGCTTGTCAGGTTTAAAAGATTAAATAAAATATGTTTTTTTTGTAAATCTAGTCTGTTTTTTGCTTGCAAATAATATAAATAACTTAGATAATTGCTAAAAGCTGCACAGATAAAGGGTACAGTAAAATGTTTTAAATAACAGATAACCTACACAGCACCATGTAGGGTTGGGAGACATTACAGTAGATTTGCAGCATGTCAGAGTAGTTTCATATGAACAACTTGTATAAATCAGTATACATAATTCCATCTATGATGGTCATCAGGTTTAAATTCACACACTCGAGCACCCACACACAAACAGACACAAAATACTCACTATTTTAACCACGAAATGAAGCCTCCCTTTTGCTCTACTGATGACGCTCATGTATTCCTATGCTACAATATTTAAATACATTCTTTTAGGATACAGTAAAGGTCTTTCACTTCCGTGAAGGATTGCACATTTCCCCTTGATAATTAAAACAACATAACTCAAAGAGTATTATTTAGCTTTGGTGTATCATTTGTCAAATGTGAAAGTTGCTGACCTCAGTAGCAAATGGTTGCTTTTTTACATTTTCTATTTTTAGTGCAATAAAAACCCAAGTTTCTTTACAACTTCAAAGTTGCTTGTCTGTTTAAATGCAACAGAATGGCAGCATGTCTGAAGATCCAACTTTATGATATTCTGGTGTACTAAAGAAAAATAAGCAAGGACAGTTTTGGTTATTCCCAGGGGGAGAGTAGAGTACTTAACTACTGAGATGATAGCAGCAACCCCAGACAGGATCAGAGGCTAGGAATGGCACAGGAATCTGTGCAAGTCTGAGTGTCGCAACTGTCAGACCACCATCAAAGGGTTGAACCTGAAACTCTGGAGTCTGGGAGAAAAGCTGTGACAGCTTGGTAGCCCTGGGCTCGCCGGATCATGTCCCGAATTTCTCCATTAAGTTCCATTAACTTGGCAGAAATTTCTGTTAGGTCCTGCTTTGAGCCCACCAGAGCAAAAGTTCCTGTTTGACCCAAAGACTGATGTCTGAAGTAGATACTTAATAAGGTCTGGATTTCATCCTCAGAGTGGCTGCCAAAGATGTCATTTGGCCACATTGTTCTGCAAAGACAAAATAACACATTGTTCACTTGCTTGACATCAAAAACTCCCAGGGCAATGAGCATTTTACTTTTTCTCACCTGCACTCACGAATATAGCGAATGGCCACTGTAAACTCAGTGTTCTTCAGACTCTCCAGGATTGCCTGCACAGCAGCCTCCGAGGAGCTGAAGGTGGGATCGAAGCAGCAGCTCTTATGTGCAGCAGTCTCATCATTCGTCACTGAAGCTGCTGCTATCCTCAGGTTTTTCTTCAACTCATTTAGCTCTCTGGACATATTTGTTAGCTGAAGGAGTGGGATTAATATTATTAAACAGTGACATGAGACAGTGAAAAGAGAAGACAATCAAATACATGCCATACCTACCTCAGGAACAGAGCTTATTGCATGGACCTGTTCAATCAGTTTACAGTAGGACTGAAAAAGCAGTAACAGTTGAAAGTGGAGTTTGTAGAGTCTCTGACAGAGCTCTAGTTGCTGAAAGGAGGAGATAAATGGTTATTAGAAAAAAGGGATTTAAACTGACTAGGTGTCTTTTTTATAGGTATCATTGAAGACTTTATTGAGTATATTCAGAGCCCTGCATTTGGACAATAGTGAACTACTGCAAAAACTGTTTGTAAATAGATACCAGATTTACAGCAAATAGACAAATACCTCTAAATATATTTTTTTTCTGAAAATATATTTGTCTTCTATAGAAAATAATAGAAAATAGTATTTAGGACAGAGAAGCCTTATCCAACTTACAGCCAGAGACTCCATTTGCTACAAAGAAAGCATGTTACCGGACAGAAAAGAAGCAAGGACAACAGAGAATCAAAAGAAGGGCATGCAATTTTCCATTATTTTTATTTGTAAAGTGGGTTGTAGCAGCACAGCTTATTTTACTGGCATGCACAGAAGACAAAAAGTGAGGATCAATGTATGTGTAAATTACAACTTAAAGGAAGGCTGAAAGTTGCCATGAATTCATCAAAACAAGCCAAGCAAATTGAGAATTTTGCCAGTTAATTAGCACAAATACACTCACTCTGGTGGGAATCTTAGCAATGAAATGCCAAGAGTTAATAGCAAAACTTTCTATTTTGCTGTTTTCATTGCTGTAATGAAGTGAGTGAATTGTTTACTGCTAGATTAAATGCAATGATTACATGCCCAGCAGTGCTGAAAATGATCACAATGCACACTGGATATGAGACTCAATGTGACGTGCGGCAACTCAAGGTTGTCAGAAACGTGACATTTATATAGGGTTAGAAAATTAGAGGTAACACTCACACAGCTACAGTATCACACAGTAATCGTAATGCAAGAAGTATAGTACGAAAGGTCAGTTAAAAAGGGTATCCTTTCAGTAAAACCATTACTTTTGTAAATAACCATTATAACAGAATCAACGTGTTGTTGTTAATAAAATAACTGCCACAGAAAATAGTAAAACAGTATTTTTTTAGAATCTTTCAGTTAATATGACAGCATGTTAGCTATTACCTTTTCGCCATGCTCTGCTGGTTGACATGTTACCACGGTGCCCCCAAGACTCCTGGGAAAAGTGGCCTTACAGTTGCTCAACCACTGTGAGTAAAAGAGACAGCATAATCACAAAATAAACGACTCACTGTCAACATATAGTAGATGTTTCATTTAGACAAGGAAACACAGAATGAAATGTTCTTACAGTGAGAGCTGCCTCCTTTCTGTTGTTGTAAGTATCAAGATACTCCTGAAGTTCCAACACACTGAATTTCATTTTTTCCAGGAGTCCATATGACATGATCTGCAAAAACAGTGTTTTGTTGCTGAATTTTTTCAACTAAAACTAATATTAATCATAGTCTTAAAAAATATTAAAAACTGTCATTCTACTCACTGTGTCTGCATCAATAAATAGTGTTGGACACTCTGAGCAGGATGTCAACATCTGAGAAGATCTCAGAAACTTTGAACCTAATCCCCTCAGCCCATCACTGAGGTAACTCACAGCATCACAGGTCAAAGAACAAAATTTGGTCTGGATAGTCTGTGAAGCAAAAAACATACTGGCTGTCATACTTTAAAGTAACTACTGAAAAAATTAATGTACTTACATTTTGCTATTATTTTTATTTTTTTGCTCTAAAATTCTAACCTATCAGCTTTGATAAGTGAAGTGAACAACTTCTGGTTAATGAATCTCTGAAGATTTTCAAGTTGAAAGCATCTACAGTTGAAAGCCTCTATTTTATAATGAATCAATTTGACCCACTGTTTATGAAATTCAGGTATTGAATACCTGAAAAAGAGAAGAAAACACATGGAATGTGTAGACTGCACAGGATCCATCTGAGTCAGACACAAGCTGATTGATGTGACTTCGCCAAGCCTCTTCTGCATCATCGCACACTTCTGGTTGGAAGGCTGCGAGGATGGCAGAGAAGAACGGTGACGGTAGCGGGGAAGAACGGGATTCCAGCATGTCATCTTTTTCCTCCTCAGCGAGACTGAAGGAGCATAAAGAAATGTTATTACTTTATCATTTTAATGTAACTTCAATAAATAATTGAGAACAGATGGGAGCACATACCTGGGTAAACTGTTGTCAAGGTCCAATTCACCTTTATAATCACTGTGAATTATATACTTTGTCAAACTGTCACCACAGTGAAATTCAGAGGGTAGTTCACTGATGGAGAGTGCAATATTTTCCTCATGGATGCTGTTTTCATCTTCTTGTGAAACATCATGCTTAAAGAAGGCAAGAGGAACAAATGCGTTTTAAAATTTTTGGCAAAAATACTTAGGTTATGAACAACTACCCAGGCAGCATGCAGTAAAAGTTATTATTAACTAAAATTGGTTCCTTCTGTAACACTTTACTATCAAACAGATAATTTGTGGGTAAAATGGATACACTAACCTTGCCATGGGACCCTATGGATACTCCTTGGGGTGTTTTCTTTTAATTGGTAAATTTAGAGTGTGTAAATTGTGCCAATTAATTTGATTACATACACAATTTAATTCAGCCAGCTTTGTGGCCCTTCACAATCATGTTTTGGGACAGGCAATGTGTAAACCTTTTTTGAATTCCCACATGCCAAGAATTTTTAGTTGTTGCTTAGAGCCACACACACAGAAGCAGTAGGTATACACATTGCCTTAAACAGATAGACACAAAAAAAGAGATACATTTTTTTCAATTACTGACTATGACCCATTAACAACATGATAATCTCTGGCAACATTAAAGTAAGGTGCAAACTAGCCTGTAGCCCAAAGCATTATGGATTGCCTGCTTGCAGGTTTTAGATCATTTTCCTTCAGCACACCACTACTGTAAATAAGTATTAATTATTCAACTATGAAGAAAGGACCAGCTCATGCTCTACTCTCAAGTGTGGAAAAATCACAGCATACGAAATAATACCTAACATAGACTGAACCCAAAGCACATATAAGACCCAAGACATTTCACAAGAAATGATGCAAGAGGACAGCACCTATTTGGCAAAATTAGTAAAGAACTCTAGTATAGAACTGCGATAGGCATTAGTAGCTCCCAGAATCTCAGACACTCTGAAGCCCTTATTCACCCGTTGCTTCGAGTCCTCTGGTAGTTGGACCTCGAAACTAGGATTTTTGGTGTTCAGAGGAGCTGAATCAGTTGCAATTGTATCAGAAAAAACGGAGGGAGAGTCCATGTTACTGATCTCTGCTGTAGGAGAGAGGCTGACAATCTGAAAAGAGACAAAGTCAAACTTGTTGGAACTGTCTCGAAGTAATACATCTGTATTTTTCTTCATAAAAATAAAGGCAATTGAGAGCCACTGAAAGCTGAAGACACTGGATTGCAAAATGTAACACTGTAAAATCATTCTTAATCTGCCTCTAAGCAGTGGCAGAAACAAAAGGCATTTTTTCAGTGATTTTATCTTCATTATGACTTTCAGTGATTGGCATCCAAACAGGTAAACTTACAAGCTGTGACTGGGATAATATCTGGCTGACAGTGAGGGAATCTTCCTCAGATGACTCGTCTGAGTCTTCATGGGTGAGCTTTCTGAGACTGGGCATGCTGCTGGATAGCTGACTTCCCTCCAGGGGCTGCAGGTCATTTCGGTCAAGACTATCCATGGAGCGTCTACGTACACCCCAGTTGAAGCTGTCCGTAGTCTCTCCCTGCAACAGAAAATGGCCTTGAGTTACCAAATGCCAGGGAAAGTATACCCCTTCTCTAAAACAGCCACATGTGCACACACACAAACGTCATACACCCATTCACACAACCATGCAGTGCAGGTTCAGGGAGGGAGCAGTCTCCAGGAGAGGTTTTCCCGTCTGAGCTAAGAATAGATGAAATACTGGAACTTGACATAAAGTTTTCTCAAACTACTACCAAAGTAGTCTGAATGATAGTGAAACAGAAAAATGATTTGTGCTTGAAAGCAACATGTCACTGCCATACATTAAATATTTTAATCCAGTGAGTTTTTGTTTGAAGTGCTGAGTGACTTTACTACTGGACATGAGATGTCAAACAACTTCCACATTCCACCAAACCTCCACATCAACAGCTGAAATGAGGGAGACTTCCTGTAGTGATTAGCTTGATACCAACCACTGATGGCAAAGCAAAAGCTTTGATTAGTGCTGTTTTAAAGTAAACCATAACTCCATTTGAGATTGGAAAGAAAAGTTGAATGCGGACACAAATCTTTCTTTAACCTGCTGTGTCTTTAACTGTTTGTGTTGCACTTCTGTTGACAACAGCATTTTGGTCTCAGTGTTATTTGACAGCACCTACTTGAGCAAGGTTGAGCAGTTTAATGTGCCTTTACTCAAGGGAAACCAATGTGTTGAGCATTCTGTAGTAGAAGTAGGGTGTGTTGTGACTGCATAAAAACAGCAATGTGTGCAGCGTGAGCGGAATGAAAAAAACCTGAAAATGAATACAGCTTCTCCTACTGTGGCTCCATGTGGCACTACCATCTCATATGAGATTTAAAATTAAAACGCAGGTCATTTAAAATCCCATCATGTTGACTAGATTTGAAGGACTAGTAAAGTTTGTGTGTAAAATTTTATTAACTACAAAAACTAACTGGGAAAAATCGCAATATGTTGGAAATGAACACTGGTGATAATTATACCACGAATATCCTTGATTAAGTACTGAAAAAGGATATAGGATATACAGTAATGGTATATCAAAGGGGAGCTGTATGTAAAAAAACAATATTTGTTTTCTCATGATAACCAGGTAAATGATTAAGCACTGTTTAAATCAATTGAAGGTATAATTATAAATTAGCACAAAAACAGTGACCCTGGTACAAAATGCCTTATGTTAACATAGGTTTTACTAATGACTATTGGATGTTCACTATAAGAATGATAGTCTTACATGATGTTTGTAACAGAAGTACAATACTAAACTTACTGAGTTTCCAATACTCTGAGTGAACATTTCTGACACTATATGAACATTGCAGAATGTTTTGCAAATGATATGGCATGCACACACATCTGCTACTTTTGCTGTCAGTGTGGCAATTCACTGAACTATCTGCGCAAGCAAACAAACTCATTTAAAGAACAAAGTAAAAATGTAAAATGCCTAAATTACATACCTGTAGCTCCTAGATAGCACAGACAGAAAAAAAGCAGAAAAAAGAAACCCCATTACACAAAGCAGGCAGACCTGAGCCAACACAGTACACTAGTGCTCTTCAGCGCAAAATACTCTGGCATCTTCATGCTAATCGCACTCATATTTTTCTTACTGATAACACTACTGCATTATAAGTTTGATTATATTGTCCAATAAATGTGAAAGGAGATCAGAAGGAGGATAAATAACTTTTTTAACTAATGTTTTAAAACTTTTGAGGTCATGTGACGCACCTCTCCGTCTTCAAGCTCTACATCCAGGAAGTCAAAGTCTCTAAAAACTCTGAACTGCTGCTCTGAGGTGGTGTCATCTGTGTTGTCTGCTTCCCGGGTGCCATCATCAGAGGCCACCAGGCTGGGCTGGTGCTCCATGAGGTCTAGCTCCCCACAACTGGAGAAGATCACCTATACAACAAATACAGAAAATGAGAGAGTACTTAAAGCTATTTTTTTTTAATGTATGATAATAAAAATTTGCCGGAGTCTTATCTTACCGAAGGATTTTTTGTAAGTCCCACTTCTTGTCCACATAAAGACAATACATTCACCAGTTTCTCCCGTGTTCTTTTCTGCAGAGTGAAAGCGGTGTAACAGTTCAACTTCACATAAACTACATCACAATTTTAGGGCCAGCTTACTTTTTGCACTAACTCTGTATTGGAGATGCTGGGTTTTTCAGCATCTCCAAATTAGTTCTGGTTGATAGGATCTGCATTCTGCATGCATTTATATCTGGTGTCAACATGTATTTTTCCTTTTTGAGATGTATACAGATGCAAACCATATTTTAGCACTGGGTATAAATGGGGCAATAATACGGTAAAAAGGCATCAAATGGAGTCTTTAGTGTATTATTAATAATACTGGTACTGAATGAAAAGAAGTGCATACCTGTGATGACTGAGGTCTCTTCCAGCTGACTGGTACCAAGACGTTGTTGGACGTAGATCCAGAGGAAGTAGAAGAGGTGCTGCAAGTTACTGCTGTGGTCCTACTCTTCACATCGTGTCCTGGAGAGTGCTGTAGGTCCTCAAAACGTCGACCAATCACCGGTGTCTAACAGCATAGGCACAAGCAAATGGACAAGTGCAGACAGAAACTTTGATGAGTCCAGGAAAATGTGAAGAAGAGAAAGTCCCTTTCAGTCATTCCATGACTCTGGCTCCATGGCAGCTCCGGCTTCTTCAGGACTTCGACAATCCAAGATGACCATAAAATGATCAATTATTCATAAGTGGATACATATTTTTTCATATAAAGTGTTTACAGTTTTTATCCCACTTGATATTCAAAATGCATGAAGCAACTGAGAAAAAAGAAACCTGCATTTCCACAGTCTAAAAATATCTGGGTATATTAAGACATATCAGTAGTTTGTCCAGTTCGTCTCAAATTTAAATATACACTCTGTTGGCTGTCTACTAGAACTCACTGAGACACATACATAGGAAAGCACCAAAAGGTTGACATCATTTCCTGCTATTCATGAACTACACAAACACCTCCCTGTTCAGTTCCCACACGTACACCACTCTGTCTATATCTTTGACATCACTTCCAGCTCTGAACTGCTGGTCTAATTGTGTTTACCTTTCGAGCCTTCAAGCTAATGGGGTATGGTAAAAAAAAAAGATACATTAAGGAAAAAGGGGATTGCTTTCTTTCCAAACAGCTTTAATAGATTCTACACAACCTTAACAAGAACCACACCCAGGAAAATACAGGAAAAAAACTGTGGCAAACATACTAAACTGTCCTTATTCTACAGGGACATTAAAACCAATTTAAACACATGCTTTAAAAGAAAGTCAGTCTCTAACCTCAGATATGTCAAAGTGGAAATCCAGAGTTTTCCCAGGCAGGGCCTTGGAGGTGCGGTCCCAGACACGGCTGATGTCTTCATAGAAGAGATCACTTTGTGGGGATGAAGGCTGCACCAAACTGGCCGATCGTGAAACCACCAGCTTCAGGATATTCAGTGCCTCTCTCCAATGGACAGTCTATAGTCAGCAGAGACATACACACAACAATTAACCCATATACACAGACAAAAAACAACACAACCATGTGTTTAGGAAGAAACAATCACAAGTGCCCTTTGTGTGTTTTAATGGTAGTTCTATTTTTGGAGACAGAGGTGTCCTGGCATATGGTTTACAGGAAGATAAGAGAAAATAGATTCAGTATGAGAATAAGCAGAGATGTAGCATGAAGCAGACAGGCAGACTGTTTATAGTTTGGGTGTGTCTACTGTGCTGACACAACACAGCTTTTTTCTTTTTTTCCCTTGAACACTTGCAAAAGGAACAGGGAACACAGGGTTCTCAGTCAGACCAAAATGCCTAAAGATTTCCACTGATTACATCAGATCTAACTAGATCCAATACAAATCTTTTCATTTTGACATATACTCACTCACACATACCTTAGTGAAAAGTATTACAGAAACATTCTAAAAATATAAACAACCATTAACAAAAATTAAGTATTAGACACATATTTCTATGTTAATGTTTTGTTTTAATTCACCTGGACAAATTTCTCAATTGTCTTGAGCACCTCCATGTTGAAGGGTTTGGCTTGAATTCCTGCCAGATCCATGTGACTCAGGAGGCTGTAGATGATTTGTAAAAGAGTCTGCTGCATACTGGGGAGACCTTTTTCCAAGAGCTGTTACAACAGAATTAAATTACACTAAATTTAACATCGTTTAAGAAGCTATAATAGTAATAAATAGTGTACAGTCCTTTAACAGCAGCTCAGCAAATTAATGATTAGCTGATAAGGAACGAACCTCAGCCATGTACATAACCAGGTTGAAGGTAATATCCGAGAAGGCTTCGTGAAGATATCGGCACACCACACTGACCCAAGAGAAGCAGTCTCGTGTGTAGGAGTGTGTTTTATACAGAGTCATGACATGAGCAAGATTGGAGAGCTTGGCATTCTTCTCCTCAAGACATACCTACACACAAAAAAATGCAACAGCTTAAAACATACTATTATCTCAGTGAAAACGAGGGCAGAAATGAGTCAAACCTGGGCTATCCTCTCAGCAACATCTTTACAAAACTGCGTGGGCCCATCAAAGTTCTGCACAAGATGTGGCAGCAGGCAGAGAACATTCAAGGGAAAACCTAGTGGATGAAACAGACAAATGAATGCAATGTTTCACATAGGAAAATTCCCACTGAGTTATGTGGTATGTACTTTTGTAGATTATTATAAAAATGTTGTGTTTGTTTATGTACTGGCACAAAACAACAGCTTACATGTAAACTCTAAGAATATTATCAGTCTTCAAAACGCTATCTATCTTTCCCTATATTGTACCTATGGCTTGTGATGTGTCCACTACAGGCATTCGTGACACAGTCGTGAGTTGGCAGAAGAGCTGGAGTGTGAGGTCAGTGGTGGACATGGAGGTGAAGCCTTTTAGCAGCAGCTGCTGCAGCCCAGTGAAGCTGCTCCAATTCAACTGACTTTGCAGTTTTTCCAACTTCTCCCTGTTCTCCAGTTTGTCTAGTGACATGTGGCCCAACAGCTTATTCAACAGTCTCAAAGACATCTGGTACTCAAACTCAAAGTCTGACTCCATCAGTGACACTGCCACCCAGAAGATGGTGGCCAGCAGGTTGCTGGGGTGGTTGATGTTGGTTGGATCGCTGATGTCTTGCGAGGAGGATGAGCTGCGGGTCTTGGCTAATAAAAGTTGCTGTTCACAGGCTTGGATATGGTCCAGTGTAGCACTGCGTGGTGGATCAGACCACCTGTCCACTTCTCCAAACTTCTTGGGGACAGAAGAGCTCCTCTGATGTCTGTTCCTCTCATCTCCTCTAAAGTTGAGCTGCCCTGTACTCTTTCTGTTTGACAGCAGCTTAAAACTGGTCAGAAAATCAGGAGAAGAGGTTCTGGAAATGAAAACAAACAATAAAATTACATATGTGTGTGTGTGTGTGTGTGCCTACATACATGAAATAGGAGTCATATATGTAGAGAAGGCACAAACCTAGTCAAAATAGCCATGAGATCAGTGTTCTTGAGACATTCAGCCAAGTTATCCACCACAGATTCCAGTGTTAGTAATACTTCCATTACATAGCCCTGCAACAGAGAAAAGGCACATTTAGAGTTCTGTGGAGAATTATTGTTATTGTTGTGTTCACATGGGTATATGAGGGACACACACTAATGTTCTAGGTTTAAACAGTGGTTAAACAGTGGTTAAACAGTGGTTAAACAGTGGTTAAACAGTGGCAGTGAGGCAGCAAAGATGAAACCTCTTTCTTTAATCCTAATGTACAATACTTTCATATCCACATGCTCACACACTTCATGTACATATATAGACAGAACACTAACCTGTACTTCTTCCCCATATTCACCAACAACTTCCACCAGCCTTGAGAGCAGGTCAGACACAGCATGGGCGGTGATGGGCTGGCGGAGGGCTCGAAACACTTGGAAGGAACGTCCAGCGTAATGACGCGATGAACTACACAAGGCTGTCTGCAGGGCTATGTCACTAAGCTGCTGCTCCACGTGGAAATCTAATAAGGACAGAGAGGGGAGTATACAATTGAAATGAAAATGGGAAATATTAAGTGGTAAAGGCAGGGGTCTGTAGTGTCATCACTGTTTAGGGGATACAGTACTGTTACCTGACTTGGACTCTTTCAACACAGATATCACATGTCGCAGAAAGTTTGTTAGTTGCACAGTGCTTTTTGAAATTTGGTTCTTTGGTGAAATGTCTTCATGGCACCAGAGTGGTCCATAAGGTCTATAACATAAGGAAAAAAGTTTCAAAACAACCCATAAAACACAGTGTATTGTCTTTGTGAACTTCTACATTGTTAGAAATGGGACAGTTAGATAATTATTCCTGTTACTGTGAGTCTGTTTAGCCTATGATTTATTATATGTACTTAAAGTGTACTGAACAAATAAAATATAAAACATCCTCAAACATCCCAATATTTCAAGGGTTTGCAAGATGGCAGAATCTATTGCACTATGCTGACAACACCACTAGGTGGTAATCCACATCAAGAAATATGAAAAGTAAAGCATATCAGCAGGCCATTTTTAACTGCTTTAGAAAAACTATTTTTCTGTATAACAATTTTATTGTGTAAAATACTTTGAACCCATAAGTAAAACTACATTCACTGAATGGCTGCACTTGCTAGTAAAAGATTGTAACGAGAGAACTACAAATCTGTATCAGTACCTTGTTGTTAAAAACTCAATAAGCTTGTTAGTCTTCTCATCGATTTTATTGGAGGCCACCAGCTCCTTCACCTCCTGTGAGATCTCAGGAAGGTTATTGTTGCTTCCACCCAGGCTCAGACTGGATGATGTAGAAGAAGAACTCAGACCAGAGTCTGGAACAGGAGATGACTGGCATTCCCGTAGGAAGTCAAAACCTAAATACAGAAGAAGAACAAGTGTGTGGTCAGAAACAGCTTAGAGAGGTTTGTGAGGATTATTGATTTCATTTCCATAACTGAAATGTTAGAGATGTGAGGAGTTTGGCAAGAAGTGAACATGCAAGGAGAAGAATGACCTGTGTTTTAACATGGAATCTCAATCCGATTAGCTTTGTCTACTTGTATCTATTGAATGCAGGGAGGTGCCAAGTACATGTTGCTCTAATTGTTAATTTAAAAAAATTATTCTTTCTGCAACATATTACATATATAGAAATATAATTGATAATTGGAGAGAGTACATTGCAAAAAAGAAGAAGAAAATAGAATGGCTTGGTATTATTATAATAAAATCCATTAGTAAATATTTTTTGTATACAAGTAGAATCCAAATGGTCAATTAGATAAAGTATACTCTGGATATTGAAAAATTTCTAGACATTTGCAGAAAAAGGGGGGCAGGGGAGCCAAACCAGCCTATCTGGGCCCAAGCAGATGGCCCCAATTTGGGCAAGAGGATAAAAATAGCAGAATGGAATGCTTTAATCAAGACCTTTGATGTCCTCTGTGCTCAGTATTGCTTTTGGCACACTGTCCAAATATTTTCTCCCCAGATAAGAAACTTATCTATCCTCTGCAAGAAATATTAGCCATTCCTTCCTGATGTTCAAGTGTGTCTTAGCCAGAGGGAAGCGCAATGTGTCAAATGCCAAGCTGCTCTGACAGCTGGACCCAGGTCCTCCTCAGCTTTTTAGTAATAAACAGCATTTGTAGCTGAGAAACCTCACACTGGTGAGTATTACTAAAGGCCCATATTTTTACCTGAAGGCAAGTATTCTGACTGAAGGCTTGCTTTGCAAGTGAGGGTCTTGGTGCTGTTGATCTCATGCATCTGCAATAAGACCGAGGCTATGGCCTGGAAGTTGTTGTTACGCGACAAAGTGATGAGCAGGTGAAGAAGAAGACGTTTGCTGTGCTCAAACACCTCTGGACGGTAGTGATCCATGCCTGAACAAAGGATCAGACCAGTCAATCTGTTACAGCACACTGCAAACTCTTAGACTCTGGGGGAGCTTTTTTGTTCAAGCTCCTTTCTCATGGATTCATCTTGATCCAAAAATTAAAGTAAATGAAAGTGTCTGATTTCAGCTTTTTAAAGTTAAATTTCCACTAGAAACCGAAATATTTCTGATTTGACTGACATTAATATTTCTGGTTTACCTGAAATTATAATTTCATAGTCTTTTTCAACCATAGCTCTTAAATGTTTAAAAAGATTTATGCTGTATTACATCCAATATGCACATATTTGATGTATGTGTTGTTACATAGATGAGTCTTACATAACATTAACATGATAGCCTGAACTCACCCAAAAAAAGGGCATGAAGAATTAAAGGTAGGTGCATTGCCCAGTCCTCTGTTATACTGTGGTCCACCACCATCTCTGTCATAAAAATGACCGCTATATTAGACCTAGAACAGACCAAAACACATAGTGTAAAGTTTGCCACTTACAGGTAAGTTTAAAGGCAGATTTAAATCAAATCTAATCTAAAAAACATAACCTTATGTATATATTTAGCATTAATGTGTATAGGTGTCTAACCTGTGCAGTGGTCCTCTGGGAGTGATGGTCTCTGGCAAAAAGTCCACCAATGGAGCCCAACATCCTCCATTTGGAGGCATAGGCAGAGGATGGGGGTGGTTGGTCTCAACAACAACCATCAGCCAATCAGCATAGGGGGGCAGAGGTTCACCTAAATGGTTACAAATATACTGTTTACATGTATCCTACTCCACACATCTGACAAACCCCGATCAGAAAGTGTAAATTTATGGATTCTTCATAGCAGGGCATGATTAGCATGTGGGCAAATAACACAGATGAAAGATATATTTAAACACTACTTTCAGCATTATACAGAGTGTAGTTGTCAAAAGGGTATTTCAAGATTTCTTCCATTGTCAAGTTATTCTCACCCACAATAGTCTGCAGGACTAATTCCGACCTGTTTTGGGGTTACTGGCAGCAGTGCAGAAGTCCTGGGCTTGACCACTTTTATTTCAGTGCCAGTTCTCACAAAAACCTTTTAAAGGCCACTCTGGACAGCTCATACATTATCAGTGACACCATGCAGATCTCCATCTTTCTCTCCAACCCAGCCTGTTTATTCCACTTTAACCAGACCATGACAAGCCAAGTTCATAGGGTTTCATAGGATGTAAGGTACAGAAATACACTTACTCTTATCATCATCATAAGAGCCTCCTGAGCTGTTACTGTAGCATGATTCCAGGCGGTTGTGTGCTCGCATAATGTGGCTAACCCTGAAGTCAGAAAAAGAAAATACTGTGATGGTTCTTGGTAGTGCTGTATTTGATCAGATGACAAGTTTAAATATTTCTTTGTTTATTGTACCTCTCCTCACTCTCCTTCACAGTCTTGATATCATCTGTGTCAGAAAAGCTCTCTTGGCCTGCCACAACAGTATTGCTACTTGATGTAGTACCTAGAAATTAACAGAAAAAGAAGCAAATACTTCAGTTTGACATGCCTTAGACTATGTACAAGTAAACTCAAATGAGCATCATCTTTAACACCATCACTGCTTTATATTCGACACAGGGATTTTTTTCCATTTGTTTCCTGTGGTTTGTCTGGCTGCTTAGTGGTTCCACTGGAGCATTTGGGATTTCCTGATTGCCTGATTTTCCCATTAAAAATCACCAACTTTAGTTGATTCTATTCAGTGAGAGACACTGTAGTTAAAAAAAAGTACCTGAAACTGCTGTGGAGGCCTTGTTTGTGGCAGTGAAGCGATAAAAGGGAGGGCTATCACAGTGCTGCACCACAGGGTTGACTGGATCTGTTTGTTGTAACTCAAATATCAACTCCTCCATGGTTTGTATGGTGTTATTCCGGCACATATAGATCACCACCTTCTTGATCTAAACAAATAAATCACAGATTATACATGAGAAAAAGGAAGGGCAAAAAAATAGCTACAGAACATTTTTCCGCAGGCCTTAATAATATATCTTACATATGGCAGGAGGGTGGTGTCACTGCTGACGCCACATAAACTGATGAGAAACTGTAGTGTAGTTCTCAGATTATTGGTCCACTTCTCATTGCCGACTAAAGCATTCCATGCATTTTCCATCTCTGCTCCAGGTAGGTCATCTCCATACTGCCCGGAAGGATTAAAAAGTTGTCCTGTTAATTGCCTTAACTTTTGATTGCACATGCCCTGTTTCATAACATTTCCCCAACAGACTTTACCTTGGCTGTCATGAACATGAGGTTATTTAGAACCATAGACGTGGCTTGTAAGGAGCCCCAGCCAGTGCCCTTCAGTTGGTGTGTTGAACCTGCGCTAGTCGTCCGGCTTGAAGCACCATATTCTGAGGTGCAAGGTGTGAAGACTGGGAGCAGGAGGCCACTATCCACCAGCTCAATGTTACCAAGCCACGGAAGGAGGTAGGCTAACATGATCTGCCTCCCATTGGGGTGTGTGGTCGGGAACCTCTGGCTAACCTCTGGAATAAGCAGAAGGAGGGCAATATTAACATCAAAATTAAATTAGTGAGCACTGTGGTGTTTATATTCTACAGGGAAATCAAACGCATGCTGCCAATTTTAATCCTGATCCACATATGAGTTCAACTTAAAATGGGGGAGTCCCAAAGTGAAGTTAAGCTCTGTGTTTCTGTGGTCAGTGGGAGTGTCTGTGTAAAATAAGTGTCTATGTAGTGGGACAGCAATGCTTCTTTGGAAGATGAGTGAGCAGTATTTAGTGGGAAACCAAGAGAAGATGATAAGTTTGTGAGACTATTACAGCAGGCTGAAATACCATGGCTAACCCTCCTTTGGCCACACACACAACACACATATGGCACAAACAGCTACCTGAGAATAGAGGAAGCGTGAGTTCAGGGTACATCCTGGCCAGCTGGCTGGAGAGCTGAGGCAGGGAGACACTGTACAGAGGTGGCAGTGGGCCATGTGTGCCGTGCAGGATACTGTTTGACTTCTGCTCTGCAATTCTCTTGGAGTATACAAACAACCTGGCTTCAAGAATCTGTTCGCAGAAAGGAGGGAAAAGTGTCAGTTATTCTACAACCACATAAAAGTACACAGAAGCACAACAAAGTTGTTTATTACTCACCTGCATTAGCTGCATTGAGATCTCATAGATTTCTCTATTGGTGTCTGATGCCTTGAAGAGCACTAGATTCAGCAGTGTTACTATATCATTAGGGCAGTTTCTGCTAATAAAGACAGGCAGAAAAAAATAACTATGAAATATTGTTAGCATTATCCCATTTCCAGCCTAACAGCCCTGCTACTGGGACCAGGCAGCGTCTGTTCTTAAAATGCAACCTGTCATGGCCACAGACTGGTCACATGACTAATATTGATGGCATTGCATTGCTTTTATACTTTTGCATTTACACTGCAATTTATAATTTTTAGTGTTGACTCATTTTATAAGGGTCACTCTCTAATTTAGAACTTTGATAAGCAGAAGCAAAAATTTGAATATTTGTTGAAGTTTTTCAAATCTCACTCTGACACGGACATAAAAAGACTAATTGTACTTCAAAATGACACCAGATGTTTCCCATCCATAAAGCCCAAGGTTCATTTTCACCTTCCAACTGTGGAGTTATTACTAGTAGAATTTGGGTTTTTTGAGGCAGAAATTCCAAAAAATGCCTATTGCTTAGAGGGTCAAGAAATTAATGTACTCCACATGACATTAGGGCTAATGTTTCTAAGACCATGTCTACCATAATCTCAGTACGTCCATATATTCTCTCTCCATTTTGGCTTTCTGTCCAGACTAAAATGGTGATTTTACCTCCCTAATATGGAGCTTTTCCAAAACAGCCTCCAGAGTGCGTAAATCTGAAACAACCGGCTTTCTGTTGTAGTGTATATGGGGAACGCTATGCTTTATAGACATGCCTGTTATATCTGTGACCAAACAGATGGTGGCAGTAGCTGCCATACTGCTGTTTTCTTACCCTTAAAAACTTTTAAAAAAAAGATATAGTCACTTTTCCCAGATATTTTTGTCTGCTTGTTCTCTAATGAGGCCATAATTACAACTTTTACCTAACTGCTAATTAAATGTACCCCATAAAAGTAACATATGCCCTATATGAGCATACGATGGCACAACACAGGCTCCACAAAAAGAAATTATAGATAAGAACATGTAGTGTCCCTGCTAGATACAGCCATACATGGCTGATCTTAACTAACTGAACAGTTGGTATAGACATTGTGAAATTTGGTACCTGCTGCCACAGACGGTAGCGATGGCTTTGAAGCAGCCTGAGGCGAGCTGGTAGGAGCCTGTGTAGCAGCGATCCACAGCCCAGTTAAAAAGGTTAACCTGGTCGGGATTGAGCTCCAGAAGCAGGATGACAACTTCACAGCCAAGCTGATGGACCTGAGGTAGGACAAGGTACCAAAAGTCACTCTCTAGGATTTTGTTTTAAAGGATACACTGTATTCTAGACTTTACATTAGCGATTATCTGAGGCTGTGAGTAATTGCAAACATTTGAAAATTTGGACTACAAAGATTCCAGTAGCTTTATTTCTGTCACTTGAATAATACTTTTTGTCAGCTTTCTGTTCAGCCGGTGCTTTTCCACAAACCGTGCAATTAAAGCATGAGTGCTACAGTATAAGTCTATTGCCAGTGAAAAATGTGTAAAATAAAGATGGAGGTGTTTTATATCATAGTACACTCACTCACTCACTAATACACTCAAAAAAAAAATATCAGAGAAAATTTGAAACCATTCTCCCCTTACTATCTGCCACTACTTCTGCAACATAATGTTAAGTAGCTGGTAAGGTCTAGTGTTGAGCTTTTACAAAACAGCCCTCAGCAAGCTATCACAGGGGCTTTCTGGGTCAATTCTTTGTTTAAATGCACCACAGTGGTAAACTACTGGCTACATACCCGCTGATCCTGGCAAGCTAGTATATTATCTAGCCACTTATAGAGGTATCCATCTGGAGAAAGGCCAACATTATCAAACACAGGCCCACAGCACAGCACAGCAGACATGGCCTGGAAGAACAAACATCAGTCAACAAAACTCACAACTGAAAACGTGTTGTTTGTTAACAATGCAAACTTTTTTTGTAGTTCTATTTTGTCTTTTTGTCTTACAGTGATACTCATCCACCCCCAGAAGATTTGTCAAATCATCGCAAAATCATTACACATTTAGCACCAGTGTAGTCATTTAATATAACAAAGGACTAATACTATCATAGCTTTCAACCATATTCAATGCGTGTAATTTCTTAAGACCTAAATATAGCAGTGGCACAAAATGTTGTTGATTTTCTGGATGGTTCTCTTTCTCACACACGGCAGTTCAGGAGAGAGCGTACTCAAGTTTGTATTTGTCTTGTGGGTGGAGACGAGTGCATACCAAACAACAGAATTACATTTACAGAAATATCTTGGCTAGCAGAAGGAGGAGGGGAGGATCTTCTTGAATGCAGCACCACCCGTTGATTCAAAGGGCTGATTCACAAAAGTGATTTATGAGTATAGCTTACATGCAACTTGCAAAAAGGTGGCAACAATCTGTTTCACAAATAAGTGGCACTCACAAATTGAATTTGTAAGCCCTGCAGACCTCCCTCATTATCTTTTATGCATCACAAGTATGATTTATTCTGCAATTTCTCTCAAACTAAACTTTGTAAAGACAGACCATTAAAAAGCATTAAGGGCTCAAATTAATATATAGAAGTGTGTGCAGGCCTCAATAGGTTGCAGAACATATGATTACCTTTAGAGCACAATATTGATATCTTGTGATCTGGTGATTCCTGTTACTGTAGCGGTCCAATGGGGTGAACATGATGCTGAAAGGGCCAGCCCACTGACTAAACAGGATGAAGAGGTGATGCCGCAGGCTCTGCTGCGGAAACAAAAAGCGTCTGTGGTGCACTGTGGAGGTAGACCAGTAAGTGTGTTATAGGTTTGCTCACTGAAAGAGTAAACAATCATAAAAATATTCAAATCAATAACAATGCAGTTGGGATTTGTGAAGGCTTGGCTGCCCATGAGTCATCATCTGTCCTTGCTGCTCTGCCCTTAAGCTGCATTACTTTTGGATCCACTCCCTTTGGGCTACATCCATATTAAGATCAGTGTGCTCTATGTGTTGTGCTAGCCCCAACCAAACGTGAGTCCATTATTTAATTCTTGATAATAAAGAATTACCTAATAGACTTTCTGTCTACAGTATCTGTCCTTATAATAAGTACAGATAAATTGTAAGAATCCATATAAAAAGAAACATGTACAGACTTTTTTCAGTGATTTGTGAGTCTAGACTTACATTATTAGAGCATTGTTACTGACTAGCCCAAAAGTGACTCTAAGGTTGAAACACTACCTGGTACACATTGGATGAGGTTGGCCACCAAGGCACTAAAGTGAGCTCGGATGTCTTTGAGGATTTCTGCATCTTTGTCATTCTCAGCTTCTAGAAGCATGCGGGTTAGATCCACATACTCTAGGAACATAGCGCCCAGGGCTAGGGTGTCACGTTCCAGAGCTCCGTTTGTACTGTGGGACCAAAAAGAAAACAGGGAGACATCCAGTAAAAGGAAGCCACAAACCAAGCATCAGTTAGCAATACAATATTATTTTAACTTTTTTTAAAAAATATCTATCAAAACCCACACTGTTTTATAGTAAATGATGATAAAAATGTGATTATCATATAGCCAAAGGTCATTGTCTAATCAATCCTCATGACCTTCTTGCTGTTGAGTATCCTAAGTATGGTTCTGTGCAGTGTAGGGTCATGAAATGTCCTCTAGTGCCACACTGACCTGTCACTGATGACACCTGCATCAGCCAACAGCTCAAAGATTCGTAGCAGCTGCAGCCTCAGCAGGTCTCTCCGCTCACGCCGCTTCTTGTTCTACAAAAAACCATTAAGACAAATCTTTTAATAACAGAAGTCCTGGAAATTATATTATATATCATTATTTACTGACAAATATTTTCTAATATAGCCTAGGCCAGCTCTAGTGCCATCACAATAACAAAATTATGACTTTGACACCAATACCTGCCTAAGTATCTCAATACCAATACTGAAATAGTACCATGGGAAAATATTAGCTTTAAAGATGACAGAACATGGAACTTAATAAACACAAAATAAAGAAAAATCATTTCGACAATGTGAATGCTCTAGAGAAAAGAGGCTATAAAACAACAAGAGTGAATTATGTTAGTCACAGAGCTAAAAATATACAGTTACATTAAACAGTTCCCCTAATTTCAATCAAACTCAGATGGTGATAAACATTTGCTTGTCACAAATCATACTCCTTTTCCTTGGCAAATGTTATTTATCACATTCGCTAATCCCTGTTCTGTCACTTTTCAAATATTTATACAAGCCAGCACATCTGTCAGCTGGGTGCTTTGCTAAGTTGGACCTGTTGGCTTCCCTGGTTTGTGTAGGTTTGAAACATCTTTTACAGATGGGCTTTGCAGTCTCCGTGGGTTTGCCCTGACTGTTGGTTACATAAGTGAAATAATGCCATATTTCACTGTATACCTCTGCTTTGTTTAGATGCCATCAACAGATGAGAAGATCACTTGTGGCCAGGGGTGCAACAACTGATCAATAAAATCAATAAAAATCGTTTATGAAAGCAGTTGGCAACAAATGTATTTATCAATTAGTTAGGAGCTCCTTGCGATGGCACACAGTGAGCAGTTGAGGAGAGTCAAGTTTTCCATAATTCCACTCATTCACCCGTTGTGAAATTTTAGTAAATAAGTGCCCTTTTTAATGTAACACATTAACATCTGTTTAAATGTCATCACACATAAAAATGATTTGAGTTCTTTTTATTTATTTATCCATTTTGTATAGCAAACTCATTAGGTTTCATATTTTTACAATACAATGTTAATAGTACTGTTAATATTGCAACACAGCACGCAGCTCTCTGTTAAGGCTACATCATTAATTTAAGTTCATTAACAAACACACTCTAACAGAACACATTTTGCTGATGTTGTGTACTGCACTGCAGATATGATCAACAAACCTCAGGTCTTCTTTCTAGTGCTTCTTTCATTAGGGGATGTAACTCCTCCACAAGCTCCCTGCGTACAAACAGTGAGAATATAAGCCTATTTTCACTAGGTTAAATCAAAAAGGCTTTATCAAACAGTGAAGTAGACAAAAGGAAACTATTATCCTGTCAAAGTAAGCAACAAAAAACTTGTGATACTAAGCTGTTATACATCTGCTGTAACATCTACCAAGGCGTGTATGTGAATATTGTGAAAAATCATGAAATATAAGAGATTTTTCAGACTGAAATTTATTTATTAAGACAAGAAAAGTACTTCAGAACATCTAAAACATCTTTTTCTGCAATACCTGAATACAAGCGAATTGGTGCGACCAAAGCCCAAAACCAATGACTCTGTCAACTCGATGCTCTCTGCCCTCATCAGTGGAACCAACTGCTTCAGAAGCCAAGCCACAGATGGGCTCCCGACAACCTACAACATCAAACATCAGTGGGTCAGTCACTCACGTTGATCACAACTAATTACTTGTGGCTGCAACTACACCAGTGTTGTCTAGTGCGGTTAGTTGTGCAGTTCCAAATATATACACTTCCTGCTCCATTCATGTAAACATAACTGCTGTGTAATTTGATGCTTTGAGTTTTAATGTCAACAAGCTCTGTATGAACACCTGATCCTGGAGAGACAAAGCAATAGGAGAATTAGTAGGCCAAAGGACAGGCCATCAGCTACCTTGTTATCATAGCTGACACTGCTGTCAGGTGTGGCAGCTGTGATCTCAGGTGTCGATGCTCTCAGGTGGCCGGGGCTCATAATGCTTGGCTTGGCCACTCCAAAGCAAAGGATCAGGTAGTTTCTCCACAGGGTTATGTAATTATCCCCACTGGCGGAGGTGCTGGTCTTCTTTGCATACACTGGGTTACTGGTAAACCAGCCAAAGAGGAAACATTATTAGGTCCTTATTTTTACTTGAGCTATTTTTAAAGACAGATCTCAAAGAGGAATTTTTAAAGAGGAGGGGAACTGGTATGGGGCAACTATACTAAAAATATAAACACTAAATATGGATACAAAAAAACAGAAAAAAGAAGTGTCTCATGGTGCCTCCTGAACTCAGTGTTTGAGGACACTTACTTTGGGTCCACCAAGGGCAAGAGTGTCTGCATTCTAGTGAAAGCAAAGGGCCAGGTGAAGCTGAGCGCTGTGGGGCAGTGCTTCAGCAGGTTGTCTTGTCGAAGGAGGCTGTATATGCACAGCACCCATGGGTCCTTCACAGACTGGGCAAAGATCCACACATGTGAGGGGCTCCTAATGTCATAATGACTGTTGACGAGCAGTGCGTTCCACTCCACAAGCCACTGAAGGTCTACATGTTGGCCAGCTGGCAGTGGAGCCTGCAAACAAGCAATTGGCAGGGGCCTTGACTGAATGAGCTATCAGATTAGCAGCATTTCTTTCACTTCCCTATCCATGCTTATGCTTGAGAAAAATTGTGAATAAGGCAGGGGAATCAGATAATTATATAGTATATTTACAAACACAATTTGATAATGCATATAAGAACATTTACTGTATTAGCCCCATTTTAAAAAATATGTACTGTATTTTCTGGACTATAAGTCGCACTTTTTTTACTCCTCTGGATTGTCCTGCGACTTATATAGCGAAGTGACTTATATGTGTATATCTACAGTAATTTTGCCGATTAGTACTACATATGATGCACTTTTGGCTCAAATGAGAAGACTGTACGGCTGAAAAAGTACAAATGTTTATGTTCACGCTAAACTACAACTCACACTAGAGTGAAAATGCGCTCAAAACGAAGTAGCCTGGCCAGCCAGACCCACTCCTTTCTTAGAGAAAGAATGTGTAGCCTACTAATAACGTTACTTAACACAGATGAATGAATTTCATAATGCACTTCCGCTTGTTGTTATACCTAGACTACGTTCTTCATAGGCTAATTTAGATGATAATACCTATACACCAAAGCAACTTATATATGTTTTTTTTTTGTTCAACAAAGCTGTTTTTGCTAAAAGCGACTTCTAACCTGGTGCGACCGATAGTCCAGAAAATACGGTATTACTTAATGTCGTGTTAACAGCTTGATGATTACATAAATCAGTCCAAAGTTCAACTGCTGCTCAGTTCCAGCTGTTCATTCAGCTCTTTCATGCTGGATAACTAAATTGAGCTTCTGCCTTGCAGTCATGTAACAAGAGTTTCGTGTTTTCTAGATTTGATACTACATGAGGTTGAGTGACCTCAACCTTTTCTTAAATAATGACACCATTTTTGAATTTCTGGAGTTGGCACAACAAACAATCATCTCATCATCATCTGAAGTCAAGTCTTGTGAAATTATCACAGACTGAATAAGCGTCAGGATAAATTCCAAAAAATGTCAAATATAGGCAAATAGACTGCATGATTGATTGAGGCTGTGAGTTTATTTTGGAGCTGAGCCACAGAATGAAGCTACAAACTACTTACTGTTTCAGAGACTGCAAGACTGACAAAACTTTCCAGGATTCCAGGGCTGAGCTGGTCCATAATCTCTATCATTGGTTTATCATCATCCTGCATTGAATAAAGCATAAAGTCACAGCCCATAGGCAACATATCAGTCATTACTACATTACACATTGTCATCTCAGTTTTGCTTTGCTTGCAGTTTTACCTCAGACTGTCCAATGGTGATAAAAAGACATCGTATCTCTTTGAGTATAGTAATGGCAAGTCTGCGAGTACTCAGTTGACAGGAGCAGAGCATTACAAGAGCCAGCCCTTCCACAGCATGCAGCACAGTAGAGTGAGGGCCTCGCTCCACAGGTATTTTGAGGCTTGAACTGGTTTGCAGCAGCTGTGATATAAACATTAAAAATAAAATGACAGCTGATTTCATTGTCACATCACTTAAAACAATACTTTAGTACACCTGATTTCTTCTTATACAGAGCAAGTGTTAGCATTCGTGATCAAAAAGGGCAAACAATGAGTCAAATTATAATTATTAATCTTCCCTTGGTAAAGACAGGAAAACAGGTTATAATCAACACAAAGGTGTACCTCAGCAGTATGTATCTTTGCAGTGTCATAGTTCTTCCCTGGGGCAGCCTGGGCTAGTTTCCACTGTGTCAGCAGTTGAAGCAGTAGTTTGAGGGATGTATCTAACAATCCCTGGTGAGTGTCTTGGACGTCACGTAAGAGGAAGTTAGTGAATCCAAACAGGACGTCATCACGCCAGTCTGTGAAATCCACCAGCAGACTTTGCAAGGAATTCTGGGCTATGAGCCGAAGCTCGTCATCCATGTGGATTGTCAGCCTGACAAACAGGGCAAAAAAAGACAGGTATTTTTTTTAGAAGAGTAAAAGTAAATATATATATAAGTAAATAAATACATTTCTTTCTTTCTTCTTCTATTATTTTGTAAAAGTCTGATAAATCAAAAATATAATTGACTGATTAATTGATTTGCAACCATTTGTTGCAACCCTAATGGGGATATAAAGAAATTATTCGGAAATCTCTCGAAAAGTTGGGAATTTACCCAAACAAATGTTAACAACGCATTTTTTGTTAATAATTGTTCAGCCAGAGGCCAATCGTCTCTATAAAGGTGACTTTCTCAAGACAGATGACTTACCGAGAGAGCAAGTCAATGAGTTCTGGCTTGGACATCCCATCAGGCAGAATGCGAGGAATGGCAGCAACACATGTCCTAAACAAGTCGATCTTGGGTTTCCTTTCACCTCTGGAACGGCCAGATTTAAAGTTTCAACTACTTTTAAGAATTTAAAAAAATGATTAACCAATCTAGAGTTATAACAGATAATTATATTTGGGATATATAGGTAATGAGAGTAGAAACACATTTACCACTTCATTTCTGAGTCACTCAGGAGTATTGCCAGCTTTACAAGATTCAGCAGCTAGAATGACTGAGATGTGCATACATACGTGATCATGTCCTCAGGCTCCTTGTTCAGCATCTGAGCATTAGTCATCATCATGCAGCGTCCCACCTCCTTGTCTAGGTGTCTGAGGATGTTGTCAACAGCCTTCCGGACATGGAAATAATACTGTGACATTCCTGGAGATGACAAAGGAAAATCTATATCAATATTACTTATATTTGCGTATTTGCCTAAACACAAAACTTCCTTTACACTCAAGTTAACTTTAAAGTCCTCAAAAGCAAGATGCTTCAGCATTACTACATGTGGTGCTTCACTCACCAATGGCTTTGGCCTCCTCATCGGTCAGCGTTTTACTCAGGTATGTCTTCTTTACTCGGAGTGTATTCCCAGAGGGCAAAGTGTATCCAGTGTTAGGCATGGGGGGATCGCCATCCTTTTGCTGCAGTTTATCAGCTATGACCAGGAATGCTCTCAGACCAATATTCATTCTCTGAACAAAAAAGGAACTTTAAGTTAAACTGAAACACCACTTCAGCAGAAATCATCTATTGTATCAGTATTTGATCAGGTGTTAGTTATGTAACAACACTAGGGTATAACAGGTATATTTCAATTGTTTTGCTACAGTACAATTAAGTGAAATGTTCTGACATAAAGCTGTATCAGATATATACAGTAGATATATACTGTTTGCATACCTCTGGATTAAGACTAAAGGCTTTTGCGGGTTTTCCAACACAAAGGAGGTCAAAGATAATTTCTTTCATGGCGAAATCAAGTCTTTCCTGTAATAAGACAAGAAGAAAAACATGTTTAATATGATATTGTGAATGTCAGGAAATATCATCTGAGAAGTTTTAATGAGCTATCACATATTTGACAGCTACATGAGAGAAGAGATTTTTTTAAAATATAATTTGTACAACAATGCAACTTACCTGTGCAATGAACTGGATGATTTTGACAAAGATATTAAGAGGCATGTCTCTTGGTACCACACTGCGAGATCCTTTGGGGAAAAGTGTAGTTACAACGGTGTTGAGGCGACTGTAGACAGAAAAGAACATGGTAAAAGGGTTAAATTACAAACAAAATTGTACTATTTTGCATTGTATAGTACTGTATTGTTTAAAATGTGTGCCTAATTAACATATTAAAATCTCTGTTTTGACATGTCTTGGACAAGGATGGAGAGTTTGGTGTAAATTTACTTTTTATTCATCTCTTGATAAACATTTAGTACCAACAAATGTGTTTCAGCTTATGGTCTTCATCAGCTTCTCACAGGTCTTTATAGATATATATATAAATACTCTAAGAAGTCTATATTAAATTTAATTGAGATAGACTTTTTCATGCCATTAGGAAATTAATGTTTGTGAAACAACTTTAAATGAAAGCCACATATCTACAATGCTGCTTTGGCTGGCTCACTACATTATGTCAGGAGTAAAAAGATATTTACCCCTGTGTTGCGGTGTTGCTCTCACACTTGATTCTGATCATGTAGACCCACAACAGTCGATATAGGGACTCCAGTGCAACACGAGCCATTTTGGGGTCTCTACTCTGTAATAAAATTACATTTATAGAAGAAAGTCAATGATAGTACAAAACCACTTTGCAACTGGTGGCAGCCCATTGAGAGTTATAATATGATAGCAAGCATAGACAGAAAATTACTGCAATAACATATATGTGTAAAACATTCAGCACACTATTATCATGCCATGCACACAACAAACAATCAGCAGAGAAACTGGAGTGGCAACAAATACTTTGTGCAACAGTGATGCATAATGGACACACACCTTTATGTGTCTAAACTATCATCTATGATAAACAAAGATCACCGTAGGCTGAATTAAAGAAACTTGGTTTTCAGGTTACCTTACCTTCAGATTTGAGAGGCAGTTGTTAAGGAAGACATGCCATCTATTGAGGAAGAACTGTTTCTGGCTGACACACAGCAGGCAGGTCACCAGTGGGTAGAAAGCCTGCGTAGAGAACAGAAAATGTTTAGGTCTACTCTGTATTGATAAAGTGATAGTGACTTAAAAATATGGATGTAATTCCTAAATTTAAAATGTATGGTTTGCATTTCAGTGGATAATTTGTTGAATTAGGCATTATCTCGGCACCATATCTACATAAATTCAGTTTAAGACGTAAACCAGCTTGCTTTTGAAGACATAATGAGATTTTTTCCATGTGTTATACTTTTCGCTGATGATGCATTGCTCATAAAATATGGCTTTCATTCATAATCACTACCTCAAGGTAATGTAAACGTTTACTGCACACTGCTGTTCCTTAAGGGTTGTTATCTTTCCATTTCACTGTGAACTGCTGTGGTGAAAGGCTTTATTGAAGACGCTTTAGGGCAAAAAGACATTACATACACTTAAATATATTGAACTACTTTGGCAGCCTGTCTTCTCCCATAAATAATTTCTACTGTGGACACTAATGCTGTAAAAGAACATTACAGAAGAGTGACCCTGAAATACTGCAGGATTCACACAGACCAAAACATTCAGACAATCTAAACATAGCTGTCAGAGTGAAAACCAAGGTGTACAAAAACAAACAAACCCAACATTTAGTGTTCATTCATTTTCTGCAGGGTAACTAACCAGCGAGTGCTTCTTTCTGGAGGACAAGTCCAGGGTTGTGTCATACAAGCTGTCCACAAAGTTCCTAAGGCAGGGTACGTTCACCTCATTCTTCACAGCCTAGAAAAACATCACACAAAGTTATGTGACAAGACACAATCTTCTCTAGAGTAGTGTTTTTTTTCTTTTTAAATTAAATATTGCATCATCAGTGACACAAGTATATACGGGAAAAACATACTGCTGCAACAGGAACCAAAATTTCAACAAAGAGACCAGCCAAGGCATGCTTAATGTCCTTGTCCTTGACTTCCAGGAAATACTGAGCACATTCCTACAGAAAAGAGAATAGTGTATATTTCAGAATGCAATAAAAACTGACTATACTTGTAGAGAGTGTTATGAAAAGATTTACCCAAGATATTAATAGACTTGATATTGTATGGTCAAAACTGAATGTAATCCACAAACTGCATGCCAAAGCTAATAGGAAACACAGTCAAGGTCAAAGGGCAACAAATGCTGACAATCTGGAATTTTGTATAGTTTCTACTCAAAGGAAATACAAATGTATATTTGGGTCAAGTCACACAAAAATGAAAGGACAGCCAATGAGCAAAGAAAACAAAATGTAAAGTTACAGCTTAAAACATATAATTTATGACAATTATAATCCATTTACTACTTAAATATTATTCAGTTATTAATTCTGCTGTACCTGCATAAACTGAAAGGAGGCCTCAAAATCCTCAACAGGATACATCTTTATTCGGAAGAACTTGACCCCCATGATGAGGCTAATGGTACTCTGAACTACATATGGACTCTGCTCTTTCTGTCGCAGCTCCTTTAGCTCTGTCATAAACTTCTTCTTCACAGCAGGAAACCTAGGAGAAAAAAAGCCAAATGAGATTCTATATAAAGACATGCCTGCATAACTCAGTCAGACGAATCCCAAATCAGCACTTCCACAAAAATGTTCCTCAATTTGGAGCTGTGACATGAAGAGAATACAATGACAATATATTCAGGGAGCACATTCCCTAAAATATCATGCCCTCGTCTTAGCCTCTAAATGCAGACTGTGAGTCTGTGCCCTAAGATGAACTTCTCATCTAGCACCTGATCCCTTGCCCAAATTGAACCAGAGATGAGATTCTTCAGCTAGTCTAAATTTAGAAGACAATTCATCATGGGAGCTCATATGAGCATCTCTTAATCTCCTCCCTGTTGGCTAGTACTCCAAGTGAATACAGCTGTTTCTTCATCTTGGTCATGTGAGAAGAAAAGGTTTATTACTTTATTTCTACAGACACTGCTTTTAAACACACTTAAACCAGCATGAATCTCTCAACTATTATCCTGGATCAATCTCTTTGTTCCTTTCATAACCTGAGAGAAAAGTAAAGATTTTCTAAAAGCGTCTCAATAAGTATCTCCTGCAGGAAATTAGGCAGAGCGCACATTGAATAGGAGGTATGCTGTGTGCTCACAAACCATATCTCTATTTTAAGGGTTTGTTCCTTGCTGCAATGATGTGAAAACTTCAAATAAACAGACATCAATTTCCAGTCCTAGTTTGGTCTGTGTGTGTGTGTGTGTGTGTGTGTGTGGAGGGGGTAATGGGCAAATCTAAAAGTGTGTTGTCTTGAAACGTTTTGCAGAAAGGCATTAGGAATAAGGCAGGAAGGCAGAGAATGAAGATTTAAGTGCTATTTTTTACAGGCACATAAAGAGGAAAAACATTCATATTTTATTCTATAATCCTTGCTTCATACTCACTTCGACTGGGCTAATACTCCTATGATTTCAGCATACAGGTCTGCTACAGTGTGCATGTTGCCAGTGTTAGGACCATGATACCTTTGGGATACATAACATAAGGGAAAGAAAAACAGCTCTTAGAGGACCTGAAAAAAACAATGAAAATAGGGTGCATGCAGGAAAAAGATGAAATCTTACCCTTCTTTGTATCTAAAGTGCTTAAAGGCTAAGTTAATGACTTCACTGACCAAACTGTCAAGCACTGGGTGGAGCGGTATCTAGTTAAAAATCAGGACACGCAACTGCATAAGAATGAATGTTTAAAAATAAGATATTCATGACATATTCTTATGATGCCAATCATGATAAATCTAAGATAAACTGAGCAGCTTTTGCATAGCACAGAGTTACATCAACTCACCTGTTTCAAAACTTCTATAAGTACCAGAGAGAATATGAAGTCAATGGCCAAATCTCGCCTTTCAAGTAGATAATCCTTCTGCTGCTCATCGCTATTTGAGATAGGAAAAACAAGTGCAACAGGTTGGCTGCAAATATACAATGCATGTGAGCATCACCATTGATTCTTTACGTGATTCTCACTTTTTGGACTTGGTGTTGGCTCTTGGCCGGTACTCATGCAACTCCTCCTCTAGTCCATTTTGTCTTTTGTACCAGTCAAACAAAGTGCGTAGGATGGAAGGTAGACAATACTCAGCCAAAGAGCTCATGGAGTTTATCAACTGGAAGAACAAGACATACATCGTGCAAATGCATGTTTGTGTTTAGCAATTAACATACCAAAGTGAGAGATAGAAATCAGCGCTTCCTTTGTTTATTTATGTAGCAACAATTAAAACAGCACATGACGATTAAGTGTCAACTATTTTCACATTTTTATGTTCATTTAAGAAGTTAGGCAAGATGAGACAACTTTTAAGTAAAGTGCGAGATATATTAACATAGAGAGACCAGACTGAAGGGCGAGTAAGTCTTTGGGGCTGTGCAAAGGGACAAGATGCCCATGGGGCATCCTCCCTCAGACTTCAGGGAGGGAGAGGGAAAGGAAGGAATGGGCTGGGAACACAGGAAGGGAGGAGAGTCTGGTTGGGCCGGGGAACACAGTGAGCCCTTCATTCAGCACGGGGCTGGAGAAGAATCCAGGCTCTGTGTGGCTGCTGAATGGCCTCACGCAGCAGCACAAACACACCCCTGTGGCTGTGAAAGGGCTTTCTCTACAGAGCCACAGACCTGCTGGACACACCTAGTGGAGAGCCAGTGCCAGCTTTCAAGGTAAACATGTCTGCCCTTGACTGGATTTGAAAGACCTTTTGGGATGTGAGTTGGGCTTTCACACATCAGGCCATTTATATTACCATGCATCATACTAGAGCAGCAGTTAAGACATAAAACCTGACTTACCTATATTATCAGAGGGAGGTAAATGGTGGCATTGCTTGTGGATTATGATCTAGTGCTGAAATGAATATATCTAATAAACAATCCATGTGCTCCATATTTCTCTGCACTTACTTGGTCAAACTGAGGATCCTCTCCCCTCTGCAGTGACTTTGCTAATGGCTTTTCCTGAAAATACAAGAAGTAATTTAATAAGTAATTTCCACAGGTTTTCTTTCTGCTAATTGTACAAATTCAAGCTGGCAAAGTCGAAGTTTGGTGTGAAGCTCATAACTTTATCCACCCCCTTCAAAGAGTGAGGAGTATTTTTGAACAAGGACTCATTACACTCCAGCTACAAAGAGAGCCATCAGTCAGTCTGATGGCAGGCATGAGCAGGCAGGGCCAGATATTAGAGATGGGACATCCATGACAGCTCCCATTATTACAGCCTTCAATCATCTCAGATAACAGAGGGATTCAGGCAATGCACTAGTTTCCTGTTGTAAGCATAGTCTAGTAAGATTGTTTCTTATTTGTGGGTAAATGAGGGCTAGATGTGTTTAGATAATAATAGATATAAATGCATTCATTCATTAACTATACTGCTTACTCCTATCAAGGGTTGCAGTGGGACTGTAATCAATCCTAACTAAAACAGGGTACACCCTAAACATATTGCTAAGTGGTTTATTACATTTCTGAATGTTCTTTTATTGAAGAGATTAAAAATATGATCGATTTACAGTAAAGCTTCAGCATACTATAAATTGAATCATAGACATGACACCTACCAATGTTTTTTATATATAAAATGCTTTGAAACTATGCACTGAGCTATTAATAAAAGAATATATGTAAAAAAAGATCACCAAATGATAGAGTGTTTAAGAAAAGGCTCTATTGGTCTAATGAATCACATTAAAGCTTTATAGAGTGCTATCACATTTCAATACCGTACAAATGAAATACCTTAGCTGGACATTTACTTTAGTTTAGAATTTTGTGGGAAATGCAAACAAGAATAAAGGCAGTTGGTTATTACAACGGTTTCATTTTAGCTTTTAAAGAGAGCAAATGCAGCTTTAGCAGGGGAGCTGATGTATCTGTATCTAAAACACACACACAGTAGCAGTTCCGCTTAAAGAGAACATTTACAGTATATCCACAAGTATTGTATATGCTTAAGCTACACAATTACCACCTAATCTGTCCTTGGAAAAATCAAAGCATCTGCTTTCCTTTACCTTTGTGCTACTCTGCTCCTCCAAATATGCTCCTCTGCTGTCTAGTTGGCCGGCGAGCAACTTACAGCACATCACTTCCTTGATGATTAATCCAAAATATCTGTCTGACGTTGACAATGCATGGGTTGATGACAGTGTCACTTGCAACTTGCAGCTGGAATGCCAGCTAAGCCTCATGCTCTGATGAACCTTTTAGTTTTTGGACAAATGCTTGCATCTTGAGGAGCCCATCTGTGCCGGAATGATAGAAAAGTCGATATCTCTTGCACTGTCAGGGTTTAGGGGATTTAACTGCCCTTTGAGGCAGTCTGACACAGCAACACTGTTTGTATTCAATCAATTTAATCATTTCACAGATTCGCAGCTTTGATATTATTTATGCTCTTAATTTACACTTTTCATTATAGGCTTTAACATTTTTCCGCATTTGATTGATGTGATTCTTCTAAAATATGATAATACTGTATGCCAATAACTGCAAAGCAGGGCAAAACAAATTACTGGGCCTATTCTCCATTGAGAGGAAAAACAAAGAGAGACATATCCTTCCTATAGTTCTCCATGGGGAATTGCACTGAAACAAGGGGTTGCACATGTTCCCTGTGGTAATTAACACTTCCCTGCAGACCAAGGTTGGTGACTAGCCACTTCATCTAAATCACAGCCCCTAGGATTGGAGAGCACAACAGCCACAAATAAACTCCAAGTATATATATGCAAGTATTACTGCTTGTATTAAACAAGGACATAAATATACAGGTACAGGTAATTACCATATAATATATTTCAGCTGAGAGTTTCTTAGTAATATGGATGAGTTCATATGTTTTAGTTGACTATCATGAGCACTTGTAGGATATAAAGGTGGTCCTGGGAGCAGGGATTGAATGCCACCCACATAAACACACTGTGGCTCTTTCCTTGCTGTCTGAATTATTTATGACAGCTGCTGTTGTTACTATGATTGGCTCCAGCTCCAAAGGGTCCCTCAAAAACATCAACCTTCAATTTCTAGAACTGGTGAAGAATTTTTGTTTTTAGTCCCAATATAAAGACAAGGACAGAAATAACAGAAAAGACCAGATTTCCAGTCAGATCCCAGTATAAATGATTACAGAGTGGGTGAACAGTCAAAGCCTTTACGTGTGATTCACATACTTTAATCATTTGTTTCATGAAAACCTCAGAAAGCATCTATTCAACTTCAACTATGATTAGGACTACAGCTCGCAGTTATAATCGTTATCAAAGATAACATCTTCAAGTGTCTTTTTTTTCTGAGCAACACTCCAAAAAAAAAAAAAAAAAAATACAAATAATCCCTTATCAAAATAGCTGCAGATTAATTTGCTGTCCATCAAAAAATCAATTAATTGGTTCAGCTCGAATTGAAAGCTTTCTAATTTAAGCTTTAAAAGAAACAAGCAATTAAAAACGTTACCTACTGCTCTGCAAAACTGGGTTGGGCAATTATCAGCTTAGTATAAAAACAATTGTAAGATTCAGTCCTACTGTAAAGTAACAACACAACAATCATCTCGTTACCCTTCACATACATCCTGTGACTCTTTGAAGAGGGGTGGCCATTATGTTCAAAGCCATTGAATAAAAAACATGAAATTGTAAAAGTTAAAAAACAGTAAAATGGTATATGTGCATTAATCTATTAACCTACTATTGTAATGTATAATAATAATATCTCAGCCACAAGTACTTTATTTTGAGTTTTTTTTATATTTTGCTAAAAGTACAGACCACGTTTTTACTCCATGTTTTGCTAACTTTTATTTGGATTGTATGATTTAAGAATAAATACTTTCTTCTACCACTGGCTTGAACAACTGTTTCCTGTTTGACCCTGTTATAGTGGTTATCAGGTTGTGGGTAAGCTCACCCTCAAGGGGTCACAAGAAGACTAACAAAAACAGACAAGAAAAAAGTCTTACAGAAATTGATAAAATGGAGGTCATCTTTTCAAACTTTTCTCAGATGCTTGCTTTATTACTGTATTATTATTATTATATTTTAATATTGCTTAGCAAAACATTGTTTTACGGACTGCTAAAATCATCAACAACAACCACAGACTATAAAGAGCATTAACCCTTCAGTCACACTCTGCTGACTCACCAGTGGCTCAGCCATGATGATACGTATCTTGTGCTCAGACATGGTGGTGAAGTTGGCGAAGAGGCTCTTGAGAACATACTCGCCTGGCTTGCTCTCTGGATCTATGCTGATGGGCATCATGGCTGGAGGACCCTTCTCTCCCTGAGGACAGCAGACCTGAGGGATAGGGGCTTTACTGTATCCGTTCCCCACTGGCAATGCTGCAGAAACAACACACAAATAAACACACAAGCTGGGAATCAGTTTTGTTAAGTCAAACATTGCTAATTCAAGCACAAATGAGTGGGACAGGATCAACTACAGAGCTGTTTACAAAGAGACATCACCGAATAAGGTATTACAGAGAAGATTCCAAACATGGACATAAATTTCCCAACATCTTGAACATTCCTAAGGGAGATTGTCCAAAGGGCACTGGCTTGCCCTGAGACTGCTTTTCCTTTGCTACCACTACAGTGAACTAAGCGCATATGGAAATTAAAACACCATGGCCAGCAGCTGGTGTTTTCATTTCGTACCAAAGATGTCATTGCCTTTTGAGGGAGACAAAAATCTTGTGCATGTGACCATCCTTCTGCCTGTGTTATGATGTGGCCCACTTTTAATTACGGACAACTTGGCTTAGGCCATAAAACCCTACAAACAAACACACAAGTTAAATTTTATCTCAGTGTTTCACTCGGCTTCCTCCAGATGCTAAAGTGCCAAATAAAGACCTGCATACAAACATCTCATTACAAATGTAAAACTTTTATTTAACCTGAAATGTATATATGTATTTAAGATGACAGAATAGACTTATTGCCTTACAATGAAAAGCACATTTCTGTAGCCATGACATTCTGAGTGTGTAAAAGTGTGTGTGTGTGTGTGTGTGTGTGTGTGTGTGTGTGTGTGTGTGTGTGTGTGTGTATAAATAAATATGACTGGACAGAAATCATAGCAGGAGAAAAATAAATCCTGCACCTTCAGGAATGCATTATATCTGTCAAACACCAGACTTTGTGGTCCATTTTTTTCTATTTTGTCCTAGTTTTTCTATTAAATATCAGATCCACACTGGGCAAAAATCATTTAGTCAGCAATTACAAAGAGAATATAAAAAACACCTAAGCATTGTTACATATTTGTGCAAAATGCAGCAAGAGGAATAAATAGCAAAGATCAAAGACTGAGGATAAAAACAGCTCTAATCTGCTTTATGCTAATATTACTCTATTACTATTACCTCTTTAGAGGTAGCTAAAGGAAACTGCAAAGTGAAAAGGGAGTTGAGATTATACACATCAGCACGTGGCATAGACAAGAAAAAAGATAGTTCAGCAAACTTCTAATCAACATTTTTAGAGGCTGTATGCAGCGCTGACAAAAATGTGGAAACACTGTAGCATGAAATGTTTGGATATCTTTCAGGGAATGCTCAGCATGTGTGACGATCTTGCATGATTTTTACTCATGGCAACTCAGCACCTACCCAGGCCCTTGATGAAGCTGATGACGCTGGCCTTACTCCAGCACATGGCCGTCCTGTCCATAATGGGGAAGGAGGATATGGTATCCAGGGTTGTCCTGAATCAAGACAAATACTTTCTAGTATAATCCACCAACGTCCATGTCTTGTGTGTCAGCTGGCTCTTGCCTTACTGGGCATAGTTTCCATGGCACACAGAGCCAAAGGCGGGTGTGTTTTCCACGCAATCTCTTGATCTCACTCTCCCTCTATAAGTTGCTTCAGCTATGGCTTACTCTTGCCTTGTGACCAACTAGTGTCTTCCAAGAGTGAAGGTCAGGCAGGAATTTTTAGCTGCGGCACAGCACAGTGATGAGGTCCAATATGCTATGGTGGCATATTTGTGTGACTATATTTATCTCAGAGTACACACTATACTAACAGAACAGCCCTCCCCTTTCCTCCACCTCTGTGATCCGAAAGCACAAGGCACAGACCACCAGAGTGTAAACACTAGTTTACATTAGTTTACATTATTCAGCGTTTTGGCACCCTTAAAGTCTGTGCTAAAGACAGGACGTTATACAAGTTTTGTTAGGAGTTGAAGACTTTTTCAAGCCAAATGCTCACTAAGATAATTAAATGTTAAATGTTTGATTTTTAGGTGAATCAATACCCATCAACAGACTGTGTATAGATGCAATAACAATTAATTTAACCAACATTTTACAAGGCACATTAGATGAAATAAAAGTGACATCTCATTTTAACTAAATTTACTCATGTAATGACTTTAACTGGAGATGGAAGCTGAAGAAAGCAACCAGTGTGTATATGAAACCCTTTCTGTTGCTCTGGCTGCTATACAAAGAATCAGACTCAACATGTGACTCTGCAAACAAGGAGCTTGGGCACAGTGTGCATTACATCATTGCCATGCTGGAAACACCCTGAACATGGTGGTGCTCCCTAGAGGACAATACAAACAGGCTAACAAGTGTCTCTCTTACACACACACACATGCATATAAAGAATGCAGTTCCCTATAACCAGTCCACAGAGACTGTCCCTCTGAGTAAACAACCACATTAGCAGCCGTTTGTGAACAGAGTGGGTGGATATTTAGATACCACTGACCTCCTTAACTGAACTAGAAATTCCAGTGTCAACATAGATCTTTGAAAGTATTCTGCCCAGCTGCTGAGACAAACACTGACAGTGCATTTCTGTGACAGGGTAGACAATAACACATGCTTTGTAATGCCAAAACATAAGCATTTAATCCTCCTCTCCAGTGCTGTAAAATATTGATACATTATTCTTACAGGATGGGAAAAAGGGAGACCGTTATTAGGTGCTCCACTCTAAGAGCAGTGGTAATAATAAAGTTGGTGTTATGTAATGTAATATGTGGGAATATTTTGCCAGATAGTTTATGTCAAGAAGATTTAAGTCAGAGGAAACAATCATGTGTTCCTGTTATAAACCAGATGTGCTACACTGACTATTCTTTCACATTAAAATGAAACTGAAAAGGTCAGTAAAGCCTACATTTACTCTAAGACTTATTTTGACAAAAAATCAGTGGATATCTAAAACAATGGTAACATTTTCCAATGATCATTGCAAAACCTCCAAACATGTTATCTGAAAATGAAGCTGTACCATTTTTGAGAGAAGTGAAGAGAGTGAGAGACTGACTACAAACCTCTGTGAAAAGCAGATTAAAATGTTGGTCTTAAGCTATTGACCATCAGCCCTGGTTTAGCAAAATGACATCATGCTGTAAACTGCTGTCTGCTATAAGGGAGCAGTTTCATTGAAACAAGTCCATGTTAAAACACCTGCCTCTGTCTCTTTCAGCTTAATAGAAAGGATTCCTTTATGTATATTGTGTAATGTCTGCACTGCTCCTCAAAAATACAACAGTATGAATATAAGTATGAATAAGCTAAAACATGCGAGTGGAATGATTTAAGCAATTTTAAATACACAATAAATAGAATAAATACAAAATGAACATGAAGAAGATACAAAAACAAACAAAAACATGATAATAATTTCATCTCATAAGAGAAGATAATTGGCAACTGAACAACATGTTTTGACTTCTCACTAAAGGATGCCCAATCTGTGCAGCTCAACCCACTTCATCTCCTGTTCTGATTGGCCAATACAGGACTAGTCTTCAGGCAATGTGTACACCAGACCTGACGCTGTTGCTGCACAACACCAGTTCTGTGCTGCTGGTTGTCACAGTTTTATTGAAGCTGGACAGACTGAACTATGGGAGACTAGTGTCTGAAGGGCCTTGACTTTGTTTACCTTGTGGTCACAGTGCAAACAGTATGTGATACATGGCAGGGAAAAACATACTGCTAGGTCCAAGAACCAATTAGGGATTGTTCATTTATTGTACAAATATAATAAGGAGATAAAAAAAAAAATCTCAATTTACATATCAGCAGTGATTGTAGAGTTTTATATTAGTTTTTACTAACTTCACCTGTGTTGCAATCTTGTGATCATTATTTAACAGCTCATGTAAAGTGAAGCAGAGAGATTAGAAGATCACAAATATAATCAAAGTGTCAAATGCATACCTGGTGGTTGCTGTTCATACAATGCAATGACTGATTGTGCTTTTATCAGCAAAGTGACCCACTGTGAGGATTATGCAACATCATCCATAGATGGCTCAATGTTCAGTGCGTAGCCAGGGACAGCACGTTCTATAATATCTCTTTACATTCCGATTTAGTAGAAGTACACAAGTTACTACACTGTCTGAGAGGTGCAGCTAACTTGCTAACATTTCTCACTTCAGAATTTAATCATCGGTACAGCAGATATTGCTCTTGTTAGTAAATTGTATTTTAGTGGAGATAATTTACTGCGTTTAAAACACTAAGGTGCTCTTTCCTGGGTAACTGCCTGGGTTTCCACTTTGTGTTTGTTCTAGCAGGCAGCCACTCACATCTTATATTAAAAAGAATTATGCCATCATCAGAAGCAGGAAGCCATGCCATCCCATCCGTATGGGCCCGATGGGAGGCAGTGAAGCTGTGAGCTCTATACAAGACCTGCAACCAGGCTGAACCTCCACTAATCCTATTACTGTGTCCTTGCTCTTAATGAGAGCTATTTACCCTCTGCCAGACACTGACAGACAAAAGAAAAATAAGGCTAGCATTTAAAGAGAAGCAAGAGAATTTAAAGGTTGAATGACCAGCAGCAGAACCTTTAGTATAATTTACTCTAAATAATGTTGTACCACAGTACACTGTGCATGTGTATAATGAGCAACTTCTGAGCCAACACGTCTTGCTAGATACTTAAAAGTTATGTATCTGGCTGTTGCTAAGAGACAACTGGAAACCTGTTGGAAGTGTGGGACTCTGTTAACAAAATTAAAATTATTCCAACTTTGCAGCTACGTGAGTACTGAGCAATGCAATTAGACTGAGCTCAATCTGGAATAAGCAACAGCACATCTGTGTCATGGACCACAACAGGAGAAAGAGGCTTTAAAAGTCAGGTCCCCAGTGGAGATGCAGCCTCAGTCAGCCAATCAGCTCTGTCAGCTGATCACAACAACAAGATACAAACTGCTACTCACTGCCGCTCCATGATTTCAGCAGGGATTTGATGCTGATTTCAAAAAAGCCTGAGTCCTGCTGGCTGGCCATGGCTGCAGCTTCCGGCTGAGTGTTCCCCCTCTAGTTGTGGTTTCCCTCCAGTAGCAGCAGCTGAGCTGGGACCAGCAGGTAGCGCCTGCTGTCACCTCACTGTGACGCAGACAATGCTGCGCTGACAAGATCCTGGGAGAACAAACTAGCACTGCTTTACCCCTCCTCTTGTGTCCTGTCCTTGGCTATCAGCCCTCTCTCTTTCTCCCTCCCTCCACACTCTCTCAATATCTCTCTCTCTCTTTAAAGCTGTGGCAGTCAGTGGGCAGCAATGCAAGCTCCCTTTAAATAACTGCATGGAGGATGAGAGTGCAGGACGCAATCCTCTTAGTGGAGCGCAGTTAATAATAACTGTTTGTCTGTGTACATGGCCTGATAATGATGACAGTGCTGGGACTGTGCATCTTTCAGCATGACAAGGACCATCTAATGGGCCGACACCACTGACAGAGGAGATGGAGAATGCAGGAAGTATGACACAATACAGGGAACATCTGGAAGAGGAGTTCAGAAAAAACACTAAAGTGATCAGCAGGCAGACAGGATTAACTGCATGCACAGGATCTGCATTGGAACAGGGTTTGGCTGTTGGCTTTTAACCCATTTATGTCTTAACACCACCAACTTTAAATAGCTCTAAATAAAAAATGGTAAAATGCTGCATATTCCCATAGTTTTTCACACATCATTAGTATTGGTGGACTGTGAGAAAAGTTTTTTTTTCAGTCAAGAGAAGGGTCACTTTATCTAAAAATGGTCTTTGCCTTTACTTTGGTGCCACTAAATAAACCACTAAAGAAGTGCTTATTGACACACTTTGAGTAGACTTAGCAACAATTTGTGTTGAATACTGTATTGAAGAAAAAACAACTTGGCTCACACAGTGTTATGCCACAAGAAGGCATCATGTGGCCACTGATACTTTTATGTGACTTTTATGTAATGGAAGCAGCTCTCAGATGTTACATAATGTGGTACTGACACTATCCTAGTCCACGCACTTACTGTAGGTTTCTGACACAAAGCCATGTTTGCGACCTATTGTTGGTTACATCATATTTGGTGCCTTAATAAAATCAGCTGAATTAAAGAGAGTCAGAAGTTACGCATGTATCTGGCAATAAGTATAGCTTCTTTTGTTTTTGTCAAAATACAGTATTTTTTCTTAGTGTCTTCTTTTTTCTTTTTCTTAGTTGAGTACATTTTCATGTTCACAGTATCTTTGCCCTGTGAGTAAATATCTCATAAATATCTCATCCTAAAATAACCAGCAACTGTCAGGTTAGGCACAACTCATCGAACCGATCCGCATTTTAAATACAGAACAGTATTAGAGTTGTAGAGATTAAAAGTTGAGGATTCTGTAAAACAACTCATTTGTCAGATATGATGTAGTCATATTCAGAGAAATGTTTCATGTACAATGTGTACTGTATATCATCCTGTTTGCAGTCAAATTTGGCTAATTATGGGTAATTGTTTAGCCTATTATGGTCACAGGAGAACACTGAAAGATTACTGAAAGTAGAGGCCAGTGCAAATGGACTCTTTAAATGCTGAACAAACACAGTTCACTTCCATTACGTATCTATCAGTTACAATCTGGTCAGTCTGAGTTGTCCAGTAAGAGGTCCTCTGAGGGGAAAAGAGTTATGTTATTCCCTAGGTAAGTAATTATAGATTTTTTTCAACTAGACTGCAAAACAGGAAGAAGTCAAACTAGACGCAGAACAATCTCAGAATTAAAGCACAAAGACACCAACCACACTGCTGTTCCCTTTCATAACGCAAAAATATAAAACTAAAACCATGCTACGAGTCTAAAATCACAATGACTTTTTTTGTGTCAAGATGATATAAATTTAATAATTTAGTACAATGGCTGACATAGTCACACTACATAGCCAAAGTAGTAAAGTAGTTTATACAAGGCTCTGACTCTATTTCCTCAATACAAAAATACCACTAATCCAAAACAGACAAACTTCCTCCTTATTCATTATTATTATTTGAGAAGCAGGAATAAGTTGTCTAATTGAACTTTGATTTGAAACTGTTTTCAAATGTGATGAAGCAGATTGTACACTAACATACATACAATATCTAAACAGGCAGTGCAGTGCAGTGCAGCTCATCAGAACATAGGTAATGAAAATGCCAGAGAAGACAACACAATGTCTATCCCATCACATCATCAAAATCAAAAATATGATAAAAATAGCAGACCTACAGTAATGTCACTCTGCAGAAACTTAAATGCAGTGTTTACAGCATAACACTTTATCTGGATATCTCTGAACTTGTTGGCACAACTGCTGCCAAAGGTTTAGACATAAAACAGTGACGGTTTGCTGGCATACAGGATAGGATCAGTGTCATGGAACACTGCCTCAGTAATACTCTGATTATTACCAGGTCTGCCTGTTTGTTTATCGAAGCCTCACCAGCAGTCATGTTCAGTCTCAAGGCAACAAGTGTAAAAGACGAATAAATCAGAAAAGCATTGCTAATGACAGAAACAATTGCAAGCATTTTTCCTTAAATAGGCTTCAGTTGGGTGAAGGCTCTGACAAATTAAGCACATTATCAAGCTCTGATGAAGGTGTGGAATTTGAGGTATGTCTGTCCAGTTCAGCCATCCTTGTGGTTATCAAGCCCAAACCCTTGAATTCCTCATGCTCTCACACTCTGCCCTTAGTGGCCTTGTTTCTTAATCCTTTCTTTTTTGTTCATAACACGCTTTTAATTTAAAACCATTACTGTTGCTCATTTTTCTGCAGCCATAAATAGATCATTTTGCACAGTGATGTCAAATACAAAGCTACTAGTAATTTATGATAATTAGCTCAACAATGTAACATCAAAACTTGTGTCTGAGATCATTACCAACTAGCCATCAGATGCCTAAATAACTATGACAAATACAATGGTGAGGTGAGGAATTGCACAAAGTGGTGGCAGTAGTAGCTGAGGTGGTCCTCTACATCATATTTTTCAGAAAATGCATTTCTCCCAGAATGAAGACACAATTCTTGAGGTGATTACAAAGCTTTACACAGTCAAAGCACTACCTACTTTCAAGAATGGTGGGCCTCTTCTTGTGGCGCATCTTTTTAAACTTCCCTCTGAAGTCCTTGGGTGGGAATGGATCCAGAGGTAAACTGGCAATATGCCCCAGGACAGCCTCATCCAGTCCTTCAGAGCACTCTGTCTCACTCTCAGCCATGTCTCTTACAGTATTCTCCTCTAAAGACATGTTGGATGGCAGGTAGCCCACTTTTAATTCTATTATTCTTCCAAATAAGTCATTTAAACCTGTGCCAGGATTCCCCTGTTTTTAATCAAGTGTTTAAAATGTCTCTTCCTCTTCCTCTGTCTCCTTACAAACTTCTTTCTTTTGATCAGGAAGCAAATTTCTGCTCTGCATAGATGGAGCCCGGGCTGTGAGCTTCGGTCTGCTTTAACCCCTGCACTTGTCAGGGCAGTTCAGCAAGTTACAGTAACATTCATGAATTGGGCAGGTGTTGGATTACTTAGACAGCTCCTCCTATTTTCAATGAAAAGGCAAGAGGCAGAGGAGAGAGGGGCAAAGTCATAACTCAAGAGGGAGGGAGAGGGGAAGAGAGACTGCATGGACAGCTACAACATCCCCGCCTACTGTATGTCCACGAGGCATTCCTGAATAAATATCCTGTATTTGTCTTAAGGTTTCTACATCAAAGTTTAAAAAGACATCTTTTGCCCCAGGCAAACTAATTTCTTAAATAAGTGTGTACTTGAGAATTTTCAGAATATTACACTTTTAAAAGCTGTACAACTCCTCATCACAACCTGAGATGTCTGTCAAGGAAACAGATCCTCCACATGTCCTCACTGATTCCATTTTTTTTTTAACAAAACAACACATGCACATTTCCAGCACTCCATATCCAGTTTCCTGTGTTCATGCCACATTCACTTCTTATTGCACAATTTTCTACCATTTATAGTTGGCATCATTGCGAAATTGAGTAAAAGATATGAAACCCTCCAGTAATAAGTAATAATGTAAATCCAGAGAAATATTCACAGCTTGCAGCTTAAGGTCTAGTCAGTCTTTTTCAGGCACTGAAGTGAACACTAGTCGGGCACACCTACCAAATGAACCAGTTTTTCCTAGTGTGTGCTACATCAGCAATACAAACACCCTGTGTATGTATGTGAAGTGAAGGTGTTTTCTCTTAGCAAAGAAGAAACCACAGCTAGAACATGGAACAACCAGTCTAACACACATTTTTATGTCACTGATATGTTTTTCTTCAAGGATTTGTGCTTCTATACAAAACAATGTGGCTGTTGTTACTCATCACGCCTGAACAGGACTACTGATAACTTCATAACTGAACATACTAAACATACAGGACTGAACTATGTCAGAGAGAATGGCAGCTCATCAAGGAGCCCCTGTCAATAAGTTCTCCCTCAGTCTCAGGTTTCTAGTAGTAATTTTACTGTTTATCCACCTGTCAAACAAAGCAGTAGTCTAAAAAAACACTTTCAATGGAATTTCTCTTCAGCAGCAAACAACAAAACACATTCATCACAAATTTGCCACACCCACAGAGTAATGAAACCTGAATTACAATTACTTATTGTAATTCTGACCTACTAAGGAATCATTTATCCACATCGTTCAAGACATACTTTTTGTTTGGTTCCAAGTCAGTCAACCATCAGTAGAAAATCTAAAAAATATACTCCATGCAACAATAAAAATCCTACACATCAAAAAGATGTGTACCAGAAACCAGAAATTCTAAAACTAAGCACCTGAGACAAAAGCTACTGTTCTATAACATATTACTGTAAATGACATGAACTAGCAAATAATTTTGCAGTAATAGTGCGCCCTCTAGTGTGTAACAAAAATCCATCCATCCATCCATCCATTTTCTATACCCACTTATTCCTTATCCAGGGTCATGGGGATCTGCTGGAGCCTATCCCAGCTCTCTTTGGGTTTAAGGCAGGGGTACACCCTGGACAGGTACAAAAATACACTGACAAGTAATACCATAATTTTAGTTAACTTTTCACAGTCTAGGACTACTATATAGCTACTATATACTATAGCTTCTGATACATCCTGACTGAAGTTTACACACAGTTAACAGTCTGAATTCCACTAAAGAGAAGTTGCAAAACCTCACCATAATATCAAGAGTCACTATCACTGTTCAGCAGTAAATGTTATACATGTTAGTATAACAAGGTTTTTATTTCATTAGCATTTGTCCATTCTGTTTATTGCCAGATACACCTGGATCTGACACATGTTCTAGTATTTGGCTTTGTCCTAGTTACTTTGACAAAACATACACAACAATAAACAACAACTCAACTTGCAGAATGTTCTGACTTGCTTTCTAAGTGTGAATTGTTTGAGCTATGTTAAATATGTTGTCAAATTATAATGTAATAATTACTGCATATCAATAATTACATGAAAAAATACACACAAATCTTAAATAATTACACTACAAACTGTCAAGCCGTTATGGCTTTTTTTCATTGCATTGTATGAGAATGTAAAGCCGGACTGCCTGGACTGAACATTGAGGTTGGGGTCGGCAGGGCCTGTTGAAACTAACACCCTCCGGCGCAGACAGAAGGCTGTTTCCATGGTGAGACACATTTAGATTTGCACAGGCCGAGTGGAACATGATTAATAATTGATAAATATCAGGCCCTAATGTTAGCACAAACCAGCTGAAGGTTGACTCCAGCTATGCTCATGGACTCTTGAATAGTACACTCACGCAACAAGTAGGTAAACACACACCACTGGACCTGATGCTGGATAAAGATGACCGTTGCGTAATCTATTTAAATTAAAGTGATATATATATATATATATATGTGGGCATGTGCCACTCAAATGCATGTCTCTGGCCTGTTTTCTCAAGCAAAGCAAAACAAGTGTTCAGCAGGCAGTTTAAACATTTACAAATCTCTTGAATGCTAAGTAGAATGACATTGTATAATGACTACTTAGTATCACACAGGATCAAGGCTGTCGACCTTTTACAGCGTTTCTTGGTCATACATCCTGATTGATTTGATTCAATCATCACTACAGTTTACATAGACTATACCTTCACATAGACTATACCTTCACATAAAAGGCAAAAACAGACAAAAAGCCTGCCTCCATTGTGAGCAATTATCCAACAGGTCACCTATTCTCCACACTGCCCTTGGGCAGTTGGGTCAAAGCACAAAAGGGCCATTCAAGTTCAAACAAGTCCAAAAACTGCACCTGTTCCCTGATCGGCCTACCTATTATCAACTTGATGAGGGAGGGGCTTTATTGTGAACACATGCAGCTACTGTGGACTGTGGCCTTCCAAAAAAGTCCAGGTGAGACGAACAGATCCAGTTACAGTGAAGCGGCTATGTACTTATGCATTGTACATCGATAGATTTGGCTCACTTTTGGTTAAAACCCGCTTACTGATGACAGTTTTTGCCCAGCATACTAACGCAAAAATACATGTTCATTATCCAGTCTTTTTTGCTACGTGAATAACCCAGCAGTTTATCTGGGCGACTCAGATTGGATTATAAATACCCAAAAAAGAAAGCCATGCCAAGTCAAGTTGTTAAAAGCTTCATTATATCCACTGCCTACAGGCATGAACAGTCTCTCATGAGGGAAGGATAAAAATCTTTAAAAGCACTCGTCTGCTGAAGATGTCTCAGTAATCCTAGTGCCCTCCCCTCTTGAAGATGGTTCAATTTGAAACTGACATCAAAAATGTACTTTTAGTAACTTTTTATGGCATGAGTAGCTCTGTGCTTTTACTGATTACCCTTAAAGTAAAAAAATACTTGAATCATGTCTTACAGAATTCTAATTTTAAATTATCTTTCTCAATTCACAGTATTATAAATATCTGTAGCCCATTTACAGTAGCAATGATAATATTTCTGAAGCAAATTCGACAGGTTTTTGTACGTGAGATAGGAGTGATAATAATGTCAAGTCAGTTCAAATCTTCTGCACAAACAAATTGCTTCTATTGGTCTGGAGAAATCTACAAGTCATAGACTAAGAATGGCTTTACGTAAAACTGACACTCCAACATTCAGCTGATGCTGGAACAAACAGACTTAATTCTGACTGGCTGACCAATATAAGCAAGGTATACCAGTGCTCATACAAAATAAGATTTATTAAATGCCAAGTAGCAATATTTGGGATAGAAAGGAGTCAATACTGGATGTCCCATGCTATCAGAACTGTGAGAGACTATGTACACCTTGTTTGATTATGATTGTCTCCAGGGCAGTAATTTAATTTGTCCATTTTATGTCTTCATAAAGGTTGCAAAATAAAAAATTCATATGAACTTCACTGATAAACCAATCAGATCAGGAGTATTTAGGGTAAATTAGCACCATTTATAGACCATAAGGAAGCAACTTGACTAATATTAAATATTATAAATATAATAAATATTCACTACATCATTTTTGTTTATTTGGAGTTTCCCCAACGCGACACAACGCCCTCTACAGGTCATTATATTTCCAGCCTTCAGCCTTCAGAGACTTGCTTTAACATGTTAACATGTTTTATTATTACAAGTACTACACTGTTTGCTTAAAGATCAATTTAAGGTAACTTTCATTTTTAGACAGCAGGTCACACAAATTGACTTTGGAACTTAAAGTTGCCTTTTCTTTTAGAAAAAAATTGCAAAACAAAATTTGGCGACTGTTCTCTAGAATGTCGGTAATCCAATAAAGACGGATTATTGTAACTAACAGATCTTAATTTTATTTACAAACCCTCAGAACGCGACTTTACCATTAAATGGTAAATATAGAGCAAACATAATGACATGACTTTCATTCCAAGGTTATGATAGGCCTCATGTTAGCGTTAAAGTAGAAAGAAAAAGAAACATTAAGTTAAACTAACAGGCTTACAAGCATCAGCGCAGTTACTGCACCGAAAGATGAAGTGCAAAAACAGCAGAAACCTCCAGAGGCTTGTCAGCATTTGAAAAGATGATAAATACCTTGGACTGCAGCACTTGCGTTGGTTTTCCTTACTCCATCTCCACTTGAGAAATGAGTCCAAGTTTAAGGCTGAGTTTTCCTCCAGGCGCTCCTCTCTCTCAGACGCACCCCCTCTCTCGGTCTTCCTCCATCAGCTAGGCAGAACCAGACTCCGCCCCCAGCTGCCACCCAGCTCATTCCCTCCTGAATAATGGAAAAACATGCAAAGCATCGTCTTTCTTCTGTCTCTGCATGATGGCCTGGCTGAGGGCCATGTCAGCCGCTTTGAAACGCATCTGCTGCCCTGTTAGCCATACAGGGCAGCCTACACAATACGTGCCACAGATTAATACAGTTTAATATGACGTCTTACAACAAATTCACACATAGGCTAATAAACTTAGTAGATAATACAATGATAGAAAAACACTCACCATCAGAAAGACACTACGCAGGCTAATTAGTGTTTTTAATCTGTACTGGTTATGAATTCAAATAAGAATTTCTAAAAAAATGTGAATAGACTATGTAGTCCAAAATCCTACTCAAATAATACTCTAATACTCTAATAAAAACAGTGAATTCATATGCAATTTCACCTGCAAAATTCATTAAACTGTTCATTTATATTTGTTAAAATGCATTTAACAAAATGCTTCGAAGGAACTGGTGTACACTGAGTTTTTGGCCATATTAGAAACCTTGATCTACCTTTTCAACTTCATACTTTTTTTTCTCTTTTTTACCTTGAACACATTTATTTAATAAGTGAAGGTCAAATCAGTAGTTACCTTTTACCTGCAATAAATAAACACAAATACAGGAGGATGTGTGTTGTACTGATGTGTACAGTGAGTGGAGCTGCTTCTTTGAGCTTTCTGTGAAATTAATTAGAGGAGAATCCAGCAGATGGCGTCAAAGAACATGATCGGAGTATCTCTGAAGAAGACATGATGAAAAGCAGCCACAGTGACGTGCATTTGTAAAAGAAAAAGCTTGAAACATAAGAGAATGATTTTCAAAGAGATGAAAAGACAATGTAAGTGTTTGACAAGGATTGTTGTTTTCTTTAGTTTATGATGGAGCTTCAGTCTCCCACATTTCTTGTGAGAACAGAACTAACAAAACTCTCTCTTGTCTTTAATAGATGTGTCAAATGTTCTTGTTGCTTTTTTAATAAGATCTGTGCAATGTGTGAACGTAAAGCAACTGAGAGACACTGCTGTTGACGATGAGAGCAGATACCCTGACAAGAATGGACAGAGTTCAATGGCTGGCCATCAACCTCTCAGACGTCACTGTTTTAGCACTCAGGGAGGGCATGTTACTGATTCAAGATGATAGTATGCCCAAGAGGTCTGTCCAGACCAGAACAACAAAATTGCTTTGTCAACTGTACACACACACACCAGGACTTATCACAATGACAGCTCTGCAGTGCTGGTGACTTATAGAGCACCGGTTGCACTTCAAGGCGAAATATAAAAAACATATTTTTGAATCATTCAAAATAAACAGACAAGTGTGTAGTAGTGTGTATAGTGTTCTGAAAACAAAAAAACAGCATGTGTTCGAATTGGAATGAAAAGTATCATGAATGCACTATAATCAAATATATAATTAAGCTTTGAAAAATGTTTTCCTGTGCGTTTTTTCTAAAGAGAGCCAGGTGTTCTTGGCTGCAGCATACCATTGTGGCTGTGGTGACAATTCTGTTAGCCTACTCACTAAAGAAAATTGCACATCAGTGCCATAACACAAAAGAAAGACTGAATTCAAAGCAGTTGCCTAACTGAGTTGCACCACAGCTCTGACCTTTCTGATTTCTTCTAGGAACAGTTAAAATGCAGGTCAAAGGAAGATGTGGATGATTGTCACAGTGCAGCACTTTGATGCCAATGCACATGCAGGTAGTTTTCAGCTCAGCTGAAAGTCTGCAAACCAATTACAAAGACATTCCAAAAACCTTTGGTGAAAGCCATGATCCACACAGACATGCATAAAATCACATTAGCTACATCTTCTTCAAAGTAAGTTGTGCTTCACTTTGCACTCGGGGGCCGTAGGTTTAATGCTGTCTTGTCGTTTTTCAAGGTTATTTTGTGACTGTTCAAACTCCTGCAGCAACTCCATATCAGAGGATTTCTTGCTATAATATAAAAGTTTCAGCGTGGAATCTACCCCACAGCTGATAATCCAGGGCATGATGACCCTTGATTCATGGTTTGGCTCTTTTAATGGAGGATATGGGTCTGTCTTTGAAACCTTTGAGTTATAGCACAAGCATTCAGTCCCCCACAGAGGCTGGCTGCAGTGGGAGAGGGCAGTGAAGTGGCAGGTTAAGAGTGTGGATCAAAGCCTACATGCCCTGCAGGGATGCTTTGACAGCATGGATTAGACTGTGCAGCACAATTCCACAGACAATATTGATGAGGCCACAGATGAACAATGCAGCTTCACCAAGCTCTGGCAGGTATTAAAATAGGGACACATTGTGATGTTTTGGTGCTAAAGTCCTGTAATAGATGGGTGATACAGTATGTCAGGTCTGTCTTTAATTAAAGGACATCTAAATTCAACCAATAAAGCTGCACAAAACTTAACTTCATATTATGAACTATTATCAAGAGTGACGGAAAACTATCATTAACATTACTCAAATAATTTGAGTTGACTAAAACCTTGGCATGATTATTGGCTTCTTGGAGACAAGCTTGACAACAGCAGGTAGGCTAATTGCTGTTACTAGAGAGGAGGAAAATAAGAAACGAGGTGAGAAGCAGATATGTACAAAGACTAAGCAAGAACTGCAACTTCTAGTTTTAACTCTGACAAACAGCCGGTTGATGTGACTAACGGTTTTATGACAGATGGAAAGTGTATAAAATCCTGTAAGATTTGCATACATGACCTGGGGAGATATAAAATGCCACCTGATGTCTGATGTCTTTATAACAACAACTTAACAGACGCATATTCAAGCAATATTCAATTACTGAATTTTGAACTGTCTCCAAAGTCTCATTTGGCAAGCCAGTTGGAGCACATGGCAGCAAGAACTAACAGTTTATATCCAGAATTCATGTATTCATGTATGTGATTACTAACCTGACCTCTGATTGCTTTATGCCAGAGGATACCAAAGTCATGAGCGAGGCCATACAGCCTTTGTTGACATAATTTGAATTTTACTTTTTGATGATATTTTCTGTCAGCTGACAAGCGGTCATGGACTCACTTAGCAGGGATGGGATTCTATGCAGGCACAGTTTTTGACCTTGGCCTCTAAAACACATGTTTTATCCATGCAAATAGTAAAATAGTAAATAGATAATACATATTAACCCCAACCACTTAAAATTAATCTCCACATTAACGCAGTGTCATTTACATGAACAGACAAGAGACAAATTCCCTTTAGGGCTTCATTAACAATAGAAGGGTCCAAGGGGATCAGAGGATGATATGAAGTTAAAGCACAGTGAAGCATCATATTATTCAGATAAACCAGTTACAATTGACTTAAGTGTGAATTAGGAGCTGGCAGCTTCAGCCACAGAAATGATTTCCTTTTATGCACAGCTTGCCACTTGGCACACTGTGCACGACACACTGCAGCCCCAATGCCCTGCACAGCTAAGAGGCTGTTAATGGATTTTTCTTTCCACTTTAGGTTTAGCAACAAACCTATGGCCACTTGCTGGTCAAGACAACAGTGGAATCACACCTGTCTCGTTTGAATGCACTTTGCTCAGCAATTTAGACACAAATATGTGGCCTTGAAAAGGAACTTGTAGTTCTACACTCCCCAGTTATTAGCTTTCAAGTGGTGCAGAAGTTCAGAGTGTATCAGCATTCCTTTGTTTTGTAATGTAGTTGTCCAGAGATCCATTAAATACATTAAATTCATAATTGTAAATATATGATGGATCTATTCAATTAACATGTTTTCCACATTTGACACTTTATTATTAGAAATGTATTAGACAGGCTTATCAAACTGCTAGTGCACTGGTACTGGGGTGAGTGATTATACACACTGTAAAAATAAATCAGCCTGGTCGGTTTTGTATGAACTTATCCTGAGCTTTGGTTTATTACAAACTTTAAAAATGATTGAGTGTTGTCTCATCATTGCTGTGGGGCTCATATCACTGTGCTAATAAAATGATGACCTTTACATCTCTGTGTCCAATTCTGGCTTAACTTGAACAGTGTGCAGTTATTGCATCTGCTCTCTTTTTGACCTTGATGTTTGGGTTGTTATTATGATGGCTCTGTAATTCTTATTGTCTGCGCTGCATGTAAGGCAGTGGAAATGAATTGAATTATACTAAATGAATATGGGTTTATTGTGAGAATAGATGGACATTAAAGTTGGAAAGCCCTGGAACATCTGTGCACTGTCTGAAAAGCATCAGTCTCACTGTTAGGACTCTATTGGAAAGCAGAGGTGAGTACTGTGCATAATTTTCCTGAAACTGATGCTCCAATTCATCATCCACCCTTTGTCTGGTTTCAATCTGTCCTCTACCTGCTAATCTCCCTCAGGAGGGATAGTAGGCCTGAGTCTGGCACAAAAGCACACAGAAAGGCTGGTTGTTTATCTTTGATTTTATCAACAATCTGCTTCTCTGGAAATATGACACACCATAGGATGAGACATAGCTTCAAGTTATAAGGCTGCTATAAGAAATACCACTAAAATTACAAGATAAAACAGGATGTGCAGATGGGCCCACCAAATCACTTTTGAACAGAGGTTATTCTGGGGTATGACATAACTGACAGTGACTGAGATACTGAAGCTGCAGGTGTCCAAATGTGTCTGGATGCACACACACACACACACACACACACACACACACACACACACACACACACACACACACACACACACACACACCTATCTATCTACCTCTCTATCAGAGATAGAGAGTTAGATATATATAGATATCAGCTGGAAAAACATTGTAGACATAAATAAAAAACCAAAAGTGATACATTGATATTAAATACTGTACTGTCATAATATTCTACACAGAGGCCTCTCATTTTATGAAAAAATAAAATCTACTTGTCATTCCACTGAGTGACAGACTGCTAGTAGAGCCCAAACATCTGTCTCAATATCCATGCATTTTTCCATTAGTAAAGTGCTCTCTCGTGTTTTTATGGAATTTGTCCTCCAGTCATCTCCTAATTTGATAAGTAAGTACAGATCTAAAGGATGAAGGGCAGTGCTATCAAATCATTAACTGCAGGAGTATGTATCAGTCTTTTGTGTTTTATACAAATTTGCCTCACATAACAGGATTGGACAACTTTAATCAAATCCTCCATCAGTGACTATAAATATCTAACAGATGCCAAGATAAATGCAAACTAATATTATTAAGAGACACATTCACCCACACACAGTACATTTGCAGGGAAGTTAATTCAAACAAATGACATTATATCACAGACAATATATTCTTAGTGGTCGTATACTGCTTATAATGTGGCTATTATTCATGAACATGATATGCAATTCTATTTCAGAATACTAAACAAAACTCAGCAATATTAAAAGCATAAAATGCATTGCTAAAGACATCTGTGATGTTTTTAATAAGTAAACACTCAACAGATCAAGAGGCCTTTCAGACCAGAGGTCATGTCAATACAATTAAAGCCATTACTGGCAGAGCAGTCCTGTCTGGTTGAGAAGAATAAGGAAATGCTCAGTGGTGTCTGAACTTTGTTTGCCTCTCTCTGTGAATAGGTTGGAAAGTGTAAATGTAAGATTTTAAGCCATGCTGATGGCATGGGTCTCTGAGCCACATTGCTGGTCTATGGTTGGTTCATCGCTGAAATAGCTCAACAATTTTTGCAAAAGACTGCCATGAAATTTGGTACAGAAATCCATGGTGCCCAGAGGATAAACTGTAATAACTCTATTCCTCTATTGCCTTTTCCTCAACTGTCACCAGCATTTTTGTACTGATATTCAGGATGAATGTTTGACTTTTCATATTGCATCATAATCAGGTTAAAATTCAAATTTGTCCAGTACTTTGGTTTACAAAATACCTAAAAATGGAATGGCATTCCCATAAGGCTTAAGAGTACTCTGTTTAGTCCTAATAATAATAAGTTGTATTATCATAATAGTAGTAATAATAGTTTGCTTGCTACCACTACAAACTAAAATATAAACATGGTTAATATTATACCTGCTTAAAATGCAAGTTAGCATTGTCATCGTGACCTTATTAGCATTTAGGTTACTCAGAGCACAGCTCTGCTTAAGTAGCATCCCACATCTGCCAGCATGCCTGCAGAATCCTAGTGCTGTTTAAAAAAACTGTATTTCAAAGTACCTGGAATCCTCCACTGCTGAAAAAACCTATAATACACAAAACAAAAGTAGAAACAGTCTGTCACTGGGTCCTCTAAAAGTCCCTGAGTAGACAGGACAAATGAAACAACAGAGCTTCATTCCACTTTAAATGTCATACTTGATTATACTCTTCCTTCTTTATAAGCTATGAATCTATTGAAAGGTTATGCACTCTGGCTTGATTCCTGCTGTATGAATCTGCATGAGGCTTGACTGGCATGAGGCCAGAGCAATCCAAGGATCAGGTTTATTGTCATTTCCACACATACTCTATATATGACATACATTCAGGAAACTGAAATGTTGTTGATCATGGACTGTCAGGGAACGTTCACCATAGAACTGCCTTTAAAGATGGAGCTCACAACAACAAGGAGGTCCAAAATGAGCAGACCAACATTAAAGACTTTAAACTAAAACTGAACAGGATTAATGCGGAAACACCACATGGTGTTAAGGGTAAGACTGCACTCACACATGAGCAGCAACAGCCTGGATATAAACAAGGTCCAGTGTATTGTCTGCACTTGGGCAAAAAAGACATTCTTTCACTTTGCATATCTGAAGCTGCCAGAAATGATAAAAAAATCTACAAAGATAAGGTATATTAATGACCATTTGGCACATTACTGTAGAAATACTGGAGTGATATAAGTAAATTTATGTGGCTGACAGAATAACTTTATTCCTTCCTTGGCATCCTGAGTTATTTCAGCACTGACAAGGGACATAAAATTTAAGTGTGTATGTGTCTGTCATGTGTGTTTTTCTGCTACCGTGTTAGCAGTGTGTCTGTGGAGGAATTATACTACAGTCACGTCGACAGCAACTACTGACAGTTTCATTGCACTGATTAAAATTTCAAACACACTTGAGGATTCACCGTAATTATTCTTCCACATTCATCATACGGTGAAAGTGAAGATGCAAACACTCAAGGGAAATAATGTTTTCACTCCAAACAAGTTTAACCACTTGTTTCTGTCATCGACTCATACAATTCATTAGTATGAGAGCGAGACTGTGATCAGTCCAGACATAAAAATGCTGAAAAGCCTTACATCACCCAATTAAAAAAAACAAAAAAACCCCAAAAAACAGAAAAGGGCCAGCAAAACAGCAATTTGGTACTCTGGTACACTGACCAGCATCCTGTTGTGACTATAAATTGTAGCAAGTTAATGAAAGTTTTTTGGCTTCAAACATTGGGTGCGAGTAAGTAGCTACACATGATATTCTGTTGACAAGTTGGTCCAGTCAGGAGTTATGGGTCCAACCACAATTATCACTACCTTGAGACCTGGTTATTACTATGTTCACATACTCAAATTCTGCTGAGAAGAAAATAAAAAATATAAAAGGGGCACTAAAACAATGTGAGTATTCTCATATAAACTGAAATACTCCAATGTACATACAACTGTCACATTTGATAAGATCAGACCATCAGTCAGGTGGGTTCTGGACATTCACTCTCAAATGAGCAGGTCAAGCATGCATGAAAAAAACTAGTAGCTACCATACTGCTTGATATTTGCCAACAGTTGTCAACATAGAGCATGGGAGAGGGAGCAGTCATGGGATGGAGTATGTACTTTCTCTGTATGGTGCCATTATCACTGTGCAGATTCACAAATTAACAACTGCTTTAAGAGTATTGCCCAGCATGCCTTGTGAAAAGTCAATATGCACAAGAAATACAAAGAGCTAGCAGCCAATACCAACAACAAACTTGTAATAAGTTGACAGTTAGAGCCAAACACAATTAGCAGTTTATTGTTTTTTAGATTTTACATTTGGCATTCTTCCTGGGTACTTACATTCTGTTCTTCATTAAAATGCATGTGGCACCTTGTTTCAAAACTACTCTCTTCTCTTCCACATTACTCTGACTAAAGGACTACAGGTCAAGGTATTGTTACTCATCTTGTCTAACACTTTCACTTCAAACACACACACAAATCTTCACAAATCATAATTGTGTACTATTCTATTTTACTCCAATAGAAATCATTCATATTTTATTGTGCATTTTTAAATAATTAGTTGATAGTTGACCTATGAAATCTTTGAAAAAATCTTATTCCAGTTTGTTCTGGGTACTATTATTGGTGCAGATCATATTCCTTTAATGACACCATGTACATGTGGATGACACAGTGTAGTTGGAAGTACACTACACTAGTGATTAAAAGAGGACTTTGGTTCATTTTACACCATTTTACACCCTGGCTAATGAAATCCTTTGAGGAAGAAATTTCAAATGCTACCTCCCATGTTTAAATCCAAAGATAATAAATTAACTAGTGCAGTATTTCTAGACTTTTGTTCTCATGTCAAAGTCAATAGCTGTGACTTATGGAGCTTATGCCGCTCCAACGTCCCCACACTTCTCAAAATAATTGCGTTTCATATAGAGACGAAAGGCAGCCATTTTTCTCTGTTCTGTCCCAAAGATAAATGAGGGTTAACGTGTGGGAGGAATTCTGACAGGACCAAGTTGTGATTGTACAGTTTAAGGCAACTGTAAATGTCGCTGCACATGTGCTCTTTACATCCTTGTTATTGAATGCCTGTGTTCCCCATCATTATAATTGTAAATTCCCCACTTGCACTGTTTGAAACCAGACCAGTCTGACACACACACACATCCTGAACATAATATGACTCGGTCAAGGACAGTGGCCTCAGAATTGGAGTTGCTTCCCAGTTGTGTGGCTGCCCACTGCTCCAAATTCTGAGGACAAAAAGAACCCACAGGCATTAATAAAGTATTAATGAACTCATAGAGCTACACTGTGCCTGCACCATATACTGTATTAATTTTCCTACAGTGGCTGTGCTGTGCACATCAATGTAACAAATGCATGTTAAAAATATAGTCTTGTATAGACACAATCACATGTTATATAGGTATGATTGTACTATTAAGGCAATAAAATCTTAAAATCTTAAAACTCTTCACTAAACTTGGAGCAGTGTCGCACCCATATAAATGCAGCTCAGACAATTTCAGGACCTGGACATGAAACATTAAATAATCAAATTCTCCCACTCCTCTCTCGCTTAACACATTATGCTTGTTAAAGTTAATACATTTCCTAAACCTATGACTAATAACAGAGTTGCTACCATCCTCTTACCCCGCTCATTAGTTTTTTACACTAATGTATAAAAAAAACTAAACTAAACAAAACCAACTAAAAAAACAACACCATTACACACCTCCACATCAATTAAAGCATCATGTTTACATTCAGTGCATAGTGTACATGTCTGATAGGAGTGTGATGATAATTTCCTCTCAGAAAAAACATTGTTTCAAGATCAATTTAAATGTCATAAAGAATAACTGATCACTTTTTAATATTTTTTGTGGTTCTGGTGGGAGCTTCATAGTGTCACGTGATTTCTTTGAATTAGGCGTGATACTAAAAACATTTATCAGGAAACCTGCATTATAAACTTCAGGCATGAAATCTGAAAAACAAGTAAATAAGTGAAGTGAAGGTGCAATGAATATTGAGTTGAAAGGTAAGATGTTTATAATGACTCATATAAGGGAGAAAAAGTAAAGATATCTCAGCCTCAGCAGCTCTGATTTTTAATGTTTTTTTAAAAAAAAATCTTTCTGTTGCATGTTGACCCAACCTTTAAGTGCAATACTAAATCGTGGGAGTACTTCTTGAGTGCTACTAAGACAACCAACACACTCTAATGTTCTGCAGCTACAGAGCAGCCATTAAAATTCGGCCTGCAATGCCATCAATGTACAACTGAAGTACTACTACTGAAGGGAACCAACAAATAACATTTTAGCACATCAGGCCATAGAAACACTGGAAAAACCTTCAATTACATTCAGGTCAAACAGTACAATGACTTAAAACAACTTAAAATCATACCAAAACTCTATCCAGTATAGTGTAGTGTAAATATACTGTATATATGAGTTGACTCCACTCATGTCTTGGATAGCTAATACCATCTCTCCAACTCAGGCAGATGAAACAGTGTCCTATACTGCAGCCTGAACAGATACAAGAAGTCTGCTGTGTCCATGCCAATAAAAGTGATTAACAGAGAATGATAGTCTCCCTTGAACAAGCACACACTGCCTCTCCCTCCTGTCCGTTCCTTGCTATTATTTATTTATGGCAATTGGACAAGAGTTTCTTCCATAGTGTATGTCATATATTGTAATTTTTGTATTATGTATTGTGTTTTTCTCCTGCACTGATATTTAAGGCTCCCTTCGACTTTGTGGCCCTGTTGATGTCACTTCGATGTCCAAGACAAATTTCCCTGCGAGGGCAATAAAATTTATTGGATCTAATCAAATCTTCCCTTGAAATAAGAACCTGCTGGAGGGTAAGTATTCAGAAATATTTTAATCGCTATCAGTAGCCTGACATTATGACAGCAAACTATTTGTTTTATTATTGAACCAGCTATAAAACCAATCTTGCATAACTGATTGTTCTAGAGCCACTAGCATTTTGACTTTCAGCACTTGTCCTTGGCCTGGTTTTAACTGCAGCCTGTCCATTTTACAGCACATCTGCACAAGTTTAATACTTTCTATATTATCCAGTCTGCCTTTTTAAAGAGACCTCTCTCAGGTTCAGTGTCGTAATTTCACAGAGTTTTGTTTTTGTGTGAGGCTAAATTGCACAGGCACAATTATATTACCTTTGCAGGGAGAAGCTGATTTATACACATACATGAAAATAATTTGTTCAGCAAACTTGCCAACATTCATTTTTATAATCTTCTTATTCCTAATAGACATTCAAAGAGATGGCTCCTGGAGGAACACATGTTGAAAACATAATGTTCAAAATCAGTGCAGCCTAATTTTATTGGGTGGCATCAAAAAACATGTACCATTTAAAACAAGATTTTAGACACATGCAATGTTATATATGTGACTTGTAACACTGGCAAATGTCTTTGTGCATAGCAAAAATATAGGAGTATCAAAGGCAATGGTCTTAAGGTGAGCAAACCTTAAAATAAAACCCTTGGAAATTACTTCAAACAAAACAACAAAAAACTGTGCTTCCATTTCTGCCTTTCAAATTTGCAAGAGATTCTTTCACTGATGTCACAAAATGTCAAAAATGGTTGGGATCTGCCTCCCCTGCCCCCGTGTAGACCCGCCCCTGTTTTACACTAGACCAAGTGGTGGCCTGCCCAACAAACCACTAACTGTTATTCAGGACCATACTCTGCCAGCATGGGTACACCTGCTACAGCAGAAATAGGAACATTACGTTGCACAGGTTTACCAAAATTCATATTAAGCTAATAAAATACCTTGTGATTGCAGGGAAAAGTTTCTGTAGCTTAAATCTTGTAATTGTTTTTACTATGGAGATCTTTGATGTCAATGTTGTTCCCCTAAAGGGATGGAAAACAGATTGGCAACAAGTGAGAAAAGATAGTGATGATAAAAGCCTTAGCAGAGTCCATTGTGACAGAGATTTGAAATGGCACTGTCTGCAGCACTGCAGCACTTCTCATCCGCTCCATTTTGGAGGCCCTGCTGGGCACAGTAAATCCTCTGAGGAAAGCGCATTCATGTTCAAACAGTCCCAGCTGAAAATCCAAAACCCTCCAATGGTTCTTGAGCTGGAGCTCTCCAGGGCTCACACAAACTTTTATTCAAACAAAGCTTTATGAATAATAATTTGCCATATGAACCCAAATCTTTACTTACCACGATACTGCTACATGATTACAACACAGACTTTCTGTACAGTTGATTTTTAATCTAGTATACCGTTTCAAGAGGTTTCAAAGTGAGGAATAGAGCAAAAAGGAAGTGTGTACACTATCATCTTTTTGCTACTGCTGCCACCTTAATCTGTTACAATTTTAAAAGGCTGGTTCATCCATCTAAAAATACATGTCCACAGATTTTTACAGGGAATATAGTTTTGGTAAAAAGCAACTCCAATCCAGAACACTGAACTTCGAGAAATAAGCTCTTTTTCTATGTAAACTTCCAGTGAATTTAATGGAAAAAACTACCTCTATGTTATTAGGCAGACATCTCGAAGTAAATCTGAAATACTTCATGTAAAGATTTTTGCAATTGTAGTAAATCTCCATTTTAGAAATGGCACAAGCATGAGAATGATTCAAACTAAGATGGTTCTTGTCCTTATTTCAATTGTCTTTTATCATGAACAAATACTACATAATAATACACATAAATAATACACCAACTAAACTAATTACATATATTTGTTGAAAATAAGGAAAAAAGAAATTAAAAAAAGAAACATTTCAGGAACATTATTATTCAAATAACTGGAAGTAGGTAACAGACATATGTGATGTGTTTTGAAGCACATGATGCAAAATCCCTTCAGTGACTTAAATGATCATCAAAGTCATGTTCAGAGCGGCTGATGTTATATAGAAGGTTTGGAGACAAGGTTAGAGCTCTTACTGCTGAGGACACTGAAGTCACATCAGTTCCTATACAAAAACTGGAATTTCTTTGCAGAGGAAAAGTTCAAAGCACAATTTCATATATTCATGCCAACAAAATAAAAAATAAAGCATTCAGTATTTTCCTTTAAAATGTTATACCTGCCATTGTCAACAGGATTTGACATAGCATTTAGACTAGAAAATCCACAGAAAACATTAAGCAGTCTTTTTTTCATTTGAAAATGTGAAAAATAAAAATACTATTTTGAATATGGTGACACTTCCTCTAAAGGATTGTAGTACTTGCATAATCAAATATTTCTAAATTTCTGGCAACAAGTCAAAATCTTAGCTGAACAGTATATAGCGGATTTTTGGAGGAAAGAGCTACAGATTTATCTTCCTACTACTGTTTTGGACAATGGTTAAAGAATAAATTTTGGGACCAGACAAAGGCCAACCTGACTGGGATGTTGCTGCTGACATGTTAAAAACACTGGCAAAGCAATGATGATACATGGACCTATATTCTCTTACCACCTCACATCACCCCACGTGTGGGTGAGTCCCACTAGGAATTAGACTTGTTTCATGCAAATAGGTTACCATTCATAGGTGTGTCTACTTGATTTATTGCACTGCTTCAAATGCCTGAGGCCAAAAGACTTTTCATGAACTTGAGCCACCCAGCTGTGCTATTAGTACAGTGTAAATTCAGCTCCACTACACTGACAAAATCCAAGTATGGGAGCAGTTTCTGACAAATGTGTGCATTTCACAGAATAACAATAATGAGCATATTTATTTATATGACTTTAACTAATGTCACATTTTCATAATACAAACGTTTTCTTTACATTTGTGATCATTATGATGCAGCAGAAGCTTCCAGGTTTTTTGAGAATAAAGGATTACACCTTCAGATACAATGTTTAAGATGGTAAGCAGCCAGAAGAAAGTTTTACAGTATTTCAAATAAGGCTCAAGGTCTTTCGAAGACCTGTAATAATGGTCCGCAATGCACTGAGTCTGCGAATTAATTATATGAGACAATCAATTTTGTTAGAAATAAAGTAAAATGAAAAATTTGTATTGATGATGAACAAACCCATTTCTACCTCATACCCCTGAATATCAGGAAATGTTTTACAATTTTTTTTTGCCAGTCAGTTTGAGGTCAACGTGACACTTGAGAATTAGAGGGTATTGGCCAAAATTGTAATGAGGATGTTGAGATGAGTTTAAACTAAAAGGTAAAAATGTTAATCTGCCTGCAGGGCCCTTTTAGAACTACATGCTGGAACACTTTAGGAGTAATTACAAACCTTCAGCGTGCTTCATACAGCTTTAATGCTGCCTTGTACCTTCACCAAGTCTGAGTTCATTTTGTAGTTTTACCATCCTAGTTTTAGCCTCAATTAACCTTTAACAGCTTCAATATTTATTTATAATTTTATGTCAAAATAGAGCACAATGTACAGCATTTGTTACTTTTTGAAAGATACAGTATCTCCCAGAGAAGAGGATATGCCCTTCTATAGGGTTTACATTACATAAATATACATAAATTATATTCATTTTTCCAAAACAACAATGACATTAACATGCAATTCAGTCTCTGAAAACATCCAGCATATTAAGACATGGACATATGCTCGCATGGTCCCTCTTAATAATTCAACATCAACAATACAAAAACTTTTACATCTATGAAAGACTCCATAATTCATGACCAACACACACACACACACACACACGCACACGCACACGCACACGCACGCACGCACGCTTAAAATTATTACAATTCTGTCTTAGTGCTCTTATTAAGTCCATCTGAAGGGTTTGCCCTCAAGTCATCCTTAAGCCATTTGTTGAAAACAGCAATGGGATCGATGTTCCAGTGTTTATGGAAAGAGATGGGCACCTGGTGAGCTAAAAAGTCTCTGGCATAGTCCTCTGGGCGTGCCTGAAAGGTAAGATTAAGTACAGTAATTTATATTTGGAAGCAGTCTCTAGAGACTGTGTACAGGAGTTGCAGAGAGCAAGAGTGAGACAATAAAGAGAAAGTTACGTTCAGATGCTGCATGCTGAAAACAGAGCAAGTGATGTACTTACATGTTTATTTTTCTAGCTGATACTCTGATACTGTGATACACATAAAATATGGTGTCCGCATTAAGGACTCACCCAGCTAATTTCATTTATCTCTGCTCATTAGTCATTTTATTTATCAGGACTGTGCTTGAATGTACAGACTACATTTGATGGACACCTTGCTCACTCTTTGTAGCCCAAATGCATGCACATCTCTCCTGATCATTCAGTGTCTGCACTTCACAGACCAGGACAAATAAATGTGGAGAACAGCAGCAGCAACTAGGGTCAGTGGAGAGACAAGGGCAGATTTGTTGGATATTTATAGAGAAGTCTCTGGATGAAGAGTCTGTATAACCTCTTAATGAATAAACTGCAAAAGTCAGATTTCTTCAAAGAGATCATATATACTGTATATCTAAAGCTAAAGAGCTGTTGAGTAATCAGTTATTTAGACAAGGTTTTAGCTTCTTTGCATAGCTACACATGTATCAAGCTAGTCACAAAGCATGCATTGCAATAATGTGAAAACAACCTGGTGGAAGAGTGGACTGTGTGTGACAGGAAGTCCGAGAGCGTTGAGGCACATTCCCAGCACCATGTCATCCGGTGCGTCATTGCTGTAACACTTGCAGCCACTGTTAAGAAGTCGGACCACAGCCTCCCTGCTGAACACCATACTGCAGCAACACAGATGGACATCAGACATGTCAGATCCATAACACAGCCAAATTAGAATCAGTTTAGAGGTAAAGATTACACATAACCAGAAAACAGAAAGCACATGGATATCTTTTATATCAGTTATCATTTTACTGTTCATTGTGCTTTTTGCTTATTCATTTGGTGAGGGTGGCACAGTAGGGAGTCAAATTACAAACCAAATAAAGAGGGAGATGTGATCTTTCTGTGAACTGGATCTGCACAGCAATGATGTGACATGTCTTTGTAAAGAGAAGCAATTACATGTGAATAAATAAATCTTACACTGCCAGAGAAGAGAGAAAAAAAAATGCTCATTGCCACTGAAAACAGTTTTTAGGTGATGTGACTTCTGAGAAAACTGGCAGTTGCAATGTTGTAAGGTGTCAAAGTGAGTGACATGTCCCTAAATAGTTTTTCACATGGCTCACTTACAACTCAAGATTTATCTGTAGATTTCCTCCAGCAATGACAGCTGACATATAACTTGTGCTTCTTGTCCACTTCTCTTGCACATAATAAGAGGCCTTTATATTTTCTTGCAGTAACCAACTGTTTGATACTGTAGAGAGAGTATTATTCTTTGACTCTCCGTCCTATCAACTGACTGTCTATATTCTGTGGTTATTTATTCAGTATTTAAATTGTGTTTATTCCATATTTTTTGTATCTTTGCTGTAATGCTGCCTCCAAACCAAAATGTCCCTTAAGAGAGCAACATACTTTCTAACTGAACTGAAACGATTTATCGCTTAAATTACAGGTTTTCCATTGCACATTTTATAGTTCATCTGCTGTGTCTGTATCTTTCATCAGTATTCCCTGAGCATCTGAGCTGTGAAACTTACCCTCCACCTCCTGTGATGTAGCTGTAACCACCTTGGCTCAGACCATAGCCATACCTCTCCCCTAAACACACAGGTTCAGAAGGGTCGTAACAGCTCAGCAAGACTTGCAGTCTGGGGATGCTGCAGAAAGTACAGATCAACTCATCACCATCATACACACGGGCCATTGTTCATTTACAAGCTGAAATAACTGCCCCCCCTCAGGCACTATTACACATCCACAGCCTTCCATGTAAAGGGGAAACCTGACAGATATAAAGTGTAGCCAGCTGGATCTGAATTTATGTACTGAGCTTTTTAGATGTTCAACTGGGTGGTAATACCTCTGGAACTCATTTTCTAAAAATGAGTTCATTCCACTCTTTTCTCTCTTGCAAATCTTCTTTGTGGTTGTGAAACATAATCTGTTTATAAATTTGTGAATCAACATCAGTCAAACCTTGAGAAAAATTAAACTGTGGCATTTAAAGCATGAAACACTGTGTCCCACTATGCTTTTAATTCCAGATCATCAAATATACCTGATAAGTGTGTCATCGTCCACAATAAGGAGCCACTTGGTGTTTGGCACAGCGCTGCTTAGAAATCTTTGAAGTATTGCAAATGTTTTCCCGCAGTGGCCTGCAAATATAGGCATGCTATCAATAAACTGGCCAGTGCAACTTAATCACATATTGACCACATGCTCTATTCTGGTTTACAAAGATAAATGATATTGTTACAGGAGGACAAACACGCTTGGCATAATAAGGTATTTACATGCACATACATGCATGCATAGATACAAATGCATACACAGGCAAAATAAAAAATCATTCATCAACAGTCACTAATCACAGAAACAGCAACATTTCAGATTGAGTACAATATTAATAAGGGCTTGATTTTAAGGCAATAGTTTAGCGGCTCTATTCAGTACTGTGAAGGCATTAATTTTTCAGCTTGAATGGCTCTTTTGCGAATTCAGCCGGAATACTGAACTGTAACCAAAAAAAAAAGAAAAAAGAAAAAAAAGTAGAACTATTAAATTCAAAACTAATAATAATGATAAATATGCACTTCTTTGGCATTTGCAACTTTCACTTATATTTAGCATTAATTTCATAGTCTAGCACACAGAAGCACACATGGCTGATGGTAAACACATCCGACAATAAAACAAGACCTTACATGCAAGCAGCTGTTGTTTAAAATGACTGTCATTTTTTTTAGAGATTTGTATGGTATACCACTAACTAAAATTCTTTTTAGATTTTTTACTGTGAAGATGTATCCTCTACAGCTTTGTGGACAAAAAGAAAGCCGTTGTCTACCTTCTGACATAATAATAAGGTATGTTTGACATGATGAGCCACAGAGATCCAACTGTTACTCTGGCAATTTTGACATGACCACCAGACAGAACAAACATGTTCTGCCATTTCCTGAAAACAAAAATGGTGATATGGTGGTACACAGCAAATACAACAAACCCAGAGAAATATACCCATCAGAATAGCAATATCTGCACACCATCATGGCTGAGAGATGAGACAGAACTCCCTGGTGGTAAGCGTCGCAAAGAATACTGAGACCCTACTGTTTTATTTATAAGGTACCCAAGGTGCTTCTTACTAGTATCTGAATAGAAAAGGACACATTGAACTTTTGACAGGGAATAATCCAAAAAATCCACTTTCAGAGAGAGATCTCCAGAAAATCAAGGTAATCTCATTTTTTGTTGGGGGAGGTTAGTGAGTGATGTTCAAGGACCCAAAAAGATGCAGTAGCCTCACACACTTGACCATGAATAGTTTGAATATTTAATATTTACTTAATAAAGTTCTTACCACGTTCCTATTTCAAGCTCTTGCATCACCTTTCCCCTTACTTGCTCAAATTTCTAACCTCAGACTGCAGAATTTATTTTTCCATTTTCAAGTGAGAGAGGTTTGCTTTTTTTTTTATTAAACCTTACATTTTATAATTCTAGACTATAGCAGAAAGATAAGATGAAAATTAAATAAAATTTTAATGAAATGTAAAATTAAGAACTTTTTCTTCAGAATACACATGCTGTATATTTATATTTAACTCCAGTTAACACATTAATTATTAAATCAATAGAGCTATTAGTTAACTGAAGATAAAAAAATAAAGAATAGTGTGTGGTGACTACAGATTCCTGGCATACTGATGCCTGTTGACTGTTGATAAACTCCACAGCTGCTCTCAGCCATCATTAGCATAAACCTTGAGGCCTTGAGAAAGAAGTAGAAAGACGTAAACAAGAGAAATTGAAATGAATTATGTATGTACGAATTTTAACTCAATTTTATTCTGATAACTGATTTACTATTGTGGGTATATGGCATCAAGGGACAGATAAACTGTTTGTTTTTCATTTGAAATCATGTCATTTCAATGCATACCTATCTGTTCAATGTAGTGGCCAGTGGCTTTGTGTCCCTAAAGGGACTCTGCTACACATGTCTGTTTAGTATACAATATAACACTTATTTTATTCTCTGTTGTCATGGCATTGTTTATTCATTGGCCAATCACATGTAAAATCTCCATTTAATCTAGAGACAAACTATTTTAAAAATCCAACGTTCTGAATGCACTCCAGGATGGAAATAGCATTATTAATTCTGTTTGTCTGAGATGATGCATATTTACTAAACTGACAGTAGCTTCAGTATCTGGCTGTTTACCAGACCAGACCAAATCCACCTGCCTTGATGATGGACTGTGGATGGCTGCCAAAGTTCCAACACTCAACAATTGTCTCCCAAACATAAAAAATACTGGCATGCAGTGGAAAGCAAAACTAAAAAGGAGACACTCTCCTACATAAAGTATGAGAAAAGACCTATCTAAGAGAGACCTCACAAACACAGCAACGCGCTCTGTGGAATAGTGGTTGGTACTGTTGCCTCACAGCAAGAAGGTCCTGGGTTCGCAACCCATCAGGGACCTTTCTGTGTGGAGTCTGCATGTTCTCCCTGTGCATGTGTGGGTTTTCTCCAGGTACTCTGGTTTCCTCCCACAGTCCAAAAACATGTATGTCAGGTTGATTGGTGACTCTAAATTGCCCATAGGAGTGAGTGTGAGTGTGTGAGGTTGTTTGTCTCTATGTGGCCCTGTGATGGACTGGTGACCTGTCCAGGGTGGACCCCTGCCTTTCACTCAAAGAGAGCTGGGATAGGCTCCAGCTGATCCCTGTGACCCTGGTTAGGAACAAGTGCGTATTGATAATAGATGGATGGATGGAAGACATTTTACTGGTAACGTGTTGATTTATGCAAATGAGAAACCAGAAATCTTCTAGTCAAATTTGTTGTCACGACGTAACCAGCTGCCAGCCTTTCAGCTCAGCAGTATGTAAACTGATGCACATGGCCTTTGCCAGGACCCCAATATCTGTTGTATACAGAAAGAATCTGAAAGATCAATGTTGATGCTGCCTTGTCGCAATTACTGAACAGATGACTGTTTAATAAACCTTTTTCTCAGAATAGGTTCACTAGACTAAGCACCACTAAACATTAACAATGACACTGGCTACCTGTTTATCTTTTTACATAAATCATGACAATTAATATATATTACATATAATACTTAGCTGAATGATTTATCAAGCAATAATCCAAAACATTTGCAAATTCCACCTTTTCTAAAGTGGGAACTTATGCTTTGCCTTGTCATATTAACTAGTGAACTTCAGTCCTTGGGTCTGGACTCATGATCGAGTAAAACAAGTGACCTGAACATATCTCATTGGGCTGTGAAGAAAATTTCTATAAGTTTTTAATTATCTTCTGCCATCTCACAGACTGAATGATTAAGTGAGATAACAATCAGTAGATTTATAAATAATTTAACAAGTTATTAGCTCAAGCCCAATTACCTACTAACTCTAATTACCTGTAATCTAACTGAACAGATCTAAAATAACCTTTATGAAGGTCATGTGCCTTTTCTTTGTACTGCCACAGTTGCCCGTCTGGCTATTTCTAGGCTTCAGCTGATGATGTGTCAGGCTTTATTATATTCTCTGGAGTTTCTAATATTTTGTGCCTTTCATGAGCGTAAAAGCTGCCGGACTGCAAAGCTGAAACACCTTTCAGTATACTGTAATCTCTAATGTGATCAGTAAGACAGTACAATAACACCAATCGAAGAGAGACCTAGCACCCAGAGATTAAGTCTTTACATAAACCAAGGGGCTCGATTAGGCATAAATTCAACAAGGCTTTTAAAAGTGTCCCTCCCTGTGATTTTCCCTTTTCAGTTAATCTTAGGTGGTCCTTCACTGTATGACACAACCAGATAGTGACATGTTTAATTATTTCTCTGGTATTTCAATGTTCTTGAAATCAATACGTTTTTAGTTTTAAAGCAGACTGCTCTCAGTCAAACGTGGCCCGGCTCCAAACAATTACACATTAGTGATGCATTATAAGCTGCAGACTGGCACTGCGGTGGCCCAGGGGATTGTAGTGTCACCTTCCCTTTTACTCTTCACACATCAGGCCTTTAACTTTACACTATTTAATCTCTCTCAAGAAGTTCAGCAGTCATGACTCCAGTATTGTGAGATGCATCAGTGAGGTCAGTATATACTGGCTGTTGTAATGATATAAACTACACACATACTTGCCTTTATTGGTGGCATTTTTAACAATACCGAAGGAAAATATCAAGCAGCAGGTTACTATAGATGTAAAAAAGCTCACTCACAGGCTTAACAGCAGTGTGAAACTTCTTCATCACTGCTGACTCCTGTTGCTGTCATGTGGTTAGCTGACAGGGATAACATCGCTCTGCATTTGACATCATGGTTTGTTTCCCACTGTGAGAGATGTAAAGGTTTGAAATCAAATTGAAATGGGATTTGAACAGTTGGGGTGAGACACATCTGCAAAAATCTGATCAAATTTCCTCAAATCTGATCAAACTTTATTTGCAAAGATCTGTTTCTATGTTAATATTACTTCACTTCTGATTTTAAAAAATCCCCTGTGAAGCTTCCAGTGAGTGTACAGTAATCTAAAATCTGAGAGTGCTGACAGTGGATTTGTTAGAGAGCGACAAGCTGCTGGGACCGATCACTATCCACAAAATAGAGGTGGAAATGAAGCAGCCTTTAAATAGGAGGGTAGTGTGTGAAAACAAACTGGGCTGATAACAGAGCCCCCAGTACCTTTAGAAGAAAAGGTTTAATTTATTCTTGACAAGCCTTTGCAACATACCAGTCCACATGTTCTAGCAAGAGGCTGTTGGCAGTGTGTATCCTTCACTGCCTTGATGCAAATGGGATGCAAAAGACATCCTTGTTAAAGAACTGACCTGCCTGGAGACAGTAACCAAAGGGAGGCTAGAGACTAAGTCACACTCATTCAAACAACAACCCTCAACTTTCCTATAGTCGGCTTAAAATGTCTACAGCTAATGCATCATCCATACAAACATGAGAGGCCCTAGGTGCCGTTTTGTGCCAACAGCCATCAGACTGTAAAATAATTTGCACCGAAATGTCCCCTGCTTCAGGCAGCCAGGACGATACTGAAGCAGAGAGAGCTGGTGCTGCAGACCTGGTGCTGCAGACCTGGACTGTGTTGAGCATTCTTAGGCTCAATATTCTTGTATGGTACTTGTTTTTGATTATTATTATAATGTTCATTGGTGTTCTGCACTGTCACATGACATGTTTAATTATGATTCATCTGTCTTTAGTTTGTCCTGGTTTCAGTACAGTACTACAGTATTAACTAATGCAACACAGTGATCTCTGATAAGGATATTCCTGAAATCACTCTCTCTTTTTTAAAAACACATTTGTTTATGAATTTTAAACTTTCAGTGTAACTACTGAAACTAAAAATGAAATGGCCACTGTATTTTTCACAATATCTTGCCAGACAGAAACAACCCTGCAAAAATGGATCTTCCAGACAGATTTATTCCCAAATGACAGAAGCTGCACCTAAAATCTTGCCTGAGGATAAAATCTGACTTATAGGAACATGGAAGTGATAAACAGATGCCTATCCTATAATGAAATAACATTAATAATAATCACTTCTGGGCACAGTAAATAAAATTTTGACAGTAATAATGGAACCACGATATACATATTCATCCATCCATCTGTTTATTATCTGGTTTAGGGCATCGATTGAAACAGGCCAGCTATGCATCCTTTAATCCACCCTGGTAGATGTATAAACCATCACTGGTTTTATAGGGCTGACAGTGATGGTTTTATTGGTGGATGGATTATGTTACTTTTGGACAGGTCCCCTTGTTGGCATGTTTGCAATACATGAGTGGTGTAGCTCTTGCACAGAAAACCTGTAAATGTATTTCCAAAATGTGGAAGTAATCAGTTTAAATGGCAATAAGAACTTGTTAATATGGACCCATCAGTAAGTTTGAAATTGTTGTAAAGGTTATGTGCCATCTGATTATGCCCATTTCTTAAACATTTAGAGCAAACACATAGTCTTGGTCAATCCTATGGTGATAAATGTGCAGTTTCGAGGTCTCAGTCAGAGAGCAGTTCCTCAAATTCAATGACAAACAGAGCCATTTTTCACTTTACAATTATTCTGAGAAATTAATATAAAAGAAAGTGTGTAAGGGTTTAAAAAAAATCTCAGTGCCATCAACTAAAAATTATAATTGTGTAAAATGTGTCATTTACACATATGAATAACAAATGCATAATTTGCATTTGTGTCATTTTGTGAGGCAAACAGTTTTCGGGACAAAAAGTTTAAATTTAATGCTGACACAACTATTCTTCTCTCTTTAGTTCCAAATCTCCTGCAATATTAAATGTGAATTACGACCGCCATCCTCTTTACAAGGTGTTAGGTTGCAGAAATCTCAACTTTAGTTTGCCATTTAATTTTTCATGCACCACCATATACACAGCTGACCCTACACCATTACAAAGGTCTCACTATATCTGTTCAGTATAACTGAGGCCAAAAGAGCTCTTACCTCTTTCAGTATTTGGCACTCCTAAATTAATGGTTGGTATTGTAGGATCAGCATGGTCACTGTAGTACTCTAAAAATAAGGCATCCTTTTCCCAAGTCTTCTTTATCACTGGAACTAGAGCAAAGGGAAGAAAAAAACCAATACAGGGTTTCACATCAAGCAGACTCCTGGTTCTGAACCAACAATTATTTCACATTTACTGTAATATATATTTTCATTAATGCTTCTGTTCTGTTTTTTGTAAAAGATTATCTTCAATACCTGTGAATATATTTGCTAAGTATTAAATGATCAGTAGTGCAAATATAGTAAGATAAAACTAACTAACTATGAAACTAATGTGCTTTTTTATGTCATCACTGTTTTATACATGTTTAGAATGAAAAGTCTCAACACTGAGTTATACTGCTGATTCAGTGTGAGGCTTTTTCATGTCAAATGATCGAAAGAAATTTTTTCGGCACACATTTTAATTTCATTTTCATCTTGTCTATATTTGAAACTGATAATGGCAGCTTGGCAGTGGAAATGGTAATTAAGGTAATTAGTGCAATTACTCATGAGCGACAGCCTCTGAATGTAGCATACAATTTGTCCCATCCCTCTAAAATTAATCTGCAACTTGATCTATTGACTGAAGCTGCTACATTTTGATCAGGTTACAAGTGAAGCGGATTTACATAGATAGCTCAGTGTCAGGCGGAGTGTGCCATTACATGGCTAAACATCAGTAAGTGATTTCTTAATATTTGCTGGATTGTTGGATGATCATGTATTTCCAGCAGCAAGAGCAGCATGCAATTAAGTACCTCTAAGTATTTCAATCCTATTCAGTCCTTTCAGACCTGGCACTGGTATAATTTCACGAAAGGCTTTGTCATGATAATGAGGAATAGCTCTTATAGAGTCACACACATCAAAGGTAAAACAAATCCATTATAAGCAAACATAAGAAAAATGTGGACAATTTATAGGGAAATTCTGTGTCTGGCAGATTCTGTAAGAGTGGGAGTGTGACTCACCTCTTTCACTGTGAAATTTCCTACATGTTTTCACAGCAACAAATATATCGCCTTTAGTTACAGCCTCCCCCTTTGATGAAAATAAGAAAAAAGCATCAAAGTAATGATTGCATTAACAAACATTAAAATCACATATAATTAAAACAGAATCTGTATTACATGCAGACAAATGGTTAAAATCATTTTTTTTCAGACAATATTAAGTGTCAAAGTGACCACTGGAAGATGTTAAGTCAAATTAGAACTAGATTTTTTGGTAAATGATCTGAGATTATTTGCCTCCCTTTTCTTTGGCTCTCATTTTGAAAGCAGACACACAATAGCTAAGAACAATCCAGTATATGTACAAAGAAAAAAAAGGACATTATGCTGAAAGCATACATATTATATTTGTTAAAGCCCTACAAATACAAGAGAAATATGTGAAGCTAAAAAGTACAACAATGTACAGGCAAATGAGTAAAACTGAAAATGGAACATCTTGTGTGGCTCTCGGTGTCCTTTGTTATACTATCAAAAATGGAAGAAGCTGAATTGTTGAAGTTTCTTGTGCTCAAGAAGTCACAGAAAAAGATGACTAAATCAGTAACAGACAGAAAGCCTTCAAAATGTATGGTACAACAAACATCTGCTCAGCTGCTCCCCAAACTAAGATCCATTGCAGCCATGACGTGATGTACAGAAACAACCTCCTGTGCCACGATCAAGCCTGAGCATCATGCAGAAATGGCTAAATAAAACACATTCAACAATGATATATAAAGTATGGTTGCTATTCATGATTATTAATATATATTTAATTACTTAGTGCCAGAAAATAAAAAAAAATAAAAAAACAATAAACAGAATTACCAAGAGCCAAAATGTGGCATCATCAAATTGCTTTTTCACCCAACAAACTATCCAAAATAAAAAATATGTGAAGATGTAATGATGAGAGAAAAATATAAATGGTCATTTGAGATTTTGCAAACTTACAAATGCTTTCGTTCAAAGAACAATTAATCCTTTAACAAAATTGTTGTCAATTGTTGCCAACATAGGGCTTCAACACTAGAAAATCTTCAAATGTTGACTCTTCAGAACATCATGCGGCTTAGTATAATCTACAGGATGGTCTTAGAGACCAATAACAAGCATCTCATTCAGACATGTGCTGAATGTGTAAGCACAGATGGTTGTTGTCCTAACATCCCCCAAATTTTAGAAAGCTTCAAAATAGGTTGTTATGTTCACTTTCAGTTTCCTCCTCAAACTACAATGTCTCTCTTTTTTAGTCTGCTTCTCATTTTTTTCTCTCTCTCCGGGTGCTTCCTACTAAGACAAACTAATTTCCCCTTGGGGATTGATGAAGTTTGTCTATCTATCTCTTTTGGAAAATGACTCACATCTGATACTGATTTGAACAAGCCCTCTGTTCTGAAATGTCCAGCATCTGCAGTAAGTGTAGTTACAACCTAAAATAAAAAGGACATGTTTTGCTGTCAGTGCCATTTTGTTAATTACCGTCCTTCGCCTCCTTGAATCTGCCTCTTGAGGCTCTTGATTTTGTGTTGACACTACAGCCAAGTGCAGCTGTGGCCCCACTTGGCAATTTGTCTTGCAACTGTTTCGAATGCTGGCCAATTACGATATGTCCCCTCTTGTTTTGTCTGAATCGAAACCTCTCCTTGAATACTTATCAAACCTGTGACCTTCATGTTTCTCTACTAGCTGCTCAAGTCATTGTCCTATTTTCTGGTAGAGTGAATTCAGTTTTATGAGGGATAGTGATTTCCACAGGGAAGGATGCAAAAATCACATGAATATACATCTGACAGTTAAGACTGCAACAAACATGTAACAGACTCTAGACCATACATATTTAGTATGTGATTTCAATCACACACACACAAAAAAAAAAAAAAAAACAGACTAGATTTTCTTCAGAAAGAAAAAAAAAACAGAAAAGGAGGAGAAATAAACAGAATCAGGGCAAATTATTTTTCAGTTATGGCATCCCAGATTTAACTCTTTTCGCCTTAAAAAAGGAACAAAAACTGTCACATAGTAAAGTATATATTGCCATTTTCCCCCAACATTAGTGATCATTTTATGGTGTATGGTGGGTCAAACATAAGAAGAAATTATCTAATACACACAAGTCTACCAGGAACCATGGCTAATTTTGACTACAGTTGTTCTTTCTAGATGCTTCTTTTTACATTAGCCACAACTAACCACCAAATATAACACAGTCTGACCTTAAGATAGAGCCAATTATTTCCTGCATGAAATAATTCATATTCATTGTCATTACAGTATATATCATGGGATGAGGAGTAGGTTATTTATGAGACCTATATTTATCAGTTATTGTTACAATACATATTTTGTAATAAAGACTTCACTACACTGCACAGTGTAGCACCAATTCTACTTTTCATGTGGTATGTTCTTATTTAATTAATCAAATTTCCAATGTCTGAAGTTGCCACACAATTACCACTGCAACAGCAACTCCAGCAAGCCAGTTTATTTTTGAAGCTACAGATATCCTTTAGGCATTAATGCTGTATTTGAATTCATCCCAACATACATGGGATGATTTATGTTTTTTATGGTGAACACAACGATCATGCTCACATAACAAAACTCTGATGATCAGTATGTGAGCTGTGTGTAAGATGGCTAACAAAAGCAACAAAGACTTTAAAGCGAAAATATGAGAACTGGTTAGTCACGAGCTGTGGACCACTTTAATTTGCATATAGATTTCAACTTAGTCTGGATATGACAGAAGGATAAATCAAACAGGTGATGATGAGCTAAACACAGAATGTATGAGCCTGTAAAAAAGGTTTTGATGTTAGTAATAATTGGTAAACAGTCAGAGATATATAAACCTTGACAAACAGGTGTAAAACTGGATGCTAACAGGGTGCAAACAGATGTTGCTTAACAATGGAAGATTACTACCTTCTTGACATATGACTAAACTGATTTTAGTAAAACAAACCCAAAATGTCTGTCTTTGTGTTCTCATGATTGGCGTATAAAAGAAATAACATTCAAAGTTGTACTGTGATGTGAAATATTGGTGATGCTATGATTTGGCTGTGGGCATGGAGGCAGAATAACACACACAGCTGACAGCATCTGACATTGAAACACCTTCTGCTTTATGTTATTTAATTTTATTCCCTTTCCATTTTCTAGGAAATGAGGACAACAAAACTGATTCAGAATGAGAGCAAATACTCACACACAGCGGGGGCTCACTGCTTAGAGTGGTGGCACAGTACAGGGCCTGAGGAGAGTTCTCTGGCTCAGTACACAGCTCAGGAACAGCCGTGAGATCTGGACCCTTCCCACTGTCCCAGATATACAAGGCAACCTGTAATAACACAGACTGATCTTGTCAGGTTTATGAGCTAAAGACAAGATGGAATATTTCCACCATTAACACTTTATTAAAATGCAACAGAAGAGATGTGGGATGCTTTCTGTTTTCTTTTGTAAGAAATAACACACAACACAAAACAAAACTCTCCTATGCTGTCATAACAAAACTCCAGTGAGCATTTTATTTTTACAATGACTGACAAAATAAATAAAGGGGATGGCAGAGAGCTCAAAGATTGAGGGCTGATGATTATTACTCTACCTCCATCCTAGGATTTAGGTTTAGTTTACAGTACAAGAACAAAAGTATGTAATGAGGACAGTACAATCAGTGACAACTGAAATAATCAGAAAAATAGTGAAACTATGTTGTGAAAACTATGATGTTTTGCAGACAGTCTAACAGTGAACTGCATTGACAATGAGGATTCCTGCCTGATTGTCTGCACTTTTACTAATAAATATGTTTTACAATCAGGTTTTGTGTGGTAGTGTCTACATGCACATTGAATTGATAAATCTCTTAATTTGAAACCTCAGACAAAAAAAAAATCTCATTGCCTCCTCTTTTTCATCCTTTTTTAACTTGTACTTGTAAAATGTACAGTATTTTAACAGAATATCGAGGAATGTTTGCCATCTCTAACTGAACCATCTTTTTCAGACTCTACCTGATAACTCTGATGCTGGGTTTACTCTAAATGCTTCCTTGACTGAATTTCAGTGATAAAAATAAGGACCTCAATACTGCACCATGAAAATTCTTCAGTGTAATGAGATTTAATTTCAAGGTTTTAGATGGATTTCATGCCTCACTCTTTTTGTGCACAAAAATTATAGAAGGTTGGTTTTGGTTTGAGCGTGAGAAACAAGAAAACTAGAAAATGAATGAAACCATCATCAGTTCCCAGACAAAACAGGTCTGAAAGTATCTGAGTGACTTTAATGTTGTCTTACCTCATGTTTCAGGTCAATAGTGAAGTCAGATTTAAGGGGCTCATCTCTCACTTTGTTTGCAAGACTAAAATAAAAGTTCACAGACTTTTAGTTGAGATATGCAATAAATTCACAGTATCTCAAAATTTGGGTATACAAAATAAGTGGTACAAGTGGAACATCTCAATTTTACAGCTGCAGGTAGATTTTCTGCACTTACTCACCGAACAACTAGGGGGATGCTTAAGGCCCAAGCAGCTGCAAAATCTGGATATTTAAAGATCGAGGGATTCTCTGCAAAGGCGTAGTGATGGATGATGGTTGACTCCTCATCATGGAGGGGCTTACCCAGAAACCAGTCCTAAAAATAATTTATAGAGACACATTTCAATAAGGTAATGATAGAAGAAAGTAGTATTGTGAACTTTCGTAAAACAACAAACAAAAAAAAAAAACATTCTGTGTGAGATTTCACACTGAAAGTCTCCCCAGTGAATAGATTTGTTATATGAGGAAAGGAATCAGATTTCCTTAGAGGATTAAGTTTGAAGATGCCAGATATCGTAGCCAGTAAGTCTCATCATAGTTCTTAATTCATTTTGAGTACAAAAGGATTTTATATTTACAGCAAATTATCGAGGAGGCTAGGATTATGAGTCTTAAAAGAAATAGTTCAACGTTTTAGGAAATATGTTTATCTCCTTTCTGGTGTGAGAAGAATGATACCACTATCTGTCTGATAATATTAAGGCTAAAGTCAGCCACTGGTTAGCTTAGCTTAGCATCAGCGCCTGTAAATCTCACTAATTAACATGTTACCATGTCACAAATCACTTGCCTAATGCATACACAAACAGAAGTGTAAAAATGACTTCACAGTTTTATGGGAGGGTATGAACCGGACTATTTACTGTCCAAGCACAGCTTCACCTTCACTGGTTGCCTAGCAACTGCTCAATGGCAATAAATAGTGCCAAGGAATAGTTTGCAATGTTGAGATTTTGCTTTAAATGTAAAGGGTTACCTGAGCTCATATAGTCATTCTGCTGACAAATATAGACGGTTAATAATAGATATATTCAGCAACGACAGTCTAATTTGTCTAATGCAACAGCCCTGCTATAAATCATACCCTCATAAAGCTTGTAAAGGTCAGTTTTTGGGGAAAATGAGAAAGGTTTTGAGTTAATTCATGGTCATTATGGAGGCTGTAGTTCATCCTTCCCAACATAATTTAACAAATCTTGATTAAAATTTATTTTATATTGACAGATAATCCTTAAATGGCACTGTATTTTTCTCCACACCATTTATTTTAGTAAGGCTTACAAAATGTATCTACTTATATTTAATGAATAAAATGTGAGTGTATATATTTGTAGTTTTGATGATAGTTTCAGAGTTGTATCTGTAAATACCTTAATGCATCAGAAATGCATAGCAAGATGTACACAAGTGTAATCAGCGTCATGCTTTAGTGTTTCAGCGTCTAACTGGTACATGTTAATTTGAAAGGGGCAACTCATTTCTTTGAGGAGACTTCAATTCTTAAAATCTTCTGAAATGAGCTGCAACACCTGAGACAGAGAAGTCTTTCTTTGCTTTAGGGCAGTTGTAATGAATCAAATCATAAGATGTTGTATTCATTCTCTCTTTCTCAGAATAAGGTCATGGATATTCATACAATAAAGAATTCTATTTCTGACTTAGAATTGAAATACCATGCAGAGAATAAACAGTCTGAAATGACAATGCAATTATTTCCCATAGCTTTTTTTCCCCTTTTTTCTAGGACAGATCAAAGTAAACTGGCATTTGCTGACAAAAATATGTTACTTTTTCTGTAGGCTTTACGTCAAAGTGTAATTCACATCATTTCTTGCTCTGTTTCCCTTTAAAGCAAGTTCAGGTGTCTGTTTGATGGCTTGTCAACATGTACAATTAGGGAAAACCAAAAATCAATGATCAAATAATAAAAATGCCCCAGTTATTTGGATTATTTTAAAAATTCATTAATAAACCATTAATCCAGAAAACTATTGCTAAGCTTGACTCAACTGCTCCCCGGGCACCGCAGCAATGGCTGCCCAGTGCTCCGGGTGTGTGTTCACGGTGTGTGTGTTCACTGCTGTGTCTGTGCACTTTGGGTGGTAATGCAATTTCCCCATTGTAGGACTAAGGGTAATAACTTTAAGAAAAATTATTTTCATTTGAACTCAAATGTATTAATTTCCAACTGCAGCATACCCTACCAACCCATATAGGCCACAGGGAAAATGATTTCATGAGCAGAGAAACAGAACTTAAATTAAGTTTACAGCAGAAACTAGAGTGACATGTCTGACAGGTTACCCTGTTAGCTGGCACAGATGCAGAGAGGCTGCAGCCAACCTGATACTATATCTCTTAATTGAACTGATGACGAACTTAACTGGAGCTTGAAGCAGGCAGCTCTGTTATTGTTATGAATTTGGCAATACAATGCAACAAAGAGAGAAAAAGCAGGAGCAAGAGAGATGGAGGTTTAGAGGGAATATTGTAAACTTACTTTATTCTTGTCAAATTTTGCAAGGACTTGAATAAGCGTATTCATCTTCACATTTGTTTCCTCTTCAAGGAATACAATCCATGAAGAGTTTTTCCCAAAGGAATATGATAAGCTGAGAACACACACAAAAATAATGTAACATCAACACAAGAATAAATGGAAGTTTTATCATGCACAGAAAAACTCCACCAAAATCTACAAAAATTATTTTAGTCTGAGGACCTATCTAACTGAAGCTCCTGACCCAGTCGGATCAAGGCAGTCACATATTTCTCCTTAGAGGGGAGAAAGGCCAAAAAAAAAAACATCACAAGCACACAGACTTCTTTCAGGGAGGGTGGCTCTGTAATGATTCAGGGGGCTTTTGATGATCTGGGTCCTAAATCTTTATGATGGAAGAAGAAAACAGATTCAGAGTTATAGCTCATCCTATAGCTAATGCCATTCTCATGCTGTTCAGACCACTGAATAACTGCAGTAATAGGCTTATTGTCACAGATGTGGACAAATTACACAGGCATTTACCATGATCCAAAGCATTCAGTGCCAGTTACTATGTTCCAAATAGCTACTACTGCATGTAAATTGTTGAATTCAAAACATCAAAAACTAAATAGTTTTCAAATTCTCAACTGCAGGAAGAAACAGTGTTTTGAATCCTTAAATCTTTGGTTAATAACATTCTCCAGAGAGTTCAGGGATACTTACTAAGGCAGCAGAGGAAGGATACTCCAGTCTCCCTCATTATGTGATAGACTGTGTAGAAGTAAAACCACTGGTGGTTTCTGAAATAAACACCACAAAAACCAGAAATAATTCTCTGTAACTGTACAATAGCTAAACAAGACTAAAAGCAATTAAAGCAGCTTTTCTGCAGTGACAGACCTGATGGTAAACCTGTTGCTTAGAGAAACTGTTCTGTAACTGCCGGATCAATGGTTTGATCAGTGGTAATGAGCCAGCTTTTGTGTGTCTTAGTTCACTGATTATAAATTGCACATACGTTGAAATTAAGCAAGCTATTTATCTATCACTTCATGCAGCCATGCAGTTTTCCATTCATCTCAATATATAAAAATAGTAGACTCTTATTTACTGCAGTGAACATTAAGTCGGCATCTATTTTTGTTAATAAGAAAAATCCACACAACAATCCTTACAACAATGTTGTGCAATATTGTGTTTACAAATCATGAAAAAAAAGACCAAAACCAAGCATTGCCTGTGCTGCCAAAGCCTGATGTGCCAGTGCTGTCCCAAAATAAATCACGGTTGCATATGTTCCTTCATTATGATGAACATGGTCTCAGGTGGGATTAATACAACTATTACTTTGATGCATCTCAAAAGATTGTCACTTGTGCCCATCGCTGATTTCGGGCTGTTTTGTTGTTTCGGTTTTGCTCTTTTATATGAATGGTTGGAAAAAGGAAAAACATCATAATAAAATGCTAAAGTCTGTTTCAGCAAAATCTCCTGTAGTGAAGGATAGAGAGCAGTTCTGTGAGGATTGTGAGCGATACTGACAATGTTTTACACGGAAAGAAAAACAAAGCAGCAGAGCGTAAGACCCTGTGTTTCATTACTGCATGGTCCACTCATCATGAGGGAAGTTGGGGGGAACCATGTCCTCTGAGCCATTCTGTGTAATGGCAGCCTGTTTGTTTTAGGCAATGACACTGTTTACATTTATTAAGCCTTATTAGGCAGTTGAGGTTTGTTAGCCCTCATCTAATAAGAGTTTAGTCTCAAAGCTAATGGTACAATAACAACTACTATGTCCTATTAAGCTGCTCTTGACTTGTCATTCACATGATTGCTGTTAAAAAGAGTTAATTGGAGAAAATAGAAAAAAGAAGCTTTTTCTAAAAGCTATTAACATTTTCTTGATAAAGGAGCTGTTCAAGAAAAAGAGTTTGATTATTTTATGGCAATTGTCTGCTAAGCCAACTCGTAATGATCAGATAAGATCTGATCCACAAGTGGACATGCCCGCAACAAATAGGACACTTAATTGCTTGGTGACTTGGGAGAAGATGGGGGTCACTGAGACCAGGCTGTATTGGAATGACAGGAAGCAATGCATTTTACCAAAGAAAAGCTGGAGGGGAGAGTGAAGATGGAGCAGCCACCTGTCAAAACTGCTTCAGCAATGAGCTGCCATCAAAAATGGCATTTATGATGATCGATGAAGCCAAGCCAATAAAGGCTTAATACATAATTGAAGAAAACTGACTGGATATTAAATTATTTCCATCACAGTGGCTCTTCAAATGTAGAAATTGTTAAGATACTGTAATACAAGTGATGCATAAGAAAGCATTGAAAAAACAGTGTATTCCACTACTGTTGTAAAAGGTTTCAGAGTTTAATCTCATTCTGTTCTGTGTGTCTCTGTGGATATGAGCATTGGCTAAACGACAAAAAATACTATAGGCCTATAAATGTAATATGAATTTCTCCCAGGAGGCTGAATGTCAGACAGTGGGAACATGGCTCTGAGCCATCAGATAGAATACACAAGTTCCTGTCTGTGCAAATCTGTGGATATCACAAAACCTTACACAGCCAGGCAAGGATAAAACAGAAATATCTGCTGTGTGTGAAAAAGGCTGGGAGACAGAAATACTGATCGTGCATGTGTTTCCTGTCCCAGAGGTGTAGTGATCAGCTCATAAATCTTCAAATTATCAGTGAAGTTTATCTGAAATTTCCCATCTTTAGTGACACTAAGTCAGTGTTACTGTAAATAGTTCAGGAAGCAACAGTATAAATCTTGTGTTACAGTTTTTTGATCAAAATACTGGTCACTTCCTTCTCCTTTGTTCTGACCTACAGACACAGCAGACTTTCTACAGATCTTTCTGTGGTCATGTATCACAACACACTGAACATCAAACATGTTTATAAACTGAACAAATATATATTTTGTATTTATTTTTATTATTTAATTTTATATTATTTGGCTTTGTTCTTTTTCTTTCTGGACACTGGATCATCCACATTAACTAGGAGAAATACAGTATCTCACAGAAGTGAGTACACCCCTCACATTTTTGTAAATAATTTATTATATCTTTTCATGACAACACTGAAGAAATGACACTTTGCTACAATGTAAAGTAGTGAGTGTACAGCTTGTATAACAGTGTAAATTTGCTGTCCCCTCAAAATAACTCAACACACAGCCATTAATGTCTAAACCGCTGGCAACAAAAGTGAGTACACCCCTGAGTGAAAATGTCCAAATTGGGCCCAAAGTGTCAATATTTTGTGTGATAAGCTGTACACTCACTACTTTACATTGTAGCAAAGTGTCATTTCTTCAGTGTTGTCACATGAAAAGATAAAATAAATTATTTACAAAAATGTGAGGGGTGTACTCACTTCTGTGAGATACTGTATATCTTCTATCTGTTATGGCTCACAGGTGAAGTGGTGATGGTGGAGGTGTCGTTTTCTGGTTCCGTTTTACTTTTACTGCATTTTTATTCAAGCGGCAACAGAATGGTAGAACTCAGAACATACATTCTCCAAAATACTATAACTACTATGCATATGCCATTCTCTGGAGGATGATTTTTCCTAAATTATAATATAAAATTTTTGTAAAACAAATATTAACTGTATTGCACTATTGAGGTATAGCAGAGTCCTTTCTAGGTGCACATGAAATGATGGAAAGAGCACACACTTTGTTTATGATCTTTTATCCTTTTAAAAGCTACCCAAAAAATCCAATGTCACTTCTTTGACAAGCTGCTCATTGAATTATTCCCTGGAGTTAGTGTAATCACATGCAACAGATACTAGAAGGCAAGACATCCCTGAGAGCATAATTGCAAATACAACATGATATGGCATTCATAAAGTCTGTGTTATAAAATGTGACTTCCATTACTTCAACTAAATTTCAACTAAGTTTCATGGCAAATCTTATCTACTGACAGGATGCCACTATTCATTACAATGTTATGAATGATTTTTCCAAGATAAAGACAGCAACAAAGGTAAGTGTCCAAAAATCTGACTTATTGGACAGTAATTGGACTTTGCATTTCTTTAGGTGGAGGGCAGATTTCAGGGTTGTTTTAAATAACCGGAACCCCCTCCCTGAGGAATATCTTAGAACACTGTATTTCAAAGTAGTTTCAAAGTAAATATTGCCTGATTTCTTTCAAACCATAATTATGGTGAGAAGTAATCACTAACTTTGATTATTTCTATTTTGTCTGTCAATGGTGCAGATAAAAGTTGTTTGACGCCCTGCAGTGGAGGAAACTGGACTCACAATGTTTCTCTCCTTAAGACAAATCCAAGACCACAGAAATAAAAAAACAAAAAGACGAGAACTAATTGAGTGTCTTGTCAGAGGAAACAGTGAGCAGTTCGTTCATTTGATTTACTAAAATATTGCTATTAAATGGCACAGAATCCACAACTCAACTGAACTAAACAAAATATAACTAATGTATTACAGCACATTGCATCTGGCTCTGAGATTTTAATGAACAGAATCAAAGGGCAGTTTGACCTGCAAATGTGCTCTTTCTCTTCCTTTGACATGATGCTGATGTACATCATAAAATTTTACAAATTGCATAAAATACCAACATAATGACTCTGGAGAATTTTTTTTCTTTCCTCTAGCCTTTTTTGGAACATCTGAATTATATGCAAGAATTAGAATATTCATTAGATGAGCATATGCATGTGGATGAACACCATTTCTCATCAAAAATTTATCTAGAAGTGGCCAGAAATAGAAGATTCATTTGTTAAGTAAAGTGACACATATATGATCATAAAGGCTGCACAAATCTCGGCATTCCTAATTACATTATGTTATAAGTAAGCAGATGATTTGAACTAGGAATGTTGCATATTTTAAACTACACTTTCTTATTTCAGACTTTAATGTACTTTAGAAGCTTATTCTGGAGGGGAGCATGGATAATTCGTCATACCACCATTCAATATTTAAAATTATGAATACTGAGTAATAGTTTAACAAATAGCAAACATTCAGCAAAGCTCTTTTTTGTGTAGTGAAATCATGTCATGTGTACTTTTTCCCCAAATTGATTTCCAATTAAAAAATATTTAATCAGTTTTAGAAATCAGAGCTGACACCACGTGGAAACATAATTTACACTTACAACGAATGACATTCAAGTGGTGTGACTTTTGCTGCTAGCTGACTGTTACCTGCATACAGTTAAAGTGTGATCAAATTGCTTCTATGTGCTCATTGTAAGCTAAAAAGAAAAGAGCATGTCCTTATGTTGGTTTGAGCAAAAAGTGACTTGATTCTTACCTTTGTGAGACCTTGCGCTTGCTTGAGTAAATCTGCTCTCCGTTTGTCTGCCTGCCTCACATGGAAGGAGTTGTTTTGACTCTGGATGATGAACACTATCTCCCGCAGGTCTGGAGAATACAAAAGGCAGAGATGTGAGAGTGCTCATAAACTGTGAAAATGATCATGCAATCGATGACCTTCTGAGAGGAAGACAAAACAAGTGGCATGATAACTGAGGTAACTTCTGCTAATCTCCATTACTGGTCTGGTAATAATAGCCAGCACATCAAGAGCTTAATTGGCTTGGGGAGAGTATGTAAATGTCACAACCAAGACTGTGTTTCTTAATAAAAGATTAGCAGTCAGATGAGTCTTTCTCTGAGGTGTCATAACAACCAAAAGGTTGAAACAACCCAGCTGTCCACTTCTGGCTGAGCTACACAACTGCACTGTCAGTGAAACCTGATATTGTCACTGCATGTTAAAGCCAAGGTTAACAGAGAGCCACAAGGTCATTAATTTCTGTTTAAAAGTCTCTAATATGGGCTGCTTCAAAGGTGGCAACATGTTTAGATACCATCTTTTGTCATTCACCCAGCTAGCCGCAGCTCCCCCTTCATGTGCAACCCATTTTCAGGGCAGTAAATGACACAGCTCAGTGAAGAATGACATTGGCTGCACAAACAAGTTCACATAAACCTTAGTACTGTAGCTCTCATGACCAAGTACAATCAAAACTAGACCAAAGGACCAGAGGGGAGGGAATAAAAAAAAAAAAAAAAAAAATCTGTCATTTTGTCTTTGGCTCTGTACAATTACATTTGACAACTCCTAAATCCTGTAAGCTGTCCCTCACATCAATGAAGTGTGCAGCACCTGGCTGGAACAACTGTGACAACAAAAAGACTTTTCAAGGATTTAGAGCTGAGAGGTGGGACCCAATATCCAGGTGAGAAGTATGATAAAATACAGAGGAGAAGAGAGTCAGGTCTTTCTGTATATGCTTTCCTCTTTATTTGATCTCAAACAAAACACAACAGACTATTTTCCCTTGCTTTGGACATTTTAATTACCTACTTAAGTATATATACAGAATATAGGCATATTGCGTATATCATGCCAGAAAATGTGACTACCAGAAGTAATTTTTCAAATCTGAAGAAAAGAAACTTTTCAAAATTAGCTAAATAAGACGTTTTTTTAGCGTTTCAAAGCAGCGGTACCAGTCACTGCCGACAGATCTATAATCTTCCCTTTGGAAAAGCAATACAGAGAAAGAGGGAAAGGGTGGGTGCTCACAATGACAGGATTAGATGGATTGCCTCCTCCTCAATTAATGTACTTGAACGTATTCCCTCCCTGGGTCCAGATTATTAGCACCGGGGTCAGGGGTACACACTAAGCCAAAGTACAGTATATGTCAAATCTTTTTAATTAAGTGTTGGTGGGTGTGTCATGCCTTTGCTCTACTCATAAAGATCGCATCGATCCCCGGGTACTGGTAAGGAGTGGGATTTACTTGCTAAGTCTTAGCATGTCCATCTCCCCACAGATCTAACCTCTGTGAGCCCAGAGCTTGTAGAGTGAATACCACTACACCACCTCTAAATGTCCTTCTGCTGAGTTTGCTAAATGAATGACTGTGTGTGTATCTGGTTTCACATAAAACTGTGCATTTTAAGGCCCACAGTGAGGTGCCAGCCTTGTGATACTGCACAGTAAAGCAATAATGTCAGCTGCATGTGACTAACAGCAAAATCAGATAAGGGGGTTGCCAATCCCTCATTGTGTAGATAAGGCGTACCTATGCCAAAGCAAAGGAGTAAAAAAAAGAAACTAATAAGCCTGAATTCACTGGCCTTGGCTCCACACTAATGGGTTTCGATTAATCATCAAACATTGGGGGAAGAAATGGGGAAAAGAAAAATCCTGTGAGTGCCCGTCTTCCTTGACTTCCATCATTCCTGTATCGTTTTCCTTCCAGGTTAAAAAGAAAACAACAAAAAAACAACCATTGTAATGGTTATTAGGGTGACTCTGGGTGCTTGATAACATGTTAACTTTGTTCTGTTTACACAGTTGTTACAGAGGTATGTCAATAGTGTAGCAGTAACAACGCTTGTCATAATGTATTATTAACAGTGTTAGCAGAGATCAAACTACATAATTATTTACTGGAAAAATAGGACAAAGATGTGGAGCAGTATCTCAGTGCCACGAAATGCTTTTCTTCAATGGTTTAGTGAAATTATGCAAGGGTCTTTCTTCTTTCTTGGCTGAAAATAATACACACTGAATGAAAGAAACTGAAGGTTCCTGAGGAGATGAAGTCAAACCCCCGGTCACCTCAGTAGATATGATTTTATTTTGCCAAGCCGATGGAACTGGAAAGCATAAGTCTAGTGTTCATTTATCTCGGCTCACTCATTCAGTATTCCATAGAGACCACTCGATAGCGAAAAAAAAAAAAAAAAAAAAAAGACTGTATCAGCCTTGAAATATATTGGATGGAATGAGGCACAGGAGAATTCTCCCTCCTTCTCTCTCTGATCTGATGCTTTTCTCAATGCACGGAGCCACTCTTTAAAGGCCATCACCATCTGGTCAATGGAAATTTGTGAAGGCTTTGAGTGTTGCATGTACTCACTTCCTCAGCATCTCTGCATATAAGCTAGTAGAGGATCAGTGTAATTAAAGAATCAAGGCTGATAACCTAAAATCTGTTTGTATTTCTAGGTTTGTGTGTGCATACAAGAGGGTGTAGAAAATATGTGTTCTTGAATGTAGAGTGTATGCTCTCATAGTGGCCTGGCCCGCAGTGTTGTCACCTCATTGATAAAAATCAATAGTGACACTTCCTTAGAGCAGGAAGGCAGACATTGCCAAGTGGCAGAGGAGCTGAGAGCACACTGACCTCTAAGCTCTCCTGCAGCTCTGTCATCTCCATCAGAGTCACAGAGCAGGTGTGTGTAGTCACCAGAACTGTGACAGGGATGTTTCATTTTAGCTTAGAATATCTCCATCCCACAATTACATCAACACACATCCATAGCAAGGTAATTTGGCAGTGAACATATGAATGTATGTAAATTGAGAAGAGTAGGATTTTAAATCTAGTTCAAAATTCTGGAAGAAAATGAAGTAGCACAATAATAGCAAACAGATCAATACTGCAAGTTCAATGACAAACGTCTGCAAGAATCCAGAGGGATTGTGAGTGGGGCCATTAGGCTGTTGTGAGAACAATGATAATGTCATGACAGATCCAGAGCTCTTCATTGCCAGCACGTATTCAGAAATGACAGAGGATGTCAATAGCTCATTTCCATAGTCGGCAGGCCTGACCCCCACCCTCTCAATCCAGCGGCTGATCGTGCTAGTGTAAAACTTGCTACACTCCAATGACTCACATCATTGGACTCCCTGAGACAAGATGGCTGAGAATCACCCTTTTCCTTAAAAATTTCTCTCCATCTCCCCGTTTTTCTCATCAAAAACGGTGCATCCGAGAGACATAGTACACCGAAGAGAATTGGGTTACAGTTTCCTGACCAAACTAACCATGACCGTCACAGCAGACAGCACCAGGATTTAATAGCCAGTCCAGAGATATCTGGTGATATTCAATCTGGAAGCCCAAATTCAATATATCCATCTTTTAGCTGCTGAGAGTTTGATTCATTCATTTAAAATAATTTACTTTCCCTATAGGTAATCAGCTACAATGGCACCAGTCTATGTGTCATGTAGGAAGCCAAATGATTTTCTATGAGTCTACTTCTCATATAATACAGACTTCTAATTGCCTTGCACAAGATCAATAGAGAGCATGGTGTATTTAACTTTCAGCTTACTGCAGAAAAGGTCAGTGTCATAAATATCTCCCAGAAAAACAGAAAGTGGAAAATAGCAAAGAGGGAGCAGGTAGAAAGGGAGTGAAATGAGGAAGCAAACCCATAGAGAGATGCACGATGATTGCAAAAATGAAGAGAGAGTAAGATGTGTGTGAGAAAGAGGTATGCATGAAAGAAATGTCACAAGGGAAAAGGCACTCTACTATAAGAATTAGCTTTTTACAATTCTGCCCAAGTAGTAATGAAAAAACATACATACAAAACAACCAGACACCAGATGCAGCATGTAAGGGGTGAAAAAAAAGGGTGTAGAACCTATGATAATCACCCTCATTAGAGGTTCTCCAGAGTTCATGACTCCATGGACAACTCTGCTGAAGACTAATGAGCGCTGAACTCAACCCTTAAACCTCACTTAACATCAATAATTCAGCAAGCTAAGGCAATTAATGCTTAACAGATTCCAGGTTTTGTTTATTAAATCCATTCATTACCATCAAACGTATTTTGAAAATTGATGAGAAACCACTTGAAAATAAGCTTGTTATTTTTGCAAAGCTGTCTTTCTGGGAAGATGCATGCTTTTCATACTCCATACAGAAACATACACCAGCACTGTTTGGGGCATTTTGTAAGGATGGATGGTTGGTGCTGCTTTAATTTGGAAAATAAATTCATCGGTCGTGTTCAGAATAATAAATTAAGAAAAACAGACAATTTAAGTTTAATGTTTAGGCACACTGCCAGGCACTCTCAAGAATGTGACAGAACAGAAGGGAAGTAAGGAAAAGTAAACATGCAGGGAACATGACTTGGTTCACAGGAAGAGTTCAGTCAACATCTTATGTTGGATATTGTACCTTCTTGAAGATACAATGTATGTCCCCTGGCCCAAAGAAGCTTTATTATTTATTACTGTTGTACTGATAATCTGATTTAAATTCTGGCACACCTTCTCTGCCCTAAAGCAATACCATTCACAGTTTGTAGTATAAAGTTGCCCTATACCCTCAACCACCAAGCATATACATTAAAAAGAAAAATCACCTTTTAAAAAAACTGCTTTTGTCAGTGTATCTTGCATCTGCTCTTTACTATAACATTTTTCTTTCTCTACACAGATAAAAATCCAAATCTATAAGTCATTTACTTTTTTTACAATATCAGCAGCAAACGTGGTTTGGCGTCATTGCTTTGCAGTCAAATAATTTTTACATTTACATTTTTACAACAAAGTTAAACAACAAAATAACACAAACACTTGGCATGATCAAAAGAAACTTTATAAAACAGAGTGGAACACACAGCTTTATGATCTCTGCATTGAGGTTTCGTTCCACCTACATACAAAAAGCTTATAGGCATCCTCTACAGAGGCAGCAACATGCAAAGTATTGAGAAAGACTGATTTAAGCTTTTGTTTACTCTTTCCTGTTTCCATGAATTTTTCCATAACTCAGTGTCTCCCTGTTAGACGGAGAAGACCAACAAAACACAGTGTTCAAACTTTGCTGAATTTCGTACGATATGGTTTTTAGATTCCATAAACTAAATTTAGTACAATCAGTTAAATGCTGGACATCACCTGAAGCTACCTTCTACAAATGAATATACTTTATTTTATAAATACACGTTTTTTTTTTTTTTTACATGCATACAAACATGCCTCCACTGTGACACTGTGCATATAAAATACAATTCTATCTATTTCATCATTTTCTTCTGGAAATCAAATGAGAGACTGAATTAATTGGGCTAGAAAGCCAGGGGCTTAACAAAATATGTATTATTACTTTGTGGTTTATTGCATTTTTTTGTAATGTTGTAAAACACAGTATGATGATTTTGGCTAATATTTATGCTGGTACTGTGGAGCTACAATGAAAGCTCAAGCACTATCTTGGAAATAAATTTGAAGAATACATCTGATTCTATTTATGGATTATGTTGTAGTAGAGTATTCAACTGAGTCTTAGGGCCTTGGGCACTTATAATGTTCACATGCATGCAGACTTTCAGCATAAATTACCCTCATATTTTAAGAAAACATTAACATTGTCTTTTCTTCTGATATAAGTGCTGTTGACCAAGGTTCCATCTATTTGAGTTGTTGAGCTGTAACATGTTTCAAACACTGCATGCTGCACAATATGGTTAAAGCAATCACACTCTTTTTGTTTGCTGTAAAGATATGGAATAACACATGAACATAGATCTGTGTTATGCACACACATTTCATTTGGACTTAAATAAGACAAGATATTTAGACGTGTCCCCAAGTATTACCTCTAAATAAACTATACCTTCTAAAAGTTCAGCATTTCCTTTAACTTAAATAAGCCAGTAATACCTTTTAATGTTTGCTTTATTGTTTAAAAAAAGAGACAGTCCAGGTTGTCTTTACTCGTCTTTTGGATTCCTGCCCACAAATAATATTCTCCGTGTGCAGCATTTCTGGTTTAACAAAGGCAATAACTACTGTGTTGCCAGATAGTGTGGCTCCATTTTTCAGATAGCTGTTTGTATTTCCTCTCTGTGCTGAGGTGCCAAATGAGAGCATTATGAAGTTGCTTTTGTGTGGTTTTGCATCTATGGTGACCCAGTTGAATGAACAGGCAGAGGTCCAGAAAACTGGCTCCAAACTCCTCTGCAGGCTCATGAAAATCACTCTCAGATGGCGATTGTATGAGCTCCCTGAAGCATGAAAGGCATGCATGAGATCTTTTTATTTGCTCTACTTCCTGGTTGCTGTCAAATCGATGAAGAGATGGGACCATATTTATGAAAAAGTCTGGGGAAATCTGAAGATTAAATTTTCAAGGCAGGCATCAGACAAAAGGCCCTTATGACATTTTCATTTTATAGCACTTGCTATTTCACACTGTCCAAATGTGAAATTTACAATCAAGATTGTATCAAATATATTATATCAACTATTTCCGTCCTTTCAGCATATGGTTTTTTTAATTGGAAAAAAAAGTTCCACTGATGTAACCTAAAAGTCAAAAAATGACCCGTACAGACCAGCTTTGGCCATATATTTGATCAAATATAATTATATTCATATATATCATATGTATCTATGGATAGACCTATAGCATAATATGTAATAGTCCTTGGTAGCACATTAGATTACAGCCTGCAAATTATAATGCAATTACTTGTAAGAGGTATTGATCAAATTGAGCAGTAACTCTGACTTAGAAATAAATTACACAAAGTATTTAGCTAATAATGACACTACTATAATAAACTAGTGTGAAGAAACCATCTGCTGCATCTATAACAAAAAATGCAGTGCGAGCACTGCATTTTTTAGTCAGCATAATGATTTAATAGGTTTAATGTGTAATTTAGAGCATTCTGTAGTACTGTATTCATAAATGCGTGAAGTCTTTGGCCTTCACAGCTTGTTCTTTATTCTGACATGCAGCCTGAATTGTGAGACCGTGCATACTCAGGTGTGTGTCTTTCTAAAATACGTCCATGTTCTAGAGGATAAAGCAAACAGGATACAGCTGACCACAAACTGAAGTGCCACAGCAAAAGATATAAGTACTTTTCTAAATGAGAGATTCCCTTTTGTGACACCACCTCCAGTTACTTTCCTGCACATTCAGTCAGTTAAGTTCCCAATTCTCCCAGCTCCCAGTTCCTCTTTAAACTAGGTGTTGGAAGAAATAGTTGTAGCTGTAAAACAATACAGTATGTCAAGAAAAGAAAACCAAAAAAATACTCATAACAAGGAAGTGGTACGAAAAAAATTGAAAATTGCAATTGTTGATCGTTTTTCTATTAGTTTTGTTAGATGCCGAGTGGAGAACCCTGCTAGTCCAGTTCCTACGCCGAGTGGTGGAGCCCATGCGGAGAGAGTTTTCAGCAGAACCCGAAGCTGTATTACCCCAAAATACAGATCTGTGTCATGCACGTGAGTCCTCTCCTTTATCCTTCACCATCATCCAACATAACAAATACAATTCACTACAAAATATTTACACTTTAATTTGCAGGTTTTTTAAATCTGTCAGGTTTTTTTCCTTTTTTTTTTTTTGCTTCTTTTGTTATTTTTTGTTTTCAGTTTTGCCACTGATTAGAAAATAATGAGACTTACCCAGCTGATTGTTGTGGATGACATGCATATCATCTTGGCTCTGAAAAGACAGAGAGACTTTTTAATAACAGCAAAAAAGGATGTTCAAACATGTTTTCAAATAATGACCTAAATCCATCTAATTTTTTGTTTCACAAAAGATGTAGAAACTGTCAAAAATGTCTTGTGCAAAGATGCTCAGTTTCAGCTAAATACTCTATTTCCTCTTCCTAATCACTAATTAAGACTTAGTGATACTAAACATGGAAACCCTTGTGGGTTATTTGGAGAAATAATGGGCAAAACCCCACATCATTAGTCCTTTTTAATTGTGTGGGTTTTGTGCCTGCAGCATTTAAGAGCTGTGCATTCAGCTCAATTATGGTGTTGAACGCTGTTCCACCTACAGAGCTGTCAGCCCATGCAGCAGACCATAGAGGGATGAGTAAATCGATCACAAGCCAAGCAAACTTTGAAGAGCTGTCTTTCACCTCCATCTTTCAGAGGAACTCTTTCAGTCTTGGGAGAAGGCGAGAATGTGCATGTTTTGGCTGTTTCCAGAACTCTGGAGCGAGAGCGGCATAGTATTAATAGATAATGACAAACTGGGGCCTGCTTTGATTTATGACTTCCTCTAGACTAACAATCATTTTGCTGGCAAGCTGTTGCAGCCTTCAAAAAGCTTAACTAAGTCATAAATTCACCCTCAGTGGGTGTGGTGCTGTGGAAACAGAGAATCACAATATATGGTAGCAGTTGTGTGAACCATATGTAATCTGCTACTTCAGCACATTCACATTCAGCACAATTCTCATAATAGAGAACAGCCTATTAATTTAGCAGATTTCCAGCCCCAAACAGTTTGCTGCAACTGTCACGACTATGCATCGTTTACTTTTTGTAGGATGCATGTTCCCTACACTTCCTATCTTTCCTATCACATTCATCAAATCCTGAATCAAGTGTTTTGACAAGCAATGAGTGAGCATGTTTTTAAGACACCTACGATAGCAATATGCAAAACAATGATCTGTGTATATGTGTGGCTCTGTCTTCTTTTAGTATGTTAGTAGGTGATCAGAGTTAGAGGGAAATATATGCACAGGCAGATAAGATCATATCAGGGTGATTTAATTCAGTGGGTACAAGAAATCAGCTTAATTGGACTCAGTAGCATTAGTCATGCCCACAAGGTTTCTGTCTCATCTTATCATACACTCTGAAATCATTTCTTAGCTGAAGAGAGCAGGCACCCTGAGGTGAAAAATTGCATCTCTATTGTCAGAAGACTCTGATTTGTAATCAGATAATTATTCATAATATTTTTCCAACTTGAATATATAAATTATCTAACAACAGGTGAATACTGAGGGAAAACCATTCAGACAAGAGAAGGCACATAATCATTAAAGAACTTGAGGAACATTGGATTTTGTCTGGATGGATATGGTAGTTGTGACACAAGAGTGGCAGGTGCAAAGTTTTTCACTGCATCTCCTCCAGCACAACTCAACTCTGAGGTGCAGAGGAAACAATAAATCACTGCACTGTCACTGCCAAACAAAATAAATCAAGACCTCCAGTGTTATGAATTAACTGGCTGGTGAAATGGTACAAATAACAGTGATTGTGTAAGTGCGCTCCTGTGTATGTGTGTATGTAATGTGTGCATGTGTGTCTACAGAATGATTTTACACAACACTAAATAAAACCTGGCAGTTTTTAATGAGCCTTTAATGAGAAATCTCTAAATCTAGTGGAACTGTAGAAACTCCTACACAGTTATACATCAATTTATAATGTTCTGTGTATTTCGGGAGTTATTTTGTAATGAGCTGTGGGGATACAGGATTAGTACAAAAAAAGTTGCAGCCTCCACATTCATTTCAATTAGACCTCTATTTTGGCACAACAGGAGTCCCAACACAGCTGCCTCTAGAAATAAAATACAGGGTCACAGGCTGTTGAATCTTGCTCAAGCTTTTCCATAACAAAATATCTAGGAAGGCATTACTTTGGCCAATCAATTACATGCAAGTGCACCTTCTTTCTTTAAATGACTGTAACCACAATCACTACAACAAAGTGTAAAAATAAGTGCTGCTGCAATAAAAAGTTATGGACTGCCTTTAAAATCATGCATACATTCCTGAACTTCCTTCTTCTCACCTGCACCTGTAGCAACATGACCCATGAACCTGAACTTCCTTCTTCTCACCTGTACCTGTAGCAACATGACCCAATAACAGAGCCCTTTTCATTAAGATGTTCATTAAGGTATACCTGCATTATGTACAAATTTCATGCCAGTGTTTCCTTAGCATGCCTTTCCATTTGCCAGTGATATTTTACAAGAAATGCCTACAATTAACCCCCAATGTACAGCAGGCGAGATTTAAATAACCTTTGGCCTTGTTATTAATAAGAAAACAAAATGCGGGCATTAATTCTGACTATATGTTTTTCACTATCCTTAGCTTTTATAAACCAGTATATAAACAATATACATACTTTACCATGTAGTGCTGTTTTATAAGATGGTAGAATTTATGGACAAATGTAAATAACATAGTAACCACAAGGTGGCTTTACCTCAGATTTATATGGTCTTATTCATTGGCCCTTTAAAAAAAATGCCTCATTTTAAATCTTGCTCTTTGCTTGCACTTCATAAAAATCTCTGCAATTGAGTGACACGGAAGCTATAAATCTTTCTCTTGTAAAATATCTAATATTCTGCGGCACAGTGAACTCAGATCAGGACTACAATCATTTTCGCCATTACTGAGAGATGAATTATTCTCAGCTCACAGAACTTTTTGGCCTTCTCTGCACAGGTAACGCTCTCCTTAATCCCATCTGACAGCAGGCTGTCAGCCATTTGCAGTGGGAATCAGACACCCATAGGTGTTAAAAGGAATTGCTATGAGTCTCTACTGTCCATCTAAAGGAGTTAGTTTCACCATCCCTTGAGCACTTTTGATCTGCAGCACCACGGAGTGATTCATAAGGACGGAAAGATTGTGCCTCATGTATCTTATCCTCAGAACAATGGCACCACTGCAGTTAAGGCTTTTTTCAGCTGAAGTGTACATGTGTAAACCTCTTGAAAGTGATCTATGTAACGTAACTGTTATATAATCAGGGACAGCAGCAAAGACAACCTTTGATCTCTGCCTTTGATTTAGAAGCACTTTACATACATACGTGCCAGAGCTCTGTCCTTTGCTACATCTCTCTATCCCCAAGGGCACAGACACTGCACTGATGTGAATGACCCATCAGGTCACATTAGCTCTCTGTTCACTGATGGCAAGAATGATTCAAGGTTGCAGAATTTTATGAATTTTGACATGCCAGAGGAAAATGTGTCATGTTTACAGAAGCTGGCTGTCAAGAAGGACTTTGGGCACCTCAAATACCTGAAGGGCTGAACACCATTATTAAGGTTTTCACTATTTGCATCAGTTGAACTAAGAAATAAAATGTTTTGTCAGCACAATTATGAGGATGCTTTGAGATCTAGTGAGTAGTTTCACAATAAAAATGCATTTTGTATCCTTCTTGCATGTGAGGTGCCAAAAGAACTGACAGATTTAAAATTTAATTCAAAAGTCACTTTTTAATACTCAAGCAAAAGCTCGTGTAATGACTTGAGCCATCTGCTGCCTGTGAACATCAGCAGGCTATTCTTGTCAATTCTTCTTCACAGTATTTTTCTGCATTTTGTTGACTTCTGTTGGAAATTACGAGGAATAAACAGCTAATAACAGATTGCAGCAAAGGGATAAAGACAAAACTGACAAACTAAACTGTTAAATTCAAATTTACAATGCAGCTAACCAAAACGAATGACAAGGTAATTATACGCATCCAATCAAGGTAATTTTGATCTGTAATTAACTGGAATAAGATGCAGTGGTTATAGCGTAGGACAGTATCCATAGCAACAAGCATCATCCTGTCCCCAGGTAGCTGGGGAACACTGAACACTGGCACTATGGCCTAATCAGACCACTGTATTGGTTACATCATTTTTTAGGACATCATTTTCATTTTAGCTGGTGTTTTCCTCTCTCACTCTCTGTGTAACAGACACACGTGTGTTTTTTATACTTGGACAACCAGTGACATAAATCATGGCCTAGCCCTTTACCCTAACCTTAACCATCACTGCTAAATGTTTAGCCTCAGACACATACACGGATAAACACACATGCACACACGATTTGATTAAGAACAAGAAGCTCAGCTCAGCAGTGAGAATGAAAGACCAGTGTCATTGCATTTAAATTTTCTATTTTTAAGGTCATTTAATTAGCCACATAAATTATTTAACTTTATTGTGCAATTAACTGCAGGACAATTGTCAGAGCAGGTTTTGATGTTGTTCAGAATACTGCACACTCCATTAAAGGTTTGTCAGGTTCCTGATTTATTGAGCTCATACTTGAAACAGCTTAGGTTGTGCATTGCTTCAGCTGAAGCTGCACAAACAAACGTTTTTAACTGACAAAGGTTTCTGCTGCACAGTGTGTGGAATTTGTTCCTCTTCTAACAGATAGATTAACTTAATTTTTTGCAAGCTTCGATGATGATTTTACTTCTGTTTTTCTTCAGGTCAACTTATTTCAATAACAATACCACTTGAGAGTTATTCTGTTAAGCTGATTATCTAACTACAAAGCTCATTTTCTACCTTCTCACACAGTAAAACAGTTCAACAGGGGTCTCTCAGTTAGTAAGACTGTACACTGAGGGATTTTGCTTTGTTTTTCTAAAGCACAGGAAAAAAACGTTGCCAACAGAAGCAACCAGACTGCACAAAATTGTTGACAGTGGTCCAAATCTGGTTACCTAGAGCAACGGGGCAACCAGTACTATCATGCCCTGCTGTGTAAGTTATTTAGGGTCACAGTACGCTCCACGGCCCTCGCATGAGATGGCTGATGGACATTTTTGACCTGATCTTAGTCGCTTTGAAAAAAAAAAAAAAAAAAACAAAAACAGGAGGTTGGGCACACAGGAATTACAGTATTTAAGGTCTAATCCATCTGCTTTCTGAATAAGATTTCAATATTGTGTCTCAGCTGAATTTTTTTTAATGAGTGAGATACTGAATGATTCTGTAAATGTAGCTTACGTGATGGGCCACTGGAAAGGTTTCAACAGAACACTGATCAAAGTACTGTGATGTTTGCGCCTGTATTTTATGATCAGTATATACAGAAGAAATACATCAAACCATGAGGAAAAACTCTATTCAGAAAGAGAAATTGTAATTTAATGTTTTTTGGTTTCTATTTTTTTCTACATAGATAGAGGCCCAGTCTGTTCTGGTTATGTATGGGCATCTTGGACATCTATGTTAGTGAGAAAACCATCAACAAAACTCAGAAGCTCATTACTAAGCATTTGCCATTGTTATGAAGGTATTTATAAATACTTCTGACCATTTCAGTGGAGAAACAACACCAACTATTTTTAACAAGAGGCATGAACTGAAGCACAGTATAGTAGCTTGCTGAATGAGCCACTGAACAGTTCCACTAACATCAGTCTGCAAGCTGGATAATTAGCTGATCAGCTGCATCACACTGAATAGAACATTTAGATGCTTAGATAATCCTTACTCTTCAACTGCTAACAAAACACACTGTCTGTGGCTTGAAATCTGATGGATCTGATCAAACACAGCTGATGCTTCTAAAAGGCTACCTTTGTCCTTTAGATAATTAAAAAAAACTATTGAATATAAGTACATTTTAAAAAAATGTTTTTCCTGCAGGGATAAGGATAACTAAACATGATTTTAGTTAGATTCTAAGACCAATTGGGTTACTTAATCAGAGCTGAAATGCTTTCAGATAATCAATGCTGTGATGATTGTGTGCTGCTGGGCAAGTATTGCTATTTGTGTGCCTGCAGAGTTCTCACCAGCTGAACACTGGCAGTATTCATACAGGTTTGCAATCTCAGAGAAAGAATATGTCACTTTTACTGAGATAAGGGCATTGCAGAAGAGTGAAAGCAATGATTCAGACATCAGACTAGCCCATCTCCTCTGGAGTTTGATTTTCTTACAACTGCCCAAGGTAAGAAGATGCTGGATAGTAAGAAAAGCTCTGACAATCATTTAAACACACACTTGTCAAATTATGTTTGATGGAAAGCATGATAATGGAGAGAAGACAATTTTGTAAAATCAGACTTAAGTTATACTGAGTGGACAGAACAGCAGCTCTTTTCTTTTGAAACTGGTCATTATGTCAACAACCAAGCTGCACTTAAGATTGAGGACAATCTAACAGAGATGAAGTTCTTTACCTTTCAAAGCACAAATTAATTCAGTGCTTAGGCTGTTGCATGCTGGCAAATAAGTGTTAAGGCAAATAAAGGTTTACAAAGACACAATTTAAGTAATTTTAGATCGACTGAGAATGATGCCTGTGGAGCACACTTGTTTTGTATTACTTTTGAAGCTACCATTTAGCCTAGAAAACACATACAATAACTCAATGACTCACATAGAACAGATGATTACGTCTGTGTTTAATGAGTGGTTGTTGCTTTTTCCTCACATCTACAAACATTTTCTGAAGGTGAGCTTCCTGCCACGCAATTTATTTTCATTTCTAAATAATTACACACTGTGGAGTCCTCAAGTACCAATCCTCTTACTCTTACCAAGTATTCTGTGTACATGAGATCAAGGCACCTCTGCTCATACTAGCAAACTTGTAGTACACTTGTTGTTTAGGTTGTTTATGAAGATAATCAGATAATCCCACCACCTGTGTGTGACTTTGCCAGATTGTCCAAGTCATTCTCAGTTCAAAACGATGACAGCCATCAGAGGCTGCAGGCAACATTCAAAGCAGGGGTTATAATCTGTGATCTGTATGCAAGTCACAGACTGTGTTCATAGACAACTACTGAAAATTACAACAGTTACATGACAAAAGCCTCTTCTGACAATGTTTTATACAACACTAGTGATCAAGGAGTCCATTTTGTTTCAGATCTTTTCTTGCACTGGAAAGAAACTAACAACTGGATGTGTTCATCAGTTTTACAAACATATTATTCCAGGTTTAAACTACATTGCTATTGCTGCTTTGCATTCTGTGATCAGTGTTCCTATATCTCATGCACTACAGGAGCCCTCACAGATTTAGCAAGATTTGAATCATGATGCAAAGAGCCCAGCTGTTTAAAGCCAGTGAGAAATCCCCTCTGATGCTTGCCAGATCTTCTATATTGACCATTTGGCCCTTAAATCATCAGTATATGATGCTGCCAACTTTTTGTGAAACACTTTCCAATGTTTTAGCACCATTAACACATTTTCTTACCTAACTAGGAAGCCAGCTGGTGGATATATGAAATATCTATGATTTTTATTAGATTCTATTGGATTTTTGCCATTGACATGAAATAAACACAAAAGAAAAAATGGTTATATCAAGGTTTTGAGGCTTCAAAAATCACAGTGACATTCGGTGACACAAAACAGAAGGAGCATCTGAGTGAAGATAAGAACATATTTTCAAAAATTAAGACTACTTTATGGAATAATGCCCGGAAGTAATATCAAAATTAACTCATTTGTGGTTAATAAGCTAAATCATCCAAATCTTAAATATGGTTTTTAACATTAAACTACAGCTAGTGTGAAATCTTTTACTCAAATCTTCCATAATACCCTTCTGAATAACCAGATAGTTGAGAGAAATATCAATCATGTTTGGTGTGTTAAACAACTGAGTTGTTGAAGGAAAAAAAAAGAGAGGGCTGGCGTTCCCGGAATCTCAGAAATATTTGGCACCAACAAAAACATGCTTAACCCTTCTGCACTGTTCGAAAACACTACCCTTTCGTTATGTTTGGGGTGAAAACATCCAGTAAAATAACCTGCTGTAAAAATATATCAGATACATTTCGTTTTTTAACTTTTTTTTTTGCATAAATCTGTTAATCAACTTCAGTTCTAAATGTTAAAAAAATTTCCAGGATTTGAACTCTGCCAATTTCATAAGTGATGTCACGGATTTAGGAGGGGGGGGGATATCACAGTCTTGGCTATATCAAAGATTTTGATGTATTCTTGTTGTTGTGCAGCATCAGATTTGAATTTTTTCTGACTAATTTACTGTTCATTGGTGTTTTTACCCCATTGGCTGCCACTAAAGCTTCTTAACGTGTCGGTGAGGGAAGAATCCAGACAATTTTTCCAAATAACAAAAGCAAGCTCGGCATTTTATCTAAATCTTTATATAAATCTTGATGATCTCCCTGTGCTTGTGTGGGTTTTCTCCAGGTACTCTGGTTTCCTCCCACAGTCCAAAAACATGTATGTCAGGTTGATTGGTGACTCTAAATTGCCCATAGGAGTGAGTGTGAGTGTGTGAGGTTGTGTGTCTCTATGTGGCCCTGTGATGGACTGGTGACCTGTCCAGGGTGGACCCCTGCCTTTCACCCAAAGAGAGCTGGGATAGACCCTGATTAAGGAATAAGCGGGTATAGAAAATGGGTGGATGGATGGATGTTTTTCTTAATCTTTTGCTGCTGCAAAAGTTTTAGTGTTGTTTTAGTGATGCTGACTGACAAAAAAAGGTTCTACATACCTGTGTGTTACATTCATAATTTGCACAAAACTGAATAATTCTCTGTAGAATGAGGATTAATTAAGTGCTTTATCCACTGACTGACCATGAATTTAAAAGCATGTGCTGCAAAATATAGTGTATGTACATCTCCCACATGACCCTGATGTAAATTCCATGACTTTCCATAACTTATCTGGAGCGCTTCCATGACCTAAAAATTTGTATTCCTTTCTAATTTGTTAATATCGTCTTCAGCTCAGGTGATCTTAAAAAGAGGTCGGCAACCTGGTTTCTGCTTTGTAGCTAACATGTCCAACATTACTGAACACAACATGTCTGCTATAGTGTGTAAAATCTGCAAAATCAAATATAATGAAATTATATAAAACTTATAGTGACCAACTGTTAAGAAATGTATTATTCTTATTGTTTGTTAATATTGAATGAGCAAAGGTGAAGTTCCCATCATGGTCCCATGGTAACTAGGCAACAACCCCCCAGGCGAGCACTCAAAAGCACCAGGAGCCACATGTCAGGGTCAAGAATGTAGGGGAAAACAGAAATAAACTTTGAGATGTTTTCTTATGCCTTGTGCAGACATTTACAGAAGGTCTAAGAATAGACTTATTGAAACAGTTTGGACAAAAAGGAACTCCATAAATGAGTCTCTCACTTTCGATAATGTCTTTTTTCCAGCACATTAGACATGACTTTTATTCATGATTATGTTTCCATTGTTGCTCCTTTCATTCCCTTAATGGGTTTCCTCTCCTGAATAGATGTCATTTAAATCTTTGTTTTCTCACTCTTACAGGCAGCTGTCCTTAAATGTTCTTTTATAGCAAAAGAAAAAAAACTGAGCATATTTTTCTAAAACATAATACAGTATTTAAAGAAAACAGATTTAAGTAAACTTTAAAACTTTTTTTGCAAATTAGAGGTTAAAATCTCTGTCTGCTTCTCAAAATGCTATCTAAAAGAAAACCAGTTGTTTCTGGATATGCTTTGCATCCTCACTTAGATCACATAGGAGGCTTAGTTGATGAGGCTTTCTGTCCAGCACTGTTAACAGCAATGTAGAACATTTGAAAAAGTAACAAAGTGTAAGGGCAAAACATCCTCAGCAGGAAAACTAGTAGTTGACGTCAGTAAAAAGCACAACAGTAATTTCCTATTCCTGTGATGCTAAGCACCTCTGCCAGGAGGCTTACTGTCAACATCTCACACCAATAAAAGTAGAGCAACTGAACATTTTAATTATTTATCAAGCAACAACCTCAGACTTAGAAAATGCAACATCAAGGAAATCTTACACTTGACTAAAAAGCAAATCAGTTTGTATTGCAGAGCAAATTAAACTTCTGAACTGGAGACTAATAATCAATCCATCTAAAAACAAGGTTTTTTTTTTTTTTATCTCAGTAGGTCAGGTAATTACGGCTTTAATAAAGGTGAGGAGACCAGGAAGGGAACTATTGAGGCTAATTGTCAAGAGAACAGCACCAGCACATTGTTTCAGATTACATCAGCAGTTTTTCTTACCTGTGAGCCGTCTCCGGAGGTGCCAGCAGCAAAATGGATGTGAACTGTAAGAACTGAAAAAGAAAAAAAAGTATATCATTTTGGAGAATGATGCAAATAGCAATGAATATTTTAAAACTGAACCATCATTTCATCTATGTAGAACAAAAGTTTTTTTTTCTTCAGGCTAGGTCATCACTCTAAACTCAAAGCTGCCACATACAGGCAAGGCTAAAAGAAAACAACCTGACTTGTGTTATGATTTCTGAAAAACAAAATTATTTATGAGATAAATCAGAGCCTAATTCCTAATCCCCGGCTGGGGTGCTCCATTAATCCATCCAAGTTTGTAATTAGAGCCAGGAGAACTTCAATCTAATTACACTGCCATCAACTCGGAGACATGACAATCTTCACAGAGATTCCCAGGATTTCAAATCAATACATCAAAAACGACCATGTCACTGAGAGTGAATTTATACACTAGTATGTATTAAATCAGGCAGCCTGCACTCCAACATCAGTCAGCTTTAAATATGACTTTAATTAGGTAATAGGACTCAGAAAGGAGTTAAATTTCCTCTCCTGACTCCCTGCAGCTGCTATTACAGGACAAATAAGAGTGTTGATTAAATTCTGAACGCAGCAGATATGTTTTCTAGGAACAAGCCAGCTGATATTTCTGCTGCTAGGCAATATCTAACATGCACACAATATAAATGTACATGTTTCATGAGACAGATATGATTTCTATAACTGTGTTCATGACCCAGTCTGCAGTAATTTGTTCAGACATTAATTGCATTCATTGCAAAGGAACCCTCTTAAATTATTCAAAGAGCTGAGTTAACTTCAAAACACTTCTGTGTGTAAAGCCTCAAGTAAAGTCACTAGATCAGTACAAATGAACAATGACCCTAATTATTCCAGTCATGAAAGCTCAAAAAACAATAATGGATGCCAGCCAATTTTCAAAATTTGCCAACTGGCCAAAAGCAACATTGTTTTTCCATGTTCCTTTCAACAAAGAACGTTTCTTTAAAAGAGCAGAAAATACCCACATGAAGTCGTCATTACTTCTGTAGAAAAGTACACAGAATTTTCAAAGGGAGATCTGATTTTCACACATATTTTTTTGTCTTTTTTTTGGTTAATTGCAGTTTACAGTTATAAGTTACAGTTAGAAGAATGCTTTTGTGATGAGCCCAGCTCAGAATATGCCTCCAGTAACAGTTATGTCACAAAAAAGCTGCTTAGGATCCTTCAACTCAACCAGCGATTATTATTATTATTATTTAAGTAATAATACTTAAATTCAATAAAACTCATTAATAATCATCTCAAATAATATTAGTAAGAGAAATAATGATTTTTCTAATACGGATTACTGAATAACCTTTAAGTCACCACAGACACAGCTCAGATTAATGGAAAATAAATAAAAGAACATCTACAGTTACATAAAAAGTGAGCAAAGTTTATCTTGAAAAATGAAATTAAGTGGACCTTGACTAGAGATTGTTTTGTCAAAACTCTCCAAAGTCAATAACTGGCAAGCTCAAAGTAAATACTGAAAATTCATGATTTTTAACACTTATTACATATTTTAACACTTATTTTTAATAGCTGTTAACTGGTTTTTAATCAATGATGTCTACAGCCCAACAACTGTAGTCTATCTCAGGGAATATATGGCTCCTAAAGAACGCCTGTGCTTGATGATGTACTAAAGAAACCTCTGACATTAATTGTAATTTCTTCATTTAAATTCATGCCTTTTTTTAATCAGTGCCAAAAGCCAACTAAACCACACAGCTAAACACATTATTAACATTTGATGTGTATGGATCCCAATTGCCAAGTGTAGTTCAAACATAAAATCTTTCCCAACGAATCTTGAATTCTGTAGAGCAAGTGCTGACTACATTGTCATCTGGCAGCCCAGTTTTTCGTCAATATGAAAAATGCAGCATTTGGCATGAAATCACTCTTCATACATGAATACATTCCGGTTTACAATACATCCTGCTACATCTGCTCAAACCTACACTTTTCATGGCTCACCCTGGAGAGGCAGAGTGGGGGAGTGAGTCCCTACATAATGTCAGGAGTTCTGATGGGAGCGCCTCCATCTCTTCGCCTCCTCAACCTGCATAATCAAGTCTGTTGTTTCCAACCATGTTTTCAATTGAGCAGCACCATGGGGAATTTGCTTTCTTTGATTTTAGAAAGTCTGGAAATCACTCTACATGATGAAAGCTCTGAATGGCTTAGCTGAATGCTATACAACAAGCTACTCAATTTGCATTGTCATTGTAATAGAAGCAGAAGTCCAGTGCAATTAGATGAGAAACACTGTGCTCATCACAATGGGAGGGAACCAGGCTGGTACCGGTCTGTATCCTATGAGAAAATGAATAATCTGATAATCAAAAAAAAAAACAAACAAACAAAAAAACATGTATATTTTACAACATTTACAATTGTACTTCCTTCTCTCAAACTAGATGAAAATATAACAACTTGATTTGCATGTTTGATGCTTGGTGTCTAACTTCATTATCTCCTTCATAGAGGAATAGGCAGAGAGGGAGTAGAAAAAAAAGACACCACATGAAAGTACTTTGAAGTAACTAAATGACATTAACAAAGACAGCTATGCAGGTGTATTACGTTATCTTGAATGCTCATTAGCAGTCAGTGTCATCTTTAAAAGAGCTCTGATTATCACCATATCCACATGGAGTAGTCAAAGAAAAATGAGACAACTAAAATATTCCAAAGAGACTCAACATTCAAGAGTCCTAATTGCAGCTACATCAGTACCTAAAAAAACAAGCTATTTAATCTAGTAGGACAATAAAATCTAAAATGATGTTTGGTTCAATGCTGATATTTACAGTATCCAGAAACCACCTCTGAGACCAGTGCACAAACATCTTTAAGCTTTAAGGGCCATTAAACCTGAATCCATCTCTTACCAATCCCCTTCTAAAACCATAGACAGCGGCTCCCCACACTTGAGATGAAATAGAATACTACCTGCACTGCAAAGGATGGCAGAGAGTGGCTGGTGTAGACAGTAAAAGTCAAGCATTCAGCAAGCCAAAGAGACTGACAGATAAAAGGCCAGTGAACAGTCAGCTTCAATTTCAGACATGATGACAAAATGGACAAATGGGATTTTCATGTTTCTCTGTTTCTGCCATGAAGCTGTGTAAAAATATAAGAAATTTAATTTTCTACTTGTTTTATTCATGCAAATTTGATTGCTGCCATGTTTTTATAGTCTGCATTATGTTGCTGTAACTTTTAGCTAACAGGCAATGTCCATGCTGACCATGAGCTGGCAGAGCCTCTACATAGGAAATACATCCATATTAGATCATTTTGTACCTTACAATTAACTTCCACTGCCAGTGTTCAGTGAACTGCAGCATGGATGTTGGACTGGTGAATGGCATGTGGCAAATATGACTTTCAACAGGAGATTGGTGTTTGCTACAAGCCACAAATATTCAATTATTTTTTCTTTATTTTAACCTTAACAGTGGCATGTATCTAACTTCAGCCATATCTAGTCACAATGCACAAATATGGCAGAAAGATTTTTTTAAATGTAGGCACTGGATGAAAAATGTCATTTAACCTATTTTTGGGGTTTGCAGAATTGTTCCATAGGGATGATTTTTGTGTGACGACCAAGAAAAGTGTGACAGCTCAGGCTAGGACTGATCTCAGAAATGTATCAAGAACTTCAATTCTTTCTGTTATGACCCCACTCATTTTAAGTCTCGTCTCTACACATTCAAGAAGTGGAGACACATATTTGACAGTGAAACATTTTCAACTCATTCCAACGTGTCTTGACCTCAATTTGTGTTGCCTAGAACATTGGGTGTAACCACTCTCTCTTGAAAAATTTGCTCTGTGTTTAGGCTGAACACATTTAAATAAGATGACAAGTTCATATAGTATATCAAGGTCTGATTCCACTCTCTGGTCCATATTAATAAAAACATGACTTTGTAGCTTTAACCCTTTTTTTTTTTTTTTTTTTAAATTGTTGGTTAAAAACCTGTGCAGTTGATTCTAATCCAGTGTTTCTGTGGGGCCACAGACAGCAGTGCACTACAAGTAGTTCCTCAAAGCACTGGCACAGATGGCCCAGTTTGCTCTGCACATCCAACTGTATTATGATCAGTGCATCTGATTTGTATTTTTGAATACTACTCCACAAACTGTTACGTATGCAGGAAGCGTAGGCTTCATCTGGCATTACGTCATATTAAATTGAAACTTTTTATTCTTACTCCAGCAATGCCTCTGTTTTATTTAAATACAGTTAACATCCTTTTTAACTTAATATGTGATTTATTCTGATATTTTGAAAAGTGCTTTGAACAAAAACATTAATTTATGCTGAGTTCATTAGCTTGGCCATGGGACAGGGGAAAAAACTGTACCTGCCAGATCAGTAGTTCATTGATCTACAGTTTATCTCAATTAAACACAGGCTTTGTCCACAAAACATTCACAACACTGGCCACATTACAGACCACTAACCAAGTCTTACTCTCAGTGACTGAATAAGTTTGTAATTTTTACATTTTATGTCACTCATCCTGGCAAAAATACTATAATTGAAAATTCACTTTTGATGATACTGCTGTATCATGAACATGTTTAGAAGAAATTATGTAACGGCTGGTATTTTCCAGAAATAACACACTAATGACCGCATATTTTTGAATACAATATTCCTCTTTTTCTATTAGGTCAATCTCAATATTAAATATTGAACCTTTCAAAACTAATCAGTGAATTGAGAAAACAGCCATCAGATAAATCAATAATGAAAATTCTTTTTTCTAGAAACTTTAGAATCTCAGTTTGCAGCGCTGATCATATTGATCTCATATGCTGATATATTAAGTGAGATAAATGCCAAAATCTGACAGCACATGAATGTGTATCTTTTCACAAGGTACTACTCCTAAACATTTTTGTGAGTGAAGCCTAATTAATGTTTTTAATCAATAATTTAAACAACTAGGACTCTAACCATTCTATCACCTCTAAGACAAATGCAGCTCATTCACGCAGCATTGCAAAGGCACAGAAACTCGCCCCCAGCACCTCTTCCTGTGGGATCCTCAAGCACTGCAAGACGGATTACAGATATACAGTAATCTCCAGCATATCTTGGTCTGAAAGGGTGAAGTCTCTCTGGAGGGATCTTTACCAGTTGCCTGATGCACTTCAGATGGATTCTCTTACTGTGAAGGAGTCACAGCAGCAGCTGGACCCTGAAGCCCTCTTGTATCACAGACCTAGTTACCCTATCACAGAGAAAACTTAACCTGGCCACTCGTGTCCACAGTCTCATTCCTTCAACTTGTGGCCACAGCTGAGAGTCAGAACAAAGAGTTTAAGAGTTTCTCACCTTTCACTTACTACCACCCCCAACATCCATCCCACAATCCTTTTTACTCTCACTTTTGTACAAAATTTGAAGACACATGAATTGAGGTGCCTGGATTATAAGAGCCAACTTTTTTCTGGGAGATAAAATAGTTGAATTCGTCTTTTCTGACATGTTGAAAAATTGAAGATGATGAAAAAGCATTTATGAGAATGAAAATGTTTTCAATCAACCAAGTTAATGGTCATATTCAATACATACAGCACATAATACAAATGACAGCATTACTATTGACAGATACAATCCAGACTGCATGTACAATTGCAGTCATTTCACTTTACTGCCTTATAATAAAAATAAATTAATTTACATTTTTTTTATTGATTTTAGCTTTAAAGTATAATCCACATGGACTGGAGTACTATAGCCTCAAACTTGGATGTAATGCTTGTCATCCCAACTGCACTCACCTGTAACCAACTCTAGTGCACATCAGAAATGACAATCGGTTGACGACCTCAATCTCACGGACGACACCATTGAAAAACAGTGGAGGCGGCTCCTGAATGTCACCAAACTGGACACTCTCCAGACCTCGGCTGCTCCTTGATGTTAGGTCCATGAATATTACATACAGGGGAGCAGACAAGCAGCCTTGACAGAGTCTGATGCCAAACTAAATGTGCTTGTCTCCTTGCCAAACACACAACACAGCTTTTGCTCATGCACAGGGAACCAGTGGACTGCGGTTTGGACATTGGCTCCAGATAGTGCCCAGACTCTTCTGTATTTTAGACATATCCACAAGCTTAAGACAAAGCATATGATTTTGCTCAATGGGGAATATCTTCAGGTGGGCTAAAAGACAACATCATCCTTATCAAGTTATCAAACACATATTAATCTGAGATAAGGCTGAGTTTATTTTACCTGCAACCTAAAATGAAATGTGACAGGTACAGATTTTCCTGCAAACTTAAAAATGTTGAAAGTTGGTAAAATAACCATTGACTGAGAGACTGAGGCAGATTGATAACCTGACATGTTTAGTATGTAAAGTAAGCAGAGAAGGGATATAAAATATTGATTAAGTGTAGGTTTTAAACTGATTATCCAAGGTAAAATCCAATTCATAATATATCAGCGTGAGCAGTAGCAATTTCTTGCAGCATTAAGATTCATAGATTTCTGGCCTGTTAGCCTGTAACAAGACAGTATTTAACATTTCCTGTGCTTTTTACTAAAACAGTCACCATTTCCTGAAATGCTAAAATACTTGCAGAACCTGGTGTGTTTTGTGGCCTTCTGATTACATTGCTGGTACATCGAAGGATCAGCAAGACATGCAGACTCTTCTGCCATTATTCTGTGCAGGTGGACATCCATTCCTTCACTGGGCCACTGCAATATTGTTCACTCACTACAATTCCCTCCACAGCTGCAGCCATCCAATGCACACAACACATCACTGAATGTATTCCATATGTGCAGAACAAATACATAGGCACTGGGCTGCTCTGTGTAAATGCCAGTGTTTTTTTTAAAGGTGAAAACAGTATCTCTTAGGCAAGGTCCCTTCGTGGTTAAATCATGTTTTTGTTCCTGTGAATTTAAACTCCCATGACATGTTTGACATTTAAGCCTCAAACTATTTGTCAACTAAAGAAATCAGCTCCGTTGAAAGAGTAAAAAATGTAAATGATCCACTGTGTGTAATATTTCTGCAGCAAGTCTGACTAGAACTTACTAAAACAACGACACTTCTAATACCAAAACAGTGCGAATGATCACACAAACGCAGCTGTCGCTTAATGTTCGACTTTTGTTGATAAATTCCCGACTGACAGCGGAAAAACAGAGTTAGTAGCCTAAGCTGACAGCAGCTGCAGCCTGGGGGCATTCATCCTCGGGCTTGGCTCCCACCAGTGCAGCGTCGATGTGTCAGGGAGAAGCTACTTAACGCCGCTTGTCGCGGGTGGGAAGACATTTCAAGGGAAGTGATTCCGAAGACTTGGGCTTTCAAACCTTTCTCCGCGATTAAACTCAATGTAAAACTTACTGCTCTGCATTAACACCACATGGCAGCCGGCACAGTATGTGCCAATCGCTTTCAACTCCTCAGGAAGTTGAGGCGAATCATGGCTCCGCACTTCTCAAACAGTTACACATAAACACTCGCGGCTCGTCGCTGTTGGCGCTGAGAAAAACGCAGCGTTCAGCGTGACACTGTCGCTTCTGTCCAAACTGAAGCGTCACCCCGGAAAACAGGACAAACTGTCACTGTTGAGGGCGTCAGTCGGTCCTACAGCTGTCTGCTCCGAGCCTCCCGACATGAGGATTAGAAAGTAAAGTGAGGACTTACAGAAGGAGAGGAAAATCCAACAGCCTGCCACTTTGTGCCCGGTGTGAGGGCCGGTCCACAGCATCTTGGGAGAGTCCTGTGAGCAGTGTAGGTGGTGAAAGAAAGCTCTCGGTGCATGGGCTTTCTGACAGTGTTAAAAAAAAAAAAAAAAAAAAAAAAAAAAAAAAGCAAGAGGGCTTTTCCTTTCCACAGTTTCACGGGAAGCGGGGAGTGGGTTTGTGCTCTGGTAGGAGGCAGCTCCACTTTCTGTGCGAGGCGTAAGAACGCGCCCTGCTGGCGGGATGAATTCAACGACCTGACTGATAGACTATAGGCTTCCTGTGGTATATGGAGTCAAATTGGAGACAATAAGAACTGAACAGAAATGAGGACATCGAAAGTAAATAATTACTTTTTTTTCAGTTTCAAGTTAAAATGTTTCAGTTTCAGTTTCAATTTTCAGGCTTTTCAGTTTTATATTTTTCCTTTCCCATTGCAGGTCTGTGTCCTGATTGGTCAGCTCCTTTTGAGTGACTGTTATTGTATTTGGTTCTTATTGGCCAGCTATTATGACCAGGGGTGTTTTGTCGGGAATCAAACCATAATAAAGTTAGAAAAGAGACACTGCGTGTGCCTACTGCAGTATGTCTTTGTAAAACTTGCATTTCTGACAAAATGGAAACTGAGTAATCATAATAGCAGCCAGAGCAAGCAGTAGTTAAGTGTGCGTTCAGGCAGCAGAATGACAAGCAGAGCTTTCCTACTGTCAATTTCAGTTTTGTTTTGAAATTTGGCTGTAGCTCATCTGTCTTACAGCGGTTTTAAAGGCATCTATATGTTTTTACAGTGTTTTGCTACTGACTTATTGATCCAAGAACTTGGAATCCTTCCAACACCACCAATATCTCAGCAGTAGGTTTAATGTTGTCATTATCCCCCCACATATAACTAGATACCCAGTAATTTGCAACCTGGGTAGTAATGTTCGGCCTCAAGCTCCAAAAATCTGTGAGTAGCCTATTCATTTATGATATTTAGTACATTTCCACCCCTGGTATATGTGTTTATATGTTTTCACTGTTCACGTATAAATATATTTTAGTGTCCAGTTAACACTGATGATTTTGTTGTGTAGACGTGTACAAGCTGCCAAAATATCTGATCCTCCAGCGCAAAAGTCAATTTTCTGACTATAGCTTAAATTTTCTTTACTTAAAGTTTTATGTGCAGAGTTTCATAGTGAGAATTAAAAATAATTCCTAACTTGAAGTTCAACCTATAAACTGGATTGAACCCCAGTCTCCTCTTCTCTATTGCACCTGTGTGTTACTGTAGTAAAAGGCCGAAGGTCATTCATTCAACAAAAATATGTTATATTGGAATATAATCAATCAAATACATACAAGATGTATCTATGTTTGCAGTTTAGTTGCACAGGGATGTTTTAGGAAAGAGGGTTGGCTGATTTTCCTCATGAGGTCAAGCAAAAATTTCCAAAATATTAAAGTAACAAAAATCTGCACACAATAATCGCAGTTTACAGCAAATCCTGACCACAGGGCTTTTTCTTTACGTTAGTAAATAAGTAAATAAGTACACATTCATTACAGTATGGGCAACAGTATGGTCTGTGCATGCGCAGGGTGCTGTACATGGTAGTGTAAGCTGAGCGCCACCTAAAGACATTATAGTGTAACACATACCGTGCTGTGGTGCAAATGACTAACAGTTGCGGTAAAAGTGGTAACTTACTGCGGCAGTGACACGTTCAACTGCTACTACTGTGGTTAAAATTTAAAAAACAAGTTAGAAATCTAGGGGTAATCATGGACTCAGACTTGAATTTTAACAGCCACATTAAATCGATAACATCGTCAGCTTTTTACCATCTCAAAAACATTGCCAGAATCAAAGGGATCATGTCTAAACCAGACTTGGAAAGACTCATCCATGCATTTATCTCTAGCAGGTTAGATTACTGTAATGGCCTGTTCACTGGGCTCTCAAAACGAGCTGTAAGGCAGCTACAGTACATTCAGAACGCTGCTGCTCGGGTCCTGACTAGAACCAGGAAGTACAACCACATTACTCCTGTTCTCAGATCTCTGCACTGGCTTCCTGTCTCTCAGAGAACAGACTTTAAAACAGCACTGCTTGTGTATAAGTCTCTTCATGGCTCAGCACCACATTACATCTCTGACACGCTGATGCCATATGAACCATCTCGAACTCTGAGAACATCAGGGACAGGCCTTCTGCTCGTGCCCAGAGTCAGGACTAAACAGGTAGAAGCAGCGTTTCAATTATATGCAGCTAAAACCTGGAATAGTCTTCCTGATGATGTTAGACAAGCCTCATCTCTGGCAATGTTTAAGTCCAAGCTAAAAACCTTTCTTTTTAGTGTGGCATATAACATATGACAACTGAAAGTGTTTTATCCAAACCGATCTATCTGCACTCAGTTTCCTTTAATATTAATTTTTAACTTTTTATTATTATTTATTTTTTCTTTTTTTAAACTGTCTTGTCACTACTTTTGTTCAGTTGGTGGAGACAATCGGACTCACGGTCAGTACTCTAAGTTGATTAGGTTGGGAACCTTCGATCTAAAGCCAATTGGGTCAGGGACTCAGGGGTTAGGAACCCAGGCACTTTAGTGTTATCCTTAGAATACGGGTCTAAACAGCTGTAGACTTAAATAAGGGGTTTGGAACCTCCAGCTGTAGTCTACTCGATCCTAGACGTAAGAGTCCGGGACTCAGGATCGTCTCTGCAGATAGTCTACGTTGAGGTACTTTTAGTCCATCAGGGATGGGACAAACTGAAAGTAGGGACCCACAAATATGGGTCAGCGTGGTCCGATATCATAAAGGGCAAATATGGTGACAAAGTGGTGGCATGCCTTTTTATTTTTTATTCTTGCTTATGTATTTTTAACCTGTCTTTTATTTCTGTAAAGCATTTTGAATTACTCTGTGTATGAATTGTGCTATATAAATAAACTTGCCTTGCCTAGTTACTAGTTACATAATTGCATTAATTCATTCTTTGGAGAATACTCCAATGTTTGGCTACTTGTGCTATAGTGCTGTCCCAAAACAGCTGCATATGTTGCTTTGTATTTCTCATAGATGTCATGTGAATTCATCTAAAAGCACACAGGTGCAGCTTCAGTAGTTAACTCAATGGCTGCATTGCACACAGGTGTTGCAGAGCTAATTTTGCATGCATGTACACGTTAAACATAATTATTGATTTTATACCTGTGTGTTTTCTGCTACAGGAGTTGTGAAAAGATTTTCTGCAAAGACATTTAGGATAAAAATTGAATAGACATATTTGTAAACACATTTGCTGGGTCATGAAACAACATCTAAAGGGAATTTTTCCTCTCTTTTGTCTAAGCTGTGTCTAATTCTGACATGATGCTTTTAATTTCTTTATTGTTTTTAAATGATATCAAAGAAAATCATGCACAGTCTATATCCAATGTATGTCACTTTATTTTGTGGTGTATTTTGCTCTTAAATAATAAAATGCAAGAACATATGTAACTAGGATTTACTCCAGTGTGATGTCTGATAGTTGACTTTTAAACAACACAGTGAAAATGAAAACACACACACACCAACTTTGAACTTTAGTTGCTGACTCTGACCCCTGAATTCTGAGTCTCGCATAAGCCACATTTTGGGTGTTCTTTTCACAGCTGTATAATTAGTTTTATTTCATGTGCAGTTGAAGAAACAGAAATCCCAGAGTCCTGTGAAGTCAGCTTTCATTCAGATTTACTTTGACAGATCAGTTCAGATTTGGGACTACAAACAAGTCTCCCCCAGAGCTAAAAATGAGAAAACCAAGACAGCGTCACCCTGATTTTCTTCTCCAGTGACAGTAAATGAAAGAAAAAAAATTTGTGGACAGTGATGGTTACTTGATTTTACAGAGAAACAATCTGGTTCATGACTGCTGGAAAAAGGAACAAAGTGTTTGTAGTTCACTGTTATTGAGCAGCTGCACATTTTGTCTGATGAAAGGCTTGGCTCTATAGTTTTTGAAGACACGGACAAGTCCTTGAATAAAGAAATTCTGCATAAAATCATACAAATACCACAGCAATTAGGACCATATTTTAATGCTCTAGAGTAAGATGGTTTTTATTCCAACATCGTAGTGTTTTTTCCAGCCTAAAACATGTGGATTTGTGGATAGCTGTGACCTATAATTAAGATATTTCCCATCCAGAACATTTAGACTTCCTCTTTTAAAATGATGATGCTCTCTTTCTCTCTAAAGGTGTCTATATTCACTGAGCATTTCAGAGCTCCGACAGCTGTGTATAATTACAATGGGTTATAGGGTAGGGCCAAGTACTCATAGTCACTGTAATCAAAAAATATGGTGTGTATAACCTCCCCTGGGTCACTCTTATAATTATAGTTTGTTAACATTAAATTGCACAACCTCATATCTTCCCAGTAAGAGAAAGAGGGTCAGTGCTACACTGTTTGTACAAAGAATGACAATTGCACGTTTTTCTACTAATTTCTATTAATCATGGCCTAACAAACTGAAAATACCATGGTTTCAATTTATTTGGACAATTCAAAATTCATTTGTATGTACTCATTGTACAATATGTCTCATTCACTCATTATGTTATTTTATCTCATACTTTATTTTCCTTGCACAAACATGACTGTCTCCACTCCTCTCTACTCATGTCTCAGTTCAGACCTAAAATATTCACCTAAATGTCTCTGTTCAACATTGTCACATGTTGTAAAATATTACACCTCATGTGCTTTAAATAGGTGGTGTTTACTGTGGCAAACTGCTACTAATAATAATAACTTTGTCAAAACCATGAAAATGATTAGCTAGACAACAGCTCAAACAAGGGCAATACATTAAAGTATGTTTCAAACTATGCAAGCAAATCAGTTAGCGTTTCCACAAAAAAAGACAACAAAATAATGAATACATGGGGAAAAAACATCTACATTTACACCTGCAATAACTGAGTGTTTTGGTCACTATGGAGCAGCTGAAACAAGGTGTAAACACAGTATAAACACATTATCACCTTTTCAGCTGATATGATGATCTTGCTAGAGGCCAGTGTTTACTCTCCTTCAGGATGTGTTTTGTTCTCTGAGGGTAATATCTTTAGCTACTGCTGTAAATGCTCCACAGTGTTCACCAGCACCAACTAGTCACTAACTCTGTTTTCAGTTTACCCTGCAGTAGTGTACTGCTGCTTTTTATAGCATTTGCCTAGAAACATCTGCCTGCCATGGGAAAACACTGACAGCCATAAAAGTAAACCAAAACAGAAAGTTGTAAGCCAGTAATGACAAAATAAATAAATTAAAAGATGCTATAAATGTCTAAAAAACCAAGATGAATCTCTGCAGAATCAGGTGATAATTTCCCCTCCTATCACTCCATGCAACCCCTTTAACATATCATGTGATCCATAAGTACTTAGGGTCTAGTAGGAAGTCGAGTATCTGTATAAACAATGGTAGGCTTAGATTAAATATTTGGATAGGTTAAGATAAGGATATCGATGAGCTATTTCATTCTACTGACTTAGAAATTAGTGCATTTTGCATAAACCCACTCACTGGTTCATTTAAGCTTCAGGAATACTGAGAAAAATATGCTTCACAGTCAGAAGTCATAATTGTTAGAGTCATCACTGCTGCTGTAGTCAAAAGGTAACAAGTTCCACTTTTACTTCACCTCATACTTTTTTACTGTTTTCAAAATGCAAATGAGAACAGTCTGAAGTTTGTGTAAAAGCACTGAAAAACTTCAGATTTCTTAATCTTCATCATTAACACACATTTTAATGTTATAATCATGCATTTTCACATTTTCATTCATCTGGTGCCTCAACTCACAGATGCTGTTTTCCAGAAATACAGTTGTGCCTGATTTTACTTGTTTGTTTATAGTCATTGGATAATGCAATGACCCAGTTTCCCAAATGTAATCAATACAGTTTAATCTTATTCGGTAGATGCCAGAGCTTTAGTGCTGCTTATGGGAGGATCAATACTAGAGAAGGAGAGGTCAGGTCTTATCCTGGCATTTGATGGTTCCACAGTATCAAAGTCTTTCAGAGTGCAGAGCTTCAATAGATTGCTAGTATGCCAGACACTTTTGTGACAAAGTCTAAAATGGAAAAAAGACACACTCGATCTAAATATAAATCTGACTTGCATATGTACAGTAGTGTTTGCTGCTGTAATGCTTATAACTCACCCAGCGTTGTGTTCCTCTGGGTAAAATGTGCTTTTAATCTTCCACAGTGTCTGTGGCATTGATGGATGTTGGAAGAGTTCTCAGATTACTGTGCATCTTACACCGCAATTATGCCGCAAGAGGAGCAGGCAAAGTTCAGTTCAGTTCAGTATTTGGAAAGGGAGACAAAGAGAGAATACCTTACACCGCTGAGGTAGTCATTTGTAAAATAATGCAGCTCACCTGCAGTTCCCTTCTATCTGGCTCAGTCTGATTGGGGTTGGGAGCACCAGAAACGTGTGTTTTTACATTCAGAATTTCATGCTCTGGCATACTCAGTGGATCAATTAGAACCTCATAAGGGACAGCAGGATGCTTCCAGGAAGAGGAAATGTGGATGTTCCAGATGTCAGACTGCCCAAAGGTCCCTGTGGATAAAGATCAAAATTCTCGGTTTTAATGTTTTGTTGAATTGCAAAGTATGTATTATAGAATTATCCTCATATTAACCAATATTCAAAAAAGGTATCCAAAATTGTTGAAACGTTTGTGAATTATTGTCATTTTATGCTATCTAAATTATGTTATACGCTCTATAAATATTTATAGAAATTATGAAATACTGTATTTACATTGTGCACATTCCTAAATGCATTTGTGTAATAAACAAAAAGTAACTGACATGTTAAATCTGTGCTCAGGTAATGCTGCACCCTAATAAAGCTGGTGGTGTCCAGGCTTTCTAGGCAAAATTATATGACCACGCAGCTTGCAGGGTGCACTATCCTTGACAAGTACACTTACACATTGAACAGAGTGTGATGAAGGGGAAATCATAACGGTCCAACAGCTCATTTTTACTCCAGGATCCCCTTGTGGGTTAATTCAGCCATGTGTGCCATTACACTGAAATGAACATTCTTATAAATAACAGCATTTCGCCCTTAGGCGAATCACGGGATTGACAGGTGCAAAATGACACCCACCTATGAATTCACCATGTGCACTCCAAAGGCGTACAGTGTAGTCAGTTGACGAGGTAAGCACCATTTGATCATTGTCAACAATCTGCAGGCTGCACCAGAATAAGAAGACAAGCGATGAAATGAGAGAAGGCTTTTCTGGCAGAACACTCTAAATCATCCATCTGATGGCAGATGCACCCCAGGCCGCATCTCACCTATACTGATCGTCTGTTTAAGATGTTCCCAGACACAGTCTCTTCCACACTTTGTTTGTCTGCTACAGCAGGAGGAAGTTATACTGTTTCTGCTACCATCAACACCCTACACTAAAAATTATTGGTTCCCCTATGACTGGACTCCCAGGGAGTTTTAAACATACAACAAACTAAAAGTTCATGACCCGAATTAAATCTACCTGCTCTTTGACTGCTGTAGTTTTAAACTCACGGCAAGAGGAATCTGTGCTGGTAGAAAGGTGTGCTGTCTTTATGTCACATACCCAGTAACTCTGCTGGTGTGGGCACGCCAGAAGTTTTCAACTGAATAAAAAAACAATAAAAGCAAACACAGCACTCTCATGTTAGCGTCCTTTGATACCTCATCACAGTTTCAATGTGTGTCTAATTAAAAAAGCAGAAACCTCTTGGTGATTTTTCAAGTGCAAACATCTCGATGTTGTAAACATAGATGTAACCAATTCGGTCAGCAGCATACAGTAATGTATCCTTGTCTGTTTTCGACAGTTTTGTAATCTTTTCTTGAAATCTAGACTGTAAAATTAAAGCAAAAACATTACAAGAACATACAAGTCACTACATGGACATAGTACTACAAGACAACATGTATTAATGTTTGGGTAATGACTCTCTTCTGCCTAAAGTAACAGAATAACAAGGACAAAATGAGACACAAATATCAAAGCTATCTCTCATGTGGTGGCTAAATTGTACCTTCCCTGCAGACAGATTTAATACATTTCTTCCGATAATAATCCTCCCCAAATGATCAGATATATAATATAATACAAAAAGCACAAAAGTCTGGAAACTAATCATGAAGAGATTAAAGTACTTGTAAAAAAGAGCACCTTAAAACTGAGACCATTGTTGCTAGGTAACAAAATACACCTGGGGCTAAAGTAAAAAAAAAAAAAAAAAAAAACTGATTTAGATTTTTTTGTGTCTTTTAACATTTTTGTGTTATACAGCCTTAAAATATTTCTGCTTCTGTAGGAGGCAGGTTTGGGCACAACTCTTCCGTATGCCCCCATTTTCAACCACCTCCCAAAATTAAGGAGCCCTGCTTTGCATTGCATAGCTGCAAGGAAAATACCTCCAAGTTATTTAAAAACTAGAGCTAAGCAAAGAAACTGAACACTAAAATGATCTTATTCTTAAATCAGTGATTTGGAGACACAAAAAGAAAACAGTTTTTATTCCTTGGTATCTAACAGTGAACATTAAGAAAAGTGTCAGTTGAAATATCTTACAGCTTGGAAGCTGCTCACAAACTTTCCTCCACTGAGCACGTTCCAAAGATTTATGCAACCTTTAAAAGAGAAAATAGAAAACTAACACTATACTGAAAGACACTGTGGAAGATTGTGAAGTGTAATTGTATCTTGTCATTTAAACTGACCCATTGTGCCAGATGACAGGAGAGCTGTAGCTGAGGAAAACTGCAGTAACTTAGAGTTCTTCAGGAAAATGATGCTTGGAACACTTGTGTCCAGATCTGTGTAACAGAAAGCAACACACATATATTAAATGCCCTGTTCTGTTCACAGGAGATCTTCTTGACTACAGTATAAATGTAGTTGTATTGTTTCAATGACAACAAAGACATTCTATGCTATTCTCCATTTCTACTCGTCATTCACATTGAAGCTCCAAAATCACCTTCCACATTTTGGTATTCAGGGGGAAGAGGGCTGACAAAACGAGACTGTATACATCCTGAAACCACGTTCCACACTATTATCTCTCCATCATAACTGGCGGTGGCTAGGAGCGATGGGGGACAATGCGCCACACAAAGAATGGCCTCCTTATGACCATTTTTCTGAAAGAAATACAGACCATTCAGCAATAGTATGCCTTTCAACAAACCAAGATGACATTATGTTTATTGCCATTAACATGAAGATTCCATGTCTTTGCACATAAAAGTAGAGAGCATATTACTATTTTCAAACTATAATTATTGCATGGAAAGAGGGTTTGTGTAGCCTCGCTTTCATGTGGTTCTAAAGGTACAGATCATACGCAACCCTAAAAGAATAGGTTTTTGGTATTATTGAGGAAAAAAGCTTATTTAGGTGTTAACCACTTTTATTTCTCTGCAGTAAATATGAAGCTACAGCCAGCAGTAGATAAAGATACAAGGTAGAAGGTAGAAGGTAGAAAGGTAGATAACAAAGAGAGGCACCTGAATAGCACCTCTTAATGTAATTAACTTTATTTTTATTTTCTTTAGTCCATACAAAAAAAAAAAGATCTCATTTGACTTTCAGCCACAAAGCAAAGAAGCATACGTTTCAAAATGTCAAACTAATTCTTTGACCTCATCAACTGAGAAATGATTAAGAGGTTCACTCAGTAAATGAATGGTCACCTGCCGGTTTATTTTGTTCATGGAAATGTGTTTCTGAAGAGCTCTGGAGAGTCATTTAACAACTAGTAGGAAAAATGTTTCAAAATCACCCACTTTAGGCCATTTATCCAGTAAAAAGTTTTCACTGAAGTCTATATTTTGTTTGCAGCAGTCAGGCCAAGTGTGTCAAACATTTTGGATCAACAACTGACTTGGTGTCGAACCCCAGAGCAAGCAAACAAGTCAAACATTACTCCTGCTGCTGTACTTCACACTGATACACAATGAGTCATCCTGTTCTTTATGTGCTTATTTCTCACTGAACTCCACAGGAATATTTGCTTGGAGGGATGCTGTCAGCAAGAAACTGTACACGCCATGAACCAAATCAGAAAAAGCAGATGGCATTTTTGAACTTAAATTATATCCATGCCAAAGCCAAATGCTAGATGAACTGGGCCATGTTTTGAAATTTTAATGAGATGCGACACAAGGCTGCCCATCTGGAGGAACAGAAAAATTCACAGTGAACCCGAGGCTGAGTGGATAAGTGACAGAGAGCCATATATATATAGAACAAGTCATTGATCTTTCTGCAGCAGGCCATTAATGAAAAACAATTTAGAGAGGGCCTTGAAGATTAGCAAAGGGGTCACTTTTCTTACTGGTCACTGTAATACAATCTTTCTACTCTGCTAATGGGCCTCTGTGGGGATGAGTGTAACCACCAGCCATAATGAGAGAGATGGCAGGGGACTGAGCATCACCTCCTCCAATGGATCATACAGTGTTAGTGAGTATTAATTTTTCCTTGTACAGCTCAGAACTGTGTCCTGCTGTCAGGAGGAACCTGAACACATTGTACAGGTAAAATTAAATGACTGTATTCTTTTGTGGGGCATTACTGCGAACTGATTCACTTTAAAAGCAAAAGACTGCTTTAATTACAGCACTTTACAATTTTACACTAAAATGAAGTGTTTTTATCGGTAATGGCTATTACATTATTACTTAAATTTCCCTTTGGGGATTAATAATTTTTATCTATGCATTAAATGTAGAGTTTGTAAAGGAGTATTATTTATGGTATATTGCACACAGAACTACATACAAATGTTTTAGAAATCCTAACAACTATTTGATGGCCTGCCATGACATTTGAATGTCACACTGGGTCCAAATGTTAATTTGACAAATACCTAAATAATTTCACCAAGTGAAAACTAATTACATGAATTATATTACAACTCTAGTTTCCTTTAAGTGCTAATTAGCAAGCATAACCACAAAAACATGCCAAACTTGGATGGTGTACATTACACCAGCTGAACATCAACACGTTTGCTTTGCCATTATGAACATTTTAATGTTAGCATTTATCTGAAAGCACCACTCTCAGGAACTACAGGTATTCTAACAAGTCAAAGCTTGGCTGCATAGGGAAAAGCTTTGTGACCTGAGGACATTGACAGTAGTGTGCATGGGTGAACTCTAATAATAAAACCAATTATAATTTATTTACCATCTATAAATTAACTTATATAGGCACAGGGAGAGATTTATGGTAAATGATATGAAACAAGGTAAGAGCAAGAATAAAAGGCAAATGGGGGACAGGGTATCTCGCTGCTTGAGTTAAAAATGTTGATGCAGCGATGCTGCACAGTAGGGTAGGGACGGGGCAGAGAGTTGCTTTGTTACTTTCCAGCCAGACTACAGTGTACTCCATGTGTCTGTGTAATATGAACACAAATCTAGCTGGGAAGCTTTATCTTCACTGCCCTGTAGGTACAACAGTGACAAAGTAAAGCATTGGCAGAACTGGTGGAGCACTCCTACTAATGTACAACGATGAGCTTGTGACAGTTAGGAGCAAATACACAATGTTGCATGAAAAACAGACATAAGCAGGTGTATAAACAATAGATGTGCAGATTAAGATGCATTTTGTCTTTATCTTATAAATGGTGAAAGTAGGCAGATACTTTCCTAAAGCAAAAGTAACAAACCCATACTATAAAAACTTCGCAGGTAAATAGTTTCTCAGGTGAACATACAGGATTTTCAAGAAAATATATTTAAAGTATCAAAAGTATATGCACTCAGTATCCAAAACAGTTCTTAGAGATCTTAAAATATTTATTTCCGTATATACTATTTCCTACTTATATTTTACATCATATCATTTGATTACTGATGCATTAAATTTTAAGCAACATTAAATATGGTTCTAACTACCTTACATACTAGCTGATTATATGCATAATCATTTAATTTTCTACTGGCTTGGAACTAACAAATACATGTACTGCAGCAAAAAGTAGATATTTGACTCAGAAGTGTCATACAATGGAAATAATTAAAGCACCATGATTAACTCAAATTTACTAAAGACCAGTATTTGAATTAATGCACTTAGTTTTGACAAAAGAAAACACATTTATCCATCTTCTATATCTGCTTATTCCTTAGCCAGGGTCCCAGGGATCAGCTGGAGCCTATCCCAGCTCTCTTTGGGTGAAAGGCAGGGGTACACCCTGGACAGGTCACCAGTCCATCACAGGGCCACATAGAGACAAACAACCTCACACACTCACACTCACTCCTATGGGCAATTTAGAGTCACCAATCAACCTGACATACATGTTTTTGGACTGTGGGAGGAAACCAGAGTACCTGGAGAAAACCCACACAAGCACAGGGAGAACATGCAAACTCCACACAGAAAGGCCGGGTTGAGAACGACCTTCTTGCTACGAGGCAACAGTGCTAACCACTCAGCCACCATGCTGCAAATACATTTATTTAATATTTTATTTTAAAAAAATGAATAAATGTACTTTAGCAACCACATCTGCTTTTACCATGGCCATTATAAATAGATAACGTGGTAATTGAATAACTACAGAGCTAGCAGACATTATGCATTTGCCTGATCTGTTTTTGATGATGCATTCTGTTCCTTTTAAAACAACCCAATATGTCTTTTTGTCACTTTCAGCACAGAAAGCTTTTTCAGAAATGGAAAAATCACATTTGAATCCATCCATTGTCTCTACTGCTTGTCATCTAGTCTGCCTGGAATAAATGTTGCAGGGAGAATACAACTTCTCAGTCAGAGCATATTCAGCTACTTATTTGGTCTGCCTGCATATTTTGGCCTGCCTGAACATCTTTTCTGTAACTTATTGTCAAGACAGTTTTCCACTCACCAGATCATCCTGCCATGAAGGCTGTGGCTTCTGCGCATGATGAAGATCCTCGGGTATGTCCTGAGAAAGTAACAGAAGACATTTTAGAACTCAGTATTAAAACATTTTTGGATCACAAAAAATGTGCTGGTAGAACATAGCCTGGCCAGCCAGACTAACTCTTTTCATATTCTAGACAAAGAATTACACATTCCACATCCTTCCACTAAGAAAGGAGTGGGTCTGGTTGGCCAGGCTAGGTAGAACATCATATTAGTACATAGAAATTATTATTTAGCTTACTATAACAAGAAGTGTCATTCAGGAGGCAGCAAAAATGTGCACACTTTTTTACTCAATTGTCTAGTTTTATAATGACATTCAAAACAGGCAATATGTGGCATGAATTATTAGTAGTGATTTGCTGTTTCAGAATGGAGTTCAGCTGGTAATGAAAATGTAAACACATGCAAATGGGATGCATTATGATGGAGGGATAGAGGAATGGAGGAAAATGAGGGATTATTGGAATGTGTGTCTGCTTTTGTACTCACAGAGTAAATGTCAATCTTTCTGTCCCGGCCAACAGATATTACAAAGCTTCAAACATACAGTGCACAAGGTTAATGTAGAAACAAATGTATGCAGAGCTAAAAACACTTGCCAAATATCACATCATTACCCACCAATTCCTGTGAACTTGCAGAAAGATGCAGTCGCACAACTCATGACAATCACTGTCTAGAGGAAAGATTCACAATTAATGCATAATGCAGTGTTTTTTGTTGAATCAAAATGTTGACACAAATTTACAACACATACCTTTACTCAGTGTCTTTAGGCACTGACCACTGTTGAAGTTCCAAATCTTTAAATAACCATCTCTCCCTCCTGTGATGAGTCTGCAAACACAAGCACATACTGTAGCAAATATGAAATTAAATAAATATGATTTAATACAGTAAATATGATGTGGTAGTGGATAAATATATTTTTTGAAAAGTGTAACATTTCACAAGCTGCTAGATGGACTGCACCTCCGCCCTTTGAGGTCAAACGTCATGCATGTGATGGCTGATCGTTCATGTGCCCCACCAAACTCGAAAACCTGATGTCCAGTGTCAAAATCCCAGACTTTCACCACCTGAGACCAGTATCATTTTGAGTTAATTATACAGTCAACATACATCAATTAAGCTATTGTTGTCAGCTCCTGTTTTCACCCAGGCTGGATTCATTTTTATTGAAAATATGAAGCTGGTCATCTGTGTTGTAACGTATAAATTTTACTCACAGATCCCTCAGTACAGCTGACAACTTGACGAAACTCCTCACTATAGCCGCAGCAGAGTACGGGCTCATTATGTGAAAAAGTCAGGGTGCTGCAAAGCTGTGGCCTTACAGACGAAAAGATAAAATGAATAACAGGGAGATGAATATTAAGGAGCTGCACTCATTTCTGAAGAAAAAAAAAACATAAAATCTGTATCTATTGTGCAACTCTCAGATGTTCAATCCCCTAACAAGAATGAGTCATGATTTGTCCTCTAAATGAGTTCATTTGAGGAATCTTTTTAAAATATTTTTAGAGAACATTAGACTCTAAAATGACTCAAGCACAAAGGCATTACAACCAACCTTATCTTCAGGGAAAGCACAGCCATACAGTCTGCTGCAACGAAAAGGGATTTCATAGCTGGCAAATACATGCACGCAGACATGTCACCATGAATCCTGCTCGCTTTGGGGTCTGCTGTAAACAGGCAACACTGGTCTTCGATATTCCAGATCTGAAATGGTAACAGGTGAACAGCAATGAAAGAAGTGTCATTTAATTCCAATTCAGTTCAATTCAATTCAATTCAGTTTTATATGTATAGCGCCTGTAAAAATACAACATTATACAACATCATACACATGTGAAACACAAAAACGAGTCAGGAATCACTTTCACAGTGTTGTCTGTGGACACAGAGAAGATCTGGCTGTCTTCCGAGGAGATGCAGAGGTAGGCAACAGGAGCAGAGTGGCCTTTTAAGATACCAGTTGGTTTCCTGAAAATAAAAACAGAACCAGGAGATGTGGTTTTATGTTAACTATTTTTAAGAAGCCCCATTGAATTCAAGTTCCTCACCCAGAAAAATGTGGGTTCCACATGCGTATGAGTTTATCCATGCCTCCAGTGACAAGCAAACTGTGCTTCTCACTAAGGTCAAAGGTCTTGACACCTTTGTAAATAGTGAAAACTGTCTGGTCACATGATGCTCGCGCTTGTGGAGTCCAGCTCAGTTGAATCCTTTTGGTTTTACCTTCATAGCAAACCTCTTTGATCTCTTTCAGCTGCTGCTCAGCATCTGTTAAAGGCAGCAAACAGCCTCAAAAAAACAAAAGAACAAAAGTACTTCATTACCAGGCCATGTGTATGAGTATTGATCAAAACATGCTTTTGGAACAAGAGTAGGTCATTATAAGAATAAATGACCAAGCAGGGAAGTGGACATGTTCACATACATGGTTGACCTCATATACACGCACATGCTGGCATTGATTGGTGAATTCGTGATAGATGAGTCACTGTGAGTCATTCCTCACAGCTCTCCTCCTGGGCTGCCTCATATTCAGCACCAGGTGTAATTACTGCACATTGCAGCCTGAAAGGACTTTTTTTTAATCATCGTTTCCAGCATGTGCTATTTATTTATTTATTTTTGGGAACAGGTAAATATGTATTTTTCTCTGTCTGCTAGTTTTATGCTTGTGAGGAATATATGTCAAAACACAAATAAGCCAAAGAAATAAGTGTAAATTACCTACAACAAGAGAAGCAGATTCTTCATTTGAGGAGGAGACAACAGCTCTGAAATTTTTAAAATATTTTGCCTAAATCCAGAAAGAAGAGTAAATTGTTGAGTCAGTTTAAGGATTCATCTGCATCTAGTTCTGAATTTCATTTGCTTGGTGGTATAAAATGTCACATCATAGAACAATATTGACTGTTACACAGCTTCTAGAGATATGAGATATAAGTTGTCAACTGCCTGAATTTATAGATCATTTTTATAAGGAAAGTTTATATACACATGCAAAGGTAAAATGTCACCTGTGTCACCCAGTCATGATGAACCTTCCATCGGACAAACATCACATTCGAAGAGAGCACTGCATTGTCAATCACTATGTTGGGTATGTTTTTAGTCTTTGGAAATTTATTCCATAATCTATAAAAAGAAACATTTATATGTATAGCCACACTTGTTCCAATGTCTGAAAAATAGTCGCACAAATGACACTACATATAATTTCTTTGATTGGTGGGAACATATAAAAAGCAAAGGTATAATTTTCTATCACATTTGACGTGGTTGTGCTTATTTAACTGTCAACTATTTTCTTTTTCAGGAAATCAGTCCATACAGTCTGTTCTAGGGTAACCTGAACAAAATAACTGCATGATCTCTACTGTAAAAGACACTGCATTGAAAGGTGCAATTTTAACTAAAGAATACAATTCTGGAAATGTTTAAAAATGGCACTGACCACAATTTGAGTACAATTCAATGACTGAAACATTATCCAAATTTGCAAGGTTTTTTATAGCCTAGGAAATTAATCAACTCAGATGCATTTGCAAATCAAAACTAAAAATCATGTGTAGCAGAATACATTGAGATGGCTACTTAAAAAAATGAAATGAGTGATATTGTAATTCTAAATGTAAATGAAAATATATTTCATTATACTGCTCTAAGCAGGCTATCTGCCTATCAAAGCTGATATGCCATTTTATGTGGTATAATCCAGAGATGCATCTGATGATGAAGAAGATGAAATAAAATAAAAATTACACAGGAGAGCCAAATCTGATCCACAGCAAATGTGTATGAAAAACCCTACTAAAAAAGGCAATCATAATTTATTCAGCAGCTCTGCATTATTATAGTAAAGTAAGCATCTCATTAAGCCATTCTGATTCTGAACCTGATTGGGCATTCATTGTAAAACTATGCAATGACTGATCCTGTTACTCAGTATAATTCCAAACATTTGACTTCATAGCAAATAACTAATGTGTTTGTAATATTGCTATAGTATCCTCTGATGAATAACAGTGTGTATGACAGCTAATGAGTGAAAATGTGTAGTAGGTCTTTACTAAAGCACAGTTACCTGAGGGTATCTCCAACAGAGGATATTAAAATGATAGTCACACATCCCTGAACATAAACACAAAAACGAACCTTGTCCATTAATATTCAAATGGCATTTAATAAATGATATTTATCTGATATTTGGATCTTGTTTCAACAAAAAGACCTACCTCTGTGTCTCCATAAAGAATACAGCATTTATCAGGACCAGTGTAGCTATAAGGAAAAACACAAGCCATCACGTTTTAGGACTTATTAGGACATTTGAATGATGCAGTTTTGTTGCTCACCTGTAGTGTAATGTCAAAGGAACTGTGTCTAGTGCACTGATCTGACAGTAAGGCTCTAGTGTGGAAAGTTCATAAAGTTGGATCTCTCTGTCCCTGCAAGATAATGAAGACATAAACAATAAACAATTTAGCATAGTCTGTGACCTGTGGCTGACAGGAGTAATCAGTGTCCTCAATAAATAATCCAGTCATTTTGTTACACCATTTCTTATTACCCTGTTCCAATCATCAGCTTGTTGTACTCTGTCATCAGGGTGAAATCACTTGCCCACTTTGACTTTCCTCCTTCATTCTGAAATAAATAAAAAAGGCATGTCATAAAAACTCAAACTTCCTGACAAGTAAAGGAGATGGACATAGAGCATGTACATAAACATCTGTATGATATAATGTTATACAGTATAATAATCCTGCAGAACCATGTAGCAATTTGTGGTGTTCTGCCAGAGAAGAACTATGGTGAATTGTGTTTGTACTTTTTTGTTTCTTTGTTTTAAAAATGTACAGTCTTAAAAATATAACACCTTATATGGTACTTCCTGTACATATATAGAATATATATGAATATAATACATATATAGAATATATATATATATATATATATATATATATATATATATATATATATATGAGTATATATATGTATATATATACTCATATATACATATATATATATATATATGTATATATGAGTATATATATATGTATATATATATATATATACATATATAGAATATATATGTACAGGAAGTACCATGGTGACATTGTATATTATTATCATTACTATAATTTAATACAATAAAAAGAAACAACCCAACAATTAATATATCCTACTAATATTTGCCTGTATAATCAAAGCCTCTTATTTGTCTCATCAACTGAGTCATAGCATGCACAGGGTGACTTGATCCTTCTTTGTGATGAACACACACACTGCGAGCTATTTTCAATCAACCTGACATGCACCACTGCTAAAAATAGTCCCTAATAAATGCAACAGCTCCCAACTGTTTTAGGAAATTACTAATTACTTTTTTTTAACAAAACTTTTTTTTAAGATGTGTACCTTCAGTTGGAAACAGTTGGCTTGGAGCTGAGTGCCACAGACAAAACTGGGAAGTGAGAAAATTCTGAGAGATGGACTAATGCATTGTTGGTTTTGGTCTTTTCATAGAATGTGTTGACAGTAACAAACACTAAATGACATATCTTTACACATTGTGGTAAAATCTACATACAAACATGTTTTTGGTCTGCAGGGGTTTAAGCTCAAGGCTCCAAAAGCAAACAGACCCATCTTCTCGCACTGTTATTATGGTTCCATCATGAGTGGAGTGGATGTTGACAATGGGAATGCCGTGACTCAATGGTGTCATGATGGCAGGCAGAATGAAAGCCACCTGCTTACTGCGTCTTGATGTTTCCTCCTTCTCTTTGTACTTCTGCAGCATGTGTGTACAGAACTGACCCTGAAATAAATTACTGTTCATTAGAGCTAGTCAGAATGGTCAGCCTAGCCTGCATGTTCATAAAATTGTCATCATGGTTATATGATTAGACTTGTGGAATTATTTTTAGATGCTTTTAATTAAAAATAAATCCCCAATGTTACAATGTGTCCACACAATAAAAATATCTTCCTTCTTTACACAAATTCTCTTACATACAATTTTTAAAAATCTAACTATCTAACTGACTAGTGAAAACACTGGAAAGATAAGCCAATGTAACTTAGAGGGAAAGACTTGCCTTTGAATCAACACAAAACAGATACGTGAATGTACAGTAACGTTTGCAATAGAAAAGTGATTTAGCCCAAATCTCTGCTTTCCAATTAGTTCCAGTTACATTCTCATAAATCCTAACTGATTTACAGCAGCCAAAATAACCCTGTCACGTTGCACAGCAGCCTAACTTTTTATTATTGCAGATTCCTGGTTTTAGCATGCATGAAAATGTGTTATAAGTAAAGAAATTTCTACAGCAATGAATACAACTCTGCATGCTCCATAAGAAACAAATATGAATTTCATCTCACCCATGAAATCCTTCCTTGGCCTGAATAATCAATCTTCTTAAATAACCATTGAATTTGGGCATTGCTCTGTGAAATTCAAGGACAAAAGAATCAGGCAGTATGACTTAGCAAAAGGCAAAGGTTTATCCTTAATTTCAAAGTGAAACACAAAGAGCACAGATGGGAAAATATGAGAGGGTCACACTGTCTTACTGTGTTAGGCAAACCCAAACACTTCTTCACTATTTGTCCAACATTCTTCACATCAATGCATCTCAAGTCACTCGTTTCAAAGTCCTTTATAAAGGAAATATAGTCAAATCTTACAGAAATAAAATTCTGGGACGATTATAGTGTGATGTGTTTCATACAATACCTCAAATGCTAGTTTCATTTTCTGAAGGTTTTCAAGTGATATCATCTCAAGAATCTTATAAAAAAGGGGAAAAAAACTATTATATAATATGACATAAACCAGTTACTGCCAAGCAGTTTGATTATTATATATGATTATATGATTATTATAAGAAAGAGAGGAAAGAGAGAAAAAGGGCATAAAGCACAATGAAATCAGCAATTAAGCCTTTCACTTTTTTGTTTATATTTTATGTTTTTGTTTTAGTCCACCAGATCCACTCACCAGGCACTTCATACAGTGCACGTGCTAATCAAGCTAAGAGAGGAGATATTAACAATGTATTTTTACACTCTGCAATTAGCTACACACATGATTAGTTCTCCACCTTGGAGTTTTAATGACCCGGTCTGTAATGGTCACCACAAGCCACCACCAGCTGTGACATGTCTCTGAGATGCTTGCACAGGGCCAATTAACAGGCCCTGCTCTCTGTGTTAATGACCCATCTTCAATTTGCAATGGTTTCCTAGCAACGAATCTTTGATCCATGATGCTCTTTGATCTGTCATTAATAAATAACAGGGATAAACAGCCTAATTCCTTGAGGGTGTAACTAGAGTCGAGGTTACTTGGCGGTATCTCCTGAATTGTTGAGATAATTGTTTAATCAGTCAGAGCGATGGAAGTAGTGAAAGTGTTCACCTAACCTCGACTGCTTTCCAAATCCCTTTATTACAGCTGCATAACTTGCCTGAGACTGTTCCTTCTAATCTGTTATGGTACATTACTCATTACATTAAGCAGAAGAGTGTGACTGACATTTAAAACTAAAGCCCACAAACTTCAGCTGGTGCATTTGCAGCAGCCTCCTCCATCATTCTATCACTCCTGTCAGCTTGAAAGCATTTGAATTTGAATCTACTGGAATCCTTTTAAGTAGTTGGCCCAGCAACCATGTTTGTTTTACTTTGGCCTCCAACATGGCCATCCCCAAGCTCTTGGATAGATTGTCCTGCACAATGTGCTGTCAGGCTGTGAGTAAATTGATCATCAGCCTGATTTAAAATGGCATTTTTGGCATTATGTCACATTCATCCTGCTGCTGCTGAGATATGAGCTGAAACTGAGTTTAAGCACTTTGAAAGAGCCTGTGAACTGGCAAGTGTAGTTATGCAACACTTTGGTGACACCTAGAGCCTCAAATACTTACTGTTCAAAAATAGGTTTACATAGATAACCTTTTACTCTTGGATTTTACTTATAAGATAGATGTTTTGAAAACTACACCTTGAGGCCGCAGTGTCCATGAGCCAAATCAGTACTGTGGGGTTGTCGCCTCATTATCTGAGCCCCATCTCCAAGTGTGACAGTGTGTCTTCGCTTGTTCTGTTTCAGCAGCTCTCTCACCAGCCATTCAGGCTGCACTCGTCTTGATGCTGAAAAGTCATCTGCAACTTTCTCACCCCGACATCCAAGTCCAGAAATGTTTCTCACCCTGTCCCCTATCCCCCCCAGTTCAGAGAGGATGCTGGAGGTAGAAGGGAGAGGCCATTTTTTGTTAATACATTGTTTTTATCATAAACTGTTATTATTATGCTTATTATTTTTATTAAAAGTACATAAGAAGGAATCATTGAATCTTTAACGAACTCACAGCAGGCAACATTGTTATAAACCTAAAAACAAACAAACAAACAAAAAACAAACAGTGAAACTACAAACAAATTTAAGTTGCTAAGAATATGGTCCCAGGGTAGCAAGACTTCCTGTCTTACATTGTAACTACTCAGTGCTGCCACAGATGACAACTCAAGCACCATGACAACTGTAAACGTTGTCTGAATAAGTCTGGCATGAATACACGACATAGAAGCAGGAAAAGGTCTCAACCTACAGTCACATTATCACCTGTCTAGACAACACAAGTGTTAAAAAACATGAACTGAATTTAAATACACTTAAAAACTATGGAATTTACAATTTAAAGAACAGAATTTACAATGGTAGGAAGGACAGCAACAAAATAAGAGATTACCTGGATATATGTTGGGTTTCTAATCTTCCTGGAGTTGAGGAAGAGCGAACTTTCTTCCCCAGTGGCATCCTTTTCAGATGGTATATCTTAAAGGTTGTTGTGATGTAACAAGCAGTCTTTAGTGCAGCACATTTCCTCAGTCAGACATCCAAACAGACGTTTATCAGACAGACCTAACAGTCTACCTGACACTCACTCTAACATTACACCTGAGCAGGTGGCCCCGTGGTAACTAAGAAACCAAGACTGACAACAGAGATTCCTTAACTGAAAACAAGCTCCTGTACTTACAGAAACAATTTTGTCACCACAGTAAATCTGACTGTAAGCTAACAACACAGTGCAGTTTATTAATTTAGCCATTGTAGCAATTTTCAGGTAATTATAAAGGATAATTTAATTCATATCAGTTTATCTCATTAATACTGATGCCTTTTTACATTTTACTGTTGGTCATATCTTTTGCAGAACTGATTAAATCACTGTAATAGGTCTTTTACTGTTGTGTTATCAAACTTCAGCTAGAATGGAGAATATCAGATAGATGAATATGGGGGGATGAGAAATGACAACACACAGGTTTCACACCAAAATGGCATGGAAAATTAATTCTGTAGGATTTTGATAATTTGCAATGAATTATATTAAGATATATTATTTGGGCTATTAAATATTTTAACAGGAAAATGACTACAGAAATTCACAAAATACATAGCCTACAAAAATAAACTAGTATAAAAAATTAGATAGGGCCTGGCCAGCTTGATATCCACTTTGGTGAGCAGGAATTAAGCACAACTGCTGGAAGTTTATGTGCTGTCTCCCCACGGTTTGGAAAATCATCTTTGCTCAAAACCCTTTTTATTGTCTCTTTATCTGCAAAGTCAAATGACACAAACAGACACTGAACATGAGTTGTCTGTTAAAAACAAAATCAGAAGTAACCTGTAGAGATGCTCAAACATTCAAAGGAGTAACTTGATACCAACCCTCCTCAGGTAAAATCCTGTGTAACTGCTGCAGCTCCTGGGGCAACAGCGATTGTATCACAGATGCAGCATTGGTGAATGTCTTTCCACAAAACCTGTCATAGGTTGTCAAATCTGATCTTTTCTTTTGAGTTTGGACGTGCCTTTGTACTACAGTTGGAACTTTTGTGAACACACAAAAGATGATCAGATAATAGAAATCATTAGAAATAGTGTTTTACTGTGTTAATATGCATTATCAGTGTGTGTGTGTGTGTGTTTAACTTACCAATACCACAGCAGGCCATGTTGGGCTCTGCACTGAAGCTGTACTGAGAGCGATTGCCCAACAGTTCAGGCTTTTGCTTTGGCTTGCGGTGATTGTCCGTCATCTCTGTGTCAGAGAACGGCACATAGCACCTGCCGTACATAGGTGCAAGTCTTTTTGCTGCATAGTTAATATGATTGTATCCTGTCCAAACAAGTTCCACAACAAAATAAAAATAAAAATATGACGGTTTGATTTTGACATACCTGAGTGTTTTGATACCCAAAGTTCAGATGTTCTGACATGTTTTCATATACAGTGGGTACGGAAAGTATTCAGACCCCTTTAAATTTTTCACTCTTTGTGTCATTGCAGCCATTTGCCAAAATCAAAAAAGTTCATTTTATTTCTCATTAATGTACACTCAGCACCCCATCTTGACAGAAAAAAAACAGAAATGTAGAAATTTTTGCAAATTCATTAAAAAAGAAAATCTGAAATATCACATGGCCATAAGTATTCAGACCCTTTGCAGTGACACTCATATTTAACTCACATGCTGTCCATTTCTTCTGATCCTCCTTGAGATGGTTCTGCTCCTTCATTGGAGTCCAGCTGTGTTTAATTAAACTGATTGGACTTGATTAGGAAAGGCACACACCTGTCTATATAAGACCTTAGAGCTCACAGTGCAAGTCAGAGCAAATGAGACTCATGAGGTCGAAGGAACTGCTCAAGGAGCTCAGAGACAGAATTGTGGCAAGGCACAGATCTGGCCAAGGTTACAAAAGAATTTCTGCAGCACTCAAGGTTCCTAAGAGCACAGTGGCCTCCATAATCCTCAAATGGAAAAAGTTTGGGACGACCAGAACTCTTCCTAGACCTGGCTGTCCAGCCAAACTGAGCAATCGTGGGAGAAGAGTCTTGGTGAGAGAGGTAAAGAAGAACCCAAAGATCACTGTGGCTGAGCTCCAGAGATGCAGTAGGGAGATGGGAGAAAGTTCCACAAAGTCAACTATCACTGCAGCCCTCCACCAGTCGGGGCTTTATGGGAGAGTGGCCCGACGGAAGCCTCTCCTCAGTGCAAGACACATGAAAGCCCGCATAGAGTTTGCCAAAAAACACATGAAGGACTCCCAGACTATGGGAAATAAGATTCTCTGGTCTAATGAGACCAAGATTGAACTTTTTGGCGTTAATTCTAAGCGATATGTGTGGAGAAAACCAGGCACTGCTCATCACCTGTCCAATACAATCCCTACAGTGAAACATGGTGGTGGGAGCATCATGTTGTGGGGGTGTTTTTCAGCTGCAGGGACAGGACGACTGGTTGCAATTGAAGTAAAGATGAATGCGGCCAAGTACAGAGATATCCTGGAAGAAAACCTCTTCCAGAGTGCTCAGGACCTCAGACTTGGCCGAAGGTTCACCTTTCAACAGGACAATGACCCTAAGCACACAGCTAAAATAACAAAGGAGTGGCTTCGGAACAACTCTGTGCCCGTTCTTGACTGGCCCAGCCAGAGCCCTGACCTAAACCCAATTGAGCATCTCTGGAGAGACCTGAAAATGGCTGTCCACCAACGTTCACCATCCAACCTGACAGAACTGGAGAGGATCTGCAAGGAAGGATGGCAGAGGATCCCCAAATCCAGGTGTGAAAAACTTGTTGCATCATTCCCAAGAAGACTCATGGCTGTACTAGCTCAAAAGGGTGCTTCTACTCAATACTGAGCACAGGGTCTGAATACTTATGACCATGTGATATTTCAGTTTTTCTTTTTTAATAAATTTGCAAAAATTTCTACATTTCTGGTTTTTTCTGTCAAGATGGGGTGCTGAGTGTACATTGAGAAATAAAATGAACTTTTTTGATTTTGGCAAATGGCTGCAATGACACAAAGAGTGAAAAATTTAAAGGGGTCTGAATACTTTCCGTACCCACTGTAACCCTTGCTGAATCCATAGACCTGTCCTACCTTGAGGCACACCCACAAAGTCACATCTGTAGGTGGAATGGTACTGTGCTGTCAGGGCCTTATGGATCTCTTCTTCAGATGGGTGATGCTTCCACGGGAATCTGACATACTCAAGACTTTGTGTGGCATTCCTAGGCAGCCTTCGCATCATGAAAGACTAAAGGAAAATAAAGTGACTTAAAGCTTTTAATAAACTGTAAGACATAAAATTGAGGATAACACAACCTAAATACTAACCTGACTGGGATGTGGGTTGTTTCGTTTCTGTCCTGAGGCTGTCTGAATGCATTCAGGCTTACACAATGGCTTCCAGCAAAAGCTTGTGTTGTAGATAGTTGAACCAAAAGGCCCAGGTGATAAAAATGAATGCATAAATGATGTTGATGTTGGGCACCTACATATGGATTAACATAAACATATAATTGCACAAGCACACAAACAACAGCACACATACTATATGTCTATGAGGCCAGAAGACAATAAATAGAACTTACAGCAGAATCTCTGCAGCTGAGTTTGAATGGTCGACAAATTGTCTCCTATGAGATGTTTCATATGGATCCCACCAGTGTTTGCCCTCTATAAAAAAATACTATTAGATCATAACCTTGAAATCTTTACATGCAGCATACATCAGTCATTCCAGGGTGTAGTTTATAAGCAGGATGCACTATGTCTTTGAAAAATCCAGTTTAATTACCCCAACATGACAAGACAGTCAACACATATAATTCAGCGGACTAGATGAGGCTCAAACCTACAAGTGTAGGTTTGATAGAGTGAAGTAAAAAAAAAAAAAACATGTAAATTAAGTATTCAAGTAAAAATTACTGCATACCATAGTATTTTCCAGAATAATAATGATAATATAACAAAGGCTTGAAATTCTTTTTAAGCTTCTGTATTTAACTCTGCTTAAACTTTTTTCTATTATTTATAATAATGTGTAATATTGTCTGACATCATTTTGTATTTACATATTTACTACAAACATGGTTGCATTTGAGTTGCTATCTTATTTGTGACTGAAGTTTAGTTCCATCCTTTTAGGACTATGTTAACAGTATACCCCATAACATACACCCTAGGATGAAGGGATATAGAAATTACACATGACACTTCACAACACTATTTATAATTCTGTGAGTGAAAATTAAGCATAACTACAGCAGCGATAACAAATGATTTTGCAAGCATTCCAAAATATTCATTCATCCATTATCTATACCCGCTTATTCCTAATTAGGGTCATGAGGATCTGCTGGAGCCTATCCCAGCTCTCTTTGGGTGAAAGGCAGGGGTACACCCTGGACAGGTCACCAGTCCATCACAGGGCCACATGGAGACAAACAACCACGCATATTCACATTCCCTCCTATGGGCAATTTAGAGTCGCATTACAAAATAATGCTGTGGCATTATTGCAACTAATAATAATGTACCACATCATATAGCCTAATAACACAACATAATGGCATAATACTGTAAACCAAAACACAAATGTAAGAACTTAATATGATCAAATGTCACATGTTGGTTACCTTACCTTTGGTTGCCATTGTTGACCACTGTTTTTGTTATATTTGATTTCGGTGAAATGAAAACCATTTCATTTCCGTTGTTAGATGATCATTTACTGCTGAAAATCGTAGCCGATTGTAAATTTGAGCATGTGTGTATACCAACTGAAAAGTTTTATTTTCAGGTAGGCCTACTGGCTTTTATTCGACAGAGCTAGAGAGGATCCCAGTAGGATGTTGTGCTGTAGTTATGGAGACCAGAAAAGTTGAAGAGCCACCGTGAGTTGCTCACCAGGGGAGACGTTGTATTAAAAATTTAACATGAGTATGTTATTGATCATAGTGGAAAGTAACTTAGTACATACTCTGAAACTAAGTTCCATTTTCATTAACTTTAAATTCTAATTCCACTCTATGTTTATTTCAACTATGATTATTGGTTCCTTTCTTGATTACATTTTTTAGAGATTATTCTTATAGAGTAATTACTACATAAAGTAATTTAGAATCTTACATCCAAGCCACTTTTTATATCAGCTTTTTAAAGTTTATTCTATTAATTTTCAAACAAATTCATATTGACACAGGTTTGGGGAAGGGAAATCCATCATATTATTTCAGATCTTATTTTCAAGCTAATTCACAGACTACTCCTACTCAACCACATCTTTTAATAATCTTAATCTTCCAAACCATTTTACAGAGAGAGGAAGATTTTCTGTTAGATACGAAGACGTGTTCTTCTCATATTTTTTAAAATAGAAAATATTTCTAAAAAGACTGTCTTTTTTCTTCATGCCATAACATAGGCCTACAAATAAAATATTTTGTGCTTTGTTCATCTTCTTGTAATCTATTTTAAATGTATTGCAAATTTTGCTTCATTGGTTTGATTTTGACATGTGAAAAATAAATTAACCAAAAAAAACTTTTAATAGACACATATAATAATAAACATATAATAAACAATAATCCATTATTATAACAAATAAAGGGCTACAAAAATAACAGGATAATTTGTTGATGGTAATTATCTACTTTACTTACACGTACTTAAAATTACTTTTGCTTGAGTAAATGCTTTGTGTATTTATTAAACCGCACTTGCCTCCCATACATGATGTTGCCTTCCCTCCTCCAAAATAAAAGCACTGCCTGTTGGCTATTGAGGTTTGGCGCCCCCGCCTCGCTGTGTTTGTACAACCAACCGCACAAGCAGCAGGACTGAGACACCGAGTATCCAATAAGATCCTTCAAGGAGTTGGCGGCAGCCAATGTCCTACAGCCGGAGCCCCGCACACCCGGTAAACACAGAGATCCCCGCAGCCAAAAGACCGCGCAGTGACGGTGCTATTCGTCCCATTGTTTCAGACGTGCCGACGTACCGCTGGCCTTATATAGCGTTGTGGGGGTAAGCATCGTAAATGTTAATTTATTAACTAAGCGACTAGTACGTGACTCTTATGAATGAAACAGGGGGCTGCGATGTATGTTGCATCCTTTACGCTGGCGTTATACGGGTTTGGCTGCATGGCTGAGCTGGATGTGATGCTAACACAGTGTCCAAACACTGTCATGCTAACCGACATTAGCTGTGGCCATAAATGGTAACCTGAACAAAGTGTGATGAACGACAAAAGATAGCTCCCTCAGTCACCAGGTTATCTGCAGCGTCAGCGTAAGGTCCGCCGCTCTGTCCCCGCTAACAGCCTGCATAGCCCACGGCGATAGGTAGCCGCTCCTGCCATTAAAGCTAACGCTAGCTCGGAGGTGGACGTGGGTTAATCCCGGTGACAGGTGCTGAGGCAGCCCCGGTGCGGTGATGCAGACAGAGCATCTTTCTCCGAGACACTCACTGAAACTTTAAATCAAACAGCCTGCATCACCCAGACAGGCCACTGAGGTGAAATATGGACCCGGTTCACAAGCTACAACAACGCTGGGTGTGTGAGAGCAGTCCGGTAGGAATTGTTAGCAATGTAATCAGCCATTTTAATAATGGACTCTGCTAGCCCAGCTAGAAGGCTAATGCTAAAAGCAAGAGGACACAAAGCAAGAGCGTGGCCATGATGGCTAACAGCTAGCGGACGATCAAAGGCGGTGCTGGCTAATACTAATGCATTCATCCACAAGCCCAATCCGGCTCCACGTTGATCAACGGGAGCTTTGGTATCTCACTGAACTGTTTCTCTCAAGCTCTTTACTGTGTCACTGTGAATGGATACTGGACGTGAAGCGCCTGTAAAATAATGTGTAGTTGAGTGTTGTATTAAGAGACGCATAATGTTGGCCTCTGCATACAATGGATCATCAGTCACCCAAGTTACCCTCCTCCCACCAGCCCATTTAAACAATAGATGGAACTGACAAAACAGCAGGCAGACAACTGACTGTGGGGTTATTGGCCCCTCCCTGTATGAGTCGCCCTGGATACATTTCACCTTGTAAATAAGAAAAGTATACATAGAGTATTTTTTATTTCACTGCACCTTATTTTATTTTATTTTATTTATACTGTTTATTTAGGACACTTAATATATGTTATATGTAACTTGTTCTGTCTATGCTCTATGTTTGCACCATCTCACCAAAACAAATTCCTTATAATGTGAACCCCTCACTTATTTGGCAGTTAACCTGTTTCTGATTCTGATTTCATTCAAAACATTTGTTTTTCTCAATTTAGCGAACCAAGATGGTGAAAGATCCAAAGAAGCCGAGAGGCAAAATGTCCTCATATGCCTACTTTGTGCAAACGTGCCGAGAAGAACACAAGAAGAAACATCCTGATGCCAGTGTCAACTTTGCAGAGTTCTCCAAGAAATGTTCTGAGCGATGGAAGGTAAAATAAATGACCCTCAGTACCTTCATCTCTGTTGAATTGTCTGAATAAAGTGTTGTCTTTTCAATTAAGTGTAACTCTTTTATTGTATAAAGCAGCTTATGTTATTCTATAGACGATGTCACCAAAAGAGAAAGGCAAGTTTGAAGATATGGCCAAGCAAGACAAGTTGCGTTATGAGAGGGAAATGAAAAATTACGTTCCCCCCAAGGGCCAAAAGAAGAAACGATTCAAGGACCCCAACGCCCCCAAGAGACCACCGTATGTGGCGCAGCATTATTTTTTATTTTTTGTTTGGACATGAAATAAATACATTATATTTTCTACACTGACTTATTTCTCCCCCCCCCCCCCCACCTCATCCACAGGTCTGCATTCTTTCTATTCTGTGCTGACTTTCGCCCCAAGGTAAAAGGTGAGAATCCTGGACTGTCCATTGGGGACACGGCAAAGAAGTTGGGAGAGATGTGGAACAGTTCATCTGCAGAGGACAAGCAGCCATATGAGAAGAAGGCTGCCAAATTGAAGGAGAAATACGACAAGGTAAAATGTCTCTGTGTCATTGAAGCTAGAACTGTCTTTGGTTATACTTGTTTCATTGCTGATGGAACCAGGTATTGTTACTTTTAAAGCATGTACAAGTTCTTTGTTGAACAATAAACACGTTTATCATGCTTTCCACAGGATATTGTTGCTTACCGCACAAAGGGCAAAGTGGATTCAGAATCAGCTGCTGCAGCAGATGAGGAGGAGGAGGAAGATGATGAGGGAGAAGAGGAGGAGGAGGATGATGAAGATGAGGATGAGGATGATGAGTAGATTGCATAGGGATGAGACCTGAAATTTCATTTATGCCATATAACCCAAATATACTCAATTCACCATCTTGAAAACAAGTCAGATTGAACAAGAACATGTGTATATTTAATGTTTTTAAGATGTACAGTGTTATTCTCCTTTTTTTGTAAAGTTAACACTACATATCTTAAGTTTGAGATTTTCTAGTGGTAGTTCTTTATCCCTTCCATACATGTAACAATTTAGGAGGATTCCAGATCAGTATAAAAGTAACTAGTCTTTAGGTGTTACAACTCAAAAATGAGATTTCTGAGTTGGTAGTGTATTTTTTTTTTTTCTTTTGAAAAATATTTTTTTATGTGCTGTCCCAATGTCTTTTTATTGTTCTTTGAATACCACTCTATTATCAAATGCAGCTGTCGACATTCAAGAATGTCTTCAATAAAGGTTGTTCTTTTTTTTAAGATTTTTTAAATTATTATTCTTCTTCTTCTAACCAACCAGCCACATGTAACGAATCAAGTACACGCAAATATTTCAAACATTCTGGGTTTTCAGTAAAATTGTCAACAGCAAATAAAATGACTACAGGAAACTTAAACTTTTATTTGATGTTAAAATATGCTTTTGCAGTTTTAGGTCCAAAACCACTGCCAAAATGTTGTGATTTGGAAAGAATGAATGAATCTGTAGCTTGTAGGCTTATTCACCTGCAAATTAGTGTTACATATCTCCTGATTTGTATGCCATCCTGTGCCAAGCTTCCATAACTTTGTTTCCCATGTCTGGTTTTTAATTCTTAGGCAGCATAAGAAATCCAGAAGGTGGCGCCATGATGAAGTAAATTGTGCAGTTCATGTAGTTAAGGGTGTGTGCATGCAAGTGCTGAGCCTTCATAAATGGATACTAAAAAGTGGCAGTGGATTGGCATTACACTATCACAACTTTTTACATTTCATTAAAAACAGCTGCATCTCCTGTCCCATGCTTTACAAATAAAATCAGCTGCTGTTTATAAGATGCACATTTTATTAACAAGAATAACCCTTAAATCATAACACAGTGAGCAATGTCACATTAAATAGAATGGCATTTTTTTCCCCTCAGGAAGATAAGCAAACCTGCTTGTTTCAGTACCTAATGGTATATTTGTAATTTAGGTTTGTATAACATATTTTACAGTGTGTACACTTTATAGAAAATGCCACCAAATATTTAAAATTGAATCTATTCAACAATACACTGCAAACAAAATAAATACTCATATAATAAAATTAATAGTGATAAAAGGATGAATCAATTGTTGGCACATGAACCAAAATAAAATAACAGTTGTGCAACCATTTTGGTCCAAGAGAAAAGTGTTTTTGTGTTGTGCCCTTCCCCAGTAAGCCTCGGCATGGACCTTTTGTGATTCTTTAGTGGGATAGATTTCCCTCTGCCTGTAACTGGAGACACTCACAGTCACAGTGGCCTCACAGTCTCTTAAAGAGGGTTCACATGTCCATTTATCAGTCTGTTCTCAGTGACATTGCCCTTTGCCATACAAAGAACTGCCCTCCTCTCAGTATTTGAAATTTTGGATAGAGTCACAGTGGGCCTCACACAAAAACAGGTTTTTATCCTTAGCTTTCCAGGATGTAGTTAACAGCTAGTGTTTTGAATGGAAACAGCAGTAATCATGGGGGTCCTGTTCTCATGCGGTAACAGTAATTAACAGTAATTCAGTAAACCATGCCTGTAACCACCTAGAGGCAGTGATTCAGTTTTGAATAGCAAACAGAAGCTTATAGTTTTTCTGGTGTGTCAAAAACTAGAGAATTGTAACAACCCCTGTTAATGTCAAATATGTTGGTGTCATGGTTGTTTGGTATCATCTGTTTATCTAAATTTAGTTTTAAAATTCTGTTCTACTGTGTCATGTTAGCACTCTTGAAACCTGGGAATCAGAGCAGCAGTTTTTTCTTTTCTCTCCTTTCACCCATTGAATGACTTCGTTACAGTCTCTAAATGAATCCCCCATCTGACATGCAGCATGAAAAGCTCTTTAAGGAAACTGTTCAAAGAGTCTGTTTCATCGACACTGAGTAACTTCAATAACAAACTCCATGGAAGGACTATAGAACAGGCTGATTCAGCAAAAATATAGTGCTGTATTTCAAGCATGTATTTTTTACTTCATTCTTCATTTAAAAAAGAAACATTGCACTTATGCATTTGTATTTTATATCTACAATTAATTTCATGTGTTTTTATATTTTGAGTTGATTATATGCTTTCATGTTCTTTTGTAAAGCGTGATGAGATCACTGGTGAATCACACTTTAAATAAAATTGAAATTGGAAATTGAATTGACTAATTAATGAAGAGATTATGAGGCATGACTTCATCTGAAACACATATAAACTTAATCTGCTGCATTTCAAGTCCCAAAAGATTTTTTCTGCTGCTGCAGAATTTGCATAGCGTGATGTCAAAGAGGCGTGTCAGTCAGGATTACAAACTGAGGAGATTGCGTAATCACTATGGCTACAGCTTTATAGTTTTCCATTTGTTGGACTTGTGTCGAGGTAATGCTGTGCAGTTTCCAGGACTTCCAGGACTCATCTGTTTTGTTTTGCTTAGGATCTTATTCTGTTACGTAATTGTACACTTAAAAAGTAAACTCTGTGATGGACTTTTCTGGACAATGGAAAAAAGATGCAATTTTTTTGTTTCATTTTCTGGTAAGTTGGTCTTCTGTCTCATGTTGCAACAGTGAAAATGGAAGATTAAAATAACTGATTACAGTTTACATATAGATGCATTAATCACTGTAAGATTTTTTTTAATAACATTAAGGTCACAGTGCATTTATTAAATGTTTCATATGTCATTCTAAAAAAACATTAAAGGTCATACTTTTTTATGCTGTGGTTTCTCAGGTGCTTAATATTGGATCATCTCGTGAACTTTTATCTGGAAATACAGCAAATGTGAGCAGTGAGGGGCAGTTTGCAGATATCATCTTTGGGCAGCATACAGTTCCCTCTTGGTATTATACATCTGTTGATGCTGGGCCTAAGCATCACAGAGTCAGCTTACAGTCTCATAACAGATGGCGAACACAGATGGCTCCCCCCAAAACTGTTTATTCATTTGAAGTGAAAGAAGACACTGGGCCAGGTTAGTCATCTGTGCTGCAAGGTCTTTCTTGCATAAATTAGCCACAAATACATAATGTTTGCTGACAACAGTGAATTTCAGCATTACACTGTAGATTCTTAAATAACATTAAAGTTGTGGTTTTAGATCTATGCTGTCCCCATTTCTAATATTTAGTATAGTTAAGGTATTTTTGTGTTTGTTAATGGTGCCATATGTTTTCTTTTTACTCCATAGTTAGTAAATTACCCAGTAATTATGCATTACTGAATGTGTTGACAGGAACAGTTGTGGGAAAGGTGGAAACAGTTTTGGGAAGTCTCACGCAGATCACATATTCAGTGCAGGAGGATGATGGCGAGAACCTGTTCCTCCTCAACCCCTTCTCTGGGGAGTTCCTATTATCCCGCAGCCTTGATTTTGAAGCACAAAGATTCTACATTCTCACTGTGGTAGTGCAGCATGGGGATTCACAGGTGTCAAGTATCAGGGTCTATTTCAATGTGCTGGATGTGAATGACAATGCCCCTGTTTTCAGTCAGGATACTTTTTATGCATCATTGCTTGAAGACACACAGGTTGGCACCTGCTTCCTGCCCTTGAATGTATCGGACAAAGATGACGGTAAGTGCAGAAAATGCATCTGAAATATAACTTGAGCATTTAGTGGATCCAGTGTTTTATAGCTTCAGTGGCATTTCCTTGGAAAGTGGAGCTTTAACCTTTTCTTTAATTGGCTGGGAAAACATGTAGGACATGAAGCCATTTAGTCTGCAGTCTCAATGTTCAGTTTCCTGAGGTTCCTGCCACACTTTTGATGTACATGTTTGAGAACTACTCCCTCCAGTGGCCAAGACACAGGCCTTGCATCTGCTGCAGGCTAATGAGCATGAAAGAATCATGCTGTTGGTAAAAATGTATAATGTTGAGTAAATCCACCGTATAGAGGATGAGACAGTGTATATAAATCCACAGCTGAATGCCAATTTTCACATTTAATTAAGGTTACATAATTAGAATTATTAGAAAACTATATATAAAATATACAGTGAAAATTCAAGTTTTATGAATTCCAGTTTGTAAATTAAGCCTATTATCTCTATGTGAACAGTTTGTCATCTATTCATACTTTATATTTACTACTTGTTTTATAAATAAAATGATTTATTTTCATTGTTCATCCTGTTTTTATATCTGATTTGCTGAGGATTTTTTGGGTCTATGCAATTATTTGGGGTCAAATCCATAACATTCCTGTATGTCACAGTTCAGCCAATGTTATAATGGATGCGATAGGCATGTACAGTAGAATTTTTTTCAAAAGTAATATATTTTCTATAGTTACAATAAGCCTCACCTCTCAATTAATTTTAGCAATAAAAAGGATAGGCGTAAAATATATTACCCACCTAATTAGAGCTGTAAGTGGCAAAATCAATCTTCATTGTGAAGGAAAGCATGGATGACTGAAAAAATGTAATTATTAATCACACATTTCTTGGCTACTCCACAGTATTTAATAAGTGAAATCCAGACATGAATCTCTGAATTTATTTATTTGTGTGTCGCTGTAAATATTGCCTGTCTGATCTAACATTTAGTAATAAGAAATATTCATCACCTTTCTTGATGTGTGCATTCGTTCCTTGATTTATACAGTGCACCAAACCACTGCCATTAGGATACGCCATCATTTGTGATAACATCGTGCGTTATATTTTCTCTGCCAGGTGACAATGGAGACTTGAAACTGAGAATGGTTGGTCGAAATGAAGAGAGCATTTTCTTCATAAACTCTGCTGGTAGTTTATGCCTGAATGCAGAGTTAGACAGAGAGAGACATTCCTCCTACAATCTGACTGTGACTGCCAATGACTGTGCACAGCCTGTGTCTTTACAGCTCACCAGCACAGCACATGTTATTGTGGTGGTTAATGATGTCAATGACAACGCTCCATTGTTTGTGTCAGCCAAAAGTGTCAGCATACCAGAAGACACTGCACTTTATTCTGTGGTAATGACTGTACATGCCAAGGATGAAGACACTGGATTAAATGGGGAGGTTTTATACTATTTAAACAGCACTTCTGATTGCATGTTCAGCATTGAAAATAGAAGTGGAAAAATATACCTGGAGAAAACATTAGACAGAGAACAAGTAGATACTGTGACTATTACAATAACAGCAACTGATAGAGGCTCGCCCAGGATGGCAACTACTGTGGATCTCACTGTGTACATTGAAGATGTAAATGACCATGACCCTGAGTTCTTACAAAGCACCTACAGCTTAACAGTTGGAGAGGATGTCCCCAGAGGAACAAGCATCTTACAGGTTCAGGCTCATGATCAAGATATGGGAACAAATGGACAAGTGCAGTACATGTTGACCCAGGCTGGTCCATTTGTAGTGGATGTGGTTCGAGGTGTCCTCACAATCATGGAACAGCTCGACAGAGAGAAGGACTCAAACTACAGCTTAATCATAACAGCTGTAGATCAGGGGAACATACCCAGATCTGCTACTGCTGCTATCAATGTTACAGTGTTGGATATCAATGACTTTGCACCACTGTTTTCTTCAGAAACACTGACCATAGACATCATGGAGAATGAGGATGATCCATCTCACCTTACACACCAGGTACTGGTGGGTCTCACTAACTTAAGAGTTTAACAAAAGAAAGTTTTGATATAAATTTCTTGATTTGCCACTTTTTATTTTTTCACCAGGTCTCAGCTTTTGATGAAGATTTAGGGGCCAACAGCCAGCTTACTTATTACATACAGAAAGGAAATAGCAAGGGTTTGTTCTCCATCACTCCCAGTGGTACTTTTCAAATTTTACACAGCCTAGACAGGGAGAAAGAATCACAGTATATCCTCACAATCATTGCTGTTGATTCAGGTAATTAGGTCTAAAAAAAATTACATGATACTATACTGAAAATGATATTCTGCACAGATTGTTACCTCAAACAATTGCTTCAAACAGTTTAACAAATGTCATCTTGTCTTTGAAGGATTGCCACCTTTGACAGGCACTCTTACCATACTTATAAAAGTGCATGATGTCAATGATAACTATCCAGAGTTTACTGAGAAAGTCTACAACACCATAGTGCCTGAGGACAGTCATGCAGGCACTGTGTTTGCCATGATAACTGCATCTGACACTGATGAGGGTGACAATGGGGAAATAAGGTAAAGTCATTTAAAATAGAGTGTAATATCTGTCAAGCTGCTTTGCAGAATTAAGATTTGTTTATAATGTATAACTATAAATTGCTGCTGAAGTTTCACATTTTTGTGGCCTGCTTGGAATCCAGTGCTTGTTGTGTTGTGTTTCTCTTGGACAGAAGCCTAAAAATAGAATCAGTTTTTCCTCTATTTCTTACACTGACTATGCTGCAGTTGAGCAACTGAGAGTCATTCTAATCACTCTAGACTGCTATAGACAATATGGTATTTATATTTTTACATTGCTAAACACTGTAAAACACTGTAACTATAGTGTTTGTTCCTTCAGGTATTTCATGGAGAACACTGATGTACCTTTTGGCATTGAGGAAGCATCTGGAGAATTGTTTACGACCAATTTCCTGGACAGGGAAATGGTAGCTATTTACAGGTTTACAGTGATTGGTAGTGATAAGCATCACACTCAGCCTTTGTCAAGCTCAGTGATTGTTACTGTACTTATTGGAGATATCAACGATCACTGGCCCCAGTTTATAAACAGCCCCTATGTGGCCTATGTGCCCATGGAAATGGCTCCAGGTGAGATTTTAACTCAATGTATTTTTATCTGGATTGTGCAGCCTCAGCATCATTGAAAGTCATTTTATTTTCTTTGTTTTTGTTTTGTTTTCCTACAGGCACAATTGTTTGTGCAGTAAGAGCAACAGATGGAGATACTGAGATAAATGCTGAACTACATTATTCATTATACGGACAAAGTTCAGATCGATTTTCCATTGATCCTTATAGTGGCACTGTGTTCACTTCAAGTGCTCTGAGTAGAAAGGAAGATATTATTGTCAATGTGCATGTGGAAGATGCTGGAGAAAATCCAAAATTTGACATCACCACCATCAGTATCAGGTTTCAGAATATCTCTGAGTTTCCAGAGATGATTGTGGATGTTCTGAGTTATTCCCTGCCTGAGGATGCACCAGTGGGAACATTAGTAGCTGTAGTATCCGCAGTGAGTGCCAGAGCTGACCCTATCTCTTTTTATCTAGCTTCTGGAAACTTTGAAGACGTGTTTCATGTAGAGCAATTAAGTGGAATGCTGACAGTGGACAACCCTCTGGATTATGAGAACAAAAAGGAGTTTACTTTGTTGATAGAAGCCAGAGACTCTGGCTTGCCACCCTTCTCATCATTTGCAGAAATTCACATCAACATTAGTGATGTGAATGATAACTTCCCACAGTTCACTCAAACTGAGTACACCTGTGAGGTTTTTGAAAATTCCCTGCCATCCTGGGTTTGTGATGTTCTTGCCATTGATGCGGATTCTGGCAGTTATAGCATTGTGCAGTACAATATAATAGAAGGAAATACCGCTAATTTATTTACAATTGACCTTGAAAGTGGTTTATTGAGCACCACTGCAAGTTTGGACAGAGAAAATATCCCTGAATTTAATTTAACAGTTGTAGCTGCTGAGCTAGACAACTCTCTTCATAAAGACAGAGCAACTGTTATCATTGTGGTTTTAGACAGAAATGACAATGCACCACGTTTTTCACAGATTTTTCTCACCAACATCCCTGAGGATACCCCTGTTGGACATACAGTTATACAAGTTACCTCAACTGATGAGGATACTGGTACCAATGCAGTTGCTAATTACTACATAACTGACCAAAGTGATGATATGCCATTTAATATTGACTTCATCTCTGGCTACATCACTGTTGAAAGGCTTCTAGACAGGGAGATGCAGGATCATTATATTGTGAAAGTAAATGCAAATGATTCAGCATGGAGCATAAGCACAGATGTTACTATAGTTATCACAGATGTCAATGATAATATACCTGTATTTACTGATAATTTTTACACCACTGTCCTCCCTGAAACAAAAGCTAAAGAGGTTTTTGTCATTCAGGTTTTTGCTACAGATGCAGATATTGGACGAAACAGAGAGATTTTGTATGTTATTGAACCTTCAAATGAGGAGTTTTGGGTGAACGTTTCCTCTGGTGAAATCTATACAAAGCAAGTATTGACCTTACATAACTATCCTTTTAAAATATACACATTTACAGTCATTGCTTTTGATTGTGGCAGTGTTCCCCTGTACAGTAACACCTCGGTCACAGTAAAATTAGAACCATATAATTACTACCCACCCATGTTTCTGCCTTTCCAGCCTTATATTGCAATCCCATATCACATAGCTTTGGGAACTGAAGTGGTCCAACTCACAGCAATAGATCTGGATGTCAGCAATAGCAGTGCTAATATAGAGTATGCTTTGAGTGGAGGTAATGCATCTGATTTTTTCTGGATTCAAGCTGAAAATGGAAAAGTAACATTAAATCAAACTTTAGTGGAGAGCATAAATTTGTATCTCAGTTTAATAGTTGTGGCAAAAGATCAGTCCTCTCGCTCTTTATCATCACAGATTGAAATCACTTTTGAAGTTACTGGAAGGAATCAATTTTCTCCAAGCTTCAGAGAGCCAAATGTCTCCTTCTCTATCCCTGAGGATTTGCTAGTAGGATCCGTAATTGGAAAAATTCAAGCAGAAGATAGGGATTATGGTCCCAATGGTGCCATAACATACTCCATTACTTCAAAAAATCAATATTTGCCTTTCTTAGTAGGAGAAGCCTCAGGTCTGCTAACATTGATAACAGAGCTTGACTTTGAAAAGGAAGGTATTTATCATCTTCAAATTAGTGCCACGGACGGTGGCTGGGTTTCTAAAACCACCAAGTTAAATGTCACAGTCATAGTTATGGATGTAAATGACAATCCTCCAGCTTTTTCATCTTCTGAGTATGTCACCTCAGTGCCTGAAAACTCAGAAATTGGAACAAATGTCCTTGATGTGAAGGCTGTCGACGCTGATTCAGGTACAAATGGGCAAATATATTTCTCTCTTATTGCAGGCCATGTGGATAAATTTGCAATTGACTCAAGAAGTGGCACAGTCACTACTCTGGATGTCTTTGACTTTGAGCGAGAGCAGATCTTTGATGTGACAGTCAAAGCCTTAAACACTGGCAGTCATAGTTTATTTAGTTTGGCACATGTAGTCATACACATCTCAGATGTCAATGAATTTGCACCTACATTTAAGAAAAAAGGATTTAACTTCTCAGTATTTAAAAATGTGCCTGTTGGAACTAGGATAGGAAAAGTAACAGCTGTCGATTATGACAGAGGCTCTGAAGGTCGGGTGTTTTACCTGATGTTTGGCCAAAACAAAAATATGGTCTTTGAAATTGAGACATTTTCTGGAGAAATATACACAACTAGCAGTTTAAGGAAACATGGCAACAGTAATGTAGTTTTCAAAGTTCTAGCAAAGAACTCTGGTATTATTGCTGGTATGGATGTAGATGAGACTTTGGTCCAAATCAGTGTGATTGACACAAATGATGCACCCATGTTCACCTCTGCACTTTATTTGGCAAACTTGAGAGAAGACAGTCCTGTTGGGACGTCTGTGGTAACTGTGAGTGCTCTGGATCAGGATTCTGTCTTAGACTGGCATCGTTTCTTCTTCAGCATTGAAAGTGGAAACAGAAACTTTTCTTTTGCTATCGATCCAGTGAGTGGCATAATTTTAGTAAACTCTCCACTTGATAGAGAACTCTGGCCAGTTTATAATCTGACTGTTATAGCCATCGATAATGGCTCTCCACCTGCCACAGGGACTACCAATGTCATTGTGTCTATTGGTGATGTCAATGACAATGCTCCCAAACTCACATTAACTGAGGCTCAGGTAAAAGAAAATCAACCTGAAGGCACTATAGTGGCTAGATTAGATGCATATGATTCTGATTTGCCTTCAAACCAGAGACCTTTTATTTACTGGTTGGTAAATTCTTCATCAGAGAGTGTCTTTTCCCTGACGCCTGATGGAGTTTTAGTCACCACAAGGCCCACTGATCGGGAGCAAATGTCTGCATATCGAATTCTGGTGGCTGTCAGGGATGCAGGGATTCCTCCACTGTCATCTACAACTGTGTTCCATATCAATATTGTGGACGAAAATGATAACCCTTCACTGCCGAGAAATATCTTCATTGAAGTGAAATACTTTGGCAGTTCTTTCCAGGGAGGCATGATAGGTAATGTCCATCCTGAGGACCAGGATGAGGCTGACACATTCAGCTGCAGCATTAAAAGTGGGCCTTTAAACATGTTCATGATACCAAATGGCACATGTGAGCTGTGGTCTTCTCCTTTTCATGGTGAGGCTACATTTAACATTACTATTGAAGCTACAGACCAGCTTCACTTCCCAGTCAACAACAGCATCTATATTAACTACAAAGGTTTCACCAATGCTTCTGTGGACAGCTGCATATTGTTCTATGTGTCATCATCTTCAATTGAAGAGTTCTTGTCTAATAAGTATTTGAGGTTTGTGAAAGCTCTGGACAGTCTGTTTAACCTACAGGCCTCTAAGACTCATGTATTTGGAATCAAACAAATTGGCAGTGAAATCCTTCTCTTGGCTGCAGTCAAAAATTACAATGGTCAGTATTTTATCAAAGAGGTAGCCCATAGGATTGCTGTTAGACATAAGATATTACTGGAGGCTCAGAGCAATGTATTGATTTCCCACATCACCAGTGATCCATGTCTCACCAGCCCTTGTCAGAATGGGGCAATATGCAACAAAAATATCTACATCAACCAGGAGGTTGCTGTCCTGGAAAGCTTGGCTGTCATCTTTGTGTCACCAAAAAAAGAGGTTTTTAACTGTACTTGTCCTGTCGGCTACACTGGGACACTCTGTGAAGATGACACTGATGAATGTGAAGTGAATCCCTGTAAGAATGGAGGCACCTGTGTGAATACTGCAGGAAGCTTCTACTGTCATTGTCAGGATGGCTTCTCTGGCTCTGTTTGCTCTACTGATGTGGATGAATGCCTGAAGGTGAAGTGCCAAAATGGAGGAACTTGTATTCACTCCGCTCAGGATGGATATCACTGTCAGTGTGTGCCTGGATTTGAAGGTACACTTTGATATATTTAAAATGTCACATTATTCTGCTTGGAAAGAGGCCAGAATCTCTTTCAAGTGTGGGAATATTTTTTTTTTTTTCCAGGGAAATTGTGTGATCAGTTCATAGACCACTGCAAATCAGCCCCTTGTGGTCAGGGCAGCTGTGTCACTTCACAGATAGGATTCTCTTGTCACTGTCCATTTGGTAAGATTAACTGAAAAAAAAGAAAGAAAGAAATGTGTTCATTTACAAATATTGTATTAAAATGTACAAAAATGATGCTTCATCCTTATTTTAGGACTCAGCGGAATCCACTGTAAGGAACACAGTTATGGCTTTGAGGAATTGTCCTTCATGGAGTTTCCCCCATTAGATCGTAGAACTAATTTAATCTCCTTCGAGTTTGCGACAGTGCAGAGGAACTCTCTCCTCCTCTACAACCCTGGAGGATCATCCAGTGGGGAGTTCTTTGCACTAGAGATACTGGATGGAGCCATGCATTTCTCTTATGACCTGGGCACAGGACCTGTGAGGCTGAAGACGAATAAGCAAGTGGCAGATGGGCATTTTCACAGCATCACTGCCAGGAGGATTGGCAATGTGAGTTTTAAATACATCAGCAGAAAGTCAATGAGACAGTAGTTGCAATGGGAGAACTGTGTCTGAGAAGACTAACATAGTGCTATTTGCATTTAACAGATGGGTTCTTTACACGTGGACAACTGCACAGATATTGAGAACAATGGTTTTTGTTTTACCCAGAGTGATCACAGTGGCTCAGAGAGGTAGCAGTGAAACAATCACTAGCCAGTTCTTTATTACCTCTCTTTTTAGCCTTATCTCAACAAAATTATGTCTTTAACTCCAATCAGGACACTAGATGTTGGCAACAGCAATATGACATTTGGAGGATTGCGGACAATTGAATTTATTTTACTGCATTCTACTCATATAAAAACCCATGACTTTGTTGGATGTATTCGAAACATTTATGTTAATGGCATCAGAGTGAGACCTTCAATGGCCCTTGCAACATATAACATCCTTGATAGGTGAGCTTAATTAATATAAAAACATGTTTTAGATAAACTGTTTTTTTCTTTAATGCAGGACATTTATCTTTCAACATGTGTTGTATACTGTATTTTTTATTATGAAGGTGTCTTCGAGCCCCAGTGCCACCATGTCAGAGCAACCCATGTAGGAATGGTGGCATATGTCATGATCTGTGGTCTGACTATTTTTGCGAATGCAAACACCCTTTTACTGGAAGCAAATGTACCAAAGGTAAATGGAGAATATATACATAAAATATTTACTCTATATTCTTAGCAAAATAAGCCATTTCTTTTTTCTTTTTTTTTTGGCCTCTTTCATTAATCTCCTTGATTTCTTTGGGTGGTTCTTAGCTTCCAGTCACTTTTTCCAGTATTGCCAGTTTATTCATTATAGTTTTCCTCACATTGCTAATTGTGGTCTGTAATAGAGGGGGTGGTAGTTCAGGTCCAATTTCAGGTATTGGTTGTTCTCAATTCAAAAATTGTTCTTCTGGCCAATTTTTTGCCTCAACCGATTTTTTAAATAATTATGAATTAAAGAAAATGTTTTTCAAATTTTTTTAACAGAAATTTCAGAGGATCTTGCAGTGCGATTTAATGGGAATGAATACATTGAGTATGTCATCAAGGAAAGCTTTAAGAGAGACTATTTGCTGAAACACTTGCATGATGAAAAAGAGGGTAACACCAGGGGCCAAACAGTAATTAATATCAGGTTCAAGACTAAAGATAATGGAGTGTTGATATTTGTTCTCAGACAGAAAGGATATTTCATGCTTAAGGTAGGTGTAAAACATTTTTATAGAAATATTTACACATATTCTATTCATGTTTGGAGTGTAAAACTATTTTTTCTAATTCAGATAAAGGACAAAAGGCCTGTGTATGTTTCCAAAGATACTCTGTTGGGACACATGCTAGAGTTTACTGTGGACTCTCCAGTAACAGATGGGGTTTGGCATGTCCTCTCCTTGTTCAGCAATGGACAGATTGCTTTTCTCCATCTGGATGGTAAACCCGTCTTGAATATCACTGACCAAAATATGGAGCTAAAGCCTGTTACTGTTGAAAGGATTGTTCTTGGTGCAACTCTGACAGGTGACTCAAAGCTCCAGCAATCAGGTGAGATTTACAGTTAACACTGCTGTAATCTCTCACCTGTCTTCCTCTCAGCTGAAGAGGTTTCATTAGTTAGGTTGTCTTTTTGATGTGGGAAAAGAGAATTGAGTTTGTGTTGTGTTCAGTCCCTTTCCTCTTCCTTCTTTATAACACCCATGTTTTCTCTGTTTTTGTTTTTGTTTTTTTTAAACACTGAACATTGATAAAATTGTCTTCATTCTTTTTATGACAGGGTTCACTGGATGTGTGCATTATTTTAATGTGACTGGTTACAATCTGCTTGTCAGCGAACCCAGCATAATGGCAGATATCTGGCCGAGCCCAACTCTCATGCAGTCCAGCTGCAGATCTCCAGATGTCTGCTTCCCCTCACCCTGCTCTGAAGAAGACACTTCCAAGAGGGGTTGTCTTTATGCACCATGTCAAAACCAGTGGAGGTGTGGACTTGCTATGCAGAACCAGACCTGCATCTGTTTACATAATGTCTCTAAACACAGTTGTGATATCTGCATCTCTACAACACAGAGCAGTGATCAATGCTACGAGGCACAGGGTAGTGTTCCTCTGTGGCTCATAGCTGTGATTCTTCTTCTAGTCTCCATCTTGGTGATTATAGGAATGCTTCTTGCATTTTATCAAATCAGGCGGCAGAATGCAAAGTGTGTGAGTGATGGCTTTCCACAGAAAACAGAGCAAGGAACGGGAAATCTTGCATTTTGCTTTGACGAAAACAGAGCACACACAGGTGCTACAACAGCAGAACATGATGCAGTGAGTGCTGATCAGCAGAGATCAATTGTAGAGTTTTACTGTGATTCAAATCTGTCAAGTGGTCAGCCAGTGCCAAGCAGTGAGCTAGAGTATTGTGAAATTGGCAGCATCTCTAGTGCATTTAATTCAGATGCTGCATCCCTCAAGCTCAGCTGGCACAAGCATTTGTACAGCACTAAGTGTGTGACAGCTGATTCTAAACAGTGGGGAGATTTGAAAAGACTCTTAGCTGGATGTAACAAGGAATGTAACAGCGAAGGGAGTGCAAAAATTCCAATGAAGCAGCAAAATATGGCTTCTCTAAACCATCAGTTGAACACCACATTTGATGAAGAGCAGTCCCAGACTAGTCTGCCTTGTTACATGAAGAGGTTCCTACAACCAGAGGTCCTGGAACCTGTACAATGCCTCACTTTTGAAGAAATTAGCAAACTAAACACTTCTCTGGGTCAAACAATGTCACCCAGAACATCCCCTGCCTCATCTGACAGTGAAATAGACAACACATTCACCTGCTCAGAGTTGGATTATAGGCCGTTTTCAGTGATCACCTCCAGAAAATATATACTTGACCAGTCATCCGTGTCAGCATGCAGCTTAAGAAAACAAGATAATTTGTCTGTTAACACATTAGTCAAACAAAACTATTACCCTGCTGCATGTCAGCACGAAGCACAAAGTACTTTCTCAAGTTTGTTTGCACAATGGGAAAAATGTTTAAATATGCATGTAACTTTTACCAACTATGCTCCTGTATTTGAGGATATTGCACATCTTCCCATTGAATTCAGTCAATGCTGTGATGTGCAAAGTGACGCAGAGGAAATTATTTGATGGTCCTTATAATGTTCCTCATAGGTCAGGTGGAAGTATACAAAATATCTACGCATTCTTTTACTTGCCTTATCATGTTAATTAAATAATTTGAAAAACTCAATAATCATTTAAATTAATGACATGAAAATGATCTTTTCTAGTTTACTTTGTTACTTGTTCTATTGGTTTGGAATAGTCTCAAAATGGAGAATATGTTTAAGTTATGTTTATTTGGTCCTTATCTGGCATCTGACATATTGTATTATATCAATAAGGAATATTACACTTTACAATACAATGTGCAAAAATGTGAGTAGTTAATGATCTTTCCTCTTAGAGTATAACATTGAAAGACTCTTATTTTATTAACAAGCTTGACATCTTATATTGTATGAATGTTTCCAAAAGAGACTAGAAATTAACACTTGGAGGAGCCCGTTCCCAGGGACCCTCATATTTTTGAAGCCCACATTGAAATGAAGTATATTGAAAGTGTTTATTAATGTATAGTATTTGGCAAAAACTGCAATCTACTATAAAAACGTTTTTTGTATTACAGCTATGTGTACATACATACTCATTCATTCATCTGTTTATACAGTGGGGCAAAAAAGTATTTAGTCAGCCACCAATTGTGCAAGTTCTCCCACTTAAAAAGATGAGAGGCCTGTAATTTTCATCATAGGTATACCTCAACTATGAGAGACAAAATGAGAAAAAAAAATCCAGAAAATCACATTCTCTGATTTTTAAAGAATTTATTTGCAAATTATGGTGGAAAATAAGTATTTGGTCACCTACAAACAAACGTTGATGTTTTCAGTGCAAGGATGGTTTGTCTTTCTGTCATGTGTTGCTGAGAGAACAAAACATGAGGGACACAAGATTCTAATATAATATTAATTTAATATAATAAGGAGGGTAAGACACAAAAGGTCATTGCTAAGAAGAAGAAGAAGCTGGCTGTTTGAGTATAATAATATAATATAATATAATATAATATAATATAATATAATATAATATAATATAATATAATATAATATAATATAATATAATATAATATAATATAATATAATATAATATAATATAATATAATATAATATAATATAATATATCTATCATTACTTGCAAAGTACTATTAATTAGGATCATCTCCTTAACAATTAACAGAAAACTCTTGTAGCTTCAGAGAAATATGATACATTTGAATCAACAAATGTTATTTTGGTCATTGCACATTGCTTTATTCAATTTTAACCAGTTCAGATGCTGATATTAATTTTCCTAATGAATAATTTCTTTCTCAGGTTTTCTTTGATATCTTTAGTTTTGAAACAGTAAATTATGGGGTTGACAGCAGCAGGTAAAAGACTGTATAACATGACAATAACAATACGAACTGAAAGACTAAAAGTGAATCCCATATAATTTGCCAGATACATGAAGCATCTTGGCATATAATACAGAAATGTGATGAGAAGCTGTGGTGTGCAGGTAGACAGAGTCCTAAATCGGCCCTCACTGCTGGACATACGCATAACAACAACAATGATGACAAAATAAGAGACAATAATAAAAGCCAGAGGCACCAACAAAGTAAACATGGCAAGACCAAATGCAACTGCATAAACTTCCTGTACCCTTTCACATCCGAGTGATGTTATTGCTATATGGTCACAATAGCACTGTACAATTATGTTTGAATTACAGAAAGGCAGTGTAAGAGCATCTAACACTACACCCACCATCCATGATATTGGCATAACCCATGATATACCACAAAGCACAGTAACTGTGGTATTTGTAAAAAGAGCTGCGTAATGCAGCGGGGCACAAACTGCAATAAACCGATCAAGAGCCATCACCATCAGGATGAAAGAATGAGTTGCCCCTAAAAAATGAACAAAATACATTTGTGCAAAGCAGCCAGGAAATGAAATAAAGCTGTCATCAAACCAATATTTTGATATGATCTTTGGTAGAGTAACAGTCCCAAATGCTACATCAGTTAAGGCCAAGTGACAAAAGATGAGATATGTGGGTTTGTGAAGAGACCTTTCACATTTAACAAAGACTAAAATGAAAATGTTTCCTGCAGCTATAGCCAAGAAGAGTACAAAAAGCAGGGCTGACACAGGTCCATAATACTCTGGTGAAAGTCCAGGAAATCCAATGATGAAAAAGTCTTTTATCCTTGTTACATTTGTGTAGAACATATTCACACAATAACTTATTAAACAGAAAATACAGAAATTGAATCAGTTACATGTGACCAGTTGAGAAAAATACTAAATAGCATGGAGAAGTAATAATACTTAATATTACAAATCTGTAGTATGCAAACAAAACCAAAGCATGAGCCACTACAGAGTAATTTATATTGTGTGATTGAAAAATGTTTATCTTACCTTGTGAATATTACAGCAGATCGGCTTTCATGAACATACTACAACAATTCACTGTAGTTCCACCTAGAATCTGCTTAGTACCTTGTGTGATACTTAATTTTATGCACACAGGGAAATCCCAAAGGACTGCAGATAATATGTTCACTAGGGTTCTACGTTTCTACGTTAAGGTGCTACGTTTCCAGTCAGTGTCTTACAGTTATCAAAAATATGCAGCAATATTATGGAGCAGGTTGCATGATAATATATTACACAGACGGTTAGAAAAACACAAGGAATGTGACAGTTGTAGCCCATGTCCTAGATGCATCTGTGCATGATGGCTCTTGAAGCAGTGACTCCAGCTGCATTCTGGAGTCTGTTTCACCTTTATTCTTTTTTTCTAGCTAAATGGGAGTGATCTGTTTCCACAGGACATGAGAAGCCACTGACTGATTTGAAGGGTAAGAATATGATGTGAATCTGTTATGATCTAAACCAACTTCAGGCCCCACGCTTTTTTTGTTTGTTGACTTTTTCGTGTAAATGAGCTCACCTGTGTCTTGTTATGTCCTTACTGCTCTGCTAAATAAACCCCAGCCACTTTTCCCACAGTGCCAGAATGTCTCTTGTCAGACCCCTCAGCTTTCAAGCCACTTGCACTTGTCTGAATATCTTCCTACATCTGGACCTTCCTCCTCAGGCTCCAGACTATCTCTGGCCTCTTACTCCTCTTCACCAGCCTTTTTTCTGCATCCTAACCAATTTATCTCAATCTCAGTTCACAGAACCACCAGTCAACCTCATCCTGACCCTTTTGTCTCTACCAAGTCCTCAAGTTTCCTCCCTGACAGTAACTCAGCTTCTAGTCTGCTCTGTTTATTCAATCACTGCAAGCTGGTCCAACACTCCTCTCTGGAAGATTTGGGCCCAATTAAAATCCCAGTCAAGCGAGCACTACTATTTCTATGACCCCAATGCAGGGGAGTTATTTTGTTTCAAAACTCCAGTCATGAGTTGTGGCAGTGCTACCAGTGGTTGCAGCCTAGATTCCCCACAGAGTATGGAATTTAAGTAAAGGATCTCAGCACTTCTTCCACTATTGATTTAAAGCGTTTTACATTTATTAAGATAGAAAACATCCATCCATCCATTATTTATACCCATGTATTCCTAATTAGGGTCACGTGGATCTGCTGGAGCCTATCCCAACTCTCTTTGGGTGAAAGGCAGGAGTACACCCTGGACAGGTCACCAGTCCATTGCAGGGTCACATAGAGACAAACAACCTCACACACTCATGCTCCTATGGGCAATTCAGATTTATCACCAATCACTTATCACCTGACAGACATGATTTTAGACTGTGGAAGAAGTCAAAGTACCAGGAGAGAGCCCATGCAAGCATAGGGAGAACATGCAAACTCCACACTGAACCTGGGTCCTTCTTGCTGTGAGGCAACAGTGCTAACCACTAAGCCATCATGTTGTCCAATGTAAAACAATAAAACATTTTTTTCTTAATGTATTTTAGCAAAAGAGAAGGGTTACCTATTGAGATCAGATTCAACACATTTGCATCTGTAAGTAGGATAACTTCTAACGTGAAATTTAATTCCACGTATGTAATATCTTCATCTCTATAACATGGCTCTGATCAATGCTATTAGGTGTACGGTAACATTCCTCTGTGGCTCTGGTGCAGTGTCAACGTGACAGCTAAAAAAACATTTTAACTTTTAACTTTTTTCCTTAAGTAAAAAATTTGTACTTAATTTTAGAAGAGATTCTTACCAGATTCTTACATAAAAAGGCTTCTACAACCAGAGGTCCTGGAAACATGAAACTCAAGTTATCACATACATACAGAGCTTTAGTAAAACTCAAAATCACTACATGTTACATTTTTAGGAATTTCTATTTATGTTATGTTTTAATCATTAATTTTGGTCTCCACAGCTTCCACCAATCTAGTAGTATGTAAAATGTAAAATATTGTCTTTTTCTTTTTAAGTATAAGTATTTTACAATTTGCAGCATTTATACATAAATATAAAGTTCTTACACTACTGAATAGTTCCGAGATATATGTCTGTGGTTGGTAAAAACTGCTCTCAGTATAAATAGATTGAGATAAGTAAATATGAAAACTATCATCAGGATTTTTAGGTAAATGAAGTTCACAAAACATTTCCTTGACCATCTTAAATTGCATCTTTATGACAAACACCACATAAGCTACTCTCCCAGCGAAGCAAATCTTTATTTCATATTGTGTTTATGGTCAATTTGGAATGCAATGCTTACTTTTCTATTTTTAAATCTCTGAATCAAAGCATCTTTAATGTTCTTCGTCTTGAAACAATATATTAATGGATTAACAATGCAAGGTATGAGACTGTACGTCATTGTAATAATAATACGAGCATTAGTATCTAAACTGAACCCCAAATTGTGAGCAATGTAAACAAAACACCTTGGTACATAATAAAGGCAGGTAATAAAAATCTGAGGCGCACACGTGGACATCACTCTGTGGTGGCTCTGAGTATGAGACATTTTAAGAGTAGCTATTATAATAGCAAAGTAAGAAAAAATGATAACTGCTAAGGGACCCAACAGACTGAATAAAGAATTTATAAGAGCAACATACTTAACATATGTAACATTTTCACCACATCCCAGCTGAGTTATTGATATATGATCACAATAACATTGTGTAATGACGTTAAGGTTGCAGTAAGGCAAAGTTAAGGCATGCAGCACAAGTCCCAACATACGTATAAATGTCACAACACAACACAGGCTACAAGCAATACAAACTGTTTTGTTTGTGATCAAAACAGGATATCGAAAAGGAAGCCATATGGCGACAAAGCGATCCAAAGCCATAATCATTAAAATTGAAGAATTAATAGCTCCTAATGAATGTACAAAATACATTTGTGTAAAGCAAGCACCAAATGAAGATTTCATGTCATTCCACCAATATCTGGCAATAATTTTTGGAAGGGTCACAATGCCAAATGTGAGGTCTGTCAGTGCAAGGTGAAAAAAGATCCAGTATGTCGGTTTGTGAAGAGTCCGCTCACATATGATAACAACTAAAATGAAAGCATTTCCCACCACAATAGCTAAGAAAATGAGCAAAAAAAGAACAGACACTGGTCCATAATATTCAGATGGAAGTCCAGGGAATCCAGTGATAATGAAATCTTTGATTGTTGTAATATTAATGTATGTCATAATTGCCTTTACACATTAACAATCTTTAAAGAGAAATAAAAATTAAGTAAAACAAACAAGCCATAAACTAATATTAGTGCAGTAAGTAGGAGTTCACTGTAATATGTGAATGTCAAAGAAAGGACACAAACTTCTAATAAATTAAAGGATATTCAACAAACGTGTCAGTACATCTTTCCTTTTGGACAATGAAAGACTATGTTCTGGTTTCATTAACAAGCTTGACATCTTATATTGTATAAATGTTTCCAACAGAGACTAGGGATTAACACTCTGAGGAGCCAAGTCCCATGTTTCAAGTCAGAGTAAACAAGTGTGTACCTGGTTTCATCTATTGCGCTGAGTTAAGCTAACTGGGGTTATTGGGGATTTACATTTGCCATAGAAAAATTAGCATGAACTTCAGCATAAGAAAGAGCCTTAAGAGTCTGAAAATACACTCACTTTCAACTAAACCTTTAGTTTTTCTTCCTGGCGCAGTCTGCCACTTTTACTTAGTACGGAACATTTTACCTTAAGTCCCAATATTTAGCATTTGTTAGCAGTATATTAACATCAAATATATGATTTATAACTCATTGAAATGATAATAAAGTGTTTGTATAATGTATAATATTTACTGTAACTGTAATCTACGGTGGCTGACCAGGGCAAACACACTGCAATGGCCGAATGGTGTGAAGCTGGTGTGGGCTTGCCCATAGCTCCCCAGTTCAGCCGCCACGTGTTGGACTTTTCCCCCCAGAGTGAAAGGGTCGTTTCCCTGTGCCTTCGGGTCGGGGATAGGTCTCTCACTGTTGTTTTGGCCTATGGGCCAAATAACAGTGCAGGGTACCCGGCCTTTTTGGAGTCTGAAAGGTGCTCCTACCGGGGACTCCATAATTCTGTTGGGGGACTTCAACGCTCAGCGACAGTGAAACCTGGAGGGACGTGACTGGGAGGAACGGCCTCCCCGATACGAACCCGAGTGGTGTTCTGTTGATGGACTTCTGTGCTAGTCACAGTTTGTCCATAACGAACACCATGTTCAGGCATAAGGGTGTCCATCAGTGCACATGACACCAGGACACCCTAGGCCGGAGGTCAATGATCGACTTTGTAGTCGTGTCATCTGACCTTCGGCCGTATGTCTTGGACACTCGGGTGAAGAGAGGGGCAGAGCTGTCAACTGATCACCACCTGGTGGTGAGTTGGATCCGATGGCGGAGGAGGAAGCGGGACAGACTTGGCAGGCCCAAACGTACTGTGAGGGTCTGTTGGGAATGTTTGGCCGAACCCACTGTCAGAGAGGTCTTTAATTCACACCTCTGAGAGAGCTTCTACCAGATCCCTGGGGAGGCTGGGGACATTGAGTCTGAATGGACCATGTTTTCCACCTCCATTGTCGTTGCGGCAGCTAGAAGCTGTGGCCGTAAGGTTTCGGGTGCCTGTCGTGGCGGCAACCCCCGAACCCGGTGGTGGACACCGGAGGTAAGGGATGCCGTCAAGCTGAAGAAGGACTTCTATGGAGCTTGGTTGGCTTGTAGGACTCCTGAAGCAGCTGAGAGGTACCGCGGGGCCTAGCGTGCTGCAGCCTAGGCGGTGAAGGCAGCAAAAACTTGGGTATGGGAGGAGTTCGGTGAGGCCATGCAGAAGGACAACCTGTCGGCTCCGAAGAAATTCTGGCAAACCGTCCGGCGCCTCTGGAGGGGGAAGCAGTGCTTTACCAACACTGTTTACAGTGGAAGTGGGGAGCTGCTGACCTCGACTGGGGATATTGTCAGATGGTGGAAGGAATACTTCGAGGATCTCCTCAATCCCGTCAACACGTCTTACATAAGGGAAGCAGGTGCCGGGGATTCGGAGGCTGATCCATCCATCACCCAAGCCGAAGTCACTGAGGTAGTTCGGCAGCTCCTCAGTGGCAAAGCACCGGGGGTGGATGAGATCTGCACCGCGTACCTTAAGTCACTGGATGTTGTTGGGCTGTCATGGCTGACATGCCTGTGCAACATCGCGTGGCGTTCAGGGACAGTACTCCTGGATTGGCAGACCGGGGTGGTGGTTCCTCTTTTTAAGAAGGGGGACCGGAGGGTGTGTTCCAACTACAGAGGGATCACACTCCTCAGCCTCCCGGGGAAGGTCTATGCCAGGGGGCTGGAGAGGAGGATCCGGCCGGTGGTCGAACCTCGGATCCAGGAGGAACAATGCGGTTTCCGTCCTGGGCGTGGAACACTGGACCAGCTCTACACACTCTCAAGGGTGCTTGAGGGTTCATGGGAGTTTGCCCAACCAGTCCACATGTGTTTTGTGGACTTGGAGAAGGCATTTGACTGGGTCCCCCGTGACATCCTGTGGGAGGTGCTCCAGGAGTATGGGGTCCGGGGCCCTTTGCTGAGGGCTATCCAGTCTCTGTACAAACGGAGCAGAAGCTTGGTTCGCATTGGCGGTAGTAAGTCAGACCTGTTCCCAGTGCACGTTGGACTCAGGCAGGGCTGCCCTTTGTCACCGGTTCTGTTCATTACTTTTATGGACAGAATTTCTAGGCACAGCCAGGGACCGGAGGGAGTCCAGTTCGGGGACCACAGGATTTCATCTCTGCTTTTTGCAGATGATGTTGTCCTGTTGGCTCCATCGTGCCAGGATCTCCAGCGTGTGCTGGGGCAGTTTGCAACCAAGTGTGAAGCGGCTGGGATGAGAATCAGCACCTCCAAGTCCGAGGCCATGGTACTCAACCGGAAAAAGGTGGCTTGCCATCTCCAGGCCAGGGGAGAGATCCTGCCTCAAGTGGAGGAGTTTAAGTATCTCGGGGTCTTGTTCACGAGTGAGGGAAGGACGGAACGTGAGATTGACAGACGGATCGGGGCATCGGCAGCAGTAATGCGGTCGGTGTACCGGTCCGTTGTGGTGAAGAAGGAGCTGAGCCGGAAGGCGAAGCTCTCGATTTACCGGTCAATCTACGTTCCTACTCTCACCTATGGTCATGAGCTCTGGGTCATGACTGAAAGAATAAGATCGCGGATACAAGCGGCTGAAATGAGCTTCCAGGGTGGCCGGGCGCTCCCTTAGAGATAGGGTGAGGAGCTCAGTCACCCGGGAGGAGCTCGGAGTAGAGCCGCTGCTCCTCCACATCGAGAGGAGTCAGTTGAGGTGGCTCGGGCATCTGTTTCGGATGCCTCCTGGGCGCCTCCCTGGGGAGGTGTTCCGGGCATGTCCCACCGGGAGGAGGCCCCGGGGAAGACCCAGGACACGCTGGAGGGACTATGTCTCCCGACTGGCCTGGGAACGCCTCTGTGTCCCCCCGGAAGAGCTGGAGGAAGTGTGCAGGGAGAAGGAAGTCTGGGTATCCCTGATTCGGCTACTGCCCCTGCGACCCGGCCCCGGATAAGTGGAAGAAGATGGATGGATGGTTGGATGGATGGACATACGCAGGAATCAGATGCTCTACGTAAGTAAACCTAGCAAAAACCCACTGTGAAAAAGCTCCACTGCAGGTAGAAGAACTGCATTCAAAGCCTAGTCAAGAAAACATATAGTATAAATAGAAAAATGTACAATGTATCAAAAGTAAAAGTACTAAATTGTGCCTCTAAATAATAATGCCATTATAATATTACATCTTTGAGTTGATATTACTGATGCATTAATGTACACATTGAACTTTTCTGGTGTAATTCAATATTAAATGAGGATTCAGTATTTTATGAACTGTGTATAACTTAATCTGCTGAAGGTTATCATATTCTACAAATATCAGTTGTTCAAAAATATCATAAGTCTGCAGGAAAACTGGAAGGGGATGAATTCTTTAATTTACAAAGTCTGTCAGAAAAGTCACTCTGTCAGACAGAGTACAAAGTGCAATATTTGACTTTGAAATGTAGTGGAAACTCCAGTGACGTACAACTACATGAAATTTGTAATGCAGTATGAGTAAATGTACTCACTGTAGACAATAATAAAGTAAGATGAACAAACCCTATATTATACTAATTATTTAAAGAGAATTTGCATTCAAAAGAACAGCACCATCTAGTGAACATAATTACAGGAAAAGTTCATTTCAGTCAGTGATGTCACTTTATTTAAAAGTGCTGTTATACTACTCATGAATATGGACACATATCACAGTTGGTTCATTTTAATGATATATGAAGATAAATACATTTCATATCTTAACATAATAACTTCCACACAGACACTAATAAAAAAAAATCCCAACCTTAAATTAACTATACTTATAAGATCACTATGGACATTCAGGATTTATATTTTGCTGTTTAAAGATATTTGCCTTTTGAGGTGTGTTTTTGAGAGAGAGACATTTCTTTATGTTAAAAGTAATTTAGTTACAAAGTACTCTGAAACTCTGAAATAACCAATAAAAATATATTAAAGAAAACAAGGCACAAAAAATATAAATATTTAAAATAAATATTAGATATTAAACAGTTTAAAGCAAAGCACGACTTTGCAGCTACTAACAAAAAAGGGTTGCAGTACATGATTTTTAACTTGGCTCAAAGAAGATTTCATGAATTACAATTAGGATCCTAATCACTGCCTTAACAATTAACAGAAACATTTAAATGTAAAACTCACAGGAATATGACACATTTCACTTTTTCTCATGTGTCCCCTTTAAGATGGAGAGAGTTTTAACCAGTTCAGATGCTGATATTAATTTTCCTAATGAATAATTTCTTTCTCAGGTTTTCTTTGATATCTTTAGTTTTGAAACAGTAAATTATGGGGTTGACAGCAGCAGGTAAAAGACTGTATAACATGACAATAACAATACGAACTGAAAGACTAAAAGTGAATCCCACATTATTTGCCAGATACATGAAGCATCTTGGCATATAATACAGAAATGTGATGAGAAGCTGTGGTGTGCAGGTAGACAGAGTCCTAAATCGGCCCTCACTGCTGGACATACGCATAACAACAACAATGATGACAAAATAAGAGACAATAATAAAAGCCAGAGGCACCAACAAGGTAAGCATAGCAAGACCAAATGCAACTACTTGAACTTCACGTACCCTCTCGCATCCGAGTGATGTTATTGCTATATGATCACAATAGCACTGTACAATTATGTTTGAATTACAGAAAGGCAGTGTAAGAGCATCTACCACTACACCCACCATCCATGATATTGGCATAACCCATGATATACCACAAAGCACAGTAACTGGGGTATTTGTAAAAAGAGCTGCGTAATGCAGCGGGGCACAAACTGCAATAAACCGATCAAGAGCCATCACCATCAGGATGAAAGAATGAGTTGCCCCTAAAAAATGAACAAATACATTTGTGCAAAGCAGCCAGGAAATGAAATAAAGCTGTCATCAAACCAATATTTTGATATGATCTTTGGTAGAGTAACAGTCCCAAATGCTACATCAGTTAAGGCCAAGTGACAAAAGATGAGATATGTGGGTTTGTGAAGAGACCTTTCACATTTAACAAAGACTAAAATGAAAATGTTTCCTGCAGCTATAGCCAAGAAGAGTACAAAAAGCAGGGCTGACACAGGTCCATAATACTCTGGTGAAAGTCCAGGAAATCCAATGATGAAAAAGTCTTTTATCCTTGTTACATTTGTGTAGAACATATTCACACAATAACTTATTAAACAGAAAATACAGAAATTGAATCAGTTACATGTGACCAGTTGAGAAAAATACTAAATAGCATGGAGAAGTAATAATACTTAATATTACAAATCTGTAGTATGCAAACAAAACCAAAGCATGAGCCACTACAGAGTAATTTATATTGTGTGATTGAAAAATGTTTATCTTACCTTGTGAATATTACAGCAGATCGGCTTTCATGAACATACTACAACAATTCACTGTAGTTCCACCTAGAATCTGCTTAGTACCTTGTGTGATACTTAATTTTATGCACACAGGGAAATCCCAAAGGACTGCAAATGCCATGGTAAGTATAGTAATAATAATGTAATAGTATTACATTTCCAGCCAGTGGCTTACTGCCATGAGAAATATGCAGCAATATTATGGAGCATATTATGGTTGCATGATGATATATGATGTAATACAAACATGTATTACATGTATTTCACAACTCCCTACCTCCCCTTCTTATTTTAGTGTCCAACCTATATGTGTGTGTGTGTGTGTGTGTGTGTGTCTGACGGCGTCTGACGTAAAGACGTAAGCACGTCGGAGCGCGCTGCGCTCAAAGCCATTTTTCATGGCTGGTGAGTCACAGCATATCCGAGCTCCGCTTATAAGTTATTATTCATTTACTTTATGGGACCAAACTGTTGCAAAATGTTTTGTGTAATGTCCGTTTATTGCCACGAAAGTTTTTATGTGTGGGTTTAGCGTCAGACTGGAAAAAGCTAACGCTAGCATGCTACGTTAGCCTCGGTGTGAACGTGCTGCAGGTTAGTAGCATTCACCTGTCACTCTGGTTTGTACCACAGGTATGGAGGTAGTCTTGTAGGAATTAATATGTTATTTTTTGCAAATTGAGTAAAGAGTTAAGCTATTTCAGCTGTCAAATGTTAAGAGATGCCTATTAATAATTAGAGCATTGTTTGCATGTTTCAGTGACTTCTAGTATGTTATATGGAAAAAAAAGCACAAGGGGATTTCTGGTAATCAAATGTACTTTACTTGCTGATGTATTCAGAATACTGTGATCCTTTTATATTGCACTTCTTGCAGCTCATGTTAAAGGAGCAGTGCCTTGTTTTTGAACAGTCAGCAGAGCCACTTTTTCATGGCCGGAGGAGTCGAAGTTGGCCGGTGCCTCATTGTGCACACATAGCTCGCCTGTCACTCTTTTTGTACTAACACAATGGATTTCATGCAAAGACAAATAACTGGAGCAGTAATTGGAATGACAGAGAAAGTGTGTGATTATGTATGAAACTAACTGCAAGAAGAATGTGACTGGCAGCCAGATCAACTGTACATCTCATCATCATTTCATCACAGGTAATACCTGACATTTCCTTACAAGCCATTTAAAGAAAAAACACAAATGGAGTTTGTAATACAGATGATGCCTCACAGTCATTATTTTATTAGTTTTTTGATCAATACATTTTAAACAAACTTGCAATTTATAAAATTGACATGCTGTGCAGCAAGAGGCCTGTTTTGGTGATTTAGCCTGAAGTAAAGATAGTAATTTCTAAATTTGTATATACTTGTCCAAATAGTAGATGATACAGCTTTGTCCTTTCGTTATTCAATGTGAAAGAAAGAAGAGAGGTCAGAAGAGAAAATATTATTGGGGAAAAGCAGGAAAAGTTGGAGGTTGAGTGTGAAGAAAAATTGTTAGGCTGGGGTTGTCTTTACTGTCACAACCCTGTCTGGAACAGATCAATCCTGATCTTAGGCTACTGTGTGCATTCTGCTTCACTTGATTTTTATTTATATAGAAGTTTTATCTCTATTCCAATTTGGGCTTTCTTTAGCCTCTTCATCAACATCTGCTTGATGTCTTGGGTCTTGAAACAATATATGATTGGATTTACTGCAGCAGGGAAAAGACTGTACAAGAGTATCAATAAAATGCGAACATCTAAACTGAAAGAAAATCCAAAAGTATTAGCCACATAAACAAAACACCTGGGAAGGTAAAAGAGACATGTGATGAAAATCTGTGGTGTACAAGTTGATAAGGTTTTTTTGCGGCCTGCAGCATTAGACATTTTCATAATTACCACAATTATGGAGATGTAAGAAAACAGGATAAATGCAAGAGGAACTAAAAGACAAAACATGGCTATACACAGAGAAGTGACTGCAACTATTTTAACATCCTCACCACATGCCTGACTTGTAATAGAAATGTGGTCACAGTAACACTGAGCAATGACATTTAATTTACAAAAAGGTAAAGTGAGGGCATGAAATACAACGGCTACCATCAAAGGCAGAGGTATAAACCAAGCAAACCCACAGAGCACAGACACAGTGTTGTTTGTGATTAGGACAGGATAACGCAGTGGAATACATATTGCAGTAAATCGATCAAGAGCCATCACCAACAAAATAAAAGATGTTACTGATCCTAAATAGTGAACGAAGAACATCTGTGTAAAACATCCATAAAATGAAACAACACTGTCATCAAACCAATATTTTGATATGATCTTTGGGAGAGTCACAGTGCCAAATGTTAAGTCATTAAGTGCCAGGTGACAAAAGACCAGATATGTTGGCTTTTGCAGGGATTTCTCATATGCAACAAATGCTAAAATGAAAATATTCCCTATTGCAATAGCTAGGTAGATTAAAAAAAGCAAAGCTGACACAGGTCCATAATACTGTGATGAAAGTCCAGGAAAACCAAGGATGAAGAAATTTTTCACTCTTGTAAAATTGGCAGTCATTTTTTTAAAGTTTACAATAACAATCTCTCATAACCAAGATATGAAATAAAGACTTGAAAGGTAAAAGCACTTTTTAGACATTACAGATATTTGCAGAGTATCAAACCAACATAGCTTACAACTTGACAGAGATAACAAAAACTTAGTTACTGAAAGTGATGCTCCGAATTTGAAAGTCACTTACATTGGCAGCTGATGCATGAAGTATTGTCTGGTGACTGATGCTCTCTCATACTCAATACAGCTCATACTGAATACAGCTCCTACTTTCAGGATAAGAAGTCTCATTCCAATGTATACCAGGTAATATCAACCTTTCATCATGTTTGAAACGCCTTTGACATATTCTCAAAGGACCTTGATGTGACTCAAAGACTTTTTCCTCCATTTTCAATAGTGGATACATCTTGAGGAGTAACTATATCAAAACAGCATGAAAGCAATTCAGACACCAGCTTGTAACATTTTTCTTTTTACTTTTTTTAAACCATATGAGAAACTAAAAGAAAGCAAAACAAAACAAATTAGATATCATACAAATAAATGAAATCATATCAATACATGTTTTTTATTTTTATTTAAAGCTATATTCTAACTATATTCTGTATCTATATATATATTCTATATTCTATCTTGTGTTCTATTAGGCTGGGCCACAAAATATGCCATTTCATAGATGTTATGTTAATATATGACTTATTTGTATTACAAAATACATATTGTTTCAAATTTAATACTGCCTGGATTTTTTTTTTTTTTTGAATCAATAGAATCAGAATCAGAGGTTTATTGCCAAATAAGTGAGGGGTTCACATTATAAGGAATTTGTTTTGGTGCATACATAAGAGCATAGACATGATGAGTAACATATAACATATTTTAAGTGTCCTAAATAAGCAGCATAGGTAAAATAAAATAAAGTAAGGTGCAGTGAAATAAAAAATACTTTTTGATGAGGGAGCTGATGGTCGGCTCCCACCTGAGGTCCTGAGTGATGGTGGTGCCAAGGAAGCGGAAGGAGTCCACAGTAGATATTGGGGTGTCTGTCAGGGTGAGGGGTGTCAGTGGAACCGAGACTTTCCGAAAGTCAATGATCATCTCCACTGTCTTCTGGACGTTCAGCTCCAGGTTGTTGTTGCTGCACCAGGATCTCAGATGGTCCACCTCCCTCCAGTAGGCAGACTCATCTCTGTCTGAGATGAGTCCAATGAGGGTGGTGTCACCCGCAAACTTAACCAGCTTGACAGATTGGTGGACAGAGGTGCAGCAGTTTGTTTACAGGGAGAAGAGCAGAGGGGAAAGTACACAGCCTTGGGGGGTTCCAGTGCTGATGGTCCGGGTGTCTGAGACATTCTTCCCTAGCTTCATATGCTGCCTCCTGTTTGTTAGGAAGTCAGTGATCCACCAACAGATGGAGTCAGGCACGTTCAGCAGGGAGTTTTGTTTTTCACTAACCATGCATAAACACTGTTTTCTCAAAAACACAATCATGTATAAACATGCTGCTCACATATTATTGTAGCCCAGTTTGTGCTGATTACAATGTTATCAGACTGATGGGGCACACAAGGGGGGGAGACTTTGTTTGTTCCCATGGGAAAAGGAGGGAAGTTTTCCCCTCTTTGTTGGCAATCTAAGAAAATTAGACGTGTGGTGAGGAGTACCCTGGCAGGGGAAACTCTGGCCATGTCAGATGGAATAGAGAATGCCATTTTCCTGACTACTCTCTTTTCTGAACTTACTACTAGAAATGCTGAGCTGAATAGTCCTCTGGCGATCTTTGTGACAAAAAACCACTTGCCCTTAAGTCAACAAAACAGGTCTCTGAGAAACATCTTCAACTGGAAATAAGCAGCATAATGGAGCTCATACAGAGTAAAAGACTCAAGAAGGTACAAGAAAAACATGTTTCTTTTATTTATATTTTCATTGTTCTGTTTTTTTTTTAGGGCTGTCAGTTGATTAAAATATTTAATTGTGATTAATCACATGATTGTCATGAGTTAACTTGTAATTAATCGCAACTTAATTGCACATTTTTATCTGTTCTAAATGTATCTTAAATTAATACTTCTCAAGTTTTTAATGCCCTAATTGTTATGGTGTGTGGGTGGCAGGAGAAGGAGGACCCAAGTGCACTCTGCACACGAAAGACACAGTTAAGGGTCGCCACTCGGCATCAGAACAGGACAAACAATACTAGTTAATCCTCCAGCCTGGAGCAAAGGAAATCAGGAGGTATACATGTACTAGGAACAAAGGACTAATCTAACACAGGTGAAACTAATCTTAACTGATGAACATAAAGCTACCTAGATCTACATAGGTGAAAAACAGGAACCAGACACAAAATAAAAGTCCATAAACTGGAAGTCCAAAACACTAATCAACATGGGCATGGACAAACATGGATGCTTTATGCAAATGTATGTTTATTATTAGTGAAACTACTGTAAACATACAGCATAAAGAACATAGACATGTTTCAAAGAGGGTAGATATGTTTTTCAAAGAACTTGTTCATGTCTATTAAACAAAAAAAGAACATAAGGACAAGTTCCCATTATTTCTTTCTTTGCACTGAGCCAGTTGCTCAAACAGACAAACCTGTTTTTTTTGATATGATACATTTTCAGATGACAGGGCAGCTTGCTTTTTCTGAACAACATGCCCTGAAAATCTTTCAGAAAAAAAAGTGTGTTAACTAAATAAACATTGTGTTCACTTGATTTATCATTGTGTCCCTGGTCTCACGTTCCTTGGTTCTGTGTCTTCTAATCCAGCTCCTGCATTCCTGGATACCTGTCACCCTTGAATTCAATTCAATTTATTTGTGTAGCACCGAATCACAATACAATCATCCCTAAGCACTTTTCAAAAAACAAAAAACCCAACATATCCCTTTTGAGCAAGCACATGGCGACAGTGGAGAGCAAAAACTCCCTTTAATGGAAGAAAAAACCTCCAGCAGAGCCAGGCTCAGTTTGGGTGGCCATCTGCCTTGACCGGTTTTGGGGTGAGTGGATAGAGAGAGGGAAAACCTTCTCAAGTCTCCTGTTCCCTGTGTCCAGCTCCTGAATTCTGTAAATACTTTAGTTTTAAGTTTTACTTTTGTGCGGTAAAAAGGTCATTAACCTGCAAACCTGGGTTCATTGAAACAAAACCTAATACTGCTAAGCATTAGAGAAAGACTCTGACCTCCATACACATTGAAAGTCAATACTGCATGCATTAAGTGTTTAAGACTGCACTAAACAAGCAACCACTGGTGCCTGATGTAAAAATATGATTTACACCCAACCATACATCCTGAAACCTACTTCCTATAACTTCTGTGCAGTTGAAGGATGGCAAACCTATTGAATTAGAAGTAATATTCCCAATAAATGAAACCCAGAAATTATCTTTGCAATCTGATTGTATTTGGCATGGGGTTGAAAAGGATTTGGAGTACATTGGAGCATTATAGTGGCCCTGAGATGTAATATCAAAAATGTTTTCATCCAGTATAAAATTCAACACAGCAATCATTTATAAGAAAAAAAAAACTTGGCTCAAAAAAGAAAACCATGCCAGTGTGAGGCTGACAAGTGTCGCCTTTTGTTTTTTTTTAATTTGAGGCATTTGTGGCAGCTCAGTTTACAAGAGTCACAGCAAGGCAGAGGTAACATACAGTTTAACAGTTAAATTGTTCAAATAGTATATGTCCTAACCAAATTAATAGAGAACAAATTGCAAGGAGTACCAGATAGAACTTCAACTGATTGGTACCTTTTGAGATGCGTGTTTTATAGTGATTAACATAGGGACTGCGAGTTCAATGTCTTCTATACTGAAAATTTCTTATGAAAAGAGTTCATGTCTTTTTGCATGTATTTTGTGTTTCATTGTGTTCTGGCAGGTGTCTCACAAAGACAAATAATTGAAAGATGTAAATGTATTTTTGAGGGATATTCCTGCCACACCTGCATTATTTTTATTTAATATACATGAAGCAGATGAGACAAAGAGAATATGAGCTGTAGTCAAACGAACTCCACATTGTTTTATCACAGGTAATCAACGACATTTAATCCTATCACACATGAAAAACTAAAAAAAATAAACACAGCAGGTACAACACATTTTTAAATGTAAAATGTGTTTTAGAGGTCCAAACATTTTAACCAAGAGGAAAAAAAATGCAGCTGATTAAGTTGCCTCTGGAAGTCCTGTTTCATTTCCACATTTTGGTAATTCAGCCTGTAGCTAAGAGCACATACTATAGAGATTGAATGGGTGAAGTTTAACCAACTCTGATATGAGTGGTTACTTGCCAAAGCCGCATTCTTTGAAAAATAATGTTTGTATATTTTGTTGAGCTTCTGTAAACTTGAATACACAAAGATTTTTAAATATTTGTATTTATTTCTTAGTAGTAGAAAAGCCACATCATTGTCACAAAGAGACGACTGGAGAAAAGCAGTTAAAGCTGGAAGTCAAATTGTGAAGATGCAGTTGTCTTTCATGTCACAAACTTGTCTGGGATAGGATAATTCTGTTGGGTTATTGTGTACATTCTGCCTAACCCATCAGTTTGACATTTATATGAAAGTTTTATTTCTATTGCAATTTTAGTTTTCCTGAGCCTCTTCATCAACATCTGCTTGATGTCTTGAGTCTTGAAACAATATATTCCTGGATTTACAGCAGCAGGAAAAACACTGTACAAGAGCATCAATAAAATGCGAACATCTAAACTAAAAGAAAATCCAACAACAGAAGTCACATAAACAAAACACCTGGGAAAGTAAAAAAGACATGTGATCAATATCTGTGGGGTAAAGGTTGATAAGGTTTTTTTGCGGCTTGCAGCATTGGACATTTTAATAATAACCACAATAATAGAAATATAAGAAAACAAGATAAATGCAAGAGGAATCAAGAGGGTAAACATTGCTATACACAGAGTAATGACGGCAATTGTGAAAACATCTTCACCACATGCCTGACTCCTAATTGAAATAGTGTCACAATAGCACTGAGCAATGACATTTGATTTACAGAAAGATAAAGTCAGAGCATGGAGCAAAACAACTACCATTAAAGGCAGAGGTATGAACCAAGCAAACCCACAGAGCACAGATATGGTGTTGTTTGTTATTAGGACAGGATAACGCAGTGGAATACATATTGCAATAAATCGATCAAGAGCCATTACCATTAGGATAAAAGAATGAGCTGCACCTAAAAAATGAACAAAAAACATTTGTACAAAGCAACCATAAAATGAAATAAAGCTGTCATCAAACCAATATTTTGATATGATCTTTGGTAGAGTAACAGTCCCAAATGCTAAGTCAGTTAATGCCAAGTGACAAAAGATGAGATATGTGGGTTTGTGAAGAGATCTTTCACATTTAACAAAGACTAAAATGAAAATGTTTCCTGCAGCTATAGCCAAGAAGAGTACGAAAAGCAGGGCTGACACAGGTCCATAATACTCTGGTGAAAGTCCAGGAAATCCAACGATGAGGAAATCTCTTATTTTTGTTACATTAGTGTCGAACATATTCAGCTGAATTCCCAATAACAACTCAGATAAAGAGCAGTGACTGGGTAAGTTAGACCATCTGTGATAAATGCTAAATCACCTGAAAATGTGGATAATATAACCAACTATTTACAGTTATTTAAACAAAAGCAAAGAAAGCATGAGTCACTACAGAGTAATCAGTTGTCTGTCACTTAGTGTTATCTTACCTTGTGAAACTTACAAAAAATCAGTTGTTGTTGTAGTGTCACCTAATATCTGCTTGGCACATTGTTTAATACTATATTTATGTCTATCCCAAAGGGCTGCAGATGACATGTGCAGTGCAACAGGATTCAATTTCCAGTCAATGGCATACAGCCACAACAGATATGCAGCAATATTACAGAATAGTTGTTTTGCCTCATCTTTCATGTTATTGTTTCCATGATTATGTTTGTATGGGTTAATTCTGTCAACTAAAACTACAATTAAAATATTCATTGATGACCCATTTTTCAGGAAGAAAATAAAAGGTCAGAATAAAAAAAACTTTTGATACGAAAACATTGAGGAAATATTTTAAATTTTTCATCAACGCATAACAACTGAACATAGACTAATGTGGAAGATGGACAAAAAAGTAATTGCTTTCCTAATTCAAAATCTTATTTTGATGACTCTCAGCATTTGTGGACTCAAAAAGCGTAACACTTGATAAGTAAAACACTTGATAAGTATTTATATTCCTATGAATATCTCATGTTCAGATGTTGATTTAGCCACTTGACCTCCTGACTATCGTAATGTATCTATGCCATGCTGCTTTTTGGAAGAAACTAAAATCATCTACAATACACTTAGAATTAGACCAGAAGATGCAAACAACAGCTGAGTCAAACTAGGAAAATGTTGGCACTGCAATGATATTGATGAAAAAGTAAGATCATTTATCATGAAGTGCTGTGGATGTATATGCAACATTAAAGATACTTTCAGTCACATGTTGCTATCATGAAGAATTAGTTCCCGAAAAGTTGGTATTTTAAAATCTAAATAGGCTGATGAGATTTCTCACTCTAAAGCACACAAAAAGTTGGCAATGTTGTTCCCCTGCCCCCATAAGTGTTACCCAGAGACTTTCTTCAAGGTTGATAGGTCTGTTAGCAGATGATTTAGCTTCTCATCTCAAGCAGAATTCAAACATGATTTTTTTTTCTAAATATGAGTTTATCCATCTTCTAAATCACTCACTGCTCTCCAGAGTAGATGGAAAGTTTTAAAGAAACAAACAAGGAAATAAAACTTCTGCTGATTATTAAATGTGTGTCGAGATGAGTGTTAATGTTAATATTAGCCAAATATTAACCATGTGTAGTGCTACATTAACATAGGGACTAGGTGAGTCCAAAAACCTCTACACTGAGAAGGTCTTACAAAAAGAATTCATGTCCTTTATCATATTTTGTTTTTCATTTCACTGTGGTTTGGCACATTTCTTGTCAAGAGAAATAAATGGAGCAATTGGAACACACAAAGAGACGTTCATGTGGTTCTGTAATAACTTCCGTCAATGCGTATCTTTTCCATGGACTGCAGCTAATTTATCCACATACATTGAAGCAATATTTAATGCTATAAATGTATGTGTTTAGATCACTGAGTGATATTTCTGTCACAAATTCAATGTTTTTTTGTTTTTTTTACTTATTTAATATAAACTAATGTTGCCCTTTTTATGTTGGTTATTTTAAAATGCATTTCATGACTTGAGAAGAAAAGTGGACTGCTCATTGGACACATTAGCTGTTAGACATGGACCAGATGAGAATCTGAGCAGCATCCAGATCAACTGTACAACTAAACATCATTTTATTTTATTTTTTTACAGGTAATCACTGATATTACATTGTACCCAACATAAGGGGAAAAAAAGACTAAACACAGTAAGCAGAGTTTCAGGTATTGCACTACCTCATTCTTTTAATGTAAAATGTGGTTTAGTGATCCATGCATTTTTAACAAATAATTTTGCAGCTGATTAAATTGCCATTGGGTCTAGCTAGAGCTGAGTCCTAACACAGTTGCCTATTCTGGTAATTCAGCCTGTGGGTAAGTGCACATTTCAGACTGTAGTGTGTCAAATGGTTGACTGAATAAAGTTCAACCCTCTCCAGTATTAAGTGTCAGCAGCCTCAGTTAAACAAATAGTGTGTGTACTTGCCAAAGTTGCAGTCTTTGGAATATGAATTTTGTTCTTTGTTTTAAACATACACAAAGCTCGTTGAGCATCTTTGAATATAAATACACAAATGGATTTTTATATTTACGTATTTATGTCCAATGAATAGAAAAGCCGCATTTTTGTTCTTTTCTTATTTTTTGTCACAAAGTCATGACTGAGGAAAGCAGTAAAAGCTGTAGGTCCAATTGTGAAGATGGAGTTGCTCCTAATTCTGCTGTTGGGTTATTGTGTACATTCTGCCTTACCAATCAGTTTGACATTTATATGAAAGTTTTATTTCTATTGCAATTTTAGTTTTCCTGAGCCTCTTTATCAACATCTGCTTGATGTCTTGAGTCTTGAAACAATATATTCCTGGATTTACAGCAGCAGGAAAAACACTGTACAAGAGCATCAATAAAATGCGAACATCTAAACTAAAGGAAAATTCAACAACAGCAGTCACATAAACAAAACACCTGGGAAAGTAAAAAAGACATGTAATGAATATCTGTGGGGTAAAGGTTGATAAGGTTTTTTTGCGGCTTGCAGCATTGGATATTTTAATAATAACCACAATAATAGAAATATAAGAAAACAAGATAAATGCAAGAGGAACCAAGAGAGTAAACATGGCTCTGGATAGAGATGTGACTGCAACAATGTAAACATCACCACATGCCTGACTCCTAATAGAAGTGTTGTCACAATAGCACTGAGCAATGACATTTGATTTACAGAAAGATAAAGTCAGAGTATGGAGTACAGAAGATACCATTAAAGGCAGAGGTATGAACCAAGCAAACCCACAGAGCACAGATATGGTGTTGTTTGTGATTAGGACAGGATAACGCAGTGGAATACATATTGCAATAAATCGATCAAGAGCCATCACCATTAGGATGAAAGAATGAGCTGCACCTAAAAAATGAACAAAAAACATTTGTACAAAGCAACCATAAAATGAAATAAAGCTGTCATCAAACCAATATTTTGATATGATCTTTGGTAGAGTAACAGTCCCAAATGCTAAGTCAGTTAATGCCAAGTGACAAAAGATGAGATATGTGGGTTTGTGAAGAGATCTTTCACATTTAACAAAGACTAAAATGAAAATGTTTCCTGCAGCTATAGCCAAGAAGAGTACGAAAAACAGGGCTGACACAGGTCCATAATACTCTGGTGAAAGTCCAGGAAATCCAACGATGAGGAAATCTCTTATTCTTGTTACATTAGTGTCGAACATATTCAGCTGAATTCCCAATAACAACTCAGATAAAGAGCAGTGACTGGGTAAGTTAGACCATCTGTGATAAATGCTAAATCACCTGAAAATGTGGATAATATAACCAACTATTTACAGTTATTTAAACAAAAGCAAAGAAAGCATGAGTCACTACAGAGTAATCAGTTGTCTGTCACTTAGTGTTATCTTACCTTGTGAAACTTACAAAAAATCAGCTGCCATGACTGTACAACAGTTTGTTGTAGTGTCACCTAATATCTGCTTGGCACATTGTTTAATACTATATTCATGTCTGTCCCAAAGGGCTGCAGATGACATGTTCAGTGCAACAGGATTCAGTTTCCAATCAATGGTGTACACCCACGACAGATATGCAGCAATGTTACAGAGTAGGTTGCATGACGATATATCATTTTAGTTGCTTTGCCTACAATATCATCTTGCATATTGTTATTTCCATGGCTATATTTGTACGGGTTAATTCTGTAAACTAAAACATTTTTTACATTTTTCATCAGTGAATACCAACTGAACATAATGTGGAATATTTGCAAATGGACATTAAGTAATTTCTATTCTTATTGAAAGTTGGTGACTGTCACCATTTATACACTTAAGTGTAGCACTTGATAAGTAAAACAGTTATCTTCTACGAATGTCTCATTTTCACAAATTGATTTAGCCACTTGACTTTCTGTGCTATCGTAATGCATGTATGACATGCTGCTTTTTTGAAAGAAACTAGAATCACCTTTGGTATACTAAGAATTCAACCACAAGATGCAAACAACAGGTAAGACGAGCTAGGAAAATGTAAGCAGTACACTGATATTAATGAAAAGGTAAGATAATTTATCATGAAGTGCTGTGGATATAGATGCAGCATTAAAGATATTTTCAGTTACATATTTTTCATCATGTTGCTGTGAAGAAGAACAAATTTCCGAACAGGCTGACATCATCCATCCATCCATCCATCTATCCATCCGTCCACCCGATAGTCCTTCTCCATGGCCTCAATGAACTACTCCCATACCTGAGCTTTTGCCTCCACCACCGTCCGAGCCGCGGCACGCTTGGCCTGCCGGTACTTCTCAGCTACCTCAGGAGGCCCACAAGACAGCCAAAATTGTTAGGACTCCTTCTTCAGCTTGACGGCATCCCTTACCTCCGGTGTCCACCACCAGGTTCAGGGATTGCCGCCACGAGAGGTACCAGAGACCTTACGACCACAGCTCCGAGCTGAAGCGTCAACAATGAAAGTGGAGAACACGGTCCATTCGGACTCAATGTCCCCAGCCTCCCTCGGGATCTGGTTGAAGCTCTTTCAGAGGAGAGAAAACCTGTCTGACAGAACAGACAGGAAACGTTCCCAACAGACCCTTATAATACGTTTAGGTCTGCCGAGTCTGTCCCGCTTCCTCCTCCACCAGCAGATCCAACTCACCACCAGGTGGTGATCAGTTGACATCTCCGCCCCTCTCTTCACCCGAGTGTCCAAGATACGCGGCCGAAGGTCAGATGACATGACCACAAAGTCGATCATCAACCTAGGGTGTTCTGGTGCCCTGTGCACAGATGGACACTATTATGCCTGAACATTGTGTTCGTTATGGACAAGCTGTGACTGCACAATTTAAAACCTGAATATGCTGATGAGGTTCCGTACTCTAAAGCACACAAAAAGATGGCCATGCTGTTTGTGTTCAGACCCACTCCGCATTTCACTTCAGGGTCTTCCCTTTGAATTTGAGCGAATTTGCCAAATCCACCCCACACAAGATGAATGTGTAACAGAGGTCTAGCATGCTTAAAAGTAAAAGAAGTTGGGCCAGTCACAGTGCTGGAATCATCCCAATTGAGATTCAAAGCTAACATTAGCGTAAGGTTGGTTTGCTTTTGCAAGCTAACTTGCTTTATCACTATCAATAGTCATTTAAACTAAATGAGTTATATTGTTCATATGTCGCATTGGTTAAATGTTACTTTTCATAGTATTCTTAATAGTAAATATTGCAGGTGAACCTATAAGTAATATTATGTCACCCTGTGTAAAAAAGTGTGTGGGCCACAGAAATTTCTTGATAATTACCAGGAGAGATGGCTGCACCTCCAAATCTCTGGATTTGCCCTCTGAATATTCTGCAGATTCTACACTGACTACTGATTTTGACAGCAGCAATCAGGGCTAATAATTAGCCATGAAACTATGAACATTTTCATTTTGACCATAGATGTGGGTAGAAACAAAGATTGACCAATAAATCAAGAGCTTTGCCTTACAGCTCAGCTCCGTCTTCACGACAACGGACCGGTACTGGACCAGACACTGCACTGATCCATCCTTGATCTCATGCTCCATTCATCCCTCACTCATGAAACAGACCCCAAGATACTATATTCCTTTTGTTGAGGCAGGAGCTCTCTCCTGAACTGGACAGTGCAATCCACCCTTTTCCCGCTGAGAACCATGGCCTTGGACTTGGAGATGCTGATTCTCATACTGGCTGCTTCACACTTGGCTGCAAACAGCCCCAATCCACCCTTTTCCCACTGAGAACCATGGCCTTGGACTTGGAGATGCTGATTCTCATACTGGCTGCTTCACACTTGGCTGCAAACAGCCCCAATGCATTCTGCAGGTTCTGGCTCAGTGAAGCCAACTGAACCATATCATCTGCAAAGAGCAGAGATGAGATCCAGTGCCCACTGAACTGGACCCCCTCCGATCCGATTATGCCTCGAAATTCTGTACATAAAAATAATGAACGGAATCAGTGACAAAGGGCAGCCCTGGCAGGAAACTCATTTCAGCCACTTGTATCTGAGATCTTATCTTCTCCAAGTCCAAAAACTGTACATGGACTGGTTGAGCAAATTCCTATGACCCCTTGATACACCCTGGTGTGGGTATAGAGCAGGTCCAGTGTTTCATAACCTGGACAAAAAACCACATTGTTCTTCCTAAATCCAAGGTTTGACTATTGTCCGAATTATCCTCTCTAGTATTCTGGCCAAGACTTTCCCAGGAAGGCTGAGGAGTGTGATCCCCTTATAGCTGGAACACACCCTCCGCTCTCCCGTCTTAAAAAGAGGGATCACCACCCCAGTTTGCCACATCAGAGGCACTGTCCACAATCTTCACATGATATTGCGGAGGCGTGTCAGTCATGACAGCCCCACAGTATCCAGATCCTTAAGGAACTCAAGAGGGATCTCATCCACCCCTTCCACCTTGCCACTGTGCAGCTGTTTGATTACCTCAGTAACTCCAGCAACAGTGATGGGTGAACCAAGTCTTAGCGGACTTAAATATACTGTATATCACACTATCACACACTAGATATTATGATCTTCTATATCATAGGTCACTAACAGGCGGACCGCTGTCCGGGTGTGGACCCAAAAGCTGCCCCATACGGAGACCCGGACCTACAGCCAAAACAGAAGGTTATGATTTAAAACCTAACAGGGCGCTTTCATTTCCACCAGCGCCGCTTTTGTAGACTTTACAATAGTGGAAACACACAGACCAATTGCATGCGAGTTGAGCCATCCCACGTGATACCACTCAGCCAATCAAGTCTGTGGCCGCTGAAGTCAGGGCATCTTTGATTGTGAAGATGGAGTTGCTCCTAATTCTGCTGTTGGGTTATTGTGTACATTCTGCCTTACCAATCAGTTTGACATTTATATGAAAGTTTTATTTCTATTGCAATTTTAGTTTTCCTGAGCCTCTTTATCAACATCTGCTTGATGTCTTGAGTCTTGAAACAATATATTCCTGACTTCCCGGCTGAAAGTCCTAATACATGGCCTTGCCGAACTCCTTCCACACCCGAGTTTTTGTTTCTGCAAACACCCGTGCTGCCTACTACTTGGCCTGTCAATACCTGTCAGCTGCCTTGGGAGTCCCACAAGCCAACCAAGCTCAGTAGGAGTCTTTCTTTAGCCTGACGGCATCCTTTACTTCTAGTGTCCACCACTGGGTTTATGGAATGCCGCCGTTCATCCGCTGCAGCAATGGAGGCATGGAATATAGTCAATTTGGACTCAATGTCCTCAGTCTCCCCCAGGATATGTGAAAAGCTTTGTCTGAGGTGGGAGTTGAAGACCAGATGTTCCTAACACACCCTCACTATGTTTCGGCATGCCAGGTCTGTTCGTCTTCCTCCCCTGCCATCAGGCCTAACTTGCTACCAAGTGGTGATCAGTTGAGAGCTCAGCCCCTCTCTTCACCCAAGTGTCCAGAACATATGGCAAACAAACAACTGCAAAATTGATCATTAACCTCCAGCCTAGGGAGTCCTGGTGCTATGTGCACTTATCACTTATGTTTAAACATGGTGTTCATTATGGAGAAACTGTCCAATAACAGAACACCACTCAGGTTCAGTTTGGGGAGGCCGTTCCTCCCAGTCACACCTCTCCAGGTCTCACTGTCATTGTCCACGTGAATGTTGAAGTCTCCCAGTGGAATGATGGAGTGCCCCATTGGAGCACTTTTCAGTATCACTCCTAGCCCATCATTTGGTGCATAAGCACAAATAACGATGACAGCCTGATCCCCAGCCTGTAGGCGTATGATGACTGAGCTGGGGGGTATTAACAAGCTCACGGCAGCCTGCCATCTCTCACCCTGGGCAGATCCATAGTGGAAGAGAGTCCAGCCCTTTTCAAGGCGTTTGGTTCCAGAGCCCAGGTCGCACAAGCTCAGGCTCCTTCCCCACTAGTGAAGTGACGTTCCATGTCCCAAGAGCCAGCTTTGCTCGACCAGGTTTGGGCTACTAAGGCACTTGCCTTCGACTGCTGCCCAAACCACAATGCCCAAGCCCCATATGGGACCTGCAGATGGTAGGCTCACTGAAGGTCAGCCCCACATCTCATCTTTTGGCTGTGCCCAACCAGGCCCTGTGGGTGGTGACCCAGCCACCGGGCTCTCGTCTTCAAGCCTCTGCCCCAGGCTTGAAACCAGAGAGGGGCTCGGGAACTCTAGCTGGGCAGGGCCTATCCAGATATGAGTTTATTCATCTTCTGAATTACACACAGCTCTCCAGGCTAGATGGAAAGTTTTGGAACAAACAAGGACATAAAACCTCTGTTGAGTATTAGATGCTTTACAACATTACTGTTAACACTCATATTAGGCAAATAATAACTATGTGCGGCGCTACATTAACACAGGGACTAGGTGAGTCCAAAGTCTTGGTGAGTCACTGAGAAAGAATTCATGTCCTTCAACATATTTTTTTTTGTTCTGGCACGTTTCTTGCAAGGACAAATAGTTGGAGCAATAACTGGAACACACAAAGAGGTGTTTATGTGGTTTTGTAATAACTTCTGTTAATGTGAATCCTTTCCATGCACTGCAGCTAATTTATCCACAGAAGCAAAATTTATTGTAAATATATCTGTTTGGATCAAAGTGATATTTCCGCCACAGTCAATTTTTTTTTACTTATTTAATATAAACTAATGTTGCCTTTTTCATGTTGGTATATTGTAATACGTTTTATGACTTGAGAATTAAAGTGGACACACTAGCTGTTGGACATAGACTAGATGAGAATCTGAGCAGCATCCAAATCAACTGTACAACTCATTATCATTTTATTACAGGTAATCACTGATATTACATCCAACCCAACATAACATCATTCTTATAATGTAAAATGTGGTTTACTGATCCATGCATTTTTAAACAATTTTGCAGCTGATTAAATTGCCATTGGGTCTAGCTAGAGCTGAGTCCTAACACAGTTGCCTATTCTGGTAATTCAGCCTGTGGGTAAGTGCACATTTCAGACTGTAGCGTGTCAAAGGATTGACTGAATAAAGTTCAACCCTCTCCAGTATTAAGTGTCAGCAGCCTCAGTTAAACAAATAGTGTGTGTACTTGCCAAAGTTGCAGTCTTTGGAATATGAATTTTGTTCTTTGTTTTAAACATACACAAAGCTCGTTGAGCATCTTTGAATATAAATACACAAATGGATTTTTATATTTACGTATTTATGTCCAATGAATAGAAAAGCCGCATTTTTGTTCTTTTCTTATTCTTTGTCACAAAGTCGTGACTGAGGAAAGCAGTAAAAGCTGTAGGTCCAATTGTGAAGATGGAGTTGCTCCTAATTCTGCTGTTGGGTTATTGTGTACATTCTGCCTTACCAATCAGTTTGACATTTATATGAAAGTTTTATTTCTATTGCAATTTTAGTTTTCCTGAGCCTCTTTATCAACATCTGCTTGATGTCTTGAGTCTTGAAACAATATATTCCTGGATTTACAGCAGCAGGAAAAACACTGTACAAGAGCATCAATAAAATGCGAACATCTAAACTAAAAGAAAATTCAACAACAGCAGCCACATAAACAAAACACCTGGGAAGGTAAAAAAGACATGTGATCAATATCTGTGGGGTAAAGGTTGATAAGGTTTTTTTGCGGCTTGCAGCATTGGACATTTTAATAATAACCACAATAATAGAAATATAAGAAAACAAGATAAATGCAAGAGGAACCAAGAGAGTAAACATTGCTATGTACAGAGATGTGACTGCAACAATGTAAACATCACCACATGCCTGACTCCTAATAGAAGTGTTGTCACAATAGCACTGAGCAATGACATTTGATTTACAGAAAGATAAAGTCAGAGCATGGAGTACAATGCCTACCATTAAAGGCAGAGGTATGAACCAAGCAAACCCACAGAGCACAGATATGGTGTTGTTTGTGATTAGGACAGGATAACGCAGTGGAATACATATTGCAATAAATCGATCAAGAGCCATCACCATTAGGATGAAAGAATGAGCTGCACCTAAAAAATGAACAAAAAACATTTGTACAAAACAACCATAAAATGAAATAAAGCTGTCATCAAACCAATATTTTGATATGATCTTTGGTAGAGTAACAGTCCCAAATGCTAAGTCAGTTAATGCCAAGTGACAAAAGATGAGATATGTGGGTTTGTGAAGAGACATTTCACATTTAACAAACATTAAAATGAAAATGTTTCCTGCAGCTATAGCCAAGAAGAGTACGAAAAACAGGGCTGACACAGGTCCATAATACTCTGGTGAAAGTCCAGGAAATCCAACGATGAGGAAATCTCTTATTTTTGTTACATTAGTGTCGAACATATTCAACTGAATTCACAATAACCACTCAAATACTAAACACAATTACTGAGCGTCTTTGTTAACTGCTAAATCACCTGAAAATGTTGATATATGCAACTACTGACAGTTATTTAAACAAAAGCAAACAAGGCACGAGCCACTGCAGAGTAATCTGGATCTGTCACATCAATTGTTATCTTACCTTGTGACATTTTCTTCCATGAGTGTACTACAAGTGTCACCTAATATCTACTTGGCTCATTGTTTAATACTATATTTGTCTGTCCCCATAGGATTCAGTTTCCAGACAGTGGCGTACAGCCACGACAGATATGAAGCAGTATTACACAGTAGGTTGCATGATAATATTTACTATTTTTTCGTCTGCAGTATCTTACCGTACTACCACTTATTTAATGTTTTGGTTTTAATGGTTATGTTTTTATATGTTACTTCTGTGAACTAAAACTATAATAAAAATATTTATTCACACCAGTGTGAATGAATGTCCAGTGTCCAGTGTCCAATGTCCAGTGTCCAGTGTGTACCCCTGCCTTTTCCCCCCAAGGGACAGGCTGGATAGGCTCCAGCAGATCCCCGTGACCCTGGTTAGGAATAAGCGGGTATAGATAATGGATGGGTATTTTTTAGGAAGAAAAGACTCAAACAGAATATTCCATAAAGAGAACATTTTTCATTAACAATTATGAGCTACACACCACCCAAATCCTCTACATGTTCACTTTAGATATGTCACGAGATGCAGGTGGTGTGGGGTGAAGGAGGAGAGGTAAGGACCCAATTGCAGGACACAGAACTCTTTATTTTCCCCTTGGGGATTCCAGGGTGAACATAAACCATAAACTCGAAAGGACCGAGTGAAACGGTCACAACACAAACACACTTACTACTAGGGGCATCCACAGTAGCGAGACAGTAACCACTTCCACTATAACAACTATAATGCTTCTGCACCAAACAAAGGGACAAGGGAGGTATAAATAGGGAGGAACACAACAGGTGATTGAACTCAGGTGAAACTAACGGGGACAGGTGAAACTCATGAACACAAATGAACACTAAGCTGCCAGGGACCAGTGCGAGGAGAAAACGGAAGTCACTACACAATGAAGGTCCTCAGGCAGGAAGTCCCCAGAGGGACTCATGACAAGATATATCACTTTACTAATCTTATCAGATTTAACGTCTCATCTCAAGTGGAACTCGGTGAATGACTTTAGTCCAAATGTAGGTTTGTCCACTGTCCACTGTTTGTTCACTGCTTTCAAGAATAGACCGACAATTATGGAATAAATGAACCGCCTTTTCCACTAATGTTAATGTCATGTTAGACAACAGCAATACCTGTAAGGATGCTATCTGTGGTCAATAAACATGTGGGAGCTGTATCATCAAAACACTTTGAAGATAAGAAAACTCCATCAATCAACAAAATGAAACAATGAAAATACTAGAATTTGGTGAAAGTATAATAGGCCATGCATCTTCTTCAAAACACTGTGTATCAAATTCATGTGTGAAAATTAACACTGAATTTTAGCGTCTCAAAATGTTAGGTTAAGTTTGATAGTTGCCTTGTTTAAATACTGAAAAGTGAGTGGTTGCATTAGACTGGACGTGTTTAGTATTAATATTGAACCAAAACCACAATCTTTCTCTCGTTTGGCAAAGTAATTTTTTTTATGTGCATAACTGAGATGCAAGGAAACACTTATCTCTAATGGCAAATTCAAGTCCTGCATTTTACAGTTCAAAGACACTTCTTGACTGGTAAAAAATGCCTCTAAACAACAACCAAGCAAATACTCACAATACTCAAAAATTTACATTTTTGCCTTTATTCCCATCTAGTGACAGAGAAGCAGACAGGAACCTCAGAGTGGGGATCTGGACATGTTCACAGTTTGTCTCAAAATGCAGACGTCACACACGCAAAGTGCCATTTTTACTTTCCGTTTATTCTAACTCTCATTTTATTGTGGGGGTAGCAAAGTCCATTAAAGATGAGCTGTTTATTATAGCTGGGCAAGATTTTATTGAAATGTTTAAGTTTTGTAGGTGATTGTCTTTTACTGAGTTTGACCAAATTTTCAAAAATACAACTTTTTCTAGAAAATCTTCTGGGCAGACTTTCTTGCAAAATGTATGCAGTGTTTTACAAGAGAGGAGTCACTCCATTAATGGCAGCTTTTCCTCTTCCACTTATTAGATATTGCTCATGATGCAGAGGGTTAGACCACATTCAACAAGTTAGCAAGAAAAGACTCGCGGTGAGGCAGAGGCAAGATAAAACTTTGGAGTTAAAGGTTTAAAGTTTGTAATAATAAATTAACAACATTTATCAAAAACAATGTACAAGGAGATAAAACTTAAAGGAGTATTTGATACATGTCAATATTAGTGTTAGTGCTAATGTTAGTCAAATATTAACAATGTGTAGTGCTACATTAAGATGGGGACTAGGAGTTAATATAGAGACTAGGTGTTTGACAGAGAGCAGATGAGATGAGACGAATCTGAGCAGCGGCCAGATCAACTGCACAACTCATCATTTTATTACCAATATTCACTGATCTTTCATCTTATCCCATATAAGGAAACAAAAAATAAACACATTAGGTAGAGGTTCAGGTATTGCCTAATCTTATCCTTTTAATGTACAATGTAGTTTAGTGTACAGTGTAGTTTAGCAGTTTCCATTTTGGTATTTCAACCTGTGTTTAAGTCCACATACTACACTGTAGTGTGGCAAAGGACTGACTGAATAAAGTTCTGCCAACCCTCATATAAAACTTCCAGTCTTGAGTTGAACACATGGGGTGGGTGCTTTCCAAAGCTGCAGTCTTTCAATATTAAATTTCTTCTTTATATTAAACATACACAGAGCCTGTTGAGTGTCTGTCAACAATGATAAAAAATTTTAAATTTGTGTATTTATGTCCAAGTAGTAGCCACATTTTTGTCCTTTACATATACTATGTCAAAGAAAGATGAATATTGAGGTGAACACCTAAATTTAAGGTTGAGCATAAAGGCCGAACTGTGAAGGTGGTGCTGTTTTTAATGTCACAAACTTGTCTGGGATAGATAAATCCTGCTGTTGAGTCGTCATATTCTGCCTTAACTTTCAGCTCTACATTTATATGAAAGTTTTATTTCTATTGCAATTTTAGTTTTCTTGAGCCTTTTTATCAATACCTCCTTAATATCCTGAGTTTTGAAACAATATATTCCTGGATTTACAGCAGCAGGAAAAACACTGTACAAAAGTATCAGTAAAATGCGAACATCTAAACTGAAAGAAAATCCAACAACAGCAGCCACATAAACAAAACACCTGGGAAGGTAAAAAAGACATGTGATCAATATCTGTGGGGTACAAGTTGATAAGGTTTTTTTGCGGCCTGCAGAATTAGACATTTTAATAATAACCACAATAATAGAAATATAAGAAAACAAGATAAATGCAAGAGGAGCCAAGAGGGTAAACATGGCTATGTACACAGAGGTAACTGCAACTATGTAAACATCTTCACCACATGCCTGACTCCTAATAGAAATGTGGTCACAGTAGCACTGAGCAATGACATTTGATTTACAGAAAGATAAAGTCAGAGCATGGAGTACAATGCCTATCATTAAAGGCAGAGGTATAAACCAAGCAAACCCACAGAGCACAGACACAGTGTTGTTTGTGATTAGGACAGGATAACGCAGTGGAATACATATTGCAATAAATCGATCAAGAGCCATCACCAACAAAATAAAAGATGTTACTGATCCTAAATAGTGAACAAAGAACATCTGTGTAAAACATCCATAAAATGAAACAACACTGTCATCAAACCAATATTTTGATATGATCTTTGGGAGAGTTACAGTGCCAAATGTTAAGTCATTAAGTGCCAGGTGACAAAAGACCAGATATGTTGGCTTTTGCAAATACTTCTCATAAACAACAAATGCTAAGATGAAAATATTCCCTATTGCAATAGCTAGGTAGATTAAAAAAAGCAGAGCTGACACAGGTCCATAATACTGTGATGAAAGTCCAGGAAAACCAAGGATGAAGAAACTCGTAATTTTTGTAAAATTGGCAGTCATTGTTTCTGTTTTAGAATCGCCCAGGACCAAGACATGAAGTAAACAGTTACAATTTAAAAGTACACTCTAGACTTACAAATATTTGTTGCATAATCACCTTTAAAATGATGCCATATATTTGAAAATCAGTACGTAGTAACCCTAAAAAGTGTGTATAGTAATTCTGATGCTCTCCAAATTCAGTCTGAATCCAACTCTTACCTTTCACATAGGTGCTCTCGTTACAATCCCTGACGCGAGGTAATATCAGCCTTTTATGTACGGTTACCTGACATATCCTCAGTGGAACATAGTGTGAATGGAGGAGTTGTTTTTAGAGTTATCTGTCTGTACCTCCATAGGGGATGAATAAAGTATCTTTACCTACCTACCAACCTACCTAGTCACATTTTGTCAGATACTCAACTGGTGACACTAAACTTGGGTATCAACCTTGTAACCATGGTGATTGTATAAATTGCTGCCGGGTTGAAGCTGTTCGTGAGGCCTCTACATTTTACAATTTGTAGCTTATTTGCAGAAACACATATGTGAACCATATAAACTTTTTTTTTTTTCCAGAATTAGCGTTATTAGTCAAACTTTTCATCACTGGGACAGCAGTTTATCTTATGACAGAACAGGCACTGAAATAAGCTAATAACTATCAAACTTTAGGGGTTTATTAACTGTCAGAAATGAGGAACAATACGCATATGGTTAAAACTTAAAAAACGTTCATTCATATTAAGATGCTAAGATACTTGTAGTTTAGAATTAGACTCCAACCAGTCAAGGCAGATGGCCGCCCAAACTGAGCCCGGTTCTACTGGAGTTTTTTTCCGTTAAAGGGAGTTTTTCCTCTCCACTGTCGCCAAGTGCTTGCTCATAAAAAATTTTTTGTTGTTTTTTGTTTGTTTGTTTGTTTTTTGTAAAGTTCCTTGAGATGATTGTATTGTGATTTGGCACTATACAAATAAAACTGTATTGAATTGATTTGAATAGAGAACTTCCACAGACTCCACTTAATCACACAAGGTAAGATAAACTTTATGGATGGATGGAAATTCAGTTAGTTTTACAGTTAATTAGTAGGTCAGTAGTTAGACTAGTCAGTAGTCAGTTGTCATCTGCCCTTGGCTAAGGTGCTGTAGACCTCTTGTGTCATTCCATTATGCAGCCTTGGTGCATTTCTCCACCACAGCCTGCAGTGAATTCACAGATCTGTTGTCAGATGGGTGCAGAAGTTCCTAAAAAATAATACTAAAATAATACTAAAATTTGACTATAACTGGGTGGTGTCTCAGGAAACTGAAAAGACAGTGTATAAATAAAAGATATATTTTATTAAATTAATTTTGTAAAAATGTATAATCTTCCAGTTCTTGATGTGCTCTGATAGTTTAATTACAGTTAAATATATGACATTCTTCAGTTACCATGACAGGTTTTTACAGTAATTGCTGGGCTCAGAAAGCGCATGAAATTAAATCAAGGGATCACAAGGCAGAATATTTTCCCAAACCCATTTAAGGCTGTTTTCCTCTCTACCGTACAACAGAAATCACTGACTATTGTAATAATGCCATACATGCTACTTTTTACAGACATACTGTACCTTGGGAGTATTTTATTCAGTATGCTTGACATACCGGATAAACAGGTTTTTCTAATGATTCTTTTTTTTCAGTGTATGTATAGCCTGGTCTGCTCTACAGTGATGTGATTCACATTATTGCTTTGTCCCCATGTGTAATGTTTATTAACTTTTTAGTTGTCTGATGTAGGGGTTTTTAGAAGTGTATATTGCATTGGTTTGTCAGTCAGTGATAGATGAAACTTGTGCTTTTTGTGGAATGGTTTTTCTCTTGATTCGCTTCTGCAAGCTTTCTCTCATGTCTTTAGCTCTTAAGCAGTATATAAGTGGATTTATCATTGGGGGCAAAAGGCTATACAGCATAATAATTACTATTCGTATATCTGCACTGAAGGTAATCCCAACATTGCTGGCTAAATATACAAAACATCTGGGTACATAATAGAGTAAGATTATAATCAGTTGAGTACTACAAGTAGACAGAGTCTTCAGGCGACTTTGTATATTTGTCACCTTAAGTACTGCAGTAATTATACAGCAGTATGAGAAAATGATAAATGCCAGAGGCCCTAATAGTATAACCATTGCATACACAAGAGCAGGAACACTATAGGCAGCCCTGTCAGTGCATGCAAGTGTTGTTATACCAATATGATCACAGTAGCAGTGATTGATTATGTTTGAAGCACAGTAAGGAAGCGGGTATGCCCTAATAACTAGCATTAATGCACCTGCCTTGGGAACAACCCATGCAGTTATACTGAGAATAAGTATAGTTGAGTTTTTAAGAATAAGTGAATATCTGAGAGAATGGCAGATGGCCAAATACCTGTCTAAAGCCATTAGGAAGAGAACACAAGAATTCACTGAAGCAAGATAGTGAACAAAGTACATTTGGACAAAGCAAGCAGTAAATGAGATGGTTCCAGATTGAAACCAGTATTTTGCGATAATCTTAGGTAAAGTTGTTGTGCTAAAGAGAATGTCACAAGCACTCAGATTTAGAATTATATAATACATTGGTTTATGAAGCCTGCGGTCTGTTGCAAATAAGAAAATAACTGTAACATTGCCTATCAAAGTTAAGAAATAAACTAAGAACAATACAGATGCGGCAAGTCCTTGGTACTTTGGTTGAAGTCCAGGGAATCCAGAAAGGATAAATTCAGTCACAGTGCTCCGATTTTCCTCTGGCATGATGAAGCATAAAGTTCCTAAACACAATGGAAAGCAAATGTGGGCACAGTGATCATTAGATACATGAAATAAAACTGTTTCACGCCAAACATATAAATACTAGCAATAATTGTTTTGAGTTGTTAACCACTTTACAGTAATATTGAATCTAGAATCTAAAATTCTGTCTCACCCTAGTTCTTTTAGTAGTGTAATTAAAGCTTTAGATACAGTAGCTATCTGACTTTGCACTTACCTTCTTTGAGCAGTATGACAACATGCTTTGCTGGTGCAGATGATTTGCCTCTTAAAGACTTCTTGCGTTGTGGTGAAAGTATGGTAGACAACATTTTTTATTCCCTGTGGATCATTATCAACTAATCTGTCTGTACCACACTAATGGGCACACAAATTGCTTTTTTTTTTTTCTTGAAGCACAAACTGATGCATGTTTTTGCTGTTTGGGCAGTATTGCTATTGCTATCAATATAAATAAGTATAGAAATCCACTGGAGTCATTCAGTATTATTTTGTAATTGAGACTAATTGAGAACAATTATTCTCACAATTTGTTATATTCTACTTTCTGGATTATAATTAATGTATTCATTAAAATGATCAGTGAGGGATATTTGGTATATACTTTGTATAGGAAGTAATACTCCCCTCATATTGGCTAATTGGAAGAAACATTAATTTAATTACGCTAATATATTATAAATCCCATATGAGTAAACAGTTGCACTTTAGCAAAACCCCCAGTATATACCTAAATTGATACTGAGGGAGGCTGATTAATATCCCAAGTGTTTAATGGCAGTCTCAACACACATTCATGTGTTTAACCACTGGGGAATAACAAGTTAATTGAGTTAATTATATATGTTTTACTTTTAGTGTATTCAGTGTAAATGCAGTAACAGAATAATTAGTAATAATTAGTGATCTAAGTGTTACTTGGATGAACATTGGCAAAATCCCGAACCCCAAATGAATTCAATTAGTTGTGAAGTATTAAATTAAGAGATTAAAGACTAATTTTAGAAGCAACATAAGGTCAACTGTTTCAAAACTTTTAGTAAAAGAGAAAATCCTTAAGTACGGTGTGATTTTAGCCTGCAGTTAGTTTATGATAATAGTTATAAATTAAAACCAAAAACACAACAGATCCTCAGATATGAGAATTGTTACAAAAGTTGTTGGCTTATTTTTCATAAACCTTAAGTTTAACTTTTTTTTTTTTTACATTTGGTTAGATAAAATGAGGTATATTGCGGCTATTGTGGGATTTTGGGACTTTAATGTGCACTTTACATTACCTTTTTAATACCTCTAAGTGAATGAAAAGAGTCAACAGTTGTAACAGCTGTAGACCTTTCATCACATGTCTTCTGCAGTCTGTCTGTGCATGAATATGTATCATGCTCAGTAAGGCTTTTGCTTTCTGCTAAGCTTTTGCAGGCCACAGTACATTACTTTCTTGTATTACATGTTTTATTTCTTCCTGCCGTTTCATAATATTCATGTTTTGGCCTGCCCTCACCTACAGAACCTAAACAAGATGTTAGTGGATATCAAAATTACATGTGAAAATTCTAAAACTGATTTTAACAAAATTATTTCACCAGTAAATGTACATTAAACCAGTGTTTGGAATATGTAAAGAAAACTTTGACCTCCAGAGGAAAACAGTGTTGCATGAGAGTGTTCTGAGAGCAAAATTCACTAAGGTATAAAGAGATTCACACAGGCACACTTTAATCAAACACTTGAGACCATAATTGACATGAGACACTAATTAGTGTCTCCTTTAAGCTTGTTTATGTTGTTCATCTAGAGTATCATTGGTTTAAAATAAACACCATAAAACTTTGATGGTTAATTGTTGTGCTAAAAACATCTATTGATTAAAAAAACACACCAGTTCTAGTTTGTAGAACAAATTTGCTGACAATAAGTTGGGGTATACAAAATGTTAGTCATTAAGCAGTAAATTACATATTGTTAACAAATTATATGAAATGTATGTAAAAATAAGTGTTAGGGTTAGATACTGGAGTTTGACCCAAACGCATCACAAACCAGAGAGACAGACCAGAAAACTGAGTCCAACAAGGCAAGGCAAGTTTATTTATATATCACAATTTATACACAGAGTAATTCAAAGTGTTTTACAGAAATAAAAGACAAGTTAAAAATACATAAACAAGAATCAAAAATAGTGAAATTAATATTAAAGGAAACTGAGTGCGGATAAATAACTTTGGATAAAACACTGTCAGTTGTCATATGTTTTATGCCACGCTAAAAAGACTTAAACATTGCTAGAGATGAGGCTTGTCTAACATCATCAGGAAGATTATTCCAGGTTTTAGCTGCTTCTGCCTGTTTAGTCCTGACTCTGGGCACGAGCAGAAGGCCTGTCCCTGATGTTCTCAGAGTCCGAGATGGTTCATATGGCATCAACATGTCAGAGATGTAATGTGGTGCTAAGCCATGAAGAGACTTATACACAAGCAGTGCTGTTTTGAAGTCTATTCTCTGAGAGACAGGAAGCCAGTGCAGAGATCTGAGAACAGGAGTAATGTGGTTGTACTTCCTGGTTCTAGTCAGGACTCGAGCAGCAGCGTTACTTCCTGGTTCTAGTCAGGACTCGAGCAGCAGCGTTCTGAATGTACTGTAGCTGCCTTACAGCTCGTTTTGAGAGCCCAGTGAACAGGCCATTACAGTAATCTAACCTGCTAGAGATAAATGCATGGATGAGTCTCTCAAGTCTGATTTAGACATGATTCCTTTGATTCTGGCAATGTTTTTGAGATTATAAAATGCTGAAGATGTTATCGATTTAATGTGTCTGAGTCCATGATTACCCCTAGATTTCTAACTTGATTTTTAAATTTTAGAGAAAGTGACTTGAGGTGACTGCTGACACTTTCTCTTTGTTTCTGTGGCCCAAAGATGATTATTTATAATAATTATTTAATTTATAGCAATTGATTAATGTGGGGCAAAATCCACTCCAGTGGCTAAGGAATGGTGAACAGTGCAGGCAACTGGAATTGGAGAGAACTGCGAAGGATAGGAGCTGGGGCAAGTGGAGGAGAGTGGTCAGCAGACTGAAGCTGATTACTTCTGCTAAAAATGAGGAATGGGAGGAAATCAATTTACATAGGCTGAAGGCAAAGACTGCAATGGGATTAACAGGGCTAAATATTTATTGTGAAGAAAACAAAATGCCCCTTCCAGGCAAAACTGCTCCAGATCCTTGAAGTTGGATGGGTTTTGCTGGTGTACAGTAGTCTTTAAGTTAACAGATTCTCTATTGGATTGAGGTCTGGGTTTTGACTGGATCACCCCAACACATTTAAATGTTTCTCCCTAAACCAATTGACTGTTGCTTTAGCAGTGTGTTCAGGGTCATTGTCCTGCTGGAAGGTGAACTTCCTTCCTAGTCTAAACTCTCGGCAGACTGAAACAGGTTTTCTTCAAGAATTGCCCTGTATCTATCACCATCCATCATTCCTTTAATTCTGACCAGTTTCCCAGGCCCTGCTGATAAAAAACATCCCCATAGCACAATACATCACCATGCTTCACTGTGGGGATGGTGTTCTGGGGGTGATGAGCGGTGTTGGGTTTGTGCAAGACAGTGTTTTCTTTGATGGCCAAAAGCTCAATTTTAGTCTCATCTGACCACAGTACCTTCTTCCAGACATTTGGGGAGTCTCCCACACGCCTTTCGGCAAAGTCAAGATGTTCTTTCCTGCTTTTTCCTTTAAGCAGGGGCTTTCTTCTGGCCACTCATCCATTAAGCCCAGCTTTGTGGAGTGTACGGCTAATAGTGGTCCTATGGATAGACACTCCAATCTTTGCTGTGAAGCTCTCCAGTTCCTCCAGGTTTATTGTACCCCTGCCTTTCACCCAAAGAAAGCTGGGATAGGCTCCAGCAGATCCCCATGACCCTGGTTAGGAATAAGTGGGTATAGATATTGGATGGATGGATTCAATTCAATTTTTTTTGTATAGCGCCAAATCACAATACAATCATCTCTAAGCACTTTACAAAAAACAAAAAAACCTAACAAATCCCTTTTGAGCAAGCACTTGGAGACAGTGGAGAGGAAAACTCCCTTTAACGGAAGAAAAAACCTTCAGCAGAACCAGGCTCAGTTTGGGCGGCCATCTGCCTCGACCGGTTGGAGTGAGTGGATAGAGGAGAGAGAAAAGAACAGCAACAATAAACAACAAATAGACACTGCAGGTTGGTGGGGCCAGTAACTGCACATCAGGACCAGGGACACCTGCAGAAGGTACAGAGAGAGAGGGAGAGAGCACAAAGTAGGGGAGAGAGAGAGCACAAAGTTAGTGACATTCAATGGTGGAATATACATGTGAGGAGGGAGGAGAGGAGGAAAGGGGAAAGGGAGGGAGGGGAGGGTTAGGGAAGGGGAGCTCAGTGCACCGATGGTCCTTGGGCAAGTCTAAGCCTATAGCAGCATAACTAAGGGATGGTTCAGGGTTACCTGAAGCCAGCCCTAACTATACGCTTTGTCAAAAAGGAAGGTTTTAAGTCTAGCCTTAAAAGTACAGAGAGTGTCTGCCTCCTGAACCCAGACTGGGAGCTGGTTCCACAGGAGAGGAGCTTGATAGCTAAAGGCTCTGCCTCCCATTCTACTTTAGGAAACTCTGGGAACCACAAGTAGACCTGCACTCTGGGAGCGAAGTGCTCTATTGGAATAATATGGTACTATGAGGTCTTTAAGGTATGAAGGAGCTTGATCATGAAGGAATTTGTATGTAAGAAGAAGGATTTTAAATTCTATTCTGGATTTTAAAGGGAGCCAAAGAAGAGAAGCTAATATAGGAGAAATATGATCTCTCCTGCTAGTTCCTGTCAGGACTCTGGCTGCAGCATTCTGGATTAACCTGAGGTTTTTTATGGAGATACTGGGACATCCAGATAGTAATGAGTTACAGTAATCTAGCCTTGAGGTAACAAATGCATGAACTAGTTTTTCTGCATCATTTTGAGACAGGATGTTCCTAATTTTGGCAATGTTGCGCAAGTGAAAGAAGGCAGTTCTAGAGATTTGTTTTATGTGGGAGTTAAAGGACATGTCCTTGTCAAAAATAACTGCAAGGTTTTTCACAGTAGTGCTGGACGCCAGGGCTATGCCATCTAAAGTAGCTATAATTTTAGAAAAGCTATTTCTGAGGTTTTTAGGCCCAAATATAATAACTTCTGTTTTCTCTGAATTTAAAAGTAGAAAGTTACGGGTCATCCAGGCCTTTATGTCAGACACGCTTGAAGTCTGGTTACCTGGTTTGTGTTATTAGGTTTCATAAATAGGTACAGCTGAGTGTCAGTTGCATAGCAGTGGTAATTAATAGAGTGCTTCCTAATAACATTGCCTAAAGGAAGCATGTAGAAGAGGAACAGCATCGGTCCTAACACAGAACCTTGTGGAACTCCATAACAAACCTTTGTGCGGATGGAAGGTTCACAGGTTGGACAGTCGGACATGAACAAACTGGAATCTGTCCGATAAATAGGATTGGAACCATTTTAATGCTGTTCCTCTGATACCAGTCACATGCTCCAGTTTCTGTAATAAGATGCTGTGCTCAATAGTGTCAAGTGCAGCACTAAGTTCTAGCAGGACAAGTATAGAAACAAGTCTATTATCTAGGCTAAGAGAAGATTTTTGGTGACTTTTAACTGTGCTGTTTCTGTACTATGATGTGTTCTAAATCCTGTTTGAAAATCTTCAAATATTTCATTTCTGTGTAAGTGGTCTGATAACTGCTTAGCAACAGCTTTTTAAAAAAATTTTTAGAAATAAATAAATAGAAATAAATCCGTGCCAGTTCCAGCAACCAGTTCCCATCCCTCGGCGTAGACGCCTTCATTGTCACGCTGAGGGACGGGAACTGGTTGCTGGAACTCGGCACGGATGACCTCGCTCCATCGCCGAGGGGCAGGAACTGGAGACTGGATCTCAGTGCAGAAAAGCTTGCTCCGCTGCAAGCGGACTGGAACTGGAAACTGGATTTCGGCATGAGCATCTTCAACGTAACACCGAGGAACTGGAACAGGCTGGACAACCACGCTCCGCCGCCGAGGTGCGGGAACTGGGACCTGGCGTGAAGCCTCAGCGGGGATGGCCACCTCGGCGCACTGAGGATCTAGACACTGGGGAGGGGCCTCAGCGGGAACGGCCTCGTTGGCGCACTCAGGTTCGGGCTGCTGGTGTTGAGCCTCAGTGGGGGATGGCCACATCGGCGCACTCAGGTTCTGGATGCTGGAGTGGAACCTCTGTGGGGACAGCCTCGTCAGCGCACTAAGGTTCCAGACGCTGGGCTACGAAGAGGGACCCTGGCTGGGCAGCCAGGAGGGACTCGGATTTCCTGGGCTGGGAAGCCAGGAGGGACTCCGATTTCCTGGGCTGGGAAGCCAGGAGGGACTCCGATTTCCTGGGCTGGGAAGCCAGGAGGAACTCAGACACTTGTGACGGGGATGCCAGGGACTGGAGCTCTGGAGGTGGGGACGCTGGCGACTGGGACGCTGGTGACTGGGATGCCAGGAACTTAGACTCTGGTGACTGGGACGCCGGGAACTGAGACTCTGGCGACTGAGACGCCGGGAACTGGGGCACGGGCACACTGGCCGGGGGTTTGGGATCTGGCGTTCTCTCTGTGGGTTCCGGTTCTGGCATTCGTGCACAAGTTATCTCCGCCGCTCGGTGGACAGGCAGGCAGGCAAAAATAGAATTGCCACTCAGCATACAGGCAGGTAGGCAAAAACAAAACGCCACTCGGCGTAATGGACACAAAAACAAAACTCTCCCTTGAATGCAAGCCAACAAACATTAATGCTCTGACAAGGAACAAAGGAACACAGGAGGTCTAAATAGATACGGGACAGAACTAATTACAAACAGGTGAAACTAATCAAACCTGATGAACATAAAGCTACCTACGAACAATAGGCGAGGAACATAGGAAACTAACCAAAATAAGAGTCCAAGACCGGAACTGAAACTTAACCTCATGACAGTGGGTTTATTAACATTTTGAGTGAAACCAATTGAATCTAATATTGAATTAAATGCAGTGCTGAGGCTGTTATTTTCAACATCTGCATGAATGTTAAAATCTCCCACTATAATGACTTTATCTGAACTAAGCACTAAATCAGACAGGAAGTCTGGAAATTCAGTTAAAAACTCTGAGTAAGGGACAGGTGAATGGTACACAATGACAAGTAGAACTGTTTTTTGTGTTTTCCAGTTTGGATGTGAGAGACTAAGAGTGAGGCTCTCAAATGAGTTATAATTGTTCTGAGGATGAAAATTTAAAAATAAATTTGAGTGGAAGATTGCACTTACTCCTCCATCTCGACCTGTGCTTCGAGGAATATGACAATTTTTACGACTGAGGGGGGTTGATTTATTTAGCTTTATTCATCCTGCTGTAGCCAGTAAGACAGAGTAAGTCAATTTGGTGATCAGTTATCAAATCATTTACTAACAGAGATTTAGACGAAAGAGACCTGATATTTAATCCACATCTGACTGTTCTGTTTTTCTGTTCAATAAGAGGAGTGGTCTTAATTTTATTAGGTTTTTATGAATAACTCCTTTTGTGTTAACTTCGGATTTATTTGATTTGATTTATATGTTTGAGCGGCAGACTCTAAGGACACGGCAGAGAGGCATTTTAGACTGAGTTTCTGCATCCTGGTCCACACTCTGGATTGTCAAACTTTAGGTTGGCTAATAAACTCGGTCAGACTTTTAGAGATGAGAGCCGTACCATCCAAAGTGGGATGGATGCCGTCGCTCGCTACCAGACCAGGTTTTACCCAGTTTACCCAATTTACCCAATTGTCGGATGTAGGATTTCAGCTGTCCAACAGTAGGCGGCCTTCTTATTGCTTTATAATGGACCAACTGGCTGCTTCAGGTCTGGGAGCTTGAGAGTCCTGCTCAGTATCTTAGTTGTTCCTAGCACTACACTCTTCTGGACAGAGATCTCAGATGTTGTTCCTGGGATATGTGGGATTTTACGACAGAGCAAATGGTCACTAACTTAAACCAATGTGGGGGTTGAATGCTTGCTTGACCCTTTCATGGTATGTGGTTCTATCTGTTTTATTGTTTTAGTGTTTTAGGGTAGGAAGTTGTAAATAACTGCCAACAATTTGTTTCTTTGATGGTAAGAAGACTGAAGATAGTACCTGAACAAACAATGTGGGGGTTTGTTCAGGATTAGTTTGACGTATGGTATATAAACTACTCTTGTAACCCAGACGGGAGAGGACTTTCTGCAAGGACGTCCTCTCCGGGCCCGTGATTAAACTGAGATGATTCATCACACTTGTGGTTGTTTTCTGAGAACTAGCAACTCTCAAACGCATTTGGCGACAAGGATGGGATGGACATGCCACTGACTGGCGCCTGTTCTAGACCGAAGGAAACCACCGGTGGTAAAAGTTAAACACAGGGAAAATTCCGCTCCGACAAACGGAGGACCTGGATCCCGCCTGAGGTCAGAACGGGTGGCGGACAGTGGATGCTCCATTCATTTACTGAGTGAGTAAATGAATGGATGTATGTTTTTTGGTATGTTTTTGGTCTGCGTTAAAGAAAAACCCTAGGTGTGTGTTTGGTAATCACGTGATCTTTGTAATACCTCCTGGTAATGAGACCAGTGTGTCTGCGGGACAGACGCCAGATGATGAAAAAATAATCGTAAAAAAAAACAAAAACCAAAAAAGAATAAAAAAACAAGAAACAACGAGAAAACCCCACTGGCTGAGGATTACAAACGTATGTCTTCCTTCGGGAAGCCATATGGTTTATTAAGGAAACGACCCGTACGTGGCAAACATGAAAAAATTAAGACAGTACTGACGAAGTAAGCTATGATTGTTAATGGAAAACGATATTGTTGTTTATGAAAAGTAAGCTGTTATTGTTAATGTTGTTACTGAGAAGTAAGTAATGAGGAGTAAGCTATTATTGTTTCTGAGGAGTGAGGGTATTATTGTCTATTATTCTTAGAAATCATCCCATAAAATAAATTGGGCGTGTGAATGTGCACACCACAACCTGCCTGTTATTACTCATGGGATCTCATACAGTTCCCTGACATAGATAAATTATATTCAATGGTGCCACAGATAACACAGGCACCTGCAATCCTACAATGTATTTCTCATGTTTCGGCAGACAACAGAGATATCACATATGAAGAAGCTTGGACTACAACTGACAAAGACACACTGGAAATAACCTCAGTATTAATTGGACACAACTGTGCAGCAGCTGTAGTAAGCCTCTCTAAGTCACAATTAGCTGTGTTTACAGAAAGGGGTTTTGTCCCACACATTGCATTGACAAAGCAACCATATCAGTCCTGGGAAGATATAGGTTCATGGGTTAAAACAGCCCTAGAGGCTACAGACTGGCAGCCAGAGTGTGATGGTAGATTACATTGCAAATCATTGAACATTACATCCTGCTCCTTACATATCCTAGTACCAGTTATACGATCTATTCATAGGTTGTATTCACAGCATAAAGAACCGTTACTCCTTATGCCTCTGACGGCTGATGAGGAAGCATTACTTTCAACAGTACCTAGCAAATTGTGGGCTTCAAGTAAGTTTGATTTTGGGGAAATAAAAGGTGCAACTCCTGTTGTTGTACAGCCAAAGTCTAATTTTAGGCCTTGTAAAAAACAGTATACACTGAGTCCTGAAGCTGTTGAAGGCATTGCTCCTGTCATTCAGTCACTGATAGATAAAGGTGCTATTGTGGAATGTCCTCAGTCACCCTGCAACACCCCAATCTTGCCTGTAAAGAAACCAAATGGTAGTTGGAGGCCGGTTCAGGACCTCAGAGCCGTGAATGCAGCTGTTCACCAAGTGGCTCCTACAGTTCCAAACGTAATAACACTAGTGTCTCAAATTCCGGGGGATACTCGTTGGTATTCTGTTATTGATTTAGCAAATGCATATTTTAGCATTCCTGTTCATCCTGACTCACAGTTCTGGTTTGCATTCACTTTCAATGGTAAACGTTACACATGGACTCGCATGCCCCAAGGGTTTTCTTCAAGTCCTACTCTGTTCACAGTGGCAGTGGCTGAAAACCTCTCACATTGGGAGAGTCCATGTGGTAGCACACTAGTTCAGTATGTTGATGATTTGTTAATATGTTCCCCAACAAAGCTAGCATGCCAAACAGACACAGTGTCTCTACTAAGTTTTCTGGCAGAAAATGGCCACAAGGTTTCAAAAGACAAATTACAACTTGTCTCACAATCTGTGCGCTATCTTGGCCATATTTTAACTCCGGAGGGTCGCAAATTGGGTTCTGAATGCATCCAAGCAATTCTGGATGTACCAAAACCGCGAAATAAAAAACAAATGATGTCATTTTTAGGATTAGCAGGCTATTGCCGTCCATGGATTCGTAACTGTGCGGAGATCTCCCAACCCCTTAATGACATCACACATGGGGGAAAACATTTGGCCATGACTGACGATTTGACTTGGACTTTGACTGCAGAGACTGCTTTCACAGAACTAAAACAGGCCTTGTCAGGCACACGCTGTCTAGGACTTCCAGACCACACTAAACCATTTAATTTATTTGTATCTGAACGAAATGGCTTCATGTCTGCTGTCCTCACCCAGCAACATGGTGACAAACAACGACCCATAGGTTATTATTCAAAATATCTTTCTATAACAGAGAGAGGTATGGTACCATGTTTGAGAGCAGTAGCAGCTACTACTGAAGCTGTCTTAGCTACAACTGATATTGTTGCCATGAGTCCTCTTACAGTACATGTCCCCCATGCAGTCCACTCTCTCATTCTGCAAGCAAAAACAGCTCATCTTACACCAGCTAGACAGATGCACTGGCAGAATGTTTTATTAACAATGTCACATGTTACTCTCAAACGCTGCACTGTTCTTAACCCTTCAACCTTGCTCCCTACAGCTGAAGACGGAGAGCCTCATTCATGCTTAGAGCTTGTAGAAGCTACAGCTAATCCACGTGATGATTTATTTGACACACCTTTGGTTAATGCTGAAGCTGTATTCTTTGTTGATGGGTCTTCAATGAGGAACCCATCAAATGGGGCACCATGTGTTGCTTATGCAGTCTGTACTGAATATGATATAATTGAAAGTGCTAGATTGCCCTCTCACTTATCAGCTCAGGCTGCAGAGTTGTTTGCCCTAACCAGAGCTTTCATTTTGGGTACCGGAAAACGCATCACAGTCTACACTGACTCTCAATATGCATTTAACGTTTGTCACAACTTCCATGCTTTGTGGAAGAACAGAGGTTTCCTCACCTCAACGGGTAAACCTATTGCTCACAGAATTCTCATTATTAATCTTCTGAATGCCTTATTGCTCCCTACGTCAGTAGCAGTGTGTAAATGCCAGGCCCACACTGGTGCTACTGATCACATCTCGCAGGGGAATGCAACTGCGGATGGAGCAGCTAAGGCAGCAGCAAATTCACCTGTCTCCCCAATTCTACAGATGCCCCTGTCTATTCAGGAAAATGTTTTTTCCCTTGATGATGTCTCCTTATTACAGACAGGAGCTGATGTGGGTGAGCAAACTGCCTGGAAAAGAAAAGGGTGCACACAACGTCCCTCGGGTATCTGGGTTAGCCCTACTGGGCTCCCGGTGCTCCCTAGATCCATATTTCCCTTCTTGGCAAAATTGACTCATGGGCCTGACCATGCGTCAAAAGGGGGGATGGTGGATATTGTAAATAGATTTTGGTATGCACCAGGATTTTCAGTGTTTGCTGAAAATTTTTGTAAAAAATGTGTGATTTGTGCTACTAACAATATAGGTAAAAGTTTAGAAGTAACTATGTCTGCGCATCCAAAACCAGAAGGCCCATTTGAACACTTAATGATGGATTTTATTGAACTCACTCCATGCAATGGCTATAAATATTGCTTAGTAATATTGGATATGTTTTCAAAATGGATTGAGTGTTTTCCATGCAGAAATGCTACTGCTGTTTCAGTGGCGAAGGCATTACTGAAAGAAATCATTCCACGATGGGGACTCCCTTCCAAACTAAGTAGTGATAATGGGTCACATTTTGTAAATAATGTGATACAGAGTCTGTCAGTAAGTCTTCAGATTAATTTGAAGACACACTGTGCATACCATCCATCTAGTGGTGGTGCAGTTGAGAGAGCTAATCAGACACTGAAAACCAAACTTACAAAATTAATGGCTGAAACACAATTGTCATGGGTAAAAGTCTTACCTTTAGCGCTAATGTTTATGAGAGGCCGCCCACATAAAACAACTGGGCTCTCTCCTTATGAGATACTCACTGGACGACCCATGCGAATGACAAATACGCCTTTCCCCCAGAATAAGTTAACTTTAACAGGAATGGATGATGAGATGTTACAATACTGTTGTGCACTTAACCAGACTCTCAAGCTCATTTTCCCTAAGGTAAAAGCTGCCCTTCCTGAGCCTGTGGTAGGACAACTCCATGCCATCCAGCCAGGAGACTGGATAGTGGTTAAAGACCTTAGGAGGAAGCATTGGAACCAGCCCCGTTGGACAGGACCATACCAGGTGCTACTGACGACCGAGAAGGATACGTGGATTCATGCATCCCACTGTAAACCCTTCCCACAGGGTGCCACCGATGAGACGACGACGAGGAGCTGAGAAGATGCACGGACTGTGGGTGCTGTTAGCAGTTGTCATCACTGGAGTGATGACCACTGCAGCCATAATTCAGACTGCATTCAGAACAGACGAAACCACGAAAGGAAGAACCAAAGACATGTCATCCAGACTCCCAGAAGATGACATCTGACAGGCAAACAAAGAACTCTTAATAAGACGCAAAAGACAGTTGTTCGAACAGTCCGAGTGGAAACCTTGGGGGTTTGACGCAGAGGAAGTGCTATCTCAACCCGCTGTTCATGTTAATAGTTGGTATTCCTATATTCAGTGGCATAAAAACAACCTCTACGGACCGTATTCTAACATTCCAGCTATTCAGGGTCCTCCTGAAAGTTGGCATTCTCTTTTTAAATTAGAAACACAGCATTGCCCTTGTTTGGACCCTGTTATTAGTTTAGTACAGTCTTTTACAAAATATACATCTGTAAGCGAACACAGCAGGCAATACTGTAAATATTCCCATCGAATGTGGTATGGTGCAACCGCAGATGCATATGGACATACACAGGAACAGAAATCTATTTATTTATCATGTGTAGATTGGTTTTGTGATCACATGTTGCCTGCACCATTTCCATTGAATTCTACTATAGCTGACCCTGTGGAAGTACCTTTGCAACCCACAAATATTTCACATTCGGTGTGTTTGTGTTCAAATGGCACAGGGCAGTTTATGGGAATATCACAATGTACAAACCCTGTTGCAGGTCTTACAAGTCGAACAATCATGACTGCACATGGGACTGAGCACCAGCCAGCTTCTGGTTCAGTTAATATCACTTTCAAAGATGGACAGACAATATTAGTAAATGATTACCTTCATGCTCCTGCATACATGGGTATACCACCTATTGGAAATTTTTATTGGCTTTGTGGGAACAGAGCATTTCTTTTCCTACCGTCAGGATGGTCAGGGTGTTGCTATTTTGTTAATCTTACAATTGTTAACTTAGCCTTAGTTCCTGTTAATTTAATGCATAGTGTAAACCACATTGAGAAGCGAGAGATAGCAAAATTCTCAACCCTTGAAGCTTTCCATTGGCGTATTTCTTTAGGTGAAAAATGGGGAATTGGGTTGTTACCTTGGTACGGTGTAACATTCTTAGCCGATCACATAGACAATATTACGTATTCAATGTCTGCATTTGCCAATGAGACTATAAAAGGGTTTTATTTACTTCAAGCAAATGACAAATCTCATAGACTAACATTATTAAAACATGAAATGGCTCTAGACTATCTTTTAGCCAAAACTGGAGGCCTGTGTTTAACTTTAAATTTGACAGGAGATGCTTGCGTCACTCTCATTCCTGACAATTCTGATAATATGACAAATGTTATAGCAACATTACAACGGATTCGGGATGCTTTTGGGCCATCCGAATCTTCGGGTTTCAGTTTTAGAAATTGGTTATCAGATAAGTTTGGTCCTTGGGGTGCTGGAATTGTGCAAATTTTAATCCCTGTAGTTATTATGTTTAGTATGCTCCTGTGTTTTTGTACATGTGCACTCACTTGCATGCGGGCCCTGATGTATAAATGGTTAGGAGGAGTACTTGGAGGAGAATACACTTCACTTTATGTTAGCTTACCAACTGAATCGACAAATACTGCTGAAATACAGTTAAATGATTGGGCCCCGGGAAACCCATACAATGACAATGATCTAGATGTAGAAAGACCCTGACTAATGATGTAACATTTTGTTCCCTTGATTGCTAATGTCTTGTCTTAAATGTGTTGACACTTTGTGTCAAAAGGGGGGAATGTGGGATTTTACGACAGAGCAAATGGTCACTAACTTAAACCAATGTGGGGGTTGAATGCTTGCTTGACCCTTTCATGGTATGTGGTTCTATCTGTTTTATTGTTTTAGTGTTTTAGGGTAGGAAGTTGTAAATAACTGCCAACAATTTGTTTCTTTGAAGGTAAGAAGACTGAAGATAGTACCTGAACAAACAATGTGGGGGTCTGTTCAGGATTAGTTTGACGTATGGTATATAAACTACTCTTGTAACCCAGACGGGAGAGGACTTTCTGCAAGGACATCCTCTCCGGCCCGTGATTAAACTGAGATGATTCATCACACTTGTGGTTGTTTTCTGAGAATTAGCAACTCTCAAACTTAAAGAAATTTCTACCACAGATATGATGGTGCCATTCTTCACAGGGGCTATGGTTGCCTTCACCTTCCACAACTTTTCTAGCTCTTCTTTCAACCCTTGGTGTTTAATCATGTTTCTTCTCTTTGATGTTGCTATTGCTTTGGATTGCTACATCTCTCACTATGGCTTTGTTTTCCTCTTTGTCCAGTACCACTCTGCCTTGTTGGTTGGCCATTATCAATTTGCCAGTCTGTATGTGGAAGTGCCAAGGATCTTAGCGTGGAACAAATAAAAGGGATAGATCTTATCCTTGGGAATGATTTAGCCGGCGGACAAGTGTTCCCGTCGCCGGAAGTGATCGAAAGTCCGATCGCTTCCGCATGTGTGTCAGATGACTCTGTGTTAAACTCACCTGTAGTATTTCCCATGTGTGCTGTAACCTGTGCTCAGGCACGAAAGTTTGTTAACTTGGTGGATCTCAGTGATACTTTCATGAGCACTTTTGATCCGCCAAGTCTACCTACAAAATGTGAAAAAGAAGAATCTGTGTGTGTTGAACTACAACCTGATGACAAAACACTGTCTCTGTCGGTGGACAGAGAACAGCTAATTAAGGCACAACAAAATGATGTTACTTTGTCTTCCTGTATGTCTCTTGTGAAAAGTGAAAACTGTAAAAGAGATGTGTCTTACTTTGTGAATGATGGAGTGTTGATGCGATGTTGGACTCCAAGCTCTGGTAATGTACATGACTCTGTTTGTCAGGTAGTAATACCCCAACCCTTTCGTTTCCAAATTTTTACATTAGTACATGATCACAGTATGGCACATTTGGGAGTACGAAAAACATATGATTGTATTCTTCGTTACTTCTTCTGGCCCGGACTCAAGTCCGATGTGGTAAAATTCTGTCGTTCCTGTCATACTTGTCAAGTCTCAGGTAAGCCCAATCAGTAAATTCCTGTTGCCATTGAACCATTTGAACACGTCATTATTGACTGTGTTGGTCCGTTGCCAAAAACCAAATCCGGAAATCAATACATCCTTACGATAATGTGTGCTGCCACTCGATACCCCGAGGCAGTGCCACTCCGAACATTAAAAGCTCGTGCCATAGTCAAGGCACTTGTGAAATTCTTCTCCACATTTGGCTTGCCCAAGTATATTCAACGTGATCAAGGATCTAACTTCATGTCGAAGGTTTTCGCTCAGGTCATGGCAGAGCTCAAAGTCACACACCGCACGTCTAGTGCATATCACCCCGAGAGTCAGGGTGCACTGGAAAGGTTTCATCAAACTCTGAAAAGTATGTTACGAAAGTTTTGCTCCAAGTCAAGTTGAGATTGGGACGAAGGCTTACCATTGTTGTTGTTCGCCGTGAGAGAAACTTGCCAAGAGTCACTAGGATTTAACCCAGCGATGACGGGTTAAGCGACAAACATGATTCTGTCCCCTGTGTACGTTTTCAGAACTCGGAAATTTTGAACCAGTTAGACAGTCACTTAGCGTATTTGCCAGAACCCGCCCGAGCTGACATTCATAAGCTCATTAACAATAACCTAGCACTTTTCAATGACATTCCCACCCAAACTAATGTGTTAAGTCATGACATTGATGTTGAAACTCATAAGCCCATTAAGTAACATGCCTACCGTACTCACCCAGAAAAGCGTGCAATAATGCGTCAAGAAGTAAACTATCTTCTAGACCATGGTTTCGCTGTCCCAAGTATTAGCCCTTGGAGTTCGCCGTCTCTGTTAGTTCCTAAACCTGATCAGACGTTTCGGTTTTGTAACGACTACCGAAAGGTAAACGCCATTACAAAACCAGACTCGTTCTCGTTGCCACGTATGGATGACTGTATCGACCGTGTGGGTGCCGCGAAATTTGTCACAAAATTAGACCTACTAAAAGGTTACTGGCAAGTTCCTTTGACACCTCGTGCTTCAGAAATTTCTGCGTTTGCGACTCCGGATCATTTTCTGCAATACACAGTCATGCCGTTTGGATTAAGAAATGCACCAGCCACTTTTCAGCGGCTGATGAACATAGTACTGTCAGGTGTGGACAATTGTGAAGTCTATTTAGATGACATCGTGGCATATTCTGACACCTGGTCCGCACATTTAGACACGCTGACAAAAATTTTTGAGAGATTGAAACAAGCTTCCCTTACGCTTAATTTAGCCAAGTGTGAGTTCGGAAAAGGTATAGTGTCCTACCTAGGCAAACAGGTTGGCCAAGGCCATGTTTTCCCCATTGCTACCAAAGTACAGGCAATACTTGATTTTCCAGCCCCTCTGACACGCCGTGAGCTCCGCCGATTCTTAGGAATGGCAGGATATTATCGTGCATTTTGTAGAAACTTTTCTGAAGTAGTAGCTCCTCTCACGAGCTTAGTAAGTCCGAAAACTCCGTTCCAGTGGTCAGAGAAATGTCAGTCTGCTTTTGAGGCCGCCAAGGCTCTACTTTGTAGTGCTCCTGTACTAACTGCCCCAAACTTCACCTGTCCATTTAAGTTGGAGGTGGACGCTAGTGCTCTCGGAGCAGGTGCTGTACTCCTACAGGAGGATGATGTGGGCATAGACCATCCAATTTGTTATTTCTCGAAGAAATTCAAGAAACATCAGCTGCATTATAGCACCATTGAGAAGGAGGCATTAGCGTTATTGTTAGCGTTACAACACTTTGAAGTGTACGTTAGTTCAAATGCACAGCAGACCCTCGTCTTCTCTGATCACAACCCTCTCGTATTCCTGACTCGGATGCAAAATAGTAATCATCGCCTTATGCGTTGGTCCTTATTGATGCAAGACTCCAATGTGGAAGTTCGTTACAAAAAAGGATTCGAAAATGTTATGGCTGATGCACTATCCCGGTGTTAAAAATATTTTTTTTAAAAAAAGAGAGAGAGACAAACATTTTCTTGGGAAAATGTTTGACTTTAGGGGGGGAGGTGTTATGACCCTAGGGGTCATTATGTGTATGGTTGTGTTGTTGGCCCTCCCCCTCCTCGTGTGTGTGTGTGTGACGGATGCTGAAGTGGGCGTGGACGTAGGAAGCCGTGGATTGGACTTCCAGGATTGGTCCAACACTTCCAGGAAGGACCATAAGAAGCCCACGGACTGTTGTTCGAGAGCTATTCTCCCACCTTTGCCATTCCCAGCTATTTTGATAAAGATTTCGATTTCGAGTTAGTTAGAGATTAGAGTTGTTTCGTTTTGAAGAGATTTGTGTTGATAATATTTTCGTTGTTTTCGATTAGGAATACTTAGATATTTAGGCCATATTTTGTGTTTTGTTTTCTCCTGTTTTGTTTTAGGAGTTCCAGGCTAACTACCTGTGATTTTGTGTTGTTTCTCTTAGATTAGATATCATAGGGCTATTTAGCGTTTTTGTTATTTGCCATTTGTTCGTTTGATATCGTAGGGCTAAGTCTAGCGTTTTTGTTTAAGTAGGGCTCACGGAGCTTTTTTGTTTGAGTAAGGCTAACTTAGCGTTTGTGTTTTGTTGAACATTCTGTATTGTATTCTGTGTTTTGACAGAATAAATATTCTTGTTAATTGTAGTTCGTTCGTTCGTGTTTGTTGAGAGTGGAAGAGGTTTGGAGGAAAACTCAACATCGTGTTACGCTCCGGTAACCCCTAGGCTGGGGCGTAACAACGTCTAGCCCATACTTGGCACAGATGTTTCTGCACACTATGTCAGCCACTTGTGGCGTTCCATGTACACCCTGCCTGATAGCATCTTACACATGGCTGTTACATGGTGGATTGTCTCAGAGGCCACTTTGCACAGCCTGAATCTGGGATCCTGCCTGGTGCAGTAGACCATAGCCTCTATTCATCTTGTACTTAGAGCTTGTTTTTGAGCTGCCATAATTAATGCTTCTATGCTGTCTCTCATTCCAGCTTTGTTCAACCACTTGTACAATTTTTTGATAACCTGCTTCTTTTATTAGCCAGAAGAACATACTGTGCAGGTGTTTGTCCTTCCATAATGGTTCTTTCTCTTCCCTTTCTTCCTCCATAGGTTCCTACTGCCTGAGTATTCACTAAACACATCATCGCTTGGTGCTATCTTCCTGATGTATTCATGGATCTTTGCTGTTTCATCCTGGATATTGGCTCTGACAGTCACTAGTCTTCAGCCCTGAGGGCAGGGGCCTCGACGACCCAATCCCTGGATGCTAAAACTGGCTCTAGGAACATGGAATGTCACCTCACTGGGGGGGAAGGAGTCTAAGCTTGTGCGGGAGGTTGAGCAGTACCGACTAGCGATAGTCAGGCTCACCTCCACGCACAGCCTGGGCTCTGGAACCGAACTCCTTAAGAGGGGTTGGACTCTCTTCTGATCTTCGCCTATATGTCTTGGACACTTGGGTGATGAGGGGCAGAGCTGTCAACTGATCACCACTTGGTGGTAAGTTGGATGCCGGAGGAGGATGCAGGACAGACTCGGCAGACCTAAACGTACTGTGAGGGTCTGTTGTGAATGTTTGGCCAAACCCTCTGTCAGAGCGGTCTTCAACTCCCACCTCAGAGAGAGCTTCAATGAGATCCAGATGGAGTTTGGGGACACCAAGTCCGAATGGACCATGTTTTTTACTTCCATTGTCAATGCAACGGCTCAGAGCTGTGGTCGTCAGGTCTCTGGTGCCTGTTGTGGTGGCAATCCTCGAACCCGGTTGTGGACACCGGAGGTAAGGGAGGTAAGCTGAAGAAGGAGTCCTATCAAGTCTGGCTGGCTTGTGGGCCTCCAATCCGCCCGTAACCCAAGCTGAAGTCACTGAGATAATTTGGCAGCTCCTTGGTGGCAAGGTACTGGGTGTGAATGAGATCCACCCAGAGTATCTCAAGTCTCTGGATGTTATTGCACTGTCATTGCTGACACCCCTCTACAACATGGTGATCGGGGACAATACCCCTGTTTTGGCAGACCGGGTAGGTTGTCCCTCTTTTTAAGACGGGGGACTGGAGGGTGTGTTGCAACTATAGAAGAATCACACACCTCAGCCTCCCTGGGAAGTTCTATGCCAGTGTGCTGGAGAGTTTGGCTGGCTTGTGGGACTTTAGAGGCAGCTGAAGGGTACCGGCAGGCCAATCGTGCTGCAGCCTGGGTGGGAGCGGAGGCAAAAACTCAGGTCTGGGAGTTTAGTGTTGCCATGGAGGAGGACTGTCGGTCGGTTGGCCTAGAGGAAATTTTGGCAAAGTGTCCACTGCCTCAGGAACAGTCACTGAGATAGTCTGGCTCCTCTGTGGCAAGGCACTGGGGGTGGATTAGATCTGCCCCGAGTATCTCAAGTCTCTGGATGTTGTTGAGCTGTCCTGCCTAACATGCCTCTGCAACATCACATGGCGATCGGGGACAGTACTCCTGGATTGGCAGACCAGGTAGGTGGTCCCTCTTTTAAAGAAGAGGGACTGGAGGGTGTGTTCCAACTATAGAAGGATCACACTCCTCAGCATCCCTGGGAAGGTCTGTGCCAGGGTGCTGGAGAGGAGACTCCGCTCGATGGTAGAACCTTGGATCCAGGAGGAACAATATGGTTTTCATCCCAGTCGTGGAACACTGAACCAGCTGTATACCCTCCTCAGGGTGCTCGAGAGTTGTGTAACTGATCTGTGTCCCTTGTGACATCCTGTGGAAGGTGCTCCAGGAGTGTGGGGTCCAGGGCCCTTTGCTAAGGGCTTTGCTTGGTTTGCATTGCCGGCAGTAAGTCAGACCTGTTCCAAGTGCATGTCAGACTGCCCTAGCTGCCTTTTGTCACCGGTTCTGTTCATTATTTTTATGAATAGAATTTCTAGGCGCAGCCAGGAGTCCAGATCAGGGACCACAGGATTTCATCTCTGCTTTTTGCAGATGATGTTGTCCTGCTGGCCAGGACCTTCAGCGTCTATTGGGGTGGTTTGCAACTGAGAGTGAAATGGCTGGGATGAGAATCAGCACCTCCAAGTCCAAGGCCATGGTTCTCAACCAGAAAAAGGTGGCTTGCCATCACCAGGTCAGGGGAGAGATCCTGCCTCAAATGGATGATTTAAGTATCTTGGGATCTTGTTAACTAGTCAGGGAAGGATGGAACAAGAGAATGACAGATGGATCGGTGCCTCAGCAGCAGTAATGGGGTCAATTTACCGGTCCATTGTGGTGAAGAAGGAGCTAAAGAAAAGCAAAACTTTCGATTTACCGGTCAATCTACGTTCCTACTCTCACCTATGGTCATGAGCTTTGGGTCATGACTGAAAGGACAAGATCTCAGATACAAGTGGCTGAAATGAGCTTCCTTCACAGGGTGGCCAGGCGCTCCCTTAGAGATAGGGTGAGGAGCTCGGTTACCCAGGAGGAGCTTGGAGTAGAGCTGCTGCTCCTACACATCGAGAGGAGCAAGCTGAGGTGGCTTGGGCATCTGTTCTGGATGGAACAGGGAAGACCCAGGGAAGACCCAGGACACACTATGTCTTTTGGCTGGCCTGGAACGCCTCTGTGTCCCCCCAGAAGAGCTGGAGGAAGTGTCCAAGGAAAAGGAAGTCTGGGCATCCCTTCTTAGGCTACTGCCTTCGCCTTCTGGTAGTAGACTCCCCTCATTTCTGGCTACCTTCTTCTTGTTACGATCTGGCCACACTTCAAATTACATTCTGATGTCATTGCTGTAGATCCTAGCAGTAGGGATCAGTGAGTCAATTTTTTGTTCACACCTCCTTCTTGTTTTCCACATTCCCGTTGAGTTCTTGATAAAGGTTAAGAGTCCTGTTGAAATTGTACTGTTACAAGCATACTAGGATACATGTGTGCCACACATACATGCCACACTTGATAGTGACTTGTACGATTGGCTTGAAGTTGCCCTCTAAGTGTATATTTTACACGGAATTTGACTCTGGTACAGTAGTTTAAAATGTGCTTTATCATAACAGAATGTATATAAAAGAGAAAAGAATAAAAATAGAAAATAAGTGGAGTATTCAGGCAGAGTAAAACCAACCTGAAAGATAAATTTGAGATCCCTACCAGCGTTCCCTTAGACTGAAGAAGCCACTTAGTGATGTTTCGACCTAACTACTAGAAGTCCAGTTGCCATGACTCAGCTTCTAAATAACTTAACCTGGACGACTGAGAATGTACACATACATGTAAGATGTTGCTTCTCATAAAACCCATTCAGATTGTCTTCCAGTCTTTTATTTTCCACAGAAATACTTTTACTGGATGGTATCCTGTAAACAGTGATGTTCTGTAGGCCCTGCCACACTGACGAAGGCTGAAGCTAGCTTCTCAGCTTTTAAGTGTAGTTCCTTTTAGCCAACTCTGATTTCAGTGTGTTCCAAGCCTGGTTATAGAGTGTGCTTTCCTCAGTCCTGTAGTTATAGGTTGTGGCTCCAGGGGCGGAGATAGCCCCAGGTCAAGGATGGAAGTCATTAGCCTTGGAACTGGGAGAATGGAGCGGGAGGGAAGAATGGGACTAGAACACAATGGGACAGTGGGGATGGAGCACACTGGGAAACTAGGGCTGGAGTTAGAGAGGGATAGGGCTGTGGAGCTGGCTGTGAAGCTGGCAAAGCTGCTAGCTGAGGAGTGAGCTGTCAGGCAGGCACAGAAGCAAGCTAGATAGGGAGCTGGCTGAAGGGGGCTGAGAAGCATTTCGTGGAACTGGTTCTAAGGCTGGCAGAGGGGCTGGTAAGAAGGCAGGCTTATGCACCAACTGGAGAGCTAGCTGAGGAGCAGGCTTCAGCTGTGAGGCCTAACTAGGCACAGAGCATGAACATTCCTCCACCCACAAGTCCATTTCTGGTTGGGAGTGGGCAGCTGGGAGCGTGACATGTCCAGTGCTAGTCTGCTGAGTCTTGGACTGGGCTAGTAGGCTGGAGTTAATTAACAAAGGAGCAAGGAGTCCCATGAAACCTCATAAACCTTTTTGCTGGGTACAATTCTGGCTGATTCATACTGTCAGGGTTTACATGTTTAACTTTGTGTATGGACCCAAACAAAGACAATCTGACACAATGGATGGGACAGGAATGTGCAGTGATTTTATTCTGGAACCAAACATGAAGACAGGCAGGGCAAATGCTACACCACAAACCCGACATTCTTGATAGGAGTCTACAACTCTGCTTTGGAGTGTATTTGAGTCCAGTGAGTCCTAAAGAAGCAACAGCAAGAGTCAATTCTACAGCAATTCTAGTAGTTAAAAAATTTAACGACAAGAATTTTTTTTTTAAGAAGTAACATCAAATCATGTTAAAACAAGAGCTGCTGCTGGTAATAAAGTTATTTTAATGGGAAAAAAAATCACAAAAAGCAAAAAACTGTATGCAATTATAATGCAATTATAAACTTAGCTTTTGGAGTCACAATTTTGTTTTTTACTACAAGTGTAAGTACTGTAGTACTATTAAGTTGGAGTGCTATTAGTTGATTTATGGACCTATGACCATATTTAATTAGTTCCTGCACTTAGTCTACATATGTTTAAGATACTCTAGTATCATTTTCACATCACTTTCCTAAAACGTATAAAACATAACTTTAAGTAAAAATACTGTAATGAACTCACAAGCTCACTTGTCTGTCACTTGGAAATGTTGCAAAACAAAACAATAGCTGTTTACTACATTGAATTGCCAAACCCTCTGAGGTTCATTACCAGAGCTAAGCACTGAGGATAAGTCACCAGAGGGCTAAGTGTGACACATCAACAAAGAAGTCATTAACCTAATGAGCAATGTTAAAGAAAGAAACAGGCGCCGGGTGTTGGTAACCACCAGTAACAGAGTTCAGTGGAAAGAAAACTGATGGGTAACAACATTCTCACAGGAAACAACTCGCATAATGATAAACATAAAATCAAGTTTGGACTAGTTCTGTGCTTTCCAAGGTTAAAAAAATTAAATACAAGTAAACTGCTTTTTACTGTATTTCTGAGAATGTGTCTTACATAGGCCACAACATACATACAAAGTGCAGAATCTATAAGAGGATATAAAAGAAAAATAACCAAATAAGTAACAAGACAAAAAAAAAAACTAAGTACAAGGTTATACCAGGACTATAGTATAGAGAGAGAGAGAGAATTTGAACATGGTCATAAGTCCAAGAACCAGATAATCCAGAAAGTCAACAGTAGTGCAGGTGAAGGAGAGTCACTGGTAAACCACCATCAGAACTGTGGTCATCCAGTTCAATGGCAAAAGACCACCACCGTCTGATAGAGATGTGTGTGAGAGAGATGTGTTGAATAAAGTCGTGAAAGATCATGACTGTTTTATATCTAGATGTATTGTTTAATATTTATAACTTTGGTGAAGATCTAATCACATTTCATGACCAAATGCAGAAAACCAGGAAATTGCAAATGATGCCATTATTATTCTCAAATGTCATTTCCAGTTTAAATACCTTTGACTGAGCATCTCAGGGCCTAATGCTATGCCAATTTTGACTCCCTCCCATTTACAGCATGTGCTGTTTCCCATGGATTAAAGGTCTGAGGTTGAAGGGTTCAATGTGTAATATTTAGAGGGTTCCATTAGCATAAATGGAATATAGTGTTAATACATATGTTGTCATTAATGCGTAATCACCGCAAAAATACCACACGTTTTTCTAATCTTCTAATCTTTAATCGTTTAATCTTCTTTAATATTAATCAATTTTTTAATCTTAGAATGAGATTTAACCAAGGCAGCTGCTGAAAAAAGCCTAGAAGGGACAAACCAAACACTCATCACTAAGTACTAATCATATAGGGCCCTGTATAGAGACTATGGTAGATGCTCGGACACAGCCATTATGAGAATGTCTGCTATGAGAATGCTTTGTGGATCTCTTTGGGGGTACAACCAGAACCACCGAATTCTTTAACCCTGCAAAGTTCATTTTCTAACTTCACATTAATGGGATTTGAACCCCATTGTTATTTGTTATATGGACAAAGGTGATGTAAAGGAGCCTGGCGACATTTGTCGCTTTTGTGGACCTATATTGGGGGCTTTCAATGCATACATAACCACCAAATTCGAGGCTACAATTTTCTGGCCTACCTTTTAAGGCTTTATGACCCCAGCAAGAGTTTCCAAAAAGAACCTGTGACATTTAGTAAAACTGGGATCTGCACATGAAGTTATGCCAAGTAGACAATATTAACCTTCAGGGGTCAATGGTCAATGAACGCGCCAGTGCGTTTTGTGGCCTCTTCTCCTGATAACGCTGAGAAGAACTTAAATTATTCAGTTTTGATACATCATTCGAATCTGTGAAGGGTCTACTTTTATTTACACTCATAATAACAAAACGCTGTGCTTGTGTAAAATAAAGAAAGCAGACAGAGATACTTCTCAAAGTATATAGATATATATATATATATATATATATATATATATATATATATATATATATATAGGTAATTAATTGACTGGTTGATTTGCCAAAAAAGGATCTGGTGCCCCAAATTATTAAGATGGTTTATGATATTCATAATTCATAAACTAGAAATAATAAACGTCATGTTCAATACATGTATATATTTAAATTCGTTACAACTCTGTGATTCAACCTGTAAATGAAAACCCTGTGAATACAAGTAAAAACTGAATACAGTGAATGAATACAGTAAGAAACAATAAAAATCATAATCAGTAAGAATAATCAAATATTGAAACTTTAAATTATTTTTTTTTAAATTTTTCCATTACATTTCCCTCCTCTGGATCATATATTGATCCACAGACTGACCACAACATCAGAAGTACAAATACAAAAATGCTTCATTGTACCTCATCACAAATGGTCATAGACATTTAGCAGTGCTGTTTTTGCGTAACACAGACATCCCTGAATTTAAAGCTAAGCAAAGTCAGAGGGAATGATACTCATATACCTGTAAAATGAATAAATGATTAATAATAATAAGGTACTATAAAAAAATTAAAATCACTATTAACTGTTTACATGTCAGACACACTGCAGACTCACACAGTAGAAACAGCTTCCCAATTAGAATCGAGAATCGTACAAGTCGGACTCAGGCACCTCCAGCAGCGAGATGTGTGTTTGATTGATGCGCATGTGAGAGTTAGAAAACGCCTGTACAAGCATGCACTTCACAATAGGGATTACAATGCAAGTGAAAAGGAACATCCCAATGATGAAAATACCCACAACTACTCCTATAGCCCTTAATTTACCAGACCAACTCAAAGAAGTTATCCAAGAATAAAGATCCCAACCCTAAGAATTATTATTAATTAATTAGTTAATTACGTTTACATTAGTTAATGTATATTTAACTTTAGATGGAAACCGATAAGGAGGTTTTCAAAGAGCACTCTATCTCCAGACAGGCTTGGTGTTTTAACATAAAGAATGGTTTTGTACATTGTACAAATTCTAAATTTTATTCCATGTGATTCATTGAGGTCTCTCTCTTAGGTGGGGGGAAGCATGGAGACTTTCCTCAAGGCCCAGCTCAGCCCTTCCTCCTGTGTGTTGGAGAAAGGAAGAACAACGTACAGAATTTATACGTTGTCCCATACTGTCAGTTTGTCTGACTTAATAAACTGTTCATCTATGTTGTTCCTGTTTAATATGTTTTTTTTAAAGTTGCTGTCTTGTATTTTTTTGTAATAGATATGTGGTTATGGTAGGTACATGGGCAATTAACACCCTGGTTAATTCTGTTACACCTGCTGCAGTATAGAAGGGAGTCAAGTGTAGGCCTGTAATACCCACACCAGTGTAGAAAAAACACTTTCAAAAGTGTTACTTTAACAGTCAAAAAAGTGGACACATATAGAAACTTTGTAGTGTAGAGTTTATCTAACACTAGAGATTTTGCTGTGGAGGTTTTGCATCCAGCATTGTAATGTAATGTATCAGATTGCTGACAGTGTATCAAGATACATATTTTATTGGCCTCACACCACAGATGCACAACCATAATATAAAAAGACAACCATTGTTACACTCACACCTACAGGCAATTAAGACTCACTTTTGATAAGCTTAATTTTGCAATATAGGAAAAAAACGGAGCATTTTATTAATGTAGAATATTAGTATTCTTAATCTGAGTCTGAATAAACCTTTTTGGCCCAGTATCTATAAAACAGAAGAAATCTGATTCCCACTGGGTCTGACTGGATGTACACAAAACAAATGTACAAAAGATACATAGCCATATAACCAAAAGAAGAACAACTAGTCTAAACAAAATAGGCAAGCATAAATATATAGTTTTTATGTAGATTTTTAAGTTGTAATTATTAAGTAATTAGATAATGCAAGCTGTAGATGATCTGGACCTACTTATAACAAAATTATTCTTCCCTATTATATTATGCACAGATTAAGTTTTGTGTGGTTTTGGTTATCTTTAGCCACATATTACATTGTATAGATGTTTACTGGCTTTTGTCAAATTTGCAAAAATGTAATAATTATTGGTTTTAGGTCACACTAACTATAGTGTGGTTTTAAAAAATAATTAGTACCTTGCAGCCAATACTATTGAAGACCAGCCTTCCCTGTATTCTAGCAACCTCAAAAGACACCAGAGGGCAGCAGACCACACAGTATATAACAGATTAGACATACAGTTAATTAAACTGCTGGAGAGCAAAGTCACATGTGATTTCTGTGTTCAGTGTCATGAATGAGTTTGCCATGTTTTGATGGTGCCCTCTGCTGTATTTGTGTTGTGAACACACACTGATTATGATGGAGCTTTTTAAGGTTTACTTACAGGTTTACTTTCAAAGCTGCAGTATAATATTAAGTGTATGCATGTGCAAAACAATGTTTTAAATATACTTATGATGCATATCATCTCCCCAAAACACAAGTCAGCCAAAACAGCAATCTGGAAATATTAAAAATACCAAATTTTTGGAGCAATACAGAGGACAGAGCTCGAAATAAAATAGTGCATAGCAGACAAACACCGGTGATTTATTTAGAAAAATGTTTACATTGGTTATATTGCTAGTGGAGTGAAAATGACAGAGCATCACAGAGGTAATTTTCAATTGCTTTTCATGCAACTTATAATAAAGTAATAATGAGTTTAATGTCATTCATTTAAAAATTTGAAAAGTTTTGTCAGATACATTCATGAACATAAAGTCAAAAAGAATGGTGTTTTAGTGAAAAGATTTGCATTAGTAGCAAATAATGTACATTTAATTATATGGTAGCAAAACACATTAATGGGGAAGGAAATCTTTCCACAATTGCATGATGTTTTAGCTTGCTAGGCATCAACAGTACATTAAGATGTAAGAATTCTATTTCTAAAAAATCGCACTACTTTTTCACGAATTTCTTTTGTTTTTAGACCATAGATAATTGGATTCAGTGTTGGGGGAAAAATTAATGTAGACAACCCTATGAATCTCCTTAAGTGAGGTGAAATGCCCTGTATTCTGTATGATATGATGGTAAAAAGGCCTAGGCATTCCAGCAGGAGAAAAACTATTAGATGTGTAGCACAGGTTTGCAGAGCTTTGGCTTTAGTGTCAGACCTTTTGAACCTGAAGCATGCAACAAGGATCTGGAGATACGTATACAGTATCATTCCATTAGCTATCACTTGTGAAAGAGCAACTATAAAAAGTCCATAAATGTTATTGATGGTTGTGTTGACACAGACCAGAGACAACAAAGATGGATTATCACAGTAGGGGCTTGTTATGTCAGATCGACAGCGAGGTAAACGCAAAAGCAGATAAAAAAGTACACCAATTAAAACTAAAATACTTATCCATACAACTGTGATTATTTTCAGAAGGTGAACATTAGTCATAACAGTGTTGTATTTCAGAGGGCAACATATGGCAATGTATCTATCATATGCCATAGCAGTCAGAATAAACACAGTACCCCCTGCATAGATATGGAGAAAAAAAGCTTGGGCAACACAAGTTGAGTATTGCATTGTCCTGCTGTTTGTCAGTATTTCTTTAATGACATGTGGAAAGAGCGCTGAGGAGCCTATAAGGTCATTGATAGGAAGATTTAGTAAAATTATATACATGGGCTGATGCAAAGATTTGTTCAGTACAATGGTGAGGATTAAAACGAGGTTGCAGAAAAGTATGATCATATAGCTCAGACTTGCAAAAAGAAACACAGGGGTGACAGTTTCAGAAGAGAGATTAAAGCCAGTTAGCACTAAGTTAGATGATGTGTTGTACAGGATGTCCATTCTAAGGTCTTCCTCCCTGGAACATTTAAAAATCGTCAATCATCTGATCAAGTGGTAGAACTGCTTCATACATAAATCAATTTGGCAGGAATATACGAGGGACATAGTAAGACAAGAAATGCATCAACAGATAACGATATTAAAATTATGTCATATTTCACTTGTGATTGGCCAGTTATAAATTGTTACTGCCAAGCACTAAACTTACCAAGTTAAAACCTGAATGCACCCACTGCACTTCACTGTGAGTGCACACACATTTCAGTCAAACATGACACCTTATATACATACAATATTTTGGCACCAAAACGGCAGGAACAACTACACAAAGAGGACAGCACACAATAGTACATAAACATAGTACATCATATTTCACTTATAATTAGCAAATTAAAAATTGTTACTGCCAAGGACTGAACTTACCACATTAAAACCTGAATGCACTCACACCGGTTCACTGTGAGTGCACACACATTTCAGTTATCCATGCATGAACAGCTACACAAAAAAGACTGACACAAAATAGTACATTCATTTACCTCCAGACTAAATAAATAAGCATTGGAATAAGATATATGTAGTCATCACCACTTAGTACAGGAAATGCCCAACTAGACAGAAGTTCATTAGGCTTAGCAACTTTATACACTAGATTTTTTTTAAACAGCAGATGGCTCCCTGGAGTTTTTAGGGTTATCATATAGTTTATATTTAGATTGTTGTGGCACCTTCTCACAGACAGTTTCACAGGGGACTTTGAGCAAATCTGAAATGTAACTTACCTTACCACCACATGCAAAGTAAAAATTGATTACATTTTCTGTAACATTATAAGCAGATCTCAGCTAACATATGTGGGTATGACAAGCTGTTTGAGCATAAATTCCATATGTTATATGCCACGCTAAAAAGAAACGTTTTTAGCTTGGACATAAACATTGCCAGAGATGAGGCTTGTCTAACATCATCAGGAAGACTATTCCAGGTTTTAGCTGCATAGAACTGAGACGTTGCTTCTCCCTGTTTAGTCCTGACTCTGGGCATGAGCAGAAGGCCTGTCCCTGATGTTCTCAGAGTCCGAGATGGTTCATGTGGCATCAACATGTCAGAGATCTAATGTGGTGCTAAGCCATGAAGAGACTTATACACAAGCAGTGCTGTTTTAAAATCTATTCTCTGAGAGACAGGAAGCCAGTTCATGCCAGAGATCTGAGAACAGGAGTAATGTGGTTGTACTTCCTGGTTCTAGACTGGTTCTGAAAGTACTGTAGCTGCCTTACAGCTTGTTTTGAGAGCCCTGTGAACAGGCCGTTACAGTAATCTAACCTGCTAGAGATAAATGCATGGATGAGTCTCTCCAAGTCTGGTTTAGACATGATCCCTTTGATTCTGGCAATGTTTTTGAGATGATAAAATGCTGACGATGTTATCGATTTATGGTGGCTGTTAAAATTCATGTACTAGGTAAATAGTGCTCAACACAATCTGACTAAAAGATTTCACACAAAAACGCAAAGCATATTTGACTGCCCTGCAGTGATAGTGTCAGAAAGGATGAAAGGTCGTAATGTTTGCGAATGCCCCCACACCCCAGACAATATCATTAGGATTATTTCACCTTGAGATTTTTTGACATAAGACCAGCATTACAAAATGCAGGTGTGGGGTCTGAAGGATGTGTGCATAAATTAATGGAAATTGTAGGGTCCACGATTTTTAGGGTTGACATCAAAGTCCACCCATTAAACAGCTCAATAGATAAACCAGCATATGTTAAATTTATTACATTGTACTTGTTGTGTAAACTCTTATCATAGTTTGGCTGATTTAAAATGATTTTTTTAAAGCATTTTGGTAGTTCTTTGAACTCAGAGATGTTTTTCAACAAAACTACTCTGTATATCTTGCAAGCCTAAGTTCTGTTTATACTTAGAGAACTTAGAGCTGTTCTGGAATCACTTTGTTTCAGGGTTACCTCAAAGAAAAGATGTGATGCTGCTTCCAGTGACTTTAAAATTTAAAGTCAAATTGTAAGTGTCAGAATGAATGCACTGCTAACCTTCACTCTTTTTAGTACTGTGAAAAAGAAATATCTGTGCCTTATTTTTATATGTGGGGATACCTAAAAGAAAAGATGTGACGCTGCTTCCAGTGACTTTATTAAGTCAAATTGAATTTAAAGTCAAATTGTAAGAGTCAGAGTTACTGCTAACCAGAATCACTGCTAACTTTCACTGTTTTGAGTACTGTGAACAAGAAATATCCGTGCCTTATTTCAGCCTTATATAATCAGCCTACATGGATCATATCATATTTGAAAATAATCTAAATATTTTGGGGTTTTGGACTGTTGGACTATGGTCAGATACAATGAAGTATCATGGTAAATCACATTTGGCTGTGGGGAATTTAATTTTTAATAATCAGCATTTTGTTCCAGCCCTAGTGCAGAGAGAACAAAAACAAAAAAAGACTCTCTAAAAAATGGTTCTCTATACTGTGGAATTAAAAAAAAGATGATCTTGTTTATCTGTCAATAAGCATTTTCAGTGCCTGTATACCATTTAGACCAATATTAATTGTGTGTGTAATTTGACAATGAATTCATTGTGATTTCTAGTAAGTCACAATGTATTTGGAATAATATTATTATTAATTAGTAATTATTATTAATAATAATACCAAGGGCCTTGTATACAGAGCATGCACGCTCAGTCCAGTGTTAACATTCTGATTTGTGGAAGTAAAACTGAATGGGGACCAAACCTATCCTGACACATGATTACAAAATCTGTGTATATGTGTATGTACTATAAGAGAATATGCACTGTTGTTTTCTGTGAGTTTTTATTTCTTCAGTTTTACCACAAAACTCTCTTATTTGAATTTACCAAAGAATTACAGGGAGAAAGCAGATGAAGTGTAAGTTATATTTCACATTTAAATTTATTTAAACAGTATTTACATGCTTTTAAATCAGTGTTCTGATTTACTCAAACAATAAATATATATCCAAAACAGTCAGTTAACAAACAGTCTTCTGATTAAACATTTTTCTTCTAGCACAGTAATAGAAAATATCAAATCACATCATGCTTTTTTATTCAGTAAATGTTATTCATTTCCTACAGACCATAGGCACATATGTAGATTTCATTTATTTTTTCTATTACATTTCCTCAGCAAAGGGAAATAAATCTGCTTTTCATTTACACATGAATAGCTCACATTGTAATCCATATACTAGAAAATATTTGATATTTGTGGACACAATAGCATTATATTGAAAAGTTTCCACACAGCAGAATGTGCACTATTCATACATTCTCTCCTTGTAATGGAAATACAGATGCAAGTGAAACAGCGTTTTTTGGAGTAGTTGTGATTAATTTTCACAGCCTTTCATTGAAGATCTCTGCAACTATTGAAAAAACTTTCAGTAGAAACATCCCAAAGAGACATGCCTTCAACTGTCTCAAGTCATCGCTGGTATTTTTAAGACTGATAATGTTCAAAAATGTGTTTAACATTTTTGAACATTATCAGTTCAGTAATTTTGAACAGTCAAAACTGAAAACTAGTTACATCCTTATTGAACCTACATTTCGTTTTAGGAACATCATAATGCTCTTCCTTAGTTCTGTGGTTTTTAGTCCATATATAAGTGGGTCCAAAACAGGGGGGAAAATTAGAATGGACACACCAAGAGCCTTTCTCAGAAGAGGGGACACACTGTTAAAGCGATGAGCCATAAGAGTGAACAATGCATTGATTTGTAATATAAAGAAAACAAGTAAGTGTGTACCACATGTTTGAAAGGCTTTTTTCCAGACAGCGGATTGTTTCATCATGACACATGTACACAAAATCTGTGCATAGGTGTAAATTATTGTAAACAGTATTACACTTTGGAGTAAGAATGTACTGACCAATCCATAGTAGTTGTTCACACTGATGTCCTCACACACCAGTTTCATTAATGACGGATTATTACAGTACAAATCCACTATATTTGTCCTGCAAATTTTAAATCGTACAAGCAGTAGAAATAATGTGACCACAAGTGATACATTTATGAGCCATATAAAAATATTAATTTTAATTAAATTGTTTGGACTCATGATGGTGTTGTACTTCAATGAACAACATATTGCAACGTATCTGTCATATGCCATAGCACTCAAAATCAAGAAGTTTCCTATACCATAAACATGAATCAGAAAAGCCTGACTTATACATGCATGATAGGAAATCTGTCTGTTCTCCACCACCATGCTGAAAAGAAAATGAGGGAAAAAAGCTGTAGCACCCATCATGTCACTAATTGGTAAGTTGACCAACAGGATAAACATGGGCTTATGTAGTGTTTTACTCACAGCAATTGTTGCTAACACCAGCAAATTGGAAAACATAATAAGAAGATAGGTTAAAGTCCCAAATATAAATGCTGGGTAAATATTTGCATTAGATACGTCCAGTGTTTCCAATGTTAGTAAAACTGCTGAAGATGAGTTTTCATACATAACTGTACAATATTGTTTCTTTTGCTTCTAAGTTTTAAAAATGTCTGATGAAGAAGCAGTGTCTGTGGAAAAAAAGAAAAGCTGTATTCATTTTATCCCTGTTAACAAACAATCTTTGACTAAGTGCTATGGAGTAATTCAATTGTGCCTCTGATTTCTTACCTTTGTTAGTATGCCATCCTGTTCTCACACACAGGTGAGTGATGTTCTAAGGAGTAATGTAAAAGGCTCTGCCTCTTACTGCCCTTTAAGCACAAGTGTAAACAGAGATATTACCCATGAGTACTGTGCTGCGCCAATGCTGATATTTGTGCAGTAGCAGGTAAAACATGAAAACATGCAAGGCAGTTTCAAAAGAGTTGTATTGTCTTGAACAACACATTTTCAACAACTTTAACTGGAGAAATTTTGTTTTTATTAGTTAGATGTTGAGGCTTAATATGTAAACACTCATTTGTGCGGTCAGTATTGGTGTTTATCGATGAGAGAGGCTGTATACATTCAGACTATAGTCTTAAATATACAATTTTAGTGAGACGCTTCCTCAAAATAATATGTGCAGATGTTAAACCTTTTTGCAATCTCCTGTTTATTAATGTTTTTAAATTATTTACCTAGTTTGAGAGGAAACACATTTTGGTAAATCTGTAACTTCCTGTACAGAATGTAAAGGTTTGACTGCGGATTCATGAAATGACTGAACAACAGTAAATATTTCAGAATGTTTAATTTTATTAATGACCCACAATGCAAACATCAGCATATATTGTATATATCTAGCATTTTAAGTTTATTTTTTGTTTGTTTGGTTATTTTGGGATGCTGGAATTGTATGATGATTAATTGATGTAAATTCACTTGCACTTTAGACACCAGGCAGTGATAGTACATAAAAGTACATTAAAATGTCACAGAACACAGTAAAAAAGTTTTCTCACAGAAAATAATATAAATAATATTTAAACTGTGAAGAAGACAGTCGATAAGATGAAATAAAAACATGATTTAGGATATGACATATTAGACTATGTGCAGTATGACACTAATTCCTAATTAAAAATATTCAGCCATATACTCAACACAAATCACACAAAAAGATTTTTAAAGAAAGAGACTCAAGGTGACTGCTGACACTTTCTCTTTGTTTCTGTGGCCCAAAGATGATTATTTCAGTCTTGTCACTGTTTATTTGGAGAGAGTTGTTTTGCATGCACAGAGTGATCTGTTCAATACAGCGGCACAGTGAATCGACTGGTCCATATTCACCAGCTGTGAGTGAAATGTAAATCTGAGTGTCATCTGCATAGTTTTGGTAGGACACATTATTGCTGCGTATTAACTGACCTAAAGGAAACCTGCAAAGATTAAACAAAATGGGTCCCAAGATGGACCCCTGGGGGACCCCACATGTCAACGCCATATGGTCTGAGACACAATTATCAACTTCACTGAAATACTTCAAGATAGGACTTAAACCATTTAAAGGCAGTACCAGAAATGCCTATCCAGTCCTCTAACCTTTGTAACAGGATCACATGGTCCACTGTGTCAAAAGCAGCATTTAGATCCAGCAGTACTAAGACAGAGAGTCTGCCAGCATCGGTGTTCAGACGAATGTCATTTGTCACCTTGATGAGTGTAGTCTCAGTGCTGTGATGGGGCCTAAAACCTGACTGAAGATCATCAAAGCAGTTGTTTAGCATGAAAAATTCAGTAAGTTGTTGGTAAACAACTTTTTCAATGATATTGCCTAAAAACGTCAGGTTTGATATGGCCCAGTAGTTGTTCAGTTCAAAGTCATAGACCAAAGTCCCAACTAGTCAGCTTTTTAATGTACTACTGGCCCTCTGGACAACACTAGTAAGGCTAAAAGTCTTACTAGTTAACTAGTGTGCTGAAAGAACTGTGACAAGTTTATTAGTCAAGAATGAGTTTGGCTCGCTAGTGAACTGGTGACCAGCATTTGTCTGCACTAGTTCACTAGTGAGAGCCTAAATCCTCACCAGTGAACTAGTAAGGGCCAAAATGCTCACTAGTTAACTAGTAGCACAAAATGCTAATGAGGGGGTGGGCTGGTGGGCATTAAGGCTTTCTATTAGCTCTCCAATCCAAAATTAAAAATGCCAACAAATCAGAATGAAGGATTTTGTCATCCCGACCACTTCATCTGCATGTTACGTACTAGTTAACATGCAGGGCTGAGGAACTGCACCTAGTTACCTAGTGAATGCATGTCACAGCTTACATGTTAAACAGTCAAGGCGTAAATGCTGACAAGTTAACAATTCAAGGTTTATTAGTTCTTACTATTTCACTAGTGAGACTCAAATATTTACTGGTTTACTAGAAAATACCAAAATGTCTACTTGTTCCACTAGTGGGGATCATTCTGGACTTACTTAACTAGTTACACACACAATCTGTTATTAGTGAGCTAGTAAGGTCCAAATGAAATAACTAGTTGCCTAGTGACAATGATGTTTTCCCCACTAGTTAACTAGTGGAAAACATTTTTTCTCAGTAGTGAAAGTCTGTATCAGACATGTTCAGACTATGACTGAACGTGTCACACATTTTTCCTACATGTTGGGCCTTTTTTTTTTAACTAGTTTAACATTTATTGGCACTAGTGAGTGACTATGTGCAACTAGTGAGATATTTGTCTAACATGTTGGGCTTTTTTTTGCGTTACTCATATTGATGCCAGAATGACTAATTACTGATTGTGTTTAGGCACTTACAACAATCAGCAAATGATTGTGGAGGATGCAAGGAGTAGTTCAGTTTCTGGAATCAAATCCTAGAGTTTGGCCTAAATTTATTATTTTTGGAATCTTGCAATAGATTTGGAAAATACTAGGTTAATAGTGCTCAACACAATCTGACTAAAAGATTTCACACAATAATGCAAAGCATATTTGACTGCCCTGAAAGGTCGTAATGTTTGCGAATGCCCCCACACCCCAGACAATATCATTAGGATTATTTCACCTTGAAATTTTTTGACATAACACCAGCATTACAAAATGCAGGTGTGGGGTCTGAAGGATGTGTGCATATAGGAGAGATCTAATGAAAGGTGTTTTTGAGTTGCGTTATGGAAATTGTAGGGTCCACGATTTTTAGGGTTGATATCGAAGCCCACCCATTTACCAGCTCAATAGATACACCAGCAAATGTTAAATTTATTAAATTTTACTTGTGTAAACTCTTATCATACTTTGATTGATTTCAAATGATTTTTTTAAAGCATTTTGGTAGTTCTTTGAACTTATAGATGTATTTCAACAAAACTACTGTGTATATCTTGCAAGCCTAAGTTCTCTATTTATACTTAGAGAACTTAGAGCTGTTCTGGAATCACTTTGTTTTAGGGTTACCTCAAAGAAAAGATGTGACGCTGCTTCCAGTGACTTTATTAAGTCAAATTGAATTTAAAGTCAAATTGTAAGAGTCAGAGTTACTGCTAACCAGAATCACTGCTAACTTTCACTGTTTTGAGTACTGTGAACAAGAAATATCCGTGCCTTATTTTTATATGTGTTAATCAGCCTACATGGATCATATCGTATTTGAAAATGATCTAAATATTTTGGGGTTTTGGACTGTTGGACTATGGTCAGATACAATGAAGTATCATGGTAAATCACATTTGGCTGTGGGGAGTTTAATTTTTAATAATCAGCATATTTTGTTCCAGCCCTAGTGCAGAGAGAACAACAACAACAAAAAAAGACTGTTCTGATCAGTGTTCTGATTTACTCAAACAATAAATATATATCCAAAACAGTCAGTTAACAAACAGTCTTCTGATTAAACATTTTTCTTCTAGCACAGTAATAGAAAATATCAAATCACATCATGCTTTTTTATTCAGTAAATGTTATTCATTTCCTACAGACCATAGGCACATATGTAGATTTCATTTATTTTTTCTATTACTTTTCCTCAGCAAAGGGAAATGAATCTGCTTTTCATTTACACATAAATAGCTCACATTGTAATCCATATACTAGAAAATATTTGATATTTGTGGGCACAATAGCATTATATTGAAAAGTTTCCACACAGCAGAATGTGCACTATTCATACATTCTCTCCTTGTAATGGAAATACAGATGCAAGTGAAACAGCGTTTTTTGGAGTAGTTGTGATTAATTTTCACAGCCTTTCATTGAAGATCTCTGCAACTATTGAAAAAACTTTCAGTAGAAACATCCCAAAGAGACATGCCTTCAACTGTCTCAAGTCATCTCTAGTATTTTTAAGACTGATAATGTTCAAAAATGTGTTTTAAGATAAACAGTCAAAACTGAAAACTAGTTACATCCTTATTGAATCTACATTTCGTTTTAGGAACATCATAATGCTCTTCCTTAGTTCTGTGGTTTTTAGTCCATATATAAGTGGGTCCAAAACAGGGGGGAAAATTAGAATGGACACACCAAGAGCCTTTCTCAGAAGAGGGGACACACTGTTAAAGCGATGAGCCATAAGAGTGAACAATGCATTGATTTCTAATATAAAGAAAACAAGTAAGTGTGTACCACATGTTTGAAAGGCTTTTTTCCAGACAGCGGATTGTTTCATCACGACACATGTACACAAAATCTGTGCATAGGTGTAAATTATTGTAAACACTATTACACTTTGGAGTAAGAATGTAATGGCCAATCCATAGTAGTTGTTCACACTGATGTCCTCACACACCAGTTTCATTAATGACGGATTATTACAGTACAAATCCACTATATTTGTCCTGCAAATTTTAAATCGTACAAGCAGTAGAAATAATGTGACCACAAGTGATACATTTATGAGCCATATAAAAATATTAATTTTAATTAAATTGTTTGGACTCATGATGGTGTTGTACTTCAATGAACAACATATTGCAACGTATCTGTCATATGCCATAGCACTCAAAATCAAGACGTTTCCTATACCATAAACATGAATCAGAAAAGCCTGACTTATACATGCATGATAGGAAATCTGTCTGTTCTCCACCACCATGCTGAAAAGAAAATGAGGGAAAAAAGCTGTAGCACCCATCATGTCACTAATTGGTAAGTTGACCAACAGGATAAACATGGGCTTATGTAGTGTTTTACTCACAGCAATTGTTGCTAACACCAGCAAATTGGAAAACATAATAAGAAGATAGGTTAAAGTCCCAAATATAAATGCTGGGTAAATATTTGCATTAGATACGTCCAGTGTTTCCAATGTTAGTAAAACTGCTGAAGATGAGTTTTCATACATAACTGTACAATATTGTTTCTTTTGCTTCTAAGTTTTAAAAATGTCTGATGAAGAAGCAGTGTCTGTGGAAAAAAAGAAAAGCTGTATTCATTTTATCCCTGTTAACAAACAATCTTTGACTAAGTGCTATGGAGTAATTCAATTGTGCCTCTGATTTCTTACCTTTGTTAGTATGCCATCCTGTTCTCACACACAGGTGAGTGATGTTCTAAGGAGTAATGTAAAAGGCTCTGCCTCTTACTGCCCTTTAAGCACAAGTGTAAACAGAGATATTACCCATGAGTACTGTGCTGCGCCAATGCTGATATTTGTGCAGTAGCAGGTAAAACATGAAAACATGCAAGGCAGTTTCAAAAGAGTTGTATTGTCTTGGACAACACATTTTCAACAACTTTAACTGGAGAAATTTTGTTTTTATTAGTTAGATGTTGAGGCTTAATATGTTAACACTCATTTGTGCGGTCATTATTGGTGTTTATCGATGAGAGAGGCTGTATACATTCAGACTATAGTCTTAAATATACAATTCTAGTGAGACGCTTCCTCAAAATAATATGTGCAGATGTTAAACCTTTTTGCAATCTCCTGTTTATTAATGTTTTTAAATTATTTACCTAGTTTGGGAGGAAGCACATTTTGGTAAATCTGTAACTTCCTGTACAGAATGTAAAGGTTTGACTGCGGATTCATGAAATGACTGAACAACAGTAAATATTTCAGAATGTTTAATTTTATTAATGACCCACAATGCAAACATCAGCATATATTGTATATATCTAGCATTTTAAGTTTATTTTTTGTTTGTTTGGTTATTTTGGGATGCTGGAATTGTATGATGATTAATTGATGTAAAGTCACTTGCACTTTAGACACCAGGCAGTGATAGTACATAAAAGTACATTAAAATGTCACAGAACACAGTAAAAAAAAGAAAGAAAGAAAAAAAGAAAATAATATAAATAATATTTAAGCTGTGAAGAATAAAAAATGTGATTTAGGATATGACATATTAGACTATGTGCAGTATGACACTAACACCTAATTAAAAATATTCAGCCATATACTCAACACAAATCACTTCACTGACAACAAAAATGCAGAAGAAGACGTCACATAATTAATCTTTTTCAGACCCCAAATCTTAAAACCTAGTACTGATGGACTGTAGTTTATAGGTTCGAGGATTATTGTTTTAAAAGTTGTACTGAGGAAAATCTGCTGTATATTAACAACATTGTCAACCAGTACAGCTGAAAACCAGGCTGCACTTGAAAAAGAGCATTTCCATATAAAATGTAGGGATTTCAAAATGAACTATAGTTTTTTAAGTTAAAAAAATTTTTTTTAAAAATCCAATGCTGTTAACAATGCTTTTGTTACAATTTAGATGGTTACTGTATTTTTTAAGATTTTCAGGAGAGTGTTCCGTATTTCACTTGTATACAGTCCATATACTATTGGATTCAGAAGTGGCGGTACAAGAAATATTAGCATGCCTGTTATTTTTTGCAAATCAGCTGAGATATTTGTGAAACGGTGTGATAAAATTGTGAAAGTTGCCACAATCTCAAATATGATGAATATAACCAATTGTGCAACACACGTATTCACGGCTTTCGCTTTTGTTTCAGCTCTTCTTGTAACCACACATGTAATGAGAATCTTCACATAGGAAAACGTCTGAATAGACACACTAAGGACTTGCATGATAGCTGTGTTAAACAGCCCTATGATATTATTAAGTTTCGTGTTTTCACAGGTGAGCTTAAGAAGAGATGGATTATCACAAAACACATTCATAATAACAGATTTGCACCTTGGAGTCCTTATCTGCAAAGAAAACAATGATACAATCAAGACCAAGTCAAGACCCCAAACTAGAGCAATAATACAAATAACAACTCTGGGTGTCATAACAGAGCTGTAGCGTAATGGCATGCAGATGGCAATGTAACGATCAATGGACATTGCTGCTAAGATAAACAAAATTCCACCACCATACATGTGGAGCAAGAATGCCTGTAAAACACAGAGATGATAGTAAACCTTATTTGTCTCGACAACAATATCTGAAAGTACTTTTGGTAGCATTGTAGTTATACCAATTAAATCATTGAGGGGAAGACTAAACAGGATGAAATACATGGGCTTATGAAGGTTCCTCTTCATAATGATCAAAGTCAACAAGGTCAGATTGCTAAAACTGCCAAAAAAATAAATCACAATACCAAGAAGTAATATAGGATACTTTCCCCCAGGTGGAATAAAAAATGGGTCCAGAGTTAACTCAGAAGTCAGTGCAAAAGATGTGTTCGCCATTTTCATTTAGACGAGAATTCATTATTGAGTGTCGGTCAATGTCTAAAGAAGTCAAAGCTTAGAAAAGATGTCACTTTCAAAGTTGTGCCAGATGAAATGCTGAGAGCTGCCCAGCCCACCTTTATTTATGTAATGTCACTGTAAGGTCTTTACGTCACCCTCTGTGCCGAGGGTTTCAGTATTATCAGTGGTTTCAGTATTATCATTGGCTTTGCAAAGATTAATAATATTGGGATTAATGAAATGACATAAGATAGAATAATAAAACTTCACAGCCCAGCTTGATATTTTTTATACATGAAATTCTTTTAGGTAGTTAGCCAGTGTCAGCCATAACTTTATATTTTGTTATTCATATAAAGTGAGTCACAGAAAGATTAAAGTGACATATGTGGGCTGACAGCTTCTGGTACACAGCTTTCTAGTACTTTTTATTTAGGTGGAAGATAGAAGACAGTGCTTATCAAGAGACTCTGAATCAAGGTTTGGTTTATTAAGGGTTTTAACAGCCATTTAAATTCTAGTGGCCATTTGTATGAGATACATAAGCAATGTTCAGCATTACAGGTGCCTCAGCTATTTCAGCAGTTTAACTGATAGGAAGACAAAGATGATGTAGTAGATTTACAAGAGTTCAGCCAATAATTTAAGAACTATACTTTTAGTTTAGTAAAACAGAGACTAATTTGGATTCATTATAAGACAACTTGTTCCACAGAAGACACTGGAGATATGGAACAAATTTTTTATCAAAGTTTGGCTACTGTATCAATAATAAACATAGGGATGTGTTTACTGTGACTAATTTAGTGACCTGTTAAGTGACTGCTCTAGCAGTGGGCAGAACACACTAATTTTTGGTAAACATGAAGGAAGAAGACTTCCCATTTTTGCCATTTTACACTCTCATCTCCAGTAACCATGCTCAAAAACATGTGTTTCTTCAGGAAACTAGGTTGTAAACCATTAATTTATTCCTAAAACATAAAACCTGAATCCACAAGACACAATTGTTGTCACTATTACAATTTTCAACAAAAAATAGACACCTTCCTTCACCCGTCATACACAAACTGAATGAAACCAGAAGTATCAGTAAGTGCTAGGAAGGCTTTACTTAGAGTAGGACAGATTTTATTCAGGTCAGTAGTGAAAACATCTTTTAGAATCTCATCAGAACGACTATCAAGATTTGTGATAAGTTTTTCTAGAAGTTGTGAATAAGAGCCAAGCACCAGGTAACAAAAGGTGGAATGCTGAGAGTCTGTTGCTGTGGACAGAGCAATTCATAACTGATGGGACAAATTTGCAGGTTATGATGCCTGAAAATAATGCAGTTCAAATGAATGATATAAAGCTATTTTGAGTTGTTTTAATAGTAGTCTGTTAAGTCATACATCAAAGTTATGTTTTGGTCTACAGTGCTATATTATGTAACTAGCTACATTACAAATTGTCAGAATTACATCAGCTAAATGCTTCATTACTTTCTCAAAACACATTTATTAATGAACCCCTTTGAGATATGATTACATGGTGTGTTATGAACTGTCTCACATTCTAATTAATCCTCAGACAATTAGGAAACTTTGTTATGAGGGATGTTGTTTAATAACACCCATGGGAGGCTGTGACATGAGAGATTATATTTGACATAACAACTGTTTAACTTCAACAACTATAAGTTTAAAGTTAAAGTTATAAACCTTTTTATGTAAAACCTTTTAACACACAAAGATTATAGTTGAAATTACATGCTTTGCTGAATATGTTTTTTTTTCTCCATTTCTCCTTTTAGTTAATATGTCAAATTGCTCAATGCATTAAATATTGAACATTTTTGAATATTCAACCTTTTATGTCCCAAAAGAAACACACTGATTGAAATAGAGCACTGAAGTGGTCACATCAGGCCTTTGGGAACAAGAACCTTGTTCCCACACCAAAGGGGCAGTTAGGACATAGGGAACAACTAATCATCTCACCCAAGAGGACATGATGGCCATTTGATTTGCTTTGATACAACAAACACAACATCTGCTATCTATTACATTTAATTGTATAAACTGCCTGTTCTTTTGGTGTTAACCAAACCAAGCCATTTAATCAAATGAATTTTAAGTTGTTCTGTAGGTATCCCATAGCTCTCATAATATATAGTGATCCAGTTATAGGCTGCTGACCTCTCACCATGAAACCTTTGCAGGGGTTTTCTTTGCTGCTACCACTGGATCCTCTATAACAATGTTCCTGTGTATGGGATTTAATATAAACTTTATATCATAGTCATGTTGATTGGAACAGGCCCCAAAGTGATTGTGACATAGTTTTGTAAAGTTTGCATTATTTGGCCTTTGTTATCACAGAAAGACTTTCGTGCTTAGTGTGTGTGTGTGTGTGTGTGTGACTATAACACATGGTAAATGGTTTTACTCTAAAATTTACTATGCAGGATATACATATCCATACAGTCTAAAGATTTTGTTTAAGCCTACTCAAAAGTTATATTCTGTATCCTCTATAGAGCCTATTGTTTTGTAATGTCTATGTACAGCATTTTATTGATTGATAAGCACTGATCGGGATTGACTGGTGACAGTGTAGTCACAAACAGGGGATGTGAACTGGTTTAATTTGCCAAAGACCTTTCAATGTGTCTATTTGATTATACACATGGGAATCTACAAGGAGCCTTGTTAAATTGTGTTGGAGCTGTAATGAGGATGACAGTAAGCTGATGTCAAAAGTTACTCACGGTCAAGATAAAAGAGATCAACATCTAGCTGCTGATCCAACTCACACCTCCACAGATAAGATACTGTGATCTATTGGAATAAATTCTCGTGTCATTTCAGCACACAATAGTGTGATATTGTATTTTTGAGTATTTTTTGCATATACTTAGAAGGCAAAGGATACCATCACTGTAGTGCAACATTTACTGTAACTGTAATGTACATGATACAACTTCTCTGCATCTTTCAGCTACTTTTATCTTTATCATGTGATTATCTCTTTTATTACAGGTACGCTGGTGTTCAAGTGATTAAATGTATCTCTACAGACAGAGATTGAAATTAATAGTTAACAAGTAAATATTGTCTTTGCACACAAAGCGTTTTTGATATTCAATCAATTTACTAAGGTCTGTATTTTATTTTGATTACTTATGTGTATTATTTCTCAAAATACTAATCTAAATACATGTTTGCTTAATAAATCTTTTTCCTTGTGACTGAATTAGGAACAAAACACTGCTTGCATATTTAGTCACTGTTAAAACTTTTAAAATATTTTTTGTCTTATAGGTTTTACATTGATTTCAACAGAATGGACAGAAACACAACAATTTCAAGTGATATCCTACAGATCCAGGGCTTTGACGTATCTCCAGAGCTCACATACCCTCTGTTTTTCTTATTGCTGTTTCTTTATCTTTCCCTGCTGTTTTCTAACATTGGTGTGCTTGTGCTAATAATTACTGAAAAAACTCTGCATCAGCCGATGTACATTCTTTTTTGTAACTTGTCTGTCAATGATCTCATAGGTAACACAGTCCTACTGCCTCAGCTCATGGTTCACATTATTTCCACAGAACGTTTTATCACCTACAACCAGTGTGTGCTTCAAGCATTTTACAGCCACACATTTGGTTCAGCTTCACATATGATTCTCGTCATTATGGCAATTGACAGATATGTGGCCATATGTCGGCCATTGAGGTACAGCTCTATTATGACTACCAAAACTGTGACTGGGCTGTCTGCAACTGCATGGGGGGTATCATTGGTACTTGTGTCCATCTTGATAGGTCTTACAGTGAGGCTGTCACGTTGTAGATCAGTTATACAAAATGCTTATTGTGACAATGCATCACTGTTCAAGCTTTCTTGTGAGGATGTGTCTATCAGTAACATCTTTGGACTCATTTTTACTGTGCTACTATTTAGTTGCTCAATCGGAGGGATAGCTGTCACTTATTCCAGAATTGCTCTGATCTGCTGGGTCAAAAAAAACAAAGAACTGAATAACAGAGCACTGCAAACTTGTACGAGCCACCTTGTTCTTTATTTCATCATGGTGTTGTCAGGGTTTTTAACCATCATATTGCATCGTTTCACAAATTACCCAGATTTAAGGAAGATTGCACATATTTTATTCCATGTTGTTCCTGCTAATTTAAATCCAATCATTTACGGAATGCAAACAAGGTCATTACGGGAGAAAATTATCCAAATACTGCAAAGAAAAGTGGCTCCAACCTGATACCTCCAAGTCTGACTGTATCTGAAACACAAAGATCTTTCAAACACTGATCCGTGTTTCAATTGCATGTGAATAAATCACTTTTAAGATGCAGTTCCTTTTGCATACCTTTGTAAGCACTGTATGTGAAATACATAGCTGTCTCAATAACTTAAAAACCATGATGAAGGAAACTGCAGCATTTTTGTCTTCTGTTACCAAATCTCATGTTGTTTATGGATAGATTAGCACTTTATTTATTTGTAAATCTTATCTGTGAACTGAATACAGCATGTTAATAATGTGTGAAAACAAGAGAGTACATCAGTTCTGGTTTCCCTCATCTATTTGTTCTAGACCAACAAATCAAGCTCTCTACAAACCTCTTGTGTCTTAAGGCAATAATTTTACATATATACATATGTGCAATGCAATACATCAATAATTCTGTTTTAAATTCTATTGTTGGGTTTTTTTTTTTTGCATTATTGCAAAGATCATGAAAATCACTAAAATCATAAATTTCCAATTTCAACTGATCTTGCCTAAATGTTTGAAGAGTAATATCAGTAAATACACAATTAAATTACTATATATTCATGTTTATTTCCATTCAATTGCAGGGATGTTTTGTGCAGTTTTTTCATATTTCATATCACATATTTATACTCAGTTTTACTTTTCTTATTGAATGACCTGCTTTTATAATATAATCAGGTTGAATTTCTTAACATGTTGACTCAGCTGTAAAGTGCTTTATATGTGTCTGCTTGGCCAATATTTCCAAAATTAAATTAGTAAATTGTATCATCAGACCAATAGTCTGTTGCCTTTTGGTTTTATCATTATTCATTTTTACTCAACATCAAAAGTAAATTATTTGTTACTTGTTGGTATGTACACTTATTATTTTGCTCCTGATACTGTAATTAACAAATAAAAAATAGACTTTGTGAAACAAAAATGGAAATCAAGTTTATTTGTCACCTCCTTACATTGCTTTTGTGAATCTCTTGACTGAATAAAAATAAACAATGTCAATGTACAGAAATAAATTTTATTAATTGAAAATAAATACACCAAAGTTAATGATTATGCCACCTGTAGAAAATGATATTTGCTTGCCCACTGCCTTTGCTATTAAGAATTTAATCATTTTCACACACCACTGTGGTGAAGGAGGTCAACTACAAAATCCAAGCACAATAAATATAGAGATCTAATTTTACTCAGAGGCAGGACTACTGTATGGTTGGGCATAATATGGCCTCCAGAAAAGTCTATTTCTAAGAGGCCTAGAAATCTGAATGTTAACTAAAATATTGGATGAAACTATAGTGATTAATCGATCTTGATGTATACCATATTAATTTTTGTTTTATATACATCAAAGAGACCAATTTCCCTACAGTTGTGCAGTTAGATTGCTTTGCCCATGATGAGAAGACTCATGAAAAACACCATTATGAAAAAGATCCACATGAAGAAGCGGTCTAAAACTTTGGCTACTTTCTTCCACTCCCCAGTCTTTTTCTGTGTGGCCCTCTGATCTCTATAGCAGTTGGCTATGTACTCAATGTTACGTGTAAGCTGTCTTTCATTGCTTTGGGTGTTGCAGGAAACCTCTCTTTCTTTTCCCACCCCATCACTCACACCTCCTTTCCTGTATCTCCTCGGAACCCCTGAATCTTCATAGTCCGTAGTCATAAAAATGTCGTTGTTCCTGGTGTGATTTGTGGGTTTCTTCCCCATTGAGCCTTTCGAACTCAATGTTAGATTCATGTCATCTCTATCTTCTGTAGCTATGGATTCTACAGTCTCTTGTCCTTTTTCCATTTTGAAGACACAGTCCTCTCTGGCTGGCCCTGTCTGACTGTTTATGGTGCAGTTGATGTTCTTTGCAAGTGGAGGCTCCTCTTTCTCCTGCTGTGGCGACAAGCAGTTCTCCCCAACTTCATAAACAAAACACACTCTGGCCATGTACTGTAGAATGACTTTCTTGGCCCACTTAGGAACGGGCTTGGCGTCCGGGCCACAATGGTGTATATTCATGATGAAAATGGTCAGGGCAGTGGAGGCTGTGATCATTGTCATGGTTGCAATGTAATACTTTCCTGTGCAAGACAGTAATAAAAGGAAATCAACATAAATAATTGTAACTTATAGTCATCACACATGTTAGGATTTGACCTCACTGTATTACCCTTACCAATAAGAGGTACATTCTCAGAGGGTGGCATTATCTCTGCAACCAACAGCTGAAAGACAGTGAGGGCCAGCATCACAGTGACTCCCAAAGACACCTTCTCCCCAGAGTCAGCAGGCAAGTAGAAGCCCAGTGGAGCCAGAAAAGAGATCATCACACATGGTATGAGCAAGTTAAAAACATAGAAGGAAGCTCTTCTCTTAAGTTTAAGTATGTAGGTCACATCCGGGTAAGGATCAGCACAGCAGCCATACAGAATAATGTTCCTCTTTGCGGGCATACCCAGCACCTCCCACTCAACATTTTCCACCAGGTCGGCTAGGTCAGCACTTTCCATGGCATTCAGGATGTCCAATTGGTTACCGCTGTATGTCCAGGAGCCATAGGTGAGTCTGCATTGCTGAGCATCGAAGGGGAAGAATGACACATCCACTTTGCAGGAGCTTTTGGTGATAGCTGGGGAATCCCATGTTATCTTACCATCATGTCGGATCACCACGTTAGTGTCCATGGGGCCAGTAAAATGATCATCTGCACTGAAAGGCAAACAAAATCCCTCAAAAAAATGAAATTAGATGAGCCATGATCATATTCATACCAAAAGTAAATTGGAATTTTGGGATAACTTTTTAAAAGCGGGTATAGAAAATGGATGGATGGATAACTTTTTAAAATCGTTGAAGAGAGCTGTAATTTTTGTGGTGTATGATAATGTATCAGGATATAAAGGCACAAGTGCACCAACTGAAGGAAGAGTCGACACATTTTGGAGAGTTTTACTCATTCCTCAGTGTTGTGTCTGCATTTTATATCTTTTCACTAGTGTGTGTTTATATGTGCAAGTGTCAATGTGTGGTTGGTCTTTGTGATATCAACTGTTGGGTGCCCCTGATTGTAATATCACTATTTGAATAAGCATTCTTCTGGATTATTAGTTATGTTACTGGTGTATAAAAAGCAGACAAGGACCTGGACACTCCTATGCATCAAAGGTTCAAGGAATGTTCAGCTTGTGCCTTTTATACTGATGAATGAGTGCCATAGTGGGATAATAATTGAATGATTAACCCAATACCAGTCCGACCTACTTGTTATATAGGACTATATCAGGTCTCCATACATAACTACTAGGTATGCGGATGGTATCGAGTCCATCATAATCATTTTTATTCCATTTAAGATGTGCGTCAACCCACACTCTCCGTATCCATAAATATGCAGTCAAAATTTGGTTTCGCTCATCCTGCAAAATATTGAAAATTATTAACATAAATGACAAAGACATGACACAAATGCCAGGTAAGGCACAATAGCAGAAATTCAATAACATATACTGTAACAAGGCATTACTGATGTAATGCTACTGTGTGGTTATTTGCCATAGCTGCAGTGTTTCACATCTAATGTGCAAAGTTAATCCTAAAATAAAATGTGCATGCTGTGATGTTTTACCATGTCAATAATTTGCGACAGTGTAACCTGCAGAGTCACATTAAGGGCGGTGTTTGTGTCCTCCACAGGCCTCAGTGCGCTAGTGTAGTTGGCAAATAAATCATTCAGGAGCTTCTGAGCGAATTTCCCATGAGCACACCAACAGACTAAGACAAGGAGAGAAACATCAGTCATATCACAACGAAGCTTCTGTTTTATTTCACATGACATTTTCTCTATATTATTTTTTTCAGGCAGGCAGAATGACAAGGCTCCTCAGAGCAGTCAGAGCAATGTATGTTGAGGTGGGAAGAACAGGAGAACATTAGAGAATGCATGGCAGATGGTTTGAAGAAGCCAAAAGGGGATGCCAGGCTAAATTGCCCTTCCACAAAGCTGTGGAATGAGATCAGGCAAATCTGACATTATAAATTCAGTAGCTTGTCTATAAAGCTGCTGTATGTGAAGCTTAGCACATATTGATAGAATGCTTAATTCACTGTACACCTATTAGTATCAAAGTGAGCCTGAACAGAATGTTTAAATATTTGTGTGCTTTTAAAATAGTGTCAATAGTGAAAAAATGTATAATAAATAAGCCACTAGAATTTATCTTCAAACTGGGACATGGTTTCATGTCAACAATGGATTTGGGCTAGCCAGATGTCAACCCTGAATCGCTATTTCAGTAAAGCCTCTGATCGGGATACAAAGGTCTGTGGGATTATGATGACAGTAAAATCCCTAACCCAACTGGCTGCGGGTTTGCACATTCTAGATACCATAGAAGGGAAAGTGACATCTCAAAAGAAATTGATGACCTACAAAATATAAAATAGTAATGGCATGGATTAAATGAAAGTGATGTTTTTCAGAGTTTGTATAATATATATTTTTTATAACGTTATAACATTGTTCTATGATGTTCAAGGCCAGAATTGCTACTGCAGATATCCTATCAATACCATACAAATAGCCTACATCAGTTTTTATATCATGTCAGCTGAAGTGAAGATATAATGAATTGAAACTTACTTGGTAAAATATCAACACACAGAAGTAAGAAAGGTAAAGTTTGGAATCTCCAGAGTTTCATCTTGCTGAAACAAATGATCCAAATACCATCTGCGACAAACACAACAACAAACAAACAAAACAAACAAACAAAAAACAGGAAAGTAAGGAATAAGCAGACTGATGGTAGATTCAGGAGCAATCCAGCGATGCGTGGTCCTGCCTGCACTTGGCCACCAAGTGCACTGATAACGCTTGGTAGGAGAAAGGGAGGCGGGGCAGCAGATTGACAGAACGGATTTTACGGATTTTAATACAAATATCATGTTACCCACTGCAGACAGATGAAGTGCACCTGCAGTAGCCAGCGCTATTTTATTGAAAAGCCAAATGAAATGAAATCGATCCTTTGTTATGGTTTAGCACCACGGACAGCTCCTGCTTTCGTCCTCACACCTCATAATACACGTTTGTTCGCGCGTTTTGATTTTACATTGTGACTAATTATCAACAGACACGTTTCACACAATGTTTTGCATGTGATCTGTGCATTATTGTGATAGGCTGTGCTACCCAAACGTACTGTACCCTAGCACTTTCTCTTCCGGGTGCTGGTCTTCTCCGCCTCCTGCATTTTCCTCCTGCGATCTGTCGCACAAGGAGGACGCTGCATCCTCAGGCCTGCGTCTTATTATATGTTAACTCAACAACTGGGGATGCAAAAATGTCGCAGGGATGTAGGATGGCCGGATGATCATCGACTCTTTTATAAGGGAGCCCTGTTGACGGCATCTGGAACATGCAGGTCCAGCATGCAGCCTGATGAAAGAAATGTGTAGCGTTGCTGCTGACAAGCCAGTTGCGTGTAGCAATTATTTGTCAAGAACAGTGTGGAGGTAGGTTCTTTTTTAAGTGTTCAGTAAATATGTGCATTTGTGTCAAAATGATGCCAAGACATGTAAGGCATCCAAAATATTGACAATCTGACTGCAGCCTGTGCATGTTTACATCATAAGCATCTAATGGTCTAAAGCATAATGGCCAGGAGACACTATTTTTAACTGTTGCAGACCCAGTCTATGATGCTACAAGGCTCAAATGTCTTAGGGCATGAGAGGCCCTTGGTCATCAGAATATCATTCACCACCTTTGTTCTGGGAACTGTGTCCCTACCACTGCTTGGGCTAATCACTTCTGTCTTCATATCCTCTGTGTTTCATTATGAGGACTCTACTGGTACACATTGCCAGGTAAACTCCCTGTGTTTTTCACCCCTGTGTTAAGATGTTCAAGCAATACTCGTTTCAATGAGTTCACTTCAATTAGTGTTAAACACTAGACTGTGCTGCCTGTGCATGTTCTGATCAAAGAAATGCCACAACCAAGCAACAAGAAGTAACATTTCTTAGACATTACTTTACAATGTGTTACTGTTACAAATTAATTGAATGTGATTTATTACAAGTAATTACTAATAACATAAATGACTGTTGATGCTTCAGTTAACTGTCAGGTTTTTATAACAGTAGACATTTTCAGTATCATGCTGTAAATATGGCATCTAAGTGTAGATACTTGTGACTTTTGTGACTATTGTGCTTTTGTCTCCTTTCTCTCTTTCTGGATTAAATTTTAACTTTGATGCTATATGATCATTTGGAGCCATAAGAAAATTATTGCTGTATGTTTTCAGGTTCCTAACTACCTGCCATCTATCAGTGCCTCAATAAGCCTAAGTCCAGAGTGCCACATATGGCGGTTTTGCATTGGACTGCACTCAGCACCAAGGCTCTTGGTAGCGATTACCTACTTCAGATTTTACAAGACAAGATTTTCCTCAAAGGTTCCTGAGAATTCACTCAGCTGCTTGAACCTGGCCTTTTCTGTTTCTGAAAACCTCGGCCTCTTGCTCCTTACGTATGTGTCATCCAGCGAGACATACTGTGAGTATTGCATATTTTCACGTACATAGTAACTTTTACAGAAAATATTTCAAGTCATACCTATGCTCCATATGTGTATATTTTTGCTCCTTAGTTGTACACAAGGAAGGCTTTGTCCTGTTTATTGTCAGCTCGCTTATCTACATGCTGATAACTTGTCGACTGTGGAAGGCTATTAAGAAGTATTCATTAAGTCCTGAGGTAATGTAATCCAGATTGTAAACTAAAAACCCTTGTGTCAGTTGCAGAATTTGAGTTTTACTTCAACTCAGTAAAACTGTTTTTGCTCTTTTATAGGATGCCAGGTCTCACCATTGGAAGGTGCGGATTTTATTTCTTAATGTATCCTGCTGTGTTTTTGCTGGATTCTTTTATTGGAAACACAACATGTATTGTGAATCAGGGAGTAAGTATTAAATCATTTTGGTTGAAATTGTAAATATTGTTCAAAGGAGGATGCCGCAAACTGTAAAAGCATGTCAGTTATATGAGAAGTAAATTTTAACAGATGCTTACATCAATGTCAGTTGTAGTTGGCCAAAATATATGTTTCATCTTTTCACAGGTTACACCCTTTTTGCCCTGTTTGAATATCTCGTGGTGTTCACCAACATGGCCTTCCATCTTACAGCAGTGTGGGACTTTAAGAGCCGGGAGGTCATGGTTATTTCATCTTCTGAAGATAAAGACTTCTGACTAGAAACACAAGGACTTAGTACTAAATGTGCAACCACTAAGCCACCTGATAGCAACAACCTCAATCCTGCTCAAGAGGAAGAGTGGGATGAAGGCCTTTTTCACATATTTTGATGATGGCATTAGTTTTTAGCATGTAGATGTCAGCTAAGCAGGGGTGGTTCTAGACCCTTTTTAGGGGGGCTTTAGCCCCCCTGTCTGTCATTTCAGCTGCCCTAAAATGATCAACTATAAAAATTTATTGAAATTTATTTTACTTTTTCAAATAAAAATAAAAATAACTAAGAAATGCAGGACATGTCAAATAAAAAAAAGATCCAAGTTTTTAAAATTATTTATTTATTTATTTTTTATTCTCTTTGCTATTCTGCACATGTGTGATAGCCCTTCCTTAGAGGTGCAATGGCTTGTGCTGTATGTCAGCCAGAGGCGGGAGACAATGAAACATCTTGTGACGCATAGGTGGTTATAGAAGGTATGTAGTGTTATCAGCAACAATAATGAGGGCTAAGCCCCCTTAAGGATGAAATCTTAGAACCACCCCTGCATCTAAGTATGAACAAAAACTATGTATATGTAGTGTGTAGGTGTATATTTTGTGTATAGGCTTTAGGTGTATATTTTGCCTTAGAGTTTAATTCATGAACATATTCACCTAGATACATTATGTTATGTAAATTTCAAGTTTTGTATAATGCACAACAAATGTCTGGTCATACTTTGTGTGCCAAAGTAAAGAGACAGTTCTAGAATGTGCTTGACTGTTTTTTAAATACAAAGGGGTAAAAAAAAAAAAGACCTGAATCTGTGAAAGACCTGTCTCAATCCAAATTTTGAATCTCATCTTCAACACACCAAAGCAGTACAGTGTTTCAGACTATGCAGAATCCGTTGAAAAACATTGCCACCAAGACCTGCTTTTGTGTAATACTTAAAATGCAGTATCGAGACCACTACTAAGAACAGATTTGTCATTACATTTATGTACATGTTTTAGCAACAGAGAGAGTAATTAGCACTGTGGGCTCACACCAAAAAGTTCTGGTTTCAAGTCCTGTTTGATCCTAGGGCCTTTCTTTGTGGAGTTTTCATGTTCTCCTTGTGTCTGTGTGGGTTTTCTCAGGGTGTTCTAATTTCTTCCCATAGTCCAAAGATATGCCGTTTGGGGTTAGGGTAATTAGTGACTCCAAATTTCCTGCAAGTATGAATGAGAGTGTGTATATTTGTCTGTCTCAGTGTGTCAGCCCTGTGATAAACAGGTTGTCCAGGGTGTACTCTGCTTCTTGCCCAAAATGTCAGTGAATTTGGCTCCAGCCCACCGCAACCTTGAATGGTGCAAGATAAGCAGTAGATGATGGATGGATGGATTTAACTCTGTCATACCAAAAGCAACAAAAATATTTATTAAAACATTACAAACACACTCTGGAATTTCAAAGTACTTTACACAGGCAAAAGAATAACATTAGAACCATATTCAAAAACAGTAATTACAATAATAAAAAACAACAATAAATCAAGCTGAATAGAGACAGACCTTTTAAATATTCAACACATTTTATAAAATACGTATTATGAAAATAAAATACAAATAGAAAAAGATAATAGACCTGAAATATAGTTAAGTTACAGTGCAGTAAGAAGTTATAAATCACCAACATGCAAGAAGAAAGAAAAAGATGTAAAAATAATATTAATAATTGACAACTACAAAAAAACAAAATAATACCAATATTCATTATCATGGATCTTCTTGGTAACATGGACATATTCCTTTAAATATATATACATTTGAACATGAGTATAGGCTCTAGAGTTGACCTTGAATACACTGAATAAGTAGTTTCCAGGTCTGTGTCTTATTCTCAGATAAGACCCCTTAGCCTAGTTTCAGTGCTTTAGTGAGGAAGAAAGTTGGTGTAATTATCCTTTAACTTTACCTGCTGGCGTTGTAGTGTGGTGCAATAAAACGTCCACTAGATGGCGCGTGTCATTAATTTGGTACTTGGTAAGCACTCCAGGCGTTAGGTGGCGACACTTGCTGATCCGAGCCAAAGGTGTAGAGGAAAACGAGCCCACGGTCTGTCCACATTCTGCGGCTTTTTCGGTTCAGTCTCTCGGTTGGGAAAGAAAGAGACCTTTTGTTTTTTTTTAGCAGGAGGTGGAGTTCGCTGTGCTTCAACTCCGGGGGACCAGGTATCTGCTTGCAATGTTAACCCAGAGCTGAAACGACACATCTGCTGCCTCTGATACATGACAGGTAGGTTAGCTGACTTTATTTTTAACGTTCAGCGGGGACTACAATAATAATCTGGAGGAAACTGTTGTTGCTGCTTTTTCATTAACGGCCCCTGTAGTGTTTTCTGGACAACGTTAGCTTAAAGCCAACGGCGGCTAACGTAGCATTAGCTAATTACGTTTGTTAAAAAAAAGACACCGTAGTAACTCGACTTAAACTAACTGGGGAAAAAAAACAAAAGCGTTATTGTGAGATATTTGTCAGATGAGCTGTATGATTTCAACCCTTTGTCTCATTTTGTCTGCTATTTCACTTCATTTCCTAGTTAGCCGAGATGTTTAGCTAGCTACACGGGGCTTGTGGCAGCGGACCAGCTTGCTGTTACTTTTGATAATCTTGGCATATTTCTCCATGTGTTTGCTGCTATGAACCCCAGCACAGCTAGACTGGTCTCATAGGCATGTGAAGACTTTCTCAGCTAAAGCCAGGTGTTGGCACACTAACGACAATGCAAGGTCTGTTGATTCATTCAGGAAGAAGAGGCATAACGTACTTGAGAAGTGACAGCATGTGTTTGCTGCGGAGGATCTTTATGTAACTAGCTAAATGTGTTTTCCTAAGCCAATTAATTTAGTTCCTTCTTGCTAAGAAATAACCACCTGCGTTGTTTTTCATTATGAGCTGTTTTTAATTGGCGGAAACGTTGCACATTGGTCAAATTTGTCTGCAATTTCACGGGAGTCCACTGTCTTCTTTTCCCAGCACGCACCAGCCATGGAATTCAAATTGGTGACCTTGTGGATTTTTTACTTGTGTCTGGTTGGAGAAAGTTGGACTGAAGTATCCGTTTCTCCTACACCAGACAATCAGATCGTTGAAAATGGAGTATCAGGTGAGGAATGGTTTGTTATAGCGTTTTACAAGCAGACACACAGCGTAACTGTCCCAGCCACCATGTTTATGATTGTGCTAACTCTAAATGTAGCCATGCTGAGAATAGTCCAGCTGGTATTCTCCATAAGCCCTGTCCTCCAAACAGGAGGTAATTGATCCAGTGGTTAGTGAAACAGACAGTAATAATCAAGAATAAAGAATATTATAATAAACAGTTCATAATATAGAATCAGTGTATTGTAAATATTTCTATAATAGTCAGCTATAAAAAATATTTAAAATTCTTGTTATGCAATAATAGTGTAAACTGGTATGACAAAGTTTGTGTAGCTTGGTTTATAGTTGTTGACCGCCCAGTACTATAGAGAACTACATAAAGATATCTCAGACTTACCCATCTATACTTATAACATTTGGCACCAAAAGTCTCAACATCAGAACCTAATGTATAGACTCAGATGGTAAAGGTGATGTGAGCCTCTCTCTCCTTTTAATTTAAGGTTTGAGTTAAATCACAAACATGTTGACTGAGCTAAACAGGCTTCACCTACTATTAGATAAGATCCTCCAAATGTGTAATCTCTTACCTCAGTCCATGAGGTGATTTCAGTAAAAACTAGGCAAAACCCAGTGCTATGAACTTGTTTGCTTGTGAGTTTTTTTTTTTTGGGTACCAGCATGTGGTTAAACAAGAACTGTTGAGACATTGTTTAATGACCACATACACATTTTGTTGTTGAAGCACATTTTTTCCTAATGTGTATCACATGCCCCAAATGTGAGAAATAATTAATTTCAGTAATTTTTGAAGCTTGACAGGTGAATTGAACAGTGATAGGACATAGTAACTTATGCAGTTATGAAGTGGAAAAGCTGTAGTATGTATTCTTCATCTACATGCAGGCACACAGTGACTTGCGTAACGTGAGCTTTTAGAAAAGCTAGGCTGACTGGTATGTAAATATCTTATCTACTGTGTCCGGAGGTTTGCAAGACAAATGAGAAAAAGGGCCAGGTTGGGAGTATCAGTGTTGCAGGTGATATATTTTTACATTCTTTGTTTAGCATTGATTGTGAATGAACGAGTGAGTGTGAGACAGAATAATTAGTGGTATGTGGCATTGCAGGTTCTCTTAAGTTGAAATGCTTGCATACTGCGGCTCAAAAATTAACTTCTCACTACGTGGAGGTTCACATTGTCTGTCCACTCTCCCTAGTTCTAGTTTGGAGGTTTCATGTATGATGAGAAATGGAGGGAAATGTTTGCCAACTACAGAACCATTCATGTACACAGCAGCTGTTAGCTTAATCTGTGATATGTTTTGCTTTCTGCTTTGTCTCTGTAACTGCTAAGGCAACTTGTCATAACAAGTGGTACTTAGAATAAAGATTGCTCGAACTGGTTTGAGTTCATCAATGGGGGTGAGCATTATGCAGTACATCCTAACACAGTGCAAACCAAATGCCTTTAACAAATTATAAATTTTTGCATGAATGAAGCAGGACTATTAATCTAGATATATGGACCTGAAGTTAACCCTTTATGAAAGGGGAAGTAAGTACAATTTTTCCTATTCCTACACTGTATTGTTGTGAGGGTAATGCAGACAACATGAAAAGCAACATCACTCTGAGTGTTGGACCAAAATAAAAAAAGAGAAAACATTTGCTAGGTTGTAGTGTTTTATTCAAATACTTAGCAGCACATTGTTTGTAAAAACCTCTTACATCCGGTTAGGAAGTGCAAACCACTTTTTTATGTTGGTGAGTAAGGCCAGCCTCCCTAACCGTTGCCTACAACTTTCTCTTTATAATCTAGTGACAATACCCAATGAAGCATACTGCATTTGCCATATACTTCTTGTATAACTTGATTTAAACAAGAAATCACCTCACCAAAAATGAATAATTTCATATTTACAATAACATCCTGGCTGAGATAAAAGCAGCACTTTAATAATATACATTATATAACACAGATCAAAAAACTGAATTGTGCATTTGAAGGCAATGGTTTTGTCAGTTTTCACTTCAATCACACTGATTTCAATTGAAATGTATAATTAAACTTATTGTTGCTTCAGGTAGCCTGCAATTCCCTTTGATACAGCTTCTGAAAGAACCAGACATGTTTTACTGTAGTGGGTGTGGTGGCATTTTCTGTCATCTGGGAGAGGACTTCAAATCCCTCAGGAAAGAGAGGGAACACAGAGGGCAGACTGGCTTCACTAGATAGCTTAATGATTGCAAAATTACATAATTATTTACCTTGGACACATGTTTCTGCTGTCGCCACAATTAATTGTAGGGTCCTATTGTGATATTTTCACTTCTCAGGTCTGACCCTGTAAATATTGTATACAGTCAAATGTAAACATTTAAACTACCAAAAGTGGGTTTTCTGGCATTAAGCAGAACTGTAAAATCCAAATTAATAAGACTGAGAAACTGAAAGTGTATAATTATTAAACACAGTTTTGCATTAAGGTAAGGTCTGTTTTTGCTTTTTACATGTAGACCTAACATAGCATCTGTCTTGATGGTACCATCTCCAAATTGAATGAAAGGCCACATATTAACAAGGCTTTGTCTGGAGTCATTGAATTTTACACTTAAGCAATAATTGTGAGAGGCGGTCACCGAGGACTGTCCAACAGGGTATTTGCAGTATGACTTATCAGCAAAAGTTTAAAAGCCATGAACCTTGATGACCATCACAGGATTAGTGGACGTTAGGTGAACATTGAACTATAAGGAATACTTGTGCAACTTGGATATCCCAGATGTTGCTGGAGTTGTACATTTGTTACAGGAATTAAAAAACTTTCTATATCTTTATTTTTTTTATTTTTATTTTTTTTCCGTTTGATCACATAACAAAACAGGCCAAGGCAATGATTGTGGCCATTTTTACATGAACAGTATTCATTCAAATTGTAGGTACAGTACTGCTTGCTTTGAAGATGCATGCAGGGTTTGGTTGTTAGCAGACTTTGAATGACAAAGTAGGGCACATATAATTAAAAGTCTTTTTTGGTGTTCTCAGGATAAATACCAGTGAGCCACAATGTTTATAAAACCTTTTGTTTAGCTGTGACAGAGACTCATTCTCATATTTCATATTTTTTAATGGTGTGTTTGGAATGTAGAGGCTTGCAGATAATTGTAGTAGATGTGGGATTACATGATCTTGCTGTTTTAGTAACTGAGGAATAATGTTTTGATTAGTCTTGCAGTTTTTGTAGTAGCATTATGTGATGTAACAATTTCCTGGATTTGAAGGCAAAAATGAAAACTTTATCACAAGCAAATCCCAATATGTACTGACAATGCTTTGTTGACCCATAAATTACACTGCCACCTCATATAGCATCCTGATATAACTCTTTTTCCACCAGATTTTTGTCGCATTGATGAGCCACTGTGCAAGGACGAGAACAGCATTCTCAGCTTTGAGGCTATCCGTAGTATCCACAAGCAGATGGATGATGACGCCAACGGCAACGTAGACGTGGTAGAGACAGACGGTGTAAGTACAAGCCTAAAAAGCTATCATCAGCTGGAGCTGCTGCTCTGTTGAAGCGGCTGTTCTGCTTTGTACAGCCACAGAGGTGGTCTTCATTCAATATAAAGCAGGTTAAAGATGTCATTTTTGTAATTTCATTGGATTTTCATCTAAGATGGCCAGTTAATCATAATGTCCTGAACTTACTTGGCCTGTTTGTTCTCCATTGCCTCTTTTGTCAAATAAATTTACCTAATTCACAAATTGACAATGACATTGCCACATTTGTTTTAACAAAAACAAAAAAAAAAACTATGAAGAGAATTTGTCTGCCTTTTAATCAGACTTTGTGCCTCAAACATATGAAGATTTGTGCTTGCTGCTTTTCTTTTTAATACCGCAAGTTAAATAAAATCACAGTGTGTACAGGGAATGTATGTTCACCTATGTGTTATCCTTATACAAAGTCTGATCTTTTGCTTCGCAAACATTTCTGGTACTTAAAGATACTGCCTTTATTCCATTTAGCTTACACATTTTCTTTTTCCTTTAGTTCTACTCTAAACAACAAGTTTTGTTCTTGGTTCAGTCTGTGGTGTGTGGTTGAGGCCAATGTGAATCAGGCATCATCACCACTGCAGCAGTCCCTGCTTTTAGATCGGGCACTTGGCATGCAAATACTCGGGTGAAGAATTAAGTGTAGCACAATGAGCAGTCATATCTGTAGAAGCTTTGAGATGACAAATAGAAAGCGCAATGGGATTTAATGCACTCCAAGACAGTGCTCCTGTTTCCTGTTAATATGCAGTGTGTAAATTAAAAGGATTGCTGATTTTTTATTTTTTTTTATTTTTTTATTACGAAGATCAAAGTCTTTTAGGACTAAGATGTGTGTATTAGCCACTTTATACAGGTGCCTCTAATTTTACAGTTAGTATATTTTCAGGACTGTGATATTTCACCTCTTGTACAGGCCATCTCTCTTTCCTGTAGTGAAATCTGCCCACATATATCTATCAAAAAAGGAAGGTGCCATGACTTATTACTGTCTTCCACCCATGATGGATGAGTTGGCTCTTGTGGGAGTGCAAGATGTTATGTAGGGTTTGTTTTTAAAAGCTTGGTGACAGAACTAGCCTACAGTATAGTAGGAAACCTGTAGTGTGTTTTTTTTCTTCTCATTTTTAAATGTGTTGTGTTATTTCTGTTATCTTAATAATATGGACAGTTACATTTATTTTAGGAAAATTCACATTTTTGTCAAATGCCTCTACCATGACTTTCTGTAGGCATTTTATTTTTATTTTAAGGATATCGAAGTGCTACTTATTTAACAATCTGTGCCAGTTGGGTGACTAATGAAATATTTCATTAAAATGATGCTTTACAGCTCTTACAACAGTGTACATGTTCGAAAGGGTCTTCTTATCAGATGTATATATATTGCTAAAGGTTACAAAAACTATCCTATTTAATTTCCTTCAGCTATTTTTGTCTTTAGTAATATTACAGTGTAACTTTCTGGATGTGGTGATCTGCGTACATAATGTTGATGAAGTTATGCAATGGACTCATTTCAGTCCATTCAATAATGAGATATCCCAATGACACATCTATAGTGCTTTAAGCTACTTTCATTGTGACTGAAGCCAACAGATACCTAAACCAGTAAAGTTGATTTTCTTTTATGGAGGTCATAAAGACCACAGTAGTAGTAGAAAAAGTCACAGTGTTAACAATAAACCCTTCAACAGCAGATCTGCATCACCATTTGAAAAGGTTATTTTTGTTTTACAGTGACATTTTATTCAAGACTGTGTGTATTGTCTAACGTGAATGTTTGATGTGATATCATTATGTATAATTTCTGAATTAGGGAAACAAAAGCAAAACATATTCAAGTCCTGCATTGCATAATAAGCTAAGTGTATGCAATTCTGTCACTAAGATGTAGAAATACAGCTTTTTAAACAAAAGACAATTTGTCATCTGTTAAATTGTGATATAAGCACTTTGTGTCTCTGCTTTTGTCAGTTAATACTTGCTTTTGTCAGTTAATACTTGCTAGATAGATTCTTTGTAACCACCACAAACGTCCTTGTCATCCTGTAGTTCCTTAGAGAAGATCTGAACTACCATGACCCCAAGGCCAAGCATAACAGCTTCCATGGGGATGACCAATTCATCAGTGTGGAGGACTTGTGGAATGCATGGAAGGGCTCTGAAGGTAGTGCTTGACGCCTGTTGTTTACCCCAAAGGCCAGTGATTGTACAAACTGCTTCTTCCTTATGTTTGTCAGTCTAAATTGTAGACAGTGATTCATGTCTTTCACATTTCTGCAAGACAAGAATCACTTCTGCATTGATCAATGGCTGTGCCAATACTGAATACCCCTAGTCTGATTGGTTCTTTGCTTGGCAGTGTTTTAAGTAGCCAATAAATGAGAGTTTATGTATTTCCCTGTGAATGAAAGTATGGGTCACATTTTACTTCTACTTGACCTTTTCACTTGCCCAACGAAGGAGAAAGGGCTCAGAGGGCATGTCAAGCAATGTGCAATATACTTATCACAGCTAGTAGCATACTGGGCATCAATGAATCTGTCAGCACACAATTCACATACACCCCATCACCTCCTTCTGTCTGTCCATTTGGCTGGAGTTTCATGTATTCCCTGAGAGTACTTTCGTGAGCTGTGTTGTATCAGGCGCTCATGTTTTTCACACCTAGCCCTCTGGCTGCCTTTCTCCCCCTTTTTCTCATAGTACTAACTGACTCACCCTGCATTGCAGTTTCTGGACAAGGCTCTAGAGGTTTTGAGCCAGGAAACTGTTTTTTTTTCCCCCTCCAAGATAGTAACACATTAACACAGACAACCAACACTGCTGACTCTGCCAGAAGCTGAGAAGCAAATTTGCCTTCTGCAGTTATTACTGTGGGAAAGCCATTGTATATTGTGCCATAGGATGTCTCATATGATTCAGGATAATGATGCAGCTTTTACCATCAATCTTAATATTTGGTTTAATTTGTTTGTAATTACTTACTGTCCTGTTAAGTTTTTGTTGAAACACTTAACTATGTTGTGTGTATTTATTTTTTGTTCTCAGTATATAACTGGACTGTAGATGAAGTGGTGGAATGGCTTATCAACTACGTGGAACTGCCACAATATGTAGATGCCTTTCGCAAGATGAATTTTAATGGAAGTGCCATGTCACGGTAGGGGATATCATGACTTTATAAGACTTGAGCTACAAAGTTTACTCATGACAACGGTGATGCACGGTGTGGGAATGATACCAGTACAAATAATTCACTTTATGCAACATATTTAGTGCCAGCAATTAAGAATTATTTACATCACGCTTTTTATATATTATTACGTTAGATTTATTTTGGAGGGGGGGCTTCGCTTCAGTTAAAGGGATCGATTCTGTGGCTTTGTCAAAACAGTACAATTAGTCTATCTATTAGTGTTTTAAGTCTTCACTGGATTTAAAGATTTGTTTAGACATCATATTTTACATGACTCAAAATGGATCACACCCGTTGCTCTTCTTTCCATGTAAAATGACTGTGTCTGTTCTCTCTCAGGCTTGCTGTAAAGAACACCACTCTCACTCTCTCTATTCTGAAGATTTTGGATCGCAGCCATGTGCAAAAGTTGCAGCTCAAAGCGTTGGACACTGTACTATTTGGAGCACCACTGAGTATGTGGCATTATTTCTTTCTTTAATTCCTAATGCATCCTGATTTATACTTGTCATTCATGCAACATCAGTAATTTGTTTCAAATACTTGAAAACTCCAACTAGACATAAGACCTGAGGCATGCAGGATTAGATTTCAGGACCATTTTTGTCTGTTTAATAAGGAAGATATGTGACAATGTCAGTAAAAAGAAAAAAATGTGTTCAGTGGTTATGCAAGTATTTTTAATGGATTTATTAATGTTGTTACCAGACTTAGCATTCAAAAGAAAAATGTGTTAGCCTTGGCTGAATAATGTACACTAGAATGCTTTGTAGTTGTTTTTCCAAGTAGAAGTTATTTATATACATATACTTTATGTGAAAATATGTTAAAAGCTAGCTCAGCCCAGATGTTGAACTCAACACATCACCTTGATTATCCTAAAACATGTGCAAAAACCTTTGAGTTTATATTAAGTCTAATAGAATAACTAATGTCCTAAACACTGGTTCCCTGCACTCCCAATTATCAAAAACACTCTGTACCTAGGACCTATCGTGGTCAGGTTCTTTACTTTATTTATTTAGTTGCTCATTTATTTACTGACTAACTTACTTGTTTATCAATTTTAGTTGATGTTTGGTATGTATGGAAAAGTCCCTCAAGTGTTCACTTGTTTTTTTATACATCATAAAATATCATAGCATGGTTCAGTACTTCATTTGTTGTTTTACATAATCTTCATTGACATTGGGAACTCATGTTCAGACTGCCAAAAATCACATTTTTTCTAATTGAGAACATGTTTGTTGTTGAAGCCTTGGTTACACTGTGACAGCTATATACTGATAGTGTCCTACTCAGTGTAGGAAGTAGGAAAGGAAACTGGACTCGGTATTTTAAAAAATATTAAGCTTTAGAGATTACACAAAATATTAGTCATAACAATTAATCATAATTGACTGGCTAATCAACTGATACTAAAAGCCAGCTTTTTTGAGGCGAGATTAATTGTTGTCTTTTTTATTTCATTCAAAACTGCAAAATATTTGATGGCTCCTGTTTCTCCTATGTGAAGATTCGATACTTCGTTGTTTCTGTTTGAACAAGACATCTGCATATGTCTCCTTGGGCTCTTATAAATTATAGGGGACATTTTTCATTATCTTCAGACATTTTATAGACAAAATTGAGAAAAATGGTGGATTTATTGATAATGAAAATACAAGCAATAAAGTTCCTTCCTGTTTTACCAAAGAACAACTAAGATGTGGAAATGTGCATATTTGGAAGGGTAATGCTGATGAAAGCAGTGTTATGTAATCATTAATGAAGCAGGAAGACAAAAAAATAATAAACCTTCATAGAAAGCAGGCATTTGCATTAGAAAGAAACTGCACAGGGTTTCACTGTGTAGCTATCTGTGTCTGGCATGTGTCACCATGGATGTGTTGTTTTGGTCACACCCGAAGGAGGCAAACAGGCAAGCAAGGGCTGTCTGTCTTTGACAGCCTCTCAAAAGGGATCCCACTAATAGTCAGACTGAATGGCCATAAGCAGCAACATTTTAAGACATATTTCACAATGGCCTGATGCTGCCATTGTGGACAGTTGTGAAAGAATGAACTAATCCGCATTTACTTCCAGTTTTGTGGCTAATTAGATGTCACTTTATGCTCTCTTGGTGGTATTCCTGAGAGGCAGTGAATAAAGTGTTTACTGTGTGTAGGTCACAGATTACAAGGACTAGATGATGGGTGCTGCAGAGGGAAAAACTGTGCTTCCTGTTTTAGACAGATATTGTTGAAACAGCAGTAACCCAGCAGAACAGCAGTAGCAGATTGTTTTATATTATCTCTGAGATAATGCGCACTACTACTAGGCATTTCTGCTCAGTCATAATGCAGACCCATGTCAAATTTACCCACACATGCATTTCAGTTAAATATTGTGACCTTATTTTGGGGGGAGGGTTAAGATGCATATGCAGACAAGTTTGATGTAGTTCAAGGATAGTTAGGATAGCTACTCCTAAGACAATAGTAGGCACAGTTTGTCCTCGACACTGAAGAATCTGTTATGGATTTTATAAGCAAGTCTAAATGAATACACGCAGTCCTTGTTACAGATCATTTACTACTTAGTGATGCTTTTTATCACATACAAGATTCATATGAGGAGAAAGGTGCATTCTGGGGGTGAAATCTGGATACATGTGTCATGTGTTTCAACTTGGAATTATGTCAGGTGCAGATATTTGTAAAGACTGCTTTTAGCTGGTGTGCAGTCATGAAGTTGTTTATGTAAACGTGAAGTTGTTTGTCCATTATTTTTATTTTTTATTTTTTTTATCCTATTTTTACTTCCTGTTTGTCTCACTCCGGGAAGTAGAGGTCATGTTTTTGGTACCAGTTTCCTGCACAGCTCTTAGCAGGTCTTACAGTAAACAATGTAGCTTGCAACACTGAAAATCAACTGAAATTCAGCTGCTGCTTGGCAGTGCTCTTATGACTCATCAAATGGACTTCATTGATTAGGTTTAAACTCAATTCTAGACTTAGTTATAAGCTGGCCTGTGGAAAAGTTCTCCTCACTTGAGAGGTGATCTGAATCTAATCTGAGGCTTCTAGCAGAGGGGACTGCTGTGACTTTTAATAGCGATGAATTATTTTCATTTACGACAAGGCAGTACACCCATACCTCTTTCCTGGTAGTTTAGAGAAATGTCTGCTACGATATTGTTCATAGCTACTGATGTGTACCAATATAGTTGCTATTGTTCGATTTTCTGTGCATGTTTTTTATTCACATTGGTTACCAGACTAAAATAGGTTGTCTTCAATTGACTCCATCGTGATCTTTCACTCTGCACCCATCTCACCACAGCCTGAACTTGTGCTGCTGATTCTATTTGTGTCACTCTATAGCACTTGCAGAATGACTAGGCTATGTTCAAGCCCAAACTTCACACCACAGCAGTGTAAAGCTTGTTTGTTAGGTAGTTTTCTCTTATAATCTTGATTATGTTTGTTGACTAAAATCTGCCATTTCTTTAGGACCATCTTTGATGTTAATGACTGATACCCTGGTAAAATGTAACTTGTCTTCTTCTTTTTTTTTTTTTTTCTTTCCCTTTTTCTCTTTCATAGTGAATAGACATAACCACTTGAAGGACTTCATGCTGGTAGTGTCAATAGTTATAGGCATGGGTGGCTGCTGGTTTGCCTACATCCAGAACCGTTACTCTAAGGATCACATGAAGAAGATGATGAAAGACCTGGAGGGCCTGCAGAAAGCTGAACAGAGTCTTCATGATCTACAGCACAGGTGAAGGTTTTTCCCCACAACCTGCACAACTAATTGTAATACATTCTACAAATATTACATTGTACACACATGCCATTTTTCCATAACCCACCTCCCCAATATTGAACTATATTTTTCAGGATATTCCAACTAAAACATATTAAAGAAAATGTTACATACTGTAGTTTCATGTTACTTCTTTACTTTATCTGAAGAAGTAGACATTAATTAAGAGGAGGAAGTCTGAAGGAACTCCTGTGTTATTGAATTTATCCATCGGTTCCCAATCTTTCCCGATCTTTAATATAATGAGAGACTGGAAGAACTGAGTAATGATTTATTGGGTAAAACATTAGACAAATGAATCTAGATGAATTAGCTCAGATGAGTCACTTTTTAATTCGATGTAACCACTGAATTAGATGACTAACTCTCTGGCAGTTCTAAGAGCATCATAGTCACAGGACAATACAGAATACAAAGATAATAATTACAAAATAGTCAGAAAATCTTACAATAAATGATAGGATGAGCTAAAAGAAGAATTATAGAGGGAATATGGAGAGAAAAGAACAAGTTAATACATCATGGCAACCAGAAGTGGTCATGTGTACTTTGAAGGACAATATTTTGGTTGAAAACATTCAAATCATATTTCCTATTGCAATATGTTTCATATTGTTTAGTCAGCATGTACTTTAAGTCACATTTTCATGAAAGTATGAGGGAAAACATACAAAAGTACAACTGCATTTTGAGTTGGTGTGCAATCTATTTAAGAAACTGTTGGGATAAAGGCAGCCAGCCTTGCTTTGACCAGTGATGATCTAAGCCATTGATATGGTTATGGAGTAAGTGCTTTTCATTTCATTAGACACTTTTTACTGAGCAATAGTATGTCACAGAGATAATCAAGGTTTCACTAGCCCCCAAGCATGACAGTTTGGTTATCTATCCTGCTGTTAGGCCACAAATGAATATGATCAAAGCTTGTAGCTATGGATCTTAAATTTAATTGTACATATTGAGTAATTGTAAATATTGGCAAAATTGGCTGCAGAAATCCAGACTCTAGATCAGGCTGTGGTGATGAAGAGATGCTTCTGTTGTCAGTTTGGCTGGGAATTTTATTTCAATCCCTGACCTGTATGGTTTGGAAAGTGACAAAAAGCAGGTAATAATACGGATATGAGTGAAAACTGATCATTTAATCCTGTTGAATAATTGATTTGTTCAAAAATTGGTGAAGTTTAGGGGGGACAGTTTTAAAAAAGTTTATTTTATGAACCAATTTGATCAGCTTGTGAAAGTTGTTTTGACAGGCAGTTACTACACTGCTGCAATGGGTAACGTGATTTTTTTTTTTTTTTTTTGAAATGTTGACCCAAAGTTTCCAAACAGCCTTAAGTCACACATTTGTGAAATCGCTTTGTTTGTAGTCCCAAACTAGGAGAGGGTGAGGACTTATGGATTTAGGAAAAAATGTTTTCGTGAACTGAGTTCAGTCTGAGTTAGTGGGCAATGTTAGCATGTTGTTTCTTATATTTGTTCAAAGTTTGAGTTTAGTGTAAGGGAAAGCTCATACAGTGGCCATAGCAGAAACATCTGAGGATGTTGTTAGGGTTGTTAGATTAAAACCAGGGATAGGCTTAGTCCCATTGACAGGCATTGCCATATGACTGCATGACATTCATGGCTTGATTCTTAGGGACATGGAATAGGGAGAAATTAGCTGTTTTATGCATCAAAACATCCCATCGGTTTTACCAACCTCAGATTTGAAGTTCATCTCAGACAGTGAAGAAGTAGAAATTATTTTTGTGGGATTTGCCTGCTGAAATCCAATCAAAACAGCCATTGACTGCTACAGTGGGGACAAACCAGTGAGGTCAAACTTTCTCGGATAGACTGTCAGGGCAGTCTGTGTGTTGTTTCTGTGGCATTACACTTTGATCAGCTGTGAAAACACACCTGCTACTGCCAACTTTGAAGTAGGCTGTGACATTTGTTTCTTGCGCAGCTAATTCCTCATATTTAATTCTCTTCTACAGATCAAACAAGCAGGAATGTATTAAATATTAAAGGCCAACAAGTGTAGAAATGAATCATTATGCTCTGCAGGTACCCAAACTTACAATAGCTGCTTGCAATCATGTAATTTACTGTAGTTGTTTAGGTAGTGCTGTACTTTCTCTCAGACATTACCTGGATCAGTGCAAACCCTGCTTATACTAAAGTTGTGGTTGTTTGTTCAGAATTTCAGTATAATCAGTGGCAGTTTAACAGTGTTGTTGCAACACTGATCTATGGTTGAACTCAGAGACAGGACAGGACTGTTTCTCATAAAATTGCATATGTCTCATGAACCACCATAATGACTGTTAAAACCTGGGTAGCCGAGCATTATGACTATGGAAGGGCCAATGATGATAATATATTATAGGTCAGCGTGTCTACCAAAAAAAACTTTTTTTTTTATAGTGCATGTTTTTGGAGCTGAAAGAGAGGTATGTCCTCTGTCTGTAGCCATGTCTTTCTTCCTGATCCCTGCTGCCAGCTGCTCTCTTTCCACGCCTTCAAGCAGATCCTGTGATGGTATCAAGTAACCAGGCCCAGCAATGACTTCCCTGTTGTGGAGACAGTGGGAGGAGGCTTTGACTAGAGCTGGATTTCCTGGGTGCCTTTTATAACGCTGTTTGATCTGTCTTCTGCCTCATTGGTGAGGGGTGGTGTTAAGCATGCCTGCTGAACATGTGAGCTGTAGTGCTAATTCACCCACATTTGGACTAGGGTGTGGTGTGCAGACAGACATCCAGGAAAAGGACTGCCGACAAGGACAACATTGCATGTGACTGGCAATAACAAGCCAGTTTGGTTTCCACATAATATTATTGGCATTTAGGAAAGGAAGATAAATACAGTATTACTAATGTAATGTTAGTATAAAAAGTTTTGGGTTATTGATTACCTTTTTATGCAAAGGCTGCAGAGGTATTGCATTTGCTTGCTGTTAGCCCTGCACTGCTGATCAAATGCAACAGCATTCAACATCCTCTGGCCCTCATAGCTTTGCTAATACTTTTGAATCTTATAGAAAAGAGGGCAAAGTCAAAAGCATAAGCAAGACTGCCCACCAGCCACATTTTCCGTAGCTAGCTGTATGCATCAACTTTCATTTTTCTTCCTTTCTCTACTCCCTCTGCTGTTGTGTTTAGCCTGATAGGAGGAGAGTGCTGCTCCCTGGTGACTGAAAGATGGCATTACTTTCTGCCCTTTGATGTAAGAAACACATTAAAGTCTAAAAACAGAATTTTGTTTTGTTGTCATAGCAAGTATAAAAATGGCATGTGTCTAAGCACAAATAATTGTGTCATGTATGCCAAGCTCTACTTTTAAAAGAACAGAAAGAAAGACATTTTTTTCAGATGGGAGCCTAAAATATCCTACACGCAAAGCAACACATAGATGTTTTGGATACTATAGGAGCATTAGGTACCACACTGTACTGTTCTAAAGTTACATGCTGACAGCTGTTCTCATTCCTGGCTCTGCTCCCCTATGATGGCAGTTTATTGTGAGCTGCCTAGCAGCTCACTATGGCTTTCTACATGTTAGCGCTTATTTCCGGTGATGCATGACTGACAGCCAAGTCCTACATGCCATAGATACATGGTACTCATTTGCTTAAGCGTTACATCTGCCCACAGAAAATGATGCTCGCATCCGCTTTACCTGATTGGGTCTAGACTAAACAAGAAAAGTAAATGCTTCTCTTTGGTTCCTCTCTTTGTCCTAAGGTTGCAGATCGCACAGGAAGAGCACCGTACAGTAGAAGTGGAGAAGGTGAACCTGGAGCAGAAGCTCAGGGATGAGATCAATGCAGCAAAGCAGGAGGCCCAGCGATTAAGAGAGCTACGTGAGGGCACAGAGAATGAGCTGAGTCGCCAAAAGTATGCAGAAGAAGAACTAGAACAGGTACTTTCAAGTTATAAATGTCATTCAAACGTGGAGTTTATTGTTTAAAAAAATTCAAACACAAAGCAGAAGCACTGTGACAGACTATATAGTGTTTTATAAACATCCAAGGTGCAGCTGCACAGTATGCTTAGGTCTATCTGATTTATACTGGCTTTAGTATAAATACACCCACTTTGTCAGTTACAATTTGGCAGGCACAGCACAACCCACTTGCTTTTTTTTTTTTTTTTTTGTCCACAACTATTTTTTGCACCAACTATTAAAAAAAATAAAATAATAAATCCAAAGAATGTGCTGCTAGATAATATAACATTTATGGTGTGTTGTTTATAATGTTTTGTCACGTAATGCTTGATTTTTGCTGCAGGTGCGCATGGCCCTGAAGAAAGCAGAAAAAGAGTTAGAGTCTCGGAGTAGCTGGTCACCACCAGAGTCTCTCCAAAAATGGCTGCAGCTCACCCACGAGGTAGAAGTGCAGTACTACAATATCAAGAAGCAAAATGCTGAACGGCAGCTCCTGGTGGCCAAAGAAGGGGTGAGCATGTAAAAACCTAAAGAGAAGGAAGTTAATGCAGTTGCCAGTCAGTCTATTTAAAATCTATGGATTTTATTCCAAGGTGTTTGTTGTACCATGTCACCAGAGCCCTACAATTTGAGATCTGTCATTAAAATCTGAAACTTAGTTGAGAAATTGGGTACGTAATTCAGTGCTTAATTTGATAAAATAGAATACATTTTTAATTAAACCAGTCTGAAGTAGCCTCAATCATGCTGAAAAAATGTTTTTAACATGGTGTGTGTGTATGATGTCAACATATCTGAGATAAATGTTAGGTCATGTGTTTTCACAGGCAGAGAAGATAAAGAAGAAGAGGAACACTCTCTTTGGGACATTCCATGTGGCTCACAGCTCTTCTCTGGATGATGTGGACCACAAAATACTGGCAGCAAAGTAAGTTGGAAATTGTGATAGTACTGTATTTCTCATAAAATTTTGAAACATTTTTTTTCTACTTTCTTTCAATCTTTTGTAGGCAAGCCCTGGGTGAGGTGACTGCAGCTCTGCGGGAGAGGCTTCATCGCTGGCAGCAGATTGAGATCCTCACAGGTTTTACAATCGTCAACAACCCAGGCCTTCCTTCACTAGCCTCAGCCCTTAACCTTGATCCCAGCTTCATGGGGGGCAGGGCTACGCCTCAGCACTTCATTATGTCTGACGACATGGATGACTTGGATGAGGATATCGTGCCTGGAACTCTGCAATGTAAGGGTTCATCTGAATCTGTTGGCCATTCAGGGGGGATTAGTAAACATACCCCAAAACATTCCAAGACCTTGCCGTGGAAATCCAAAAATCATCCCACGTGAGAATGTGGACATTTCATGCTACATCTGTCTGTGGTAATTGTCTCTGTGGCCTCCCTGGTCACGCATGTAGTGAGGGTTCATACATGTCTATGAGAATAAGTGTTGTACATTTGTTTAATGTGCACCATGTAAATTCACGTAATTGTCTTGTTTTTTTACATGCATTTCCACTTGAATGCCTTTTGTTAATTATTCTCCATTTGGATGAAAGTGTTGACTCTTGACTCTCAGTTGATTATGCAGACTGAAGAGTCCTTTGACTTTCCTCTGGAAAATTGTTAAGAAAAATATACTTCTTAATGAGAACACGTTTTTGTGCTGACCTATTTGTAGTGCTTGTGTCCTAATATGTTCTACAGAGCTTTTGAATCTGCTTTGGAGCTGCAATCAAAAGAAAAGTGTTATAGGTAGTTGTTCATATTTAGGCTGAATGTGAGGCGCAAGAAATACGGAAAAGCTGCCCAACCTTCTGTATGAACTACTTTTGTATGAACTACTAATACTATTTAACAAATCTTGTTTTAACAAGAATCATATCATTTGCAAAACAAAAGAAACTAATGAATATGTTTTGTAGCCATCTTGTTATGGGCTGTATGGACTTACTATCACAAAACCTGATATATATTAGGTTTGGGTTTGACTAACAGCAGGTGAAAGCCCTACTGCAGAATCCCTTTGCAGCTACATTAGTGAGTAAATCTTTTAATCAACATTAATTGCACCCATTTCTCACTCCCCTCTCTTCCTCCACCACCTTTCCGGCATTTGGCTTCCACTGCTGTATCATTGGCCTAATAACAGATGGCACACGACTGGAACGGCAAGCCAGTGACCTGTGGTCCGTCGGTTCAGACTGTCAGCTCATTTGGAAATATCCTGGTTGGCTATTTATTTAGTCCTCCTTTCACATCCCTGTCTCTCCCCTGGAGTTTAATATTGTTTCTAATTGGCAATATGCTGCAGATGGACATGCTGTTCCATGCTGCATTCAGCTAAAAAATACAATCCTCACCTTAGTTATTTGCTTGCCACCTTCCCCTCTCTTAACCTTGGCACCACCCAGAGCACCCCTACTTTCTCCCGATAGAAATCTGTACCTTCTGTTCAATATAGCACAAATTATTGAAAGTTTGTTTATTAAATTAAAAGAGAATATCTATTATAGTAACTTACTTTTTTCTCCCTTTGTTTTTATTTATTTATTTATTTAGTAAGGAGGAGAGAAAACTGTTGGGATTTTAATCAGAATGTAATTACAGTGTGCAGTACTAAGGTTAACTTTAAGGATTTATCTTTGAAAACTAATATTTTAAGATATTTCCATCAGTTAAAGTCAAGAAGTGTATCTTTCCACTGATTTCCCACCTGGTCTCCCCTCTTCTATCAGACTTTTGAGTTGTTGTTGACGATGCTGTTGTTTTGTGCCCACAGCTCCCAGTATGATGTCCCTGCGCCAACGCCACATTGACCCCCAGCTGGCCATGGGATCCCAGAGGTTGGTAGAGAGTTGCCTGTTGACAGGGCAGCAGGGAGAGGGAACCCCATACCCATCGAGGTCTAGGGCTACCTTCAGACAGTCACGCAGCCAGTCATATGGGCAGCTCGAGTGTCTCCCTCTGCCTTCTCTTTCCTCAGCTGTGTCTCACCCCTCCATCACCTGTACCTCCAAACCAAATCCTCAGTCCCTGTCCTCTTTGTCCTCCTCATCCTCCTGCTTACTCAGCTCTGTGGGTGGCGGCCCATCCCCTCATTCCTCGCATATATATCATACTTCTTTCCAGCCCATGGACCCCATTCCTGATTTCACCTTCTCTGATGTCTCCAAAGCGCAATCCTCGCGCAGCGACAGCTCCGGGTATCTGTCTCTTTCCATTTCTCCACACATATCGCATGAGCATGGGTGTTGCTCCACCACCTGCTGTCATTCTTTTATTTATTTATTTATTTTTAAATATGTATGCTAAAACTATTTCCTTTTTCAGAAAATATTTTAATTTTTTTCTCTTTTAATTTGTCTTGCTTTCTATAGTTCATTTATTTTGCTTTCACATCAATGCACCTATGCATACATTACAGTCTCAATGTATTTAATCTCAACCTCTAATTTTCAACCTCTGTGTTCCTGGTGTTCTTTGTTTGCACAACTAACAGTGTGGAGTTCTAGAGTCCAGGCCCTGCAGGCATAGTGTAAATCCCAGCATGCAAGGCTTCAACTTTACTTTTTTTTTTTTTTTTTTAAATCTTTCCTCTAACTTTTTTTTTACTCCACAGGGACCTAAATCGCTCTGACTCTGACTCCTCCCTGTCACTCTCCCAAGTTGGTGATCGGTTGTCTGCCTACAGCTCCAAAGGCCACCTAATTAAGCCCACCTCCCTTATACACGGGCTGTCCAACCGTGCAGATGATGCCGTCTCATTGCACGCTCACACCCATAATGGAGGGAACCGCATTCATGAGGGCAGTCATGCAGAGGGTGTTCCTGGTAGCCCCATACTCATGAAGAAGATGTGCAGCATGGAGAAGTCGCCCAGCCTGGGAGAGATCAACAGTCTATCAGAGTCATCTCGCTCCCTCAGCCCCAACTCCACTGAACCTGACACACCATCTCCCACAGGAGGGCAACTAGGGGCCTTGGGGGCAAAGGGCAACAGCCGCATCCCGCAGCTCTCCTACAAGAAGAGCCCACTGGAGGAGGACAGTGGCTCAACAGGAGAAGACACAGATTCCACTGCCAGTCGCAAGAAACACACTTTCAAGATCTTTAAGAAACAGAAAAAATAAGGGTTTCATGAACTACAAACTATGAAAGCTGACTTTTCCTCTGGTTTGTTTTTGAGAAAAAAAAAAAAAAATCAAAGTCACATGGTCACACGATTTGTTGCTGTTGCATCTTTTTGTGTAGGTATAACACCTACTGTGAAAATCTGTAGACAGAGAGCAAGCAGCTGTTATCCTTATCTGGTCATGTTGAATATGTGGGGATTGGGTAGGTTTGTATATTGGAACGTGAAATATTATTTATTTTGCAGGAAACTGTGCCAGTCTCAAAGGGATACCTGTCTCCCAGATGGTTTTCCTTTCCTGTTCTACAAGATATAACATTTTGCATGTCCTCAGTTTTGTTTGAATGATACACAAATGCACTTAGTGTTTGCTTGGTTCTTGTTGTTGAACTGTTTAGACAATACTTGATGTTTCTTTCAGTACCACCTAGCCTACAAATCTAGAGAATGCGAAGTCCTTTGACTCAGTACAAAGATTTCTGTCTATTGCCTTTTTAGAGCAAGTGACACATTCAGAAACCCACAAACAGAATAGAGTAGTTTGTAACTCACATTTCATTTTTGGCTATAAATGCGTCAGGGGCCATTTGGATGAGAAACAGCCTAATAATAATTTGCAGCTTTGGATCATATACAAGAGTATCTGAATGGCATTAAGGAGAAGAATTGGGTAAGAGATAAATCTTCCTGCAAAGCTAAAATAAAACCCCATCAAATTGTACTATATTACCTTTATGTTTTGTTTTTGTTTTTTTGTTTTTTTTTTGTTTGTTTTTTTCAAGGTAGATCTGAGTGCATGTGTGTGTGAAAGTGAATTGCTTTGCTGGAATGTCCAGGTTTTTAATTACTGGACTTTGGATCTTTTCAGTGGACCTGAAGGCAAACGTATATGAATTTTCTGACTCAAATGTCCAGCTTCGGTGTAAGTATCCCTTTGTTTTTGGGAAGAAATGTTACCAAAAACATACTAAAAGCCTCGGATTAGATAAAAATACCAAAATCTTAAGCATGGAAGTTTGAGAACACCAGAGACTGTGTGTTAGTGGATGTTTAGCTGTTTAAAAAAAATAGCATACAATCAGACAGAAAGTGGTGGTAGTGGAGGTGGTAGCTTTGTAACTCAACAGTATATACAATGAAACGCTTCTCAAAACACTTAAAGCGCAGACAATAAAAAATTGTCAGACTACTATGTTTTGGTTCAACTTGGATTTTGGTCTATTTAAGTTGGCAATTAAAAATTTTGTCAAAAATTGTGAGAGATAAGTGCTATAAGGGGCTAAAATGCAAGGCAAAAATATTTCCTCTGGATGTGGTAGAAATGTAACCACTTTGCAATTCACCCTTTATGGAAGCTCAACAAATTATGAAGGCCAAGGCTAATCATTTAAAAGTGCTAAAATTACCATTTCTGTCAGAGGCCTTTGTAGTGTTCTTTCAAACAGAATACAGAACCACAGGATATATGCTGTATATCCTGAGTTTAAATGCTGAATGTCCAAGGGTATTGTTTCTCTAACAGTATCACAAGTCCAACATGTTTACATTTGTTAGATAATTCCTCAGAGTACCACTGAAAGTAATTGTGCCAGATTTAATATTGACAACTATATGTGAGCACACAACTATGCATTAGTAGTTGTAGGTGATTACTAAAGTAGAAGGGACACCAATAGATTTAGGGTGCTTTGTATCAATGAACAACCAAAAAGTGCTGCAAAAGACACAGTCTCACTCCCCCAGCCTCATAACAACAACAGGTGGTTTGGATGTTTAAGACATGTTTAAAGATTTTTATTTTAGAAACCGATTGAAAATAATTTCCTACAGGTACTTTTTTAAAGTGTCATTTGTACCTTTTTTTGCACGACAGAGTTATAAATGGTTTACACCATCTGAATGTGTGTATGACTGTATCCGTCTGCTCCCAGTATAATGCACTGTAATGTTGATGCATGTCAACTGCTGTAACAAAACCTATATTGGGTTAGAAGAGTGGATCAGTTTAACCTGTTTGCTCAACACCCTTTTTCCTTTGTCTTTATTTTGAGCTTCTATTTATGAGCACATACAGTATATTTGTACAGATAAATGATAATTTTGCATCTTCTGTGATGGTCTAGACTTTTATGGCACTCCTGCATGATAGCAATAAACTATTTTGAATGAAAGATGTGCTGATTATTCTGTAGAATTAAGGTTCTTCTCATAAATATCTCTAACACAACAGTGTATCAATAAGCTTGTACTAAAACAAATATCTTTCTTCAGTTTAGTTGCAGCATACAGCTCCACCTTACCTTCCTTGTGTATATAGTAATTTGGTGGAGCTTTGTGGTGTCAAATATTTATCTAAGATTGAGCTTGAATAAGGTGGAGCAGGATGAGGTCCGGTTCTTGAGGCTTTTTTTTTTCTCCAGCATGAAATTCTTTAATGGAGAGAAAACACTGGACCATGGACTTTCATACACTGTACAAATACATTTGTCAGTTTTGCCTCAGTATGCAGGTAGGAACAGGTTTCTCTGTACATTCTGTGATACATCGATCTTTTCTGCTTTCATCAGATGTCACTAGCAATAATGCTAATGGTATGACTTGTGCCTCACACAGATTGTCTGGGGCTTAGATGAGGTTACATTCCTGAATCCTCCACAGGAGCCATTGCCAGATCATCACTTGGAAGTACTTTTCTCTTGTGATGAACCTGCTACAGTAAAGCTGGACTGCATTGTAACTTTTGATACTGCTATCACTACCACAGTACAGCTAAGACAGTGGCGCTGTGTCCCCGGCAAGCCTAACATAAAGACTCTGGAGCTAAACCTGCCAGATTGGTTGGTGTATCAAGCTGATGGGATTGTTCCAGACTCTCAGTGGGTGCTGAGTTGTATCCTTCGGGTCTCAGTAAGATACAGTGGATCTGATGGAAATGAGAAGTCTACCACAGCTCAGGATGTGGCAACTTTGCAGCCTAAGCCCTTCTTTAGTCGACCTGTCAAACAGTATCAACTCTGCACTGCCTGGAGCACACAAATGATGCATTTAAGGCAACCATTTTTTAAAAAACAATGCCCTTTGGAGCAAGGTAAGGTGGAAACTGATCGTGTTGACTTAATAAAGGCACTTTAAATGAAACACAGCTGAATTAGAACTACAAGAGAAGCTGCAGTTTAAACATTTCCAAATGTCAACAGTGTCATTGTCGGTGTTACTGTGTAGCGTAGTTGCATTTTTAGATGTAATTTCCACATTCCAGATAAATCTGTTTATGTCATTTAGAAACAGTGCATTTGCTGTCCTCAATTTATGCTTCAACTGGAGAAAGTTTCGGGATCACAAAGGCTCTGGAACCATATGGCAGTGAGGTTCTGGAGAATTTGCGTGTTAGAGCCATCTCTTTTCCATGGTAAGACAACAGTCACTCCATGTCCTGTGTAAACCAACTTTCTGTGCTATCGATGTAGATACTACTTATGGTTAGTAAATGTGACGTATTTTTGGCAGGTGCACATTTTTCATGTGGATATTCATAACGAGACACTGCCAGGACAGGACATGTGGCATCTTTTACCATGTAGACTCCCATAATAATTATGGCACACCAACACTGTTTCTCACAAATTCAGGTAGGATTCTCTCACCTCTTGAAATGCTCATCTCTTATATATTATGTAACATTATGTGGACTAGTTTCTTAACACTGCATCCTATGTACAGGCCAGCTGCACATCCAAATACATGGAGAGTCTGAGAAATCCTCTGCATTTCTCTCTCAATTCAAGGTGCCTTTAAATGAGTGGTGCCAGCTCAGTTTGATCTTTTCTGGTAAAACGGTGAGCAGCCTCTTGTTGTCGTAGCACATAATTACACTAAACAAATACTGCTAATAATGAAAAAATAAAGGGGTTATTGTCACTCCATGTCAGGTGACTGTCTCCATGGTGTGCTTTGATAAAGAGCACAGGACATTTGAATCAACAGAAAACATGTAAGTCTACTTTTAACATGTCAAAGGGATTAAACTGTATTAACAGAAATAAGAATGCACTTCAAGCCTTCTGAATGGTCTTTTAAAAACATGTCTTATAGATTGAGTCATACTGTCATTCTGGACGATACAGAGGGATATTTTGTGATTGGTGGAGGAAAATATATAAGAGGTGTGGAAGGGTATTTTGGACCACTGGTTTACTACCGTAACAGAATATCACCTCACGGCATGGTAATGTACTGTAGCTGCCCACAGTTACTGTCTGTATTGACTGTTTGCTTCTTTTGATTCTGATGGTTTCTCTCTTTTCCAGTCTGACGTTGTAATTCCAGATGTTATTAGGACTGTGAACCTGACTGGCTGGCTGCAGACCTGTCAAGATTTCCGTCTTCACCTGAGCTTGAAACTCAGCAGTTATTCTCTCATGAGGGCAGAGTCTGGTAATAGACTTATATATCCACTAGATGGTGCCACCATAACAGAATAGTTCACTGCAGGTACAAAGAAATCTCCCAATGTTTTTTTTTCCCCCCCAGGGAGCTGTTTCGATGCTTTCCATAAGTGGATGGTAAATGACAGACAACGGTTAAAGTCACAGTGTGAGCTGTGGGAATCAACTGCACCTCATCGAAGACAAGCCACAAAACTGGCCAAGTTATTGTTTGTCAAACATGGTAAGAGATGAACAGCTCAAAACTGACTGGATTACCACTGGTACAAAATATCCAGAGTGGAAAGTAATAATGATTGTGTTTTTGTGATTGTGGTTTCCACATATTCTCTCTTTCCTACCTGTTTTTAGACATTTGTCGTGGAAAGTAATAATGATTGTGTTTGAAATGCCTTAAATCCTTAAATCTGTACTTAACAGTAATTATCTGATGGCTTCAGTTAGTTATTTTGCATATTAAAGCTTTTTATAGTTGAAATATGAGATGGCTGCATCATCCAAAACTGGATGACATACTGATGTGAGAAGGTACCAACTTGGTCCATCCTTAAGTATGAAGCTATTTGACATTTTCACTGAATTATATATTAAACCCATTCCAATTAATGGAAATATCCCAAATGTATTGAGTGGAATTGTTTAGACATTTCCCCAAACTGACAAACAGCATTTAGAAACTTTGGTATCTCTACTAAAACTGCAATTAAAGTCTCTTGGTTTTTACAAATTTTGCCTTCACACCATGGGTTTGTAATGACTGACCCACTTGTTTGTAAAGGGACTGAGTAAAAAATTTAAATGTGTTCTATATATTACTCACTGATATTATCCAGTTCTAATTTTTTCAGAAACCACTGAAATCTGTTCAATTTCTGACTCGCAGGAGGAAAAAGAATTAGCCTGGCAGCTGTGGGCAGAGCACTGTATTCCTTATCGCTTCACAAACTGGGCAGAGTGCGCAGCACTGGAGTGGTCAGCCGAATATTACCACTGCTGCTCCAAGCTGGTTGCTTAGCTGATAACCGAGCTCTGCACATGTCATCAGTGCTCTACAGCACTGGCCTTGGAGTCAAGAAACAGCCCATTAAGGTGTGTGCTATTGGGTCAGCCAAAAGTGAAAGTATGCCTGTGGTGAAAATTTAAGCATTTTATGTTCTGCAATGCCTGTATCTGGTGCAGGCCTGGCTCCTGGCTCTGCTGGCAGCCCAGAAGGATGATCGATTGGCACTTCTGCATCTTGGGTACTTGCATCACCAGGGTCTTCATGGTTTCCCCACAGACGCAGACTTGGCCTATGGATATTATGCAAATATCGCTAAACAGACGACTTTGGACCGTCACAATCTCACACTAGAGCAGGTAATGTATGCATTTGTATTGAGATGCTGACTTTCCATGTCTTGCTTAATCAAGGAGTAATATGTAACTACTGTATTTTGTACAAAAGCCAATCATTGGAGTAGGTCTTCTTTGGTTCTTGAAGATTATTTTCTTTCCGGTACATGATTTAAATTATCATAAACTCATGTGACGAATGTATCAGAAAATAATTTTTGTACAATATACTTTGTAATAACTTGCAGTAATTACATAAAGAAATTCTAATGCAGAGGGTGGGAGGAAACTCATATGTACATGCTCATATTTTTTCATGTTTCCACTAGCTTATGAAAAAATATGAGCTAATTCATTTTCTCCCACCCTTATCGTAGCTATAGTTTTCAGTATTTCCATCGTCAATAAGCTGACCTTTGTCACTGCTTTCCATAAAACAAGGTAACATTATGATAACCTTGGTATTATTATAGTGCTCAAAAGTGGTTTCCACATATTCTCTCTTTCCTACCTGTTTTTAGACATTTGTTGAGGCTGTTTACCTAAACAATGATGAGATGCTGAATCTACAGACCAATGAAGACCATCATATATTCCAGTGGCTAAAACTGCAGGCTCACAGAGGAGCAGCTGATGCTGAGGTACCTTGATCTGTCATCTCTGCTTTTCAGGTTGCACGGACAGAACATACAAAAGCGCAAAAAGTCAGATAAGTCAGTGTGATGACAGTTTAAGCAAGTTATGTAATACAATTTTCAAAACATAAGGATATATCCCCCCCCCCACATAGACAATTTGAGACTGTTGTTAGTAATAATTCATCAATTGTCTTGCAGCAAGCAATTGCCCGCATGCTGTTCTGGGGTCAGCAAGGAGTGTCTCCAAATATCCAAAAGGCTGTGAGACACTATGAAAGAGGAGCAGTCCAATGGGGGGATCCAGTGTCAATGTATGACTATGGCATAGTCCTGCTGCAGGTCAGATTTGTAGTTCTTGTCCATTGTTATGCGAGCTACTGAAATTCATCTGGTTATATTATTACTGCTATATTAGTTAATTATTATTATTCATCATGAATTTGTTTCTCTTTAGGGTCATGGGGTTGAAAAGGATATTCCAAAAGCTGTCACTTTCCTGAAGAATGCAATGGAGAAGGTTATGTATGGTTAATGTTAATTACAGCAGGGTTACTCTAACTTGCATGTAATAGTATATTATTTCTCACACTATTTTCTCCCACAGGGTTTTGTTCCTGCAATCAATGCCCTGGCTTGGTACTATGAGCGCTTTGAGCAGGACTACAAACAGGCAGCGCAGCTGTGGGAACAAGCTGATCTTCTCAAGTGTCCAGAGGCTGCTTTGAATCTTGGTGTCATCTACTCACAGGGTCTGTATCCAGGAAAAACTGCTGACCAGGTTAGATCAACTGTTAAACCATTTTCAGCTAGTTTACTAACAACAGTTTTGTCTTGAGTGCTTAAAACAAAAGGGAAATAATTTGTCTTACAGTATATGGCCTATAAATACTATCTGAAATCAGCAGAGAGAGGGCATATCAGGGGAGCAACACTCCTTGCTGACTTCTGGACCACTGGGATACCTGGCCATGTCAACAGACGCCCATCAGATGCTGTTTTGTTAGCTACTTATTCTTTTATTTGTTTGACTTCACCTATATATTTCTTGTCATGATATGACATGACAAAACTTTATTTTAACTGCCTGCAGGTGGGTGAAGTGGGCAGCTGAACACAATGGATACCTGGGCACTGTCTTACGAAAAGGCTTAGATTCCTATCTCAAGAGTGACACGTAATGTTTTTCTCTATTCACACTTGCCATGATCCTGATCAGACCATGTGATTGCAGTTGCAGCAAATTACTATTTGAGATTTTCAACAGGTTCAGCTCATTGCTATATTACCTGATGGCTGCTGAGATGGGGTATGCAGCTGCGCAATTCAATGTGGCATATCTGTGCGAACAAAATACAGTGAGTTACAGAAGTGTGCAGCTGAAATGTCTCTCTAGCTGTAGTGTCATGGTCATGTTACTATTGAATTTACTCAATACTCATTCTTAGAAATTGTTTTCACTCTACCCACAGGGAAATTTCCTGGATCCTGCTTTTGCATTGCAGTGTATGTGGAAATATTACAACCTCACAATCCTAAGTCAACATCCTGACACCTATGGTAAAAGACTAGCTTTTAAAACAGACATATACACATATATATTATACATTCATACCTCTAATTCTCTTACCCCTCCAGCCTTTATTAAGATGGGTGACCTGTTGTATGAGGGGCAGCGTGATGGGCAGAAAGACTTGTTTTCTGCAGCACAGATGTACAAACTGGCAGCACTAAGGAATGAGCCACAGGTCTGCTTCTTTTAAATCAGAATTCAAAATTCTGTTTGTAATTTTTTTTCCAAGCCTGTGTTAATTCATAGTTGTGTGTGTGTATGTACCTGTGCATTTAATCAGTACTGTTCTTTCACAGGGATGGTACAACCTTGGCCTCCTTGTTGAAGAGGGCTACAGGCTGCCGCTGTCGGTGTTAATTGAACTGAGCCTTTCAGAGCTGTACCTGGCAGACAACAGTTTGCTTCTAAGTGCTTTGTACAAAAGGTTTGTGCAAGTTGTATGTCTGTGTACATTAGTTTTAAAAATAAAGTACATACTGAATGTAGTAGACTGAGAAAATTGTAATCCACTGCTCTTCCAAAAGATGCAGGGACTCAGAAGATACAGCTTCTTACTTGCCTTGCAGCCTTGCCCTCTTCAATGTGTATCTACAATCATTCCAAAAGGACTATAGTACTGCAATTAAGGTTAGTGTGATGTGCTTGAGCTATTTTTGCCTTTGTTTTTTGTGTAAAAACAATCAATAGTCAAAAGCATCAGTTGGTACTGTACTCAAAATTTTGTAAGTACTTGGTAAATCTCATTGCTAATTCCAACCACTGGCCAAAGTACAACATCATTAAACACATGTATTGTATTGTGATGTTTTGTGGTCTTGTTTTTTTTCCCCACAGTTGTGCACTACCGTTGCCATGGTTGCAGCACCAGTGGTAGTTGTAGTCATTGTTGGTTTGCTCAGGAGACGTACCCTGTCTCTCAACTAGAACCAAGATTTGTCAGCACAGGTCAACCTCCATGCCACGTCAATATTTTGTGGTATCATGTATGTTTACAGCAGGATCACTACAAGGAACATCTGTGATTCTTTAAAAAAAAAAAAATCTTTTTTCTGAAATATCATTGTTACCGTTAAAAGAGTGTGTTGCCTTTAAATAAACTTGAATGAACAATAAAGAGCAAGAAAAGTGCTATGAGACTATCATGAATCTATCTATCTATCTATCTATCTATCTATCTATCTATCTATCTATCTATCTATCTATCTATCTATCTATCTATCTATCTATCTATCTATCTGACATTCCTCCATCAGCTGCAGCACAGAGTGCATGTGACATCATCCACACAGTTGTAGGTGGTCTCCAAACAAAACACCCCAGTGCCCTTATAGTAATTAATGGGGATTTTAACCATGTCAGTATTTTGGGAGCTCTGACCAACTTCAAACAGTATGTGGACTGTGCAACACAAGAAAATAAGATTCTTGATCTCCTTTATGCCAATGTGAAGGAGGCATACAGCTCTTCAGCCCTCCCCCCACTTGGTGGATCAGACCACAACTTAATATATTTAGTACCAACATACAAGCCTGTAGTAAGACAACAGTCTGCCACCAAGAGGTATGTGAAGGTTTGGTCAAAGGAGGCTGAGGAGGCCCTGCAGGAGTGCTTCAGGGTTACAAACTGGGACCTTTTCATGGACACTCATGGTGAGGACATCGAAAGCATCTCTCACTGTATCACAGATTACATCCGATTCTGTGAGGACAATCCAAAAACGTTCGTTGTTTCCAATAATAAGCCATGGATAAATAAGGACACTAAAAGCCTCCTCAACAAGAAGAAGAGGGCGTTCATGGCAAGAGACAAGGAGGAACTCCAGGCTGTGCAGAAGGAACTCAAGAGGAAGCTGAGGGAGGCAAAGCAGCTCTATAGAGACAGAGTAGAGCACAAGTTGAGACAGAACAATATCAAAGAGATGTGGAATGGGATGAAAATAATGACTGGGAACACTGCTGTGGAAGGAGACTCAAAGTTTGCTAATGAACTTAACCTGTTCTTTAATAGATTTGACACCACCTCTGCTTCTTACTCTGACCCATTGTCCTCACACACCATCCCTCCTCCCTACACCACCTTAGCTGATGCCTTGGGGTCTCTTCACATCACCCCACCCAACATCTCTGCCAATGCTGCCTCCCCATTGCCCACTGATACCATCTCCTCTATCAGCAGCCATACAACATTGAAGTATACCTCACCTCCAATACCTCCTCCCCTGCCCTCACCATCTGACTCCTCATCAACACAATACACAGGCCCAGCCTTTGCTACAGAACAGGTGAGGAAGGAACTAGCTAAACTAAAGCCCAACAAAGCAAAAGGACCAGATGAGATCAGTCCCAGAGTACTTAAGGTATGTGCTGGACAGCTTGCAGAGGTTTTTCAACAACTCTTCAACCTCTCTCTGAGGCTCAAAAAGGTGCCTAAGTTGTGGAAAACTTCCTGTATTGTCCCATTACCAAAAAGAGGCCGTCCCAGTACCCTTAGTGACTTCAGACCAGTAGCGCTAACATCACATGTCATGAAAGTGTTTGAGAGACTGGTCCTGCGACACCTGAGCTCTCAAGTGTCTGAATTTCTGGACCCCCTGCAGTTTGCGTACCAGGAACATATCGGAGTGGAAGATGCCATCATCTTCTTAATGCACAGAGCATACTCCCATCTGGAGAGGCAGGGCAACACTGTGAGAGTCATGTTCTTTGACTTTTCAAGTGCTTTCAACACTATTCAGCCCCACCTGCTAAGTGAAAAGATGCAGGATATGGAAGTTCCCGCAGACATGGTGGAGTGGATCAAAGCCTACCTCACTGGACGACCACACTTTGTTCGCTTAGATGGCTGCGTATCTAATGTGGTGATGAGCAGCACCGGTGCACCCCAAGGAACTTTACTGGCACCATTTCTGTTTATGCTCTACACCTCAGACTTCCACTACAACTCAGGAACCTGTCACCTCCAGCCACAGTTGATTTCACACAGGAAACAGAGGAAAAGTTAAAAAGTAGGTAGGCGTGTTGATAAAACCAGCTGACTTAAATAAACAAGTTAATGTAGTGGAAACTAGCTGCAGTTTGTTCCTCTCAGATATTGGCATGAATCTGTGGGTCACAGAGTAGGTAACATTAGGGTAATGTCACTTTTTCTATGTGATATTAAAATATATTTCCCCATTAACCAAACTGTGTGGATGAAAACATGTATACATTAAGATATTGATGAAAAAGATACACCTGTCTAACGCGCAGTGTTTTTTCTGATTCCAAACAAAGTTGGCGGCGCAACTCAAGAATTAGAGGCTGGGACTAACGTTAGTATCTCCATTTGACACCTTATACTTCTACGTTACTCTCACACTTCAAAAGATAATATTGGCACACATTTACTGTATACATTAAGATTCAAACGCAACCTTTAAAATACACGATAAGTAGAGCTGAAATATTGTTAGGTAGGCTGGTTAATTGACAGAAAGTAAATGGCAAACTTTTTTTTTTTTTTTTTTTCACTAACCACTCATCTAATAAATATCCAGCACATAAATCAACCCGTTATGATAATAATGAAATTGATTAGTTTAATTCTCTGAAGTTGGTTCTCCTAAATATGTTACTTGCTATTGACTCTGTTCATTGTTCTCTTCTTACCAGTAGGCCCTATTCAAGTGTTTTAATTCAGAACTCTCCTGCCATGTTCTCATGAACAGCAGGAATGGTGTTACTTTGCCAATGAACTGTACCTGGTTTCCAGCTGTGCCATAGATTGCAGTTGAAGAATTCAATTTTCAATTTATCATGCATCATTTTTTTTTCTTTTCTCAGCATTTCACTTGTCTTTGTGCAAGCTGAATGTGAGAGGCCAGTTATCATTATAAAGAAATATTGTATTGTGATTTTTAGGAAAGACACAAATAATACACATAGTGTTGATGATAAGCGACCACAGGCTCGATGATGGAGAATTTCCCATCAAAACGGCACCGAAAAATAACCTACAAAGTCACAAAACCTAGGTCGGTGCAGTAGCTTGACATTAAAAGACCAGACTCACTTGTGTTATGAGGTTACTTAAAGTAACCTGCTCATGACCATGCTGATACTATGTACTACATGGAGCAATTATTTAGCATGACAGTGTTTAGAGAGAATACATTATGATTTGCTTTAATCTCCCCCAGTCTAGCTATTTTGGGTATGTTTGCTTAAATGCAGGCCTTTTTGGAACCACTAAAGTAAATGATACTGCTTGGTGTTTTCTATTTTAGGAGATAGATCTGTGAATTCAAAGGTGACAATACCATGTGACTAATGTACCTTTTGGGCACCAAGGTCTGTCATCAGCGGGGATGCTGTCCTTCAGCTTTTGTACAAGTTGCTGAATCTGTGACACTGAGGGTTTGTGTTTTCCAGCTGACCTCTGCTATGCTATAGTATTTCTGTTAAGGGAAGAGAATCAGTTGTATAGCGTTTTAAAAATAATGTTAATAACGACATTGAATTACATTACAAAGATGTCTGAACGGTCAAATTACCTGCTAGTTAGAAGCATGTAGGTCATTATCAGTGAAATATGTATAGTGAGTTGAGACACTTTTTAAAGACATATGAAAAACGAAGATCTACAGATTTTGAGAACCATTGAGAAAGCATGGAAAATTAGTAAAGTATCAGTGGTTGAGAGCTGATGCTGTGCCTGTGGGCACGGCAAAGTTCTTACAGTGTAAAGTGTTTCACAACTACACTTTTCTGAGTTATTCTTCATCAAGTCAGGCACTGCAATCTATGACACAACAGTGTAGTATGTTGAAGACCAACATTGATATTTGAGAGAAATCTTTTCCTCTGCAGATTATCATTGTTTTAGTTGTTTTGTTTTTAGTTTATTTATTTTAGTTTTTAATTTAGTTTTTAGTGTTTTTGTCTAAACTCCTCCCTGTCCTCAGACAACACCCCCAAACACAACAGTGTGAAGCCAAATCTTGTGTTTCCTGAGCAGGCTTGATAAAACATGCCACTGTTTGAATTTCTAAAGTCCTTTATTACCCTTTGGGCTTATAGGATGTAGGTTCTGCTGTATAGTGCTTCAGTGAAATCCTACATAGATTTTCATTCAAGTAAATAACAGCAAGGCTTGTGATTTAGAGCTCAAAAGCTGAAATGTGAATAATCAATAGCAAAGGAAATTCTAACACTGAGGAAATGTGTGATTCAATGCACACTGGCTGATCATGAATGCAGCTCCTGACAGTCTACATAATCAAAACAATGTCTCTCTTCCTGGTCTTCTCATTCCCACCTACTGGGTTTCTTCTTCTTTTCTCTTTTTCCCCATTTCTCCCCTCTTTCCCTCCCTCTGTTTTTACAGATGGACTATTTGGCTGGTGAACAGGAAGAGAGCTGTGCCAGTTGTGAGTGTACGGTGGAGGCAAGGAGAACAAACTCACTCACTCAGGCAGGACTTGGAGCTGGACTCGTTTGTGGGATTTGCAGCAGAAAGACAACAAGGAGGTGCAGATACAGTACAGGTACTTTGTTGGGGTATGTGTGTGTAAAGTAGTCTGCATTATTAGATTTTGAGATTTGAATGATTTCTTATAAGAAAAATGAGCATTTCACCGCAGCACAGAATACTGCAGTATATTTTGGGCTATCCTTTTCTGAGGCTGACTTAACATTTTTGCAGGATAGTTTAGAAGTTAGTTTAATGCTAACTAAGGAATGTATAATGACATTAAATATGACTAATGCTTATGTAACTAATCAGTATTCATTTTTGGGGGGGGCAAATAGCTAAATGGTTTTTAGTTTTGGTTAATATTCTGCTATTAATATATAAATCATAATCCAAATTACCATTTTTTTTTATATGTTGGAATTTTTGTTTAAATCCCAAACAATGTATTAGTAAAACATCACTAGGAAAGGTTGTGACTTTTATTTTATAATATATAGGCAGTGATCAGTAGATGATGCATCACCAGTAACAGTTTTTTTAGTCTATAAAGTAATGTTTGTTTTTCATGTTATTTGAAGAAAATAGAAGGCTGATTTTGAAGAGTTGTTTTTTTATGTAAGTTGTAATTTGTACTAGGGCTGCAACAAATACTCGCGGAAATCGATGAATTTGATTGCAAAAAATCAAATCAAATCAAATTACTTGCATTACCGGAAATGCTACGCCTAGGGATCATTGTTCTACGTGGACCATAATCACTGTCGCACAACGCGTTTCAAAGTTGGCGCTATGGCAGAGAGCGAAACTGTCCGTAAAAGGCAAAAAATCAGTGCGTGTATTGTAAAGTAGAACTGCTGTACCACAACAGCACTTTCGTCAGTGTTTCAACATCTGAACAGAAAGCCTCCGGTTGTGTACCAGACCTACTCATCCGGGGGGAACCTACAGAAGGTAACGCCATTTTAAGGTAACCCGTCGTTTCTGCCATGCATTACACAATAGTATTATTGTTTCAAAATGCAAAAGTCTATTTTACCCCATTACTCGAATAATCGCTGAACTAGAATACTCGACTCCAAAAATGATCGATAGGTGCAGCCCTAATTTGTGCAGCTTTGTTGATCTGTCACTACTTTTCTAGCACTGATACAGGTACTGAAAGGTGATCCCCTATTGTTTTTCCTGCCTACAAAGCTGATTGGCTTTTAAAACCTGGGAATCAATGGTCATAAACACAGTGACCATAGAATCCCATTTGTACTTATGTTTGTTTCTCCTCATTGGTTTCTTTCCTTAACATGGTACAGTGTGAGAAAGACCAGCTCTTATGTCAATATTTAGAAACACTTTAACTCAGGTTTGGATGTTTTAAAATGCAGTGTCTGATAATTGAAGAATATGGACTTGATGCCATTTAAATATTCAATACACATTTATTGACCATTGTTGAATTGTAGCAAAAGTAGTATGCTGCTGCACTGTAGAGTAAGAATTCATGGAGGAGTTGTAATGGCTCCTGATCAAAAGTAATGCCTGTTGTTTGCATGGTGTTATTTTGTATTTGGTAGCTCAGCAAATTGGTTTTATTTACCAATGATACATTGGTGGCAAATAATTCATCTCTGTCTTGGATGCCAAGATGTGAAAATAAATTAGTGCATAAAAAGTATAGGTCTGCTGATTTCATTTTTCCTTTGGAAGCCTGTTGTTAAATGTCAGAGTGAATGATAGCACTTAGCAAACTGCGATGCAATGTTCATTAGTTATCAGAGTGACAAAATGGAGCTTTGTCTACATTTTATATTGGTTGTTCTTTTCACAGCTGCACATCAGGTACTTGTGAAACCTGAGAAATCTCTTCAGGTGTCCTATTTATTCCCATTAAAATAGAAATGCAGAACCAGTTAAGTTGCAGACAATAAATTTGTCCACTTTTGCTGTGTTCTTGTTTATTGTTGTCCCTTAGCACTTTTTGGTCTTGAAATAATGATCTGAGCATATTAGCATCAAAACTGTGGCAATTATATGGCCTAAGTGCTGCCACTTCTTATTCAGTGAAAAAACACAGTCCAATCAAAAATGGCACTTACACCAATGACCACTGTATTTTGTGTTATTTCATATCCTGTTCTGATTGGTTGATTTGTGGATGTCGGTCACAGCAGCAGTGACACTGAGAATTTGAGCCTAAATTTCTCACACTGCCTGTACTTTGCTGGAGGTTGTGTGGACATGTCTCACAATGTGATCTATGACCACCATTACAACAACAGACGTTACCACATTGCTCTTGCAGCTGTCAGCATGTGTTTCAGTGTAAAAGAGAGTTGTTGCATATTTCACTCTTTACTTTTACTTTGGCGGATTCTGCGTCTTTGGCTGGAGACTAATATCTAATCCTGAACATTTGGTCAATTAAATACCTACCATATCTTTCCTGTCTACCATCATGAACTCTGTAGACTTATGTTCTTTTTAATGTGTTTAATGGGCCTTTTCTGCCATTGTATTAAGTGCATTTCACATAGAAATGCTTGTCATATCTTAATTGCTTGATTTCATATTTATCTTTTCTTCAGTATCCAACGGTGCTATGGCTACGAGGATCCAGAGCAGTGTGGGAAGCAGAGCACTCCGAACAGGTGTGAGTCCTCCCACCTGCCAGCTCTTCCTAATTCTCTGTGGTCACTTCCTGAATGCCCAAGGTCAAGGTAAGACTGAGGTGTTTCCTCCTGTGTTTCTTCTTGGTCCCGCTGTAGGACAGGGAGCAGGCATGGGTCATTGTTCTAATTTTTCATACAATACTGGGATGCAGTGACTGTACATAATTCTCATTTAATAACGTTTATGAACCTTTCCCACTGTGCTGCTAAAATGACTTAGATTAGATAGTTGTGATGATGTTTTATTTCTCTTCAGATTGTAATTGTATATTAGAAGGGAGAAGCATAAAAACAGACTGATATACTGCATATACCACTAGACTAAACTCTTGAGTCCATACAGCTTTTGTCACTTGCACACTATACATGTCATTAAAGCAATATTTAAAGAGAATAAAAATCATATTACAACTGGTGCATGACTTATGATACAGGAAGCAACAGTGAGAGTATTTAATTATCAGGACTATGCAAAATGAATACAGCAGTTGTATATAATGTACAAAGCTGTATTATATAAGGTCTATAGTAAGCTATCAGTTTGTAGACCATATTTAATCATATCCTGGGGAGGCAAGGCCGCTATGCCCTCTGCTGTCAAAATACTCCACTGGCTTCCATCCCTCCCTGTGACTGGTTTTATTTATAGCATGACAGAAATTGCTGCACTAACAAGTGACAAGTGCTCAAAATATACAAACATGCATACACACACATTCACACACACACACACACACACACACACACACACACACACACACACACACACACACACACACACACACACACACACACACACACAAGAACACCCATACAGTAGACTAGTGCCAGGTTTCAGGGGTGGTAAGGGGAAGAGGAAGGTTAATGCACAAGAACTGGGAGAACTGTATTCAACTCATATAAAATAAACTCAGATTAATGGACCCCAGCAGTGGCATATGCATCTTGTGTAGTGACATGAGAGTACAGGTGCCAGACTAGAAGATCAGAGCCAGAGAAAAGTATCACCATCTCCCTGCTATTTAGAATAATGAGTTTACAGTTCATGTTTTCTAATTTAAAAATATTCTGCCAGCTACTTTTTCTGTAGGAGTATTGAAAACCGACCCTCATTAAAAGCTGTGTAAAGATTATGGTTGTAGTTGTAGGCAACTGAAGGTAAATATGCCTTGTGGCAGATATCTGGTTAACTTTTCTGCTTCACATCTTTCTGTGTCTTCTGCTGAGGATATGGTATTCTTGGTATTTGACACAGAGACAGGCAGGAGAGTAAACTTGGTTGACGTACTTACAGTTTGCCATGACAGATGCGAATAATGACCAGTCAAATCGGTGGCAGGGATAAATAACTTTATATGGCTGTTATGTGAATGAAAACTTAAAATACAGTGCGTACTATTATGCTACATGCAGTCTTTTTCAAAATTGTATGTTTTGTTTTTTATTTTGATATAAATAAAAATTATGTATTTGACATTTTTTTTAATCCAGTCAAACAGACACTTTTTTATTTTTTGAAATGGTGGTCAGAGAATGTGCAGTAAATGATTTAATATGTTTAAAGAACTTAGCATGAAAATTGCACATGTGTGGGTGGCCATTTAAAGATCTCCCACCTTGTCTAAATTAAATTGCTGTCTATTTAGAATTACAGAATTGAACTGCTGACTAAACACTAGTGAGCATGTAAGACCATCGTCCAACAGGCATTAAGCATCAGGCTTTTGAGAGATTAATGGTGGACTGTTTTTGAAGTGTTTGCCCCAGAGAGCTTTAGAATACATAACTAGAAAACGTATGTTTTTTCATATTAATGAAGACAGGGATGCATTCTGTGTGATGATGATAAACAACATTATCAGTCAGTGATGCTGCAAGGGCAACATATATTGTTTAAGCTTTTAATGCACATTTTTTTCCTGCATACAAGGATATTTATCATGTTTGTCATATATCATCATATATTCTGCAGCTATAACTATAATTTGATGTGCTTAATCAAAAACTGATGACATCAGAAGCTCTTCATTCCCACAGACAGAGAAATGAACATTCATTTTCAATCTGTACATAAGAATTAATAAGTGGGCTCTGCCAAGGGGTCAAAGCAAGCTTTTGAAAACTTACTAAATTTACTGATAATAAATGCCATTTATTGTACATTTTATGTTCAGCATTATCAAGCTGGCTATTGTTAACATTTTCTACACCTATAGCCATTCACTCTGGATATGGTTTTAGTGTTGCATAGTGGTTTTGTTTACAACCTGTGGACTGTATAAAATGCTTGAAAGCTGCATTTTAAGAACTCTGTATGTGTTGACATTTCCTAATGTACAGTGGTTGTGTGTAATGTGGGTAACAACAGGCAACTTAATAGGAAAAGATTTATATTGTAGCACTGTGTCCTTGCCAAAATACCAATACCACTTTAACACTGATTTCTTCATCACATCATGACCTTTCTTGTCTAGTTTTGTCTGCTTACGTGATTCCACCAACTCCTCTCTAACATTCTTCTAAGCATATAGTTTGGTTTGCTTTTTTTTTTTTTTTTAAAGTTTTTCTATGGACTGAGATTGTATTGTCAAGACACTATAGCCACTTGCTTTGCCCTTCACACATTTGGTTGCTGTAAATCTTTGTGATCTAGGAATATGATTGTACTCATTCTTAATTGGTCTGGTCAAGAGCATCATCTGAATAAGTAATATAGAAAGTGTGCTGTTGTTCTTGTGCCATCACATTAAACTGTCATACAGCTCTCATACATCTGGTTTTAGTAGTTCTGCCAAGTCATGATCTCTGATTAAACAATCAATGTGAATGATATGCAAGTAATTTCTCAGCTACTGGATCACTTAAAGGTGCTTATAATGTGCCAGAAGCCAACTCTGCCTTATCGGCAGCTCTGGAAGCCTGCCAACCACCTTGCAGATTGATTTTTTTATTACTAAGAATAAATGAATATTGAATCTGTAAGTAAAAGAGTGACCTGGCAATGAAGACACAAATGTATTTCTATAGAGTGTGAAAGCCAAGCATATTCTGTGTGGTGTACTGTTTTTCTTTTACACAATGCAAAGTGTCCAAGCCTGCATGTAGGGACTTTGAGAGACTCATTGTGCTGGCAGTGGTCAGGTTTTTTTCGACCCCCTCCTCTGAATATGGTTTTGTCATTGTCTATTTTTGTGTTAAGCTATAATCATATATGATACATATTAAGTTTAACTGTATAGTGCCAAATCACAATAAAATCATCTGAAAGGACTTTACATAGAAACCCAAGAAATGCCTTTTGAGAAAGCACTTGGCAACAGTGAAGAGGAAAAACTCTAATGGAAGAAAACTCCAGCAGAATCGGGCTCAGTTCGAGTGGCCATCTGCCTTGACAGGTTGGGGTGAGTAAATAGAGGAGAGAGAAAATAACATTGTGATGTGAAACAACAAATCATAAATACAGTTATTTTTTTACAGCTTATGGTCTGCTTCTAGCAAGCATACAGTACCAAATGTGTCAGACAGAGGCAGGGTACAACTGCAATTATCATGCCAGTTGTCACTCCAGACATTTAGTTGATGCTTACACCTGAACATTTAAAACCTTGAAAGCATGGAAGAAATTCAGAGTGGAAATGTGGAAAGAAATGTAGACCTGATGAAAAATTGCCTGTAATAAATAAGTGAGAGTCCTGACTTGTTTGGCAGAACCCTTAAGCATTGCATTCTAGGGTGGTGTGTAAATAACATATCATAAAAAGCATGAGGATTAGTAAATTGCAGAACCTTGCACACCTGAGTTCTTGACTATCTCAATGCTTCTGTAGTCAAATGTAAACATATTTATGACAAATGTTGTGTTACATTTTTTTGCTAGGGATTCACCAGTTCAACCTCTCCTCCTGATTCTGATTCTAATAAATAAGGCAATATTACTGTACCTACTAGTAAACTACCCATGAAACACAGCATTTTATAAAGACATTGATGAAGAAAATGTAATGAATGCGAATGAATAACATCTCATTAATACTTGATCAGTTTAGGTCAATACACAGTAGTGTATTGCAAGTAGTGTATTACCTGAAAACTGGTCACTATAAAATGTTTTTGAAAATGACAAAGGTCTGTGATTCTCTAGTCTTTAGTTTTGTTATGTACCCTCCAGCCTAGGCTTCATGCCACTGGTGTAAAAAACCTGAGTAATAATATTTGACATTGCAACTTTTTTTTTTATAGTGTATAGTACTATCACCATCTCATCTTTTGGGATTATGCTGAGCCACTGGCAGATTTCTTATCACACTAGATGGCAGTGTTGTTTTGGTTAAAAGCAAGACTTCACCTTACTTTTCTAAGTTGGAAATTTTAAATGTCAAAAAACTCATGTTTTAATAATTTAATAAGTACAGCCTGCAGGTGATTAGATCTGTTCCTGCCTTGTTTTTCTTTCACATGAATTTGGATTTTATTTATTTGTCATGGAGGAGTTTTTATAGGTTTTGTTTCAATTTTTTTTAATAAAACATTTTTATTAAATAATGACAGAATAATTGTTTTACGGTGTGGTGATTTTGGGTTCTCTAGACTGGTAGTACTGCAGTGCCTCTTTTATAATGAAAATCCAGAGTCGCAGTCATCTACAATCGATTAGCCCATATATGGTTATTGTAGATAAAAAAAAATAAAAAAAAGTCCACAACACAGCATGGTGTTTCTCCATTACAACACAAATGGCTTCAGAAAGCCATCTTATGCAAATCACAGTTTAGGGAGTTCATCTAGGATGCCTGGTTGCACCGTCTTATTTTGATGACCTTAATGTTTCTGAGCCAAAAAACATCACATTGGAAGCATTGTTGTGGCAGTGTTAACACTATGGCTGTAGCTGCAGTGCTTCTCTTCTGCTTCGCTCTGATTTACCAATGTATAGGGTCATGAAATATTACAGAGGGCTATAAAAGCCATGGCACATCAACTGCCCTGTACAGAATAAGGGGAATGAAGTCCCAGTGGATTATGTCACAGTCACAGCCCCTGACTCCCTACACACAGCAAGCCCCATTAAGTCTAACTATCTGGCTTTGCATTTCCCACTAGCATCACCTCTTCTCTAAAAAAAAAATGCTGTTATAATAATGTTTATTCCATTTTACAGGAGAAAATGATATAAATGTGACACACACTAAGAATGTATTATGAGGTTATGCCCTTTAAATTGTCTCCCTGGAGAAATTTAGTGTAACAGAGAAATCACATTTGAATTCATTTCTGTCATGTTGCTGACACTAAGCCAGAGCAGCAAGAGAAAACTCAGCAGCCAAAAAAAGCCCCTCTTACAAAATTGACAGCTTCATAAACAAATGGTACTTAGTAGTTCAACAAAGGGGGAAAACTATATTTTGTTGGGACCGAGTTTATGGCTGTGTAATTTTCTTATACACTAGGTCCTACTGCTTAAATGATGAGTTGGTTGACAAGACTCTCACTGCAAGGTCAATTTAGTAACCGTTCTCTAGTAATGGAGTAGTAGATTCCATTTTTCTGAGCCTTTTAGTGGGGCACACTATTGATTTTACAAGCAAAATTCTGTTTACTTGTCATGAGCAGTACTACTCACCCTGTGAAAACAGTTATATAATTTAGTGTGTGTCTCTGGGAGAGCTTTCTAAACTTTGAAAATAACCCTGACGACATTGGACTTGGAGACTGTTGGGGCATTGAGTTTGAAAGTTGCTGGTATTTACCAGAGAGGCAAAATGTAACAAAATGTCTTATTTAGTTGCATTATGGGAAATGTATGATGTGTTGTTGGAACATAACTCTCAGTCAGCCATATAAACCTATCAAGGAAAGCTAGAAGAATAGTTTGTGGCTCAAACATTTAGGTAGTTGTAAGGCAACAAGTTCACATCTGTTGATCTGCCTTGAGAGAGGAATTCTGTGTTTGTTTGAGGTGAAACGGACTACGGATATGGCTTTTTTTTTTCTTCTGCTCACCAGTGTGTTGGAGTATGAAGACAACAGATATCCTCGGAGTGTTCGTCCTCTGAACATGATGGTTTTGTTGCAAGGGGTGTGGCTATGTGACTGGGATCCCGCTTTGGTGGTAGCACTAAAAATGTTCTTCAAATGACATCTGAGGGAGGGACTTCTCACCAAATGCATCATAGTCTCATCAAGTGTTGTGCAGTCTGCCCAGATTAATGGGACTGAGGGCTGATTATGCAGGTCTGTACATCGTGTCTGTCTGTCAATGATCCACCCTCCTGTGGCCCTATCCATACATGCAAAGTTGCCTTCAGCAAAAGGGACTTCTATGGTTTACCCCAGAAATAAGCAACATGGTATGGTTGAGAAGTTTTCCATTTATATCTGGATATAGTACAGGTTTGGTGGATGATCACCACTATTGTGAGTATGGTACTCACTGTAAAAACCATTGATTTTTCTGCTGGCCTTTGTTCATACACACACACAAAACATCATATTATTGAGCTATACTGAGCCACAGTGCACAGAAGAAGGATGTTTCAAGTCATCTAAGGCATGTCCTGAAGCAAGCAATATTTTAAAGTCTGTGTAAAAAGTCATAATGTGTGTGTGGCAGTCTTGTTGTTTTAATTTACGATGATGTCAGACTGTAAAGTTTAAAGTGTAATTAAATGGATAGGAATTGCTAATATACAGGTATTTTACAACAGCAAAGGCCTTAACTGCTGAGTTGGGCTACCTGCATGTGTAAATTACCACTGTTGCTGCACCCTGTGAGCCCAGCCCTGTGTGGGAGATGGATTAATCTTCCCAGCACATTATTGAATGTGTTCCCTTGCTTGGGAGCAGAGGATAAATTGTGCTTGTCACAAGGGCCCTGCACCTACTCTCCATAGCCTTGGAATTTCTAACAAAGCATCACATTTCTGAACACGGCACTTGGAGGTATAAAAAAATAGTCACAAAATGGATAGAAAATGCTTGAGAAGGATGAGAGGAGTACTATGGATAGGAAGAGGTACGGAGATAGACAGGAAAGCAAAGACCACAGGAAACAGGACACTAGATTGCCCCAGTTGTTGATTTCACTATTACATCCCATACCTTATCCAAGCACCTACCATCTAAAGGAGCATTTTGACAATTAAACAATTATTTTGAGATTACTACTGATCTAAGATGATCAGAGTAAAGGAACTGTAAATGACCCTTTGAGCTCAAACACTCCTTAGAGTAGACTCATTAGTCCCTTTGTTAGGTACATTTGTACAGTGCCATGCATTCCAGTACAGCTGTTAATCTGTAAAGTCTGCTTCTCTGAAACCTATAATGTTCAGGCTTATTGACACTATCATAGAGGTGTTAATGCAGTTGTGTGGCATTGCAGTCATATTGATTCACTGGATTGCATTATGGTTACAGATGTTTCTAATCATTTGCTCTTTTATATGTAAATAGAGAGGACAACAAATTAGAAATACCTCTTAATGTGATATAGCTCAGTACACCCACACCTTTAACTGTGACCTCAATAATAAACTGTTGACTGTGTTTTTACTAAAATGGACCACATATTTAATGAAACTATTGTATTATGAATGTTTTGTGTTTAGCATTATGCAAAAAATAATTGTAAAATTAAAAATTTTATATCAGAAATTAGCCTTTGGTATCACCTCACACTTTGCTGAATCCATACATCTATGACCCAGTGTCTGATGGAGACCTCTATATCATGACCTTTAATAGAGATACCATATTTAAATTGACTCACTCATCCACAGTGTCGTCCAATGAATGTGAGGGCTGTGTTTCTCAAGGCACTTTGTTGTGTGTTTTGGCTGTTGATTGGTACTGAGTTTTACAGCTATTAGATTATTAACAGCTCAAAAAAGTCCATTGAGTAGAATTACACATCTAGCTCAATCTGATACTCTTCAGTATGCATCTACTATGAATATTTCACACTTTTATAAATAAACAGTGAGGATCAGGGAGCTACTGAGCTCTCTTTGCATCCTGTGCACTGCTTAATAATTGAAACAGCTCCCACAACCTTATTTTTCTGGACACACGCAATTTTTATCATTCAAGTCAATATTCTCTCTCAAGTTCATGAAAATGTATTTTTCACCCAATTTCTCAGTTTAGTTGCTGCTTAATTTTGTGGCATTCTTCCTATGCAAATTTGACCATATAGTTTCACTGAGTGTATCTTTGAGCTTAAAATTGTATTGTATGTCTTGTGTACCTTGTACTGTAGTTTAATATTGCTTTTTCAGATTCACCAATAGGGGGAGCTTGCACATTTGTCATCACCTCTGTTCTTCATAAGCTCTTTTCAGTCTTTCGTCATTCATTTTTGTCCATGCCCCACCATATAGCTCTATTTAAAGCCTGTTTTACTTTCCTACTTAAAAGGTCATACTGTATGCTGCATATTTTCATTGCTTTTGTTTTGTCACGTTAGTTGTAAATGGTTTCCAGGGCTCCCATAGGTGTGATTAGTTTTTGTCTTTAGTCCCTGAAAATACTGTTTTTCTTGAACTAGACCATTGACACCAGCTAAATGAATTTTACTACATTTCCTACTCCATCATTACTCTTGTCATTCCTGTCTCTTTGTTTTCACTTAGTCACTTCCCACTCTGTCTTTGCTTCACCCACAAAACAACACCCACCCCCACTCCACACTAAGGCTGTGCTCATGCAGTTTTATCCCCCAGGTGAAGAGCAGACTCCTATAATTACCCAAGTGTCTGTGAAATGAATCATTGGGTGGCTGTTTGAGCTGCATGATGGGAAACATCTATCCTGACTACTACGAATGAGTGTTCTCAGAGTGTTCATTTGATGCCCTGGTCTGACACGTGTGCGTGCTCAATACCACTGCTGAGAGAGACAGGGTGTGGTCTCTAACTGCTGTGTGATGTAGCAGTAATGATGAGAGCTGACAGGGAAATGTAGTAATCATTAAGTAGCATTAATAGCACCTGGAATAGTGTTAAGTGCACAAAGCAGATAATATTGATTGGTTTATTTATTGCTTTGTTAGTCAATATTGTACACTTGCAGTACTGTTAATTTACGTATATACCTGTGGACATAGTTCGGTCTTGGCTGATACATGCAGTTTGAAGTGCTAAAGCCCTACATGCTTCTTCAAGCCAGGTATAGATTATAAGATATTTGGGGCAATTTACGTACGTATCCCTGTTTTTCCCAGGCAGCGATACATACTGCACCAATGCTGAGTACATGATATTTAGTGATGTAACACCCATGTATGGAGCAGGCAGTCTGATACAGTAATGTTGTATCGATGACATGCCTTCTGACATTGATTTGAAAGAGCATACGTTCACCTTCAGACTGTTTGATGGAACCTGTTTGTTGTGCGTGTTTTTACTTGTACAGTGACTACAGATGCACCACAAAGTGCACGATGCCAGTGAGGTCAGAGCATGCCACAATTGCTAGATGGCAACACAGGCAGGAAATTCAGTCTATGTGTAATTACACCTAAGGTGTCAGTGTGCTCCAACCTCAGTACACGTTGGATGATTCAGTGCTGCCTGAGACCCTTTCTGCCCACACCTTTCTAATGTTGGAAATGGGGGGCTGTGTCCATCAGTTTTTGTAACTGTCTTAAAATGACAACATGGCATCATACCCACCTAGTGTAGTGATTGGCCATGTGTGTGAGGGTGTGCAGTGTGTTAATATTAATTTCTGTTTTTTCATTATTAATTATAACTGTTATATTTAAAATGCATTTAATATTTCGTAGTAACCAAGAAAGTTTTACAAAAAATACAGAGGAAGGTGTTTTAAAATATAAACAGCAGTATTTTAATAATATAAATATGTTTATTGTAATGCAACGTTTATAATGAAATAGGGCTCTTTTTTAGAAAACTTTATATAACAAAATTTTAATGTGTATTTAGTTTATATAACTAAAGGATAAAATTTACTGTCCACTACACCAAGTGAAGGTTTTAAGATACTTTTAGAGATGTAGTCATATTCGTGCTCAGCAGCTTAGCTTAAACTCAGCACTCAAAGTTTTGGTTGCTCTCTCAGAGCTTAGTATGCTGGCTGCTTTGATGCTGACTGAGCTCACAGTGACGATGAGAGATAGGGGACAAACAGCGTGTGAAAACAGCCCTTCTCCCTGACTGGCATTAGACATGGGACTTTATGCTGTAGAGAAGATGAGTGCTGTGACAAAGTCAAAAGGACAGAGGAGGAATGCGACTGCATGGGCTTGATTGTTTAATTAGACTTTACTTCATGGCATGCCAAGCCAAATGAAAAAAGAATTGGGGGGGGAAGCCTAACATTCTTGGCCAGAACGCGTTGTCACAGATTGTGATGGGCTCATGAGATTCTGGTGAGTTACTGATAGTGTTGTCATTGTAGAGTTTGCACTTCTGTGCAAAGCCAAGGCTTTGCACATAAACAATGAAAATTTTAAAATTTGTATTAAAGCGTGTTAGTAGAGTCATGCAGTGAGACACTGAGCATTTCATCGCTTGTACTTCAGAAATGTCACTCATTGGTATAACTCTGACTCTAAGGAAATATATCTACACTAAAGCCATATTTGGGTGTGTTGTAGCTTAGCCATGGATTCCTCTGAGTTTTCTGTCATTGAATGTTGTCTATAACCCAGCTGGAAACTGCAACACCCTTGTCTCCTTAAACCAAACAGAAACAACACTTCCTTTACAACCCCAAGGAATACTGCCCAACCACATGAGCCTCCTGACTCACTGCAGCCTGCATATACCTCGGTTCACTTTTGAGCCTTTAAGTTCTTAGATAGTCAAAAGCCAAAAATCTTTAATGTCTATGCCACATTTGCAACATCAGTCACCACTTTCAAAATTGCTTTACTTTATGCAGCAGTCTGTTCTGTCCCTACCCTAACATACTTTAGTATCAAAGGACAGTAGATGTTCCCTATATTTGGTTGCCATGACAGTGTTTGCAGAGCATACAACCTTTTCAAATGTAAAAAAATGCATCTTTTACCTGGCAAAACTCAGCTACAGCTGCCAGGATTTTTTTTTAGATCTTCTGATTACCGTATTTTCCGGGATTATAAAGTTAAACTAGAGTATTAGTCACTTTTAGCAAAAACGTTTTTGTTGAACACAAAAAAACATATGTTGCTTTGGTGTAATTATAGTCTAAATTAGTTATAAAGTACATAGGCTAGTCATAAAACTGAATTCATTCATCCATGTCAAGTAAGGTTAAACCACTCTGCCAACTTTGGGGGAGGTGAAGTGACATGTCCGCCTCCTCACTCGGGTTGCTGGAATGCTGAAGCTCACTACAAACTTTCAGCTGCATAGTTTATTACCTGCACTTTGAAGTCTGCATTATAACTCTTTCGTTTGGATGGCATTTTCACTTGCATTACACTAGGAGTTAAACATTTAGCGTGGCCATAAGTGTTTTTACTTTTTCAGCGGGACACTATTATCTTCAATTGAGTCAAGAGTGCATTCTAATGCTAATGACCATTCAACAAAATGATGGTAAACAACTGCAATCAGCTGGTGGAATAAAATACAATCATGAAGTGCCTACCATAAGGGGGTGGCTGTGGTTCAGGAGGCAGAGCAGGTTGACCATGAACTAGAGGTGGTTCGATCCTTAGCTTCCCTGGTCCACAGGTCGAAGTGTCCTTGGGCAAGACACTAACCCCAAGCAAATGTGAGCAAATACACTTGAGTGTAGAAGACAAGTATGAGACCATTTACCATATGATCTGCTGAGGGAGTTCACCGCTGTTGTAGCAGCCTAGCTGTCCCAAATGTTAATCCAACTGAGGCACTGTGAGAGCTGTAAAGCAATGTCTGCAATCAACACACTGCACACCCTGATGTATTTTGCACTGGTGTCATGTAAATTTAGAGACTATTTTGCCAAAATTATGTCAGCATGTCAAGTTTAGTACAAGAGGAGAAAATACATTAGATCTTAACACTCATGTTGATTGTTGCTAATGTGTACTGACTTCCGTTTATTTTTTTATTTATTTTTTTTTTTGTTTAACCGTTCTCTGATTTTCATTATACTCATTCCTAATGTCTCCTCAATCCTGCCCTGTGGTCCATGAGGAACGAAATTTAGTTTCACATATTTATGTTATGGATATGTATGGAAATGACAATAAACCTGAACTGGTACAGGGTTGTTTCAGTACAGTTCAGTTCAGTAGCACACACAGATTGAAGAGCGAGTCCTACCTGTCTTGACAAATTGACAGCGCGGTGTTCTGTGACATCTGTTTGTTGTTGCTGGGTACTCAGGGTAATCCAGTGCATTTGTATAGAGCAGCAACCTGACAACTGCAGTGGCTCCTCAGCACCCTGAGAGAGATTATGACTGTGTAGTAGACATACCTGACTGCTGTCAGAGCTGCCACCTCCACCCACACACACTTCAGCACAGTTTCACTCAGCCATTACTGAAGAAGAATGATTGAACTCTCAAAATATTAAAGTCCTTCTTGTTTCCTTCTTCTAGGCCTTATCATTTATGGACTGGTTTTCACGATTTCACTTGTCTATATTCATTGAACATACATAGTCTTTTTAAACAGGGACGTTTGATCAGACAAATTTAGTGAAATGTTATCAGCTTTCACTTTAATTATTTTCTGGTTTTACTGATAGATACACATAATATTTCTCTTTTCAAGAAGGACTGTATATTACATTTTTCATATGGCGTCTGCTGTGAAACAAACAAAAGATATTGCTTCTTGTTTTTTCTGTGTTTAATGTATTACTTCTTGAATATATGTGCTTATGAGGCCTGATACGGTCTGTGATATATGACAGTAATATCACTACTGCAGCCATCATTTGACTACCCAGTGTCTGAGACCAGGACAAAATGCCTGCAAGGTAAACTGCACAAGACAGTTTGTGTGTGATCATATGAGAGAATTGGTACAGATTTATTGAATTTTCAACAGGAAATGGGGAAAAACACTCAAGCTAATAAAACGCCATGGGCTATTTTCTTATAGGTACTGTACTTTTTTGCCTTTTGTGGAAATGTGCCCTCAATAATAGTAGAGTGGCACAGGTTTGTGCACTTGTCTTTAGGCTATCTTGTAATTATAAACCCTGATTGCCTTACTAAGGAGTTAAGAGACGGCCAGTCACACTGCATCCAGATGACTTATTCTCCTGTCATACCGACTTCTGTTTATTGCTGTGTGATTTACATATGCTTAAATGACACAAAAGCATGAAGTTCCTTTTGTCTGCATAGTTTGTAGTTTTTTTATGTGTTCGCAATAGTAGTACTTTATGAGTGTGAACAAAATGGAAATGCTGTAATTGATTGTCTGTACATTTTGGACATTATAGTATGTTTAAGGTTAATTTAACACCTGTAGTTTCAGTTAATTTGGATATGATTAACCCTTGAGGCACCTTAAAAATTAAGTTACACTATTTACCCTTGTGACCAAAAGAGCAATTTTTGGTTTGGACCAAAACGGTCACTTCCATAAAAGTGTAAAAAAAAAATGTATATATAGTTTTTTTTTTCACTTTCACTGCATCAGACCTTTTCAACAACTTCAGACCTAACCATAGATATAAAGTTTAGTATTATTTTTTAGTATTTTTAGGTCCTTTTTGTCATAAAAAACCCTGGTTTTTCAATGGAAAAAACACAAAATATGCAATATTTTCCAAAAATGAGGGGCAAAGTGGAATATTTTGGATGAGGTTATTACAGCCTTGACTAGGTCAGTAATTGATAACACTGATTTTCCAGGCCCAATGGAAGTTTATTCAAAAAAACTTTTCATACACACTTTTGTGTGTTCACAATTTAAGGCATAAACCACAGATCACTGTGGGGTGCATTTTATATGCATGTGCTCCACATTTGGCGCACTGGTTCCACGCCTTTCTGTGCTGTGGGCACAAGACACACTTCCTCCGCTTTCTGGAGGGCCCTGGCTGTGGCTCCTCCTTCGCATCTTCCCCCTCCTGACCATGGACCTCGCCCTAGGCTTGTAGGACCAGGCTGGCTGCAGTCAGTCTTCTGTGCAAATGATGAGAGCTCTGCCAACTTGCTCCAAGTCACCACCTAAAGCAATAGGCACTGTCCCTGCTGGGGTCCACAGAGGTAAACAGGACATAGGCATTATAGCATGATATGTCTATCATGTGGTAAAGCAGGCTCAAGGGCCACTTGTGTGTCTGCTGACAGCAGGAGTAGGTGCCACAAACCTGAAAAAGAAAAAGGAATGATGAGATGACATGAATATATTTATATACACCCTTCTTATTATTTTGATAAATACAAAAATACAGCATAGAATTAAGTAAATAGTCCATGGATATATCAGATAATCAAACATAATGAGTAACAGTAAATAAATTGGCAAATAATTTATGTATAATTGTGCTTATCTGGTCTAGGTGGTCCTCTAGACCATTATACCTAAAACCTGTTTCTGCTGTATTTTGTAGGTAGAGGCTTATATGTACCATGGTACATATAGGTATCCATGGGAAAAGCATTATAATATGTCAGGATTACAGCATATCAAAAATATGTGGTTATAATGGGAGTCAATGGGACCAAATCTGTCACGAGGGTAAAGAGTATAGGCATATATGCAAATCTCCTATTCTATACACCTTGCAATAGAGGTAGTAATGGAATATTTAAAAAAATAATTAAAAAAAAAAAACAAATCCTGGCCAAGTTTCATACAATTAGCCTTTGAACAGACCGATATATTGAGAGTCAAAAAAAATAAAAAAAAGTACACTTTTGGTCTCCAAGGTGGCTCGAGGGTTAAGAAAACAAATCATACCTTGTTTCCTTTAGTTTTGGTCCAGGTTTTTACACTAAATCAAACCTAAAGCAATGAACATGAGGTTTTACACTAGGTAAGTTACTCTTTGGACCATTTTCATAAAAACCACAAATGTTCTTTTTAATTATTTCCTCATGATTGCTGGCCTTTAGTTTAGTCAGTGCCAAACATTAAATAGTTTCACATAAGCACCATTACCCTGATTTCCCTATATTGCTAAACATTTCCAGTTGGACAGCAGAGCCGCTCCCTCTTCCACATTTTCTCTTTTTAATAATGACATCTCAAATCAGCGGAAATTGATATTTTAAATGCCAAGCCTGAAACTTCATTAAAGTGGTGTCAGGGGCAATAGTAAATATCTTTAAAGTAGGAACAAATGTGTTAAATAATGGCTTTAATCTAATTCATGTCATCATGTTCTCTTGTGAAAGCTATTAAATTCTCGAGGTTGGCATATACCTCTTTGTCTGGAAGCTAAAATGAGAAACGACGCGTATTTTTGTTAAGCATGATATGAAGACATTAATTTTCACCAGCAAACCTGACAGAATCAGGCTCCTAGGGGCAAATTAATACAAAATGATCACATTTTCACTCATAATCAATATTGGTCAGTGACAGTGGTCCCCTATTTTTCATCCCGCCAATTGTCTCGAGAGAATGATATGTGGCTCGTGGTAAAGGGCCCTCTCAGCGACTTGGAGATGGAAATGGCATTTTTAACAAGTGGCCTGGGAAGCTATTGATTATAGTACCATTTCTGGGGCTGCAGTTTCTATGTTGTCAGAGCCTCTCCAGCCGCCTGTTGGTTCTTAACAGAGTGAAAGCAGAAATATTGAAATTCTGTCCAGTGTTGTATGTTGTTTTGTTTGGAACATTTACTGTGAATTTGTCATGATGACAGTTTGTTGTCTTTGTTGACTTTGTCAGGCCTTTGTTGTACATTTTTAATCTCAGTTAAAACTACCTGTTAAAATGCAAATAAGTAATATCTAGCTTTGTGTACATGCACATTTTAGACACAGTGGTTCATGAAGGACATCCCAATGGAAAATTGCATGACCCCTTTCACTAGTTGGCTTTTATTTTTTTAAAATACAAGCTATTTCTTAATGTTGGACATAAACTGTTACAAGTCAGCATCTTCTGGTCCAAGAGCTGAATACATTCAGTGCCAAATAAAGATGAGAAGAAAAAAAACAAATTCTTATATTAAGTGTAAGGTAAGAAATACTAGCATTGAAGAGTTAGATTTTTCACTCCACTAGTCATAGGAAAGAATGCAAAAACTGACAAAGCTGTTGTTTTGACTGGATATGGATGTTTTCTCACATTTTAAAAGAACTGATGAAAACTGTCCTAAGGAGATGTGTACTACAAATCTGTCATGGTCTACACTGAAAATGTTCTGATTGTAGGAGGTAATAGAAGCTCCTGACTACTGTGCTCATAAATTTCTAGGAAGAAAATTCAGTACAGCCCCATTCTGATTTCAGGCATAGCTCACTTTTGCAGCTTATTTCCCATATGACACCTTTTCCTCATTGCTCCCAAGTCTACTATATAATAATGTAGCTTCGAGAGCAGAAGCAGTCTAGTAACTCAGCAGCATCAAGAGCATAACAACTCAGATTGTTTTTGCAGCCTTGTAGAACATAAAAATCTGAAAATAGGACTAGAAACTATGGATTTTGAGAGCTGATCCACAGAAACTGTTGGGTGTCGATTAAGGCTGGCATCACATTAAATTTAATTGAGGGATAAGGCTGCCATTTTTGTTTTGCATTTTTCTTATTGTCCTTCATTGCCTTCTAACTTTCCTACACTTTCTTTGGCACTTAGTCCCAAGGCCTATTTGCTTCCAGAGACATAAATATTTAAAAATGAATGACAATATAGTTCAGAACTATGCAGCTGGCAAGTTGCCCAGGATGTATATTCCTATGCAGTTATTTGTATTGGCTATCCCAAATGGTTGTATGAGAATCAGCTTTATTGGCCAAGAATGAAGTATGTTGGACACAAAGAATTTGACTCCAGTACAGTGATTCTCAACTGCTTTATTACGATACATCATATGGATGTTGCACTAAAACTCCAGACATACTTAGCTTTCTTAACTGTTTGCACAGTTTTACCATAGCAATATTGCATTTAGATCTCAATTAGTATTGTGATTACAAAGAACTTTAAACATTCATTGAGTGAAAAATAAAAAAAAACAAGTGAAATTATTTAAATAAAAAGTGTGAAAAATATGTCAATATATACACTGAAGTCAAAGTGTTAAGCATTAGGATATATGAGCCTCTGAGTGAGTATTAACAGACCCATATTTCATGCAACTGTGGAGTTGATGCGATGCAGAAGTTAGCAAGTTAACATGAACTTCACATTGGCACACATCTATTTGCCAGATGTCAGATTCACCTGGGTATACAGAGCCGCTGAGTCTGATTATATTATCCTGGTGTGACAAGCCAGTGAGACACTGCTGACAGGAATGAAACTAGTGTTTTTCATGTGTGGCATGGGTCTTAAGCTATGTTAAAAGAGGTGGGGATGGTCCTGCTATTAAACCTACACACAGTTGCGTGTAGGTGTCTATCCGTAGCAGTTACATCTTGAATATCTATAATGTGTCAGTTTGATTAAAAGTAAAGCAAGACATTTGAAGCATAACTCTTTTCCTACATAGAAGCAGCACATTAGCAAGGCAGCAACAAATTCAGTACTGGGTCTACATGTGCTTGTGTTCAGGCACAGTATTAAGTGTTGGTCATATTGCGTTTTGGCTCAGAGCCCAAGACATAGTCATGGTAGTTATGTGCATAAAATGGAAGAAAGCATACTTAAAGTGTATATGCTTTAGGCTGCATTTCTGCATGTTTAGCTGGAGTTATAAGGGTTGCTGTTATGCAGCACTCATTAAATAGGAGTCTATCTGTTCTGTGAGACTTTTTTTATGTAGAAATGTTTTTTAGGAGGCAGGTTACACTCTGTGTTCAATGTTCACATTCATGTCATTTTTTACATTGATTGTGTGGTCGGGAGTTGTTGGGAAGCTCGGAGTATGAGGAGAAAGCTGATACAAGATGACAAGAAACAATACATGTTGAGTGAAGTCTTGGTTTCACTCTCTCCCTGTCTTTCAGTGGGAGTGGGTTCTTTAACTTACAAGAGACAGCCTCTTTTAGTTGGGCTGTCAAGATTTCTTAGCAAGTTAGTAATTATGTGCTTCAAGTAGCCTAATTCTTTTGACAGTTTACTTTGTATTTTTGAGGTTTCCAGATTACATTTGAACAGTAAAAGCAGAAGACAGCATTATCAGGCAATAAAATATGTTACACAAGAATGCAATTCAAGTAATGAATATTGGACAGTAAAAATAAAATGTCAAATGTACGTTTCAATACTTTATTTGGCCATGAAAATGCATTGACGAAATTCAATATGGCAGTAGGTGCCTGTTGATTACACTGATGATTACTAAAATTGTGCACTTAAGAGTTTGTGCTTGTGTTTGTGACACCAAATGACAATCTAAATGACCAGTATTTAAAAGTAAATCCTATTTGTTATTGTTATGTAGTTAACTCAAAAATATTAACCTGGATTTCTGTAGAAACAGTGTTGCTAACGATCATGTAATTGTTTTCTTTCATTGCTGTTGCTCACACAAAGTGCTAACAAGTCTCTTCATCTTAAGTGGTCAGCAAAAACATACATTTTGCATGTCAAACTTCTAAAGAGGATTCTCTATGACCTTAGGCCATTTTAACATTGTAGAAATGCTTACAGAATAATCCATTTTCATTGCTCATTAATTGCCTAATAACTTACCAACTGTCAATGTTTCCAGTGATGGTGGAGTAAACAAGAGGGCAAATCTCACAGATGGTGTCTGAAAAGAAACCTATTAATCCTTTGTCATAGCAATGAACTTGCCAACATTAGCAGTCCATTCAATTCTTATCCTACCTTGAGTGTTATTTTTCTGGAGGCAAATGGTAGAATACTTTATATATTTTTCAAGCTGAATGAGTCTGTTATTATTATAGGCACTGTTGACTAGCCTCCAAATTGATTATTAACAAAGCATAAACACCTCTCTAAAATATTTTTAGAAAAAACTTTAGAAATTAACTTTAATGAAAGTAATATGGAGCAGCACGGTGGCTTAGGGTGTATTCACCCCTTTGGCTCGTTTGCTTTGTTCTGAATCAGGGGGCTAAAAAGATAAAGTGTTGCATTTTTCTTTTGGTTCGTTTGTGTTCACAGGGGAACAGTCCCAAGCGGTCCAAAGTTGTAAACAAATGTCATGCGCGAACCAACTGTTCTCTCATTGTGTAGAAATCTTACTCAGAAGGAGGAAGTGTTTACCCGGGAATCCATTCAGGCCATTTCAAAAGGTGGCGGTAATGCACCATATGTTATTTGCCAACCGCCATATAAATAATAGGAATAAGAAGTTGTTCACCTGCGAAAAACTAGCATTAAGCATCCGTGTGACGTGTGGCTATTTTAGTTGTGTTTCTCTGGCTAATGTACCAGTATTCACTGAACAAACAAAATGGGAAAAAAAAAACTTTCTTCTAGTTCTTCTATTCTTTTGTTTTGGTTGATGGTTGGCAACCGTGTGTATTACTGCCCCCTCTGAGTGTGAACCACACACTTATGAGTCTGTTGTCCCGGTTGCTGTGTTGATTATGTTTGCACTGCAAATGAACCACTACAGGGCTCAAACGGAAACGGGACGAGACCACCCCTTCTTGGCGATCTCGGCCCGCTTGTTTTATACCACATCCAAGCATGATAGCTGTGTTCACATATGCCCAAAAAAACTGATCTTTGGGGTTAAATGCTCCCTGTTTCACATCTGGTTTAAGCTCTCTCGGAGGTGGGAGTTGAAGACCACTCTGACAGAGGGTTTGGCCAAACATTCACAACAGACTCTCACAGTATGTTTAGGTCTGCCGAGTCCGTCCCACTTCCTCCTCTGCCAGCAGATTCAACTCATCACCAGGTGGTGATCAGTTGACAGCTCTGCCCCTGTCTTCACCCGAGTGTCCAAGACATACTAGAGTGTCCTGGTGCCATGTGCACTGGACACCCATATGCTTGACGTTATTCTTGACGCTATTTGCTATGGACAAATTGTGAAAAGCACAGAAGTCCAACAACAGAACACCACTTGGGTTCAAATCAGGGAGGCCATTCCTCCCAATCATGCCCCAGGTTTCACTGTCATGAGCATTGAAGTCCCCCAGCAGAATGATGGAGTCCCTAGTTGGAGCACCTTTCAGCATCCCTCCCAGACTCCAAAAAACCCGGGTACTCTGCACTGCTGTTCGGCCCATAGGCCTAAACAACAGTGAGAGACCTGGGAAGCGAGCCTTTCATTCAGCGGGGAAAACTCGAAAACCTTATCTGGGAAGCCATAAGCAAGCCCATGCTAGCTCGCCGCCTCTCACTGCGAGCGAATCCAGAGTAGAAGAGAGTCCAGCCCCTCTCAAGCAGTTGGGTTCCAGGGCCCAGGCTGTGCATTGAGGTGAGCCCAACTTTTTCTAGTCGGTTCCGCTCCTTACAACCTTACAACCTCGCACAAGGTCAGGCTCCTTCCCCCCCAGCGAGGTGTTTGCCTTGGGAGACCCTGCTTAGAGGCATATAGCCCCTGACAATATAGCCTCTAAAATCATTCGGACACTCAAACCCCTCCACCACGATAAGGTGGCGGTTCGGGGGAGGGGAACTCTGATGAAAAGAAAGATGATGACATGACTTATGCAACATATAAGCTTCGCAAAAGTAATGTGATGTAGTTTAAGAGCTCTAATACAGGGTTTGCATCATTTGGAACAGAATATTAATACTACTATACCAGGAGTAAGTGAACTTATGACCAGAGCTGTTAATATTCTCTTTCATACTATTGCAGAGTGTAGCAGTTTACAACCAAAGTTTCATTAATAAAGCTGATAATATGCTAGAGTTTCCTCAGCTGGACAACTTAAGAAACAAAACAAATGTTTTTCATATATCCTTGGCCTAGCTGCTCAATGACTTGTGTAGCAGTCTTCTGTGGAAAATCTTCTTGGACGGATTAGATGAATCACTGCAGCTAATCATGCCCTAGAGAAGAAACAAAGGCAACTGCCACTACCACCTTAAAGGTTAAAGCCTGATGTGGCAAACAGATGGAATAGTGGTTTCCATATGATGGACAGATTCTTTGAACAACAGGCTGGCATTAATATATCTTCTCTCTTGAGTGAGAGAAAGTGCAGTTCACATTTGCACACTAACTAAACCCACTAAAGCAGATGATAACCACTAAAGCAGATGATAACCACTGAAAGGAGAGGCCATCATTATGTCAGAGGACAGGACACCTACATTGTCAGTGATTGCTCTGTTGCTTCATGACACAGAAACAGGTTTTGATGGTGCTGACACACCAGTTGTCTGAGAAATTAAACAGGCAGTATATTGGGAGTTGGCCAAGAGCAACTCTAGTGTGCAGGAGATGCCTTTTTCTCCACATAGCCACTTTCCTTAACTTCAGGTTTATGGCTTTATTCTTGTAAGTTGAACAAGGGTACAATGCTACAAGGGAACTCTTAAAGCTGCAGCACTCAAGGTAATTGTACAAATTACACCTTATGTACAGTATTGTATATAGTTGTAAATAGATAATGCATTATTTTGATCACTCAAGGACAAGAAAAAGAGACAAGAAAACCTTACATTCTATACGATGTGTTATCTTGGAAATAATAAGATCAAAAGTGTAATGTAACCCTTTATTAAAAGGTTAAAAAATATATGTTTGTTTTTTTGTCTTCTTTTTCCATGTCCTTGCTGCTTGCTGCGAAAATGCTGCTGAACCAGATCATCTGCATTGATGGACTGGCTGGGCAAGACATTAACGAAAGTTAAATCTACATTTGTGAGCACCAGATTGGAAAATTACTTGAAGACATATTGGATGTCCAATACCAGCCTCCCCACTGCCACCTTCAAAAGACCTCCTCAACTAGTGGAGGTCCCAAGTGGCAGACTTTCCTCTATTAACCAAATTATCTAAACAGTTTGTGTGTATCGTCTCTACTACCATTGCAGTAGAATGTGTGTGAGGTCTGTTACTTGAGACAGTGGAGTATTTGACTCAAACAAACCGAGATGTTCCAGCCTATAGTGGTTGTCAGTTAGATAGACAGATAGATAGATAGATACTTTATTCATCCCCCATGGAGGAAATTCAGATAAAGACAGGGCCAACAGTTCCTCTGTAGTGTACACTACTCAACTTGAGCCAGTACACATTGTAAGAAAAAAACAAAAAAAAAAAGCATACAAAAAACACACACACACACACACACACACACACATATATATATATATATAAAATGAAAATATAAAATAGAAGACAGCTATAAGTTATCAAGAATTATTGAATTTCTGTAGTTAAATGCAGGTTTACAGCTAGATTTAGCTTCTTGTACTTGCATTTGCATTTTCAGCTATTTTCAAGTGTTTTTTTATGATAAAATGTATGAGCATTGTCACCTCAGTACCTATTGTTCTCCTTGTTACATGTTTTAATATGTATATATGGTGCAAACAAATGTATTGAACTGATTCTCATACAGGAACCTATGGGATCATCATGTATGTATGTATATGTGTATATATCTATATATATATATATATATATATATATATATATATATATATATATATATATATATATACACATATACATACATACATACATATATATATATGCCTTAATTTTTCAGTCACACAGTTTATCCAGACCAGTTGGCTTAACAGCCAGTTATGTTATTGCATTTTACTGGACTGAAAATATAAATAAATGGTTTGGTGCACAGTACACTGAAGCAAGAGCCAGAAAATACAGTTGCTCTTTTAATATTAATTTAATCTATAGTTGATTATAAATAAGATCGTTAGATACCCAAGATCTCTCATTTAATATATTTCAGCATTTCATAATCAGTAATGCCCAGTGAATTAAAATGCTAGTCTAAGTGTGCACTCAGCCAGGAGCTGTTGTATGTGAGGCTTCACAGCTGTATGAACAAAGACTTTTTCTATGATTTATATGATTTACAGAGACCTTCACTGTTAAGTATGTCAACAATTTAAAAATATTACCTAAGCTAAAAAGGTCATTTAGAGTTTTTGGGCCAGATGATTCCTCCCTGCCATCCATTTACCTTTGACAAGAATATTTTGGCTTTAAAAATTAAAATCTGTATTTTTTTTCTAGATGTGTAACATAAATTTCAGTTCAAGTAAATTGCAAGTGTTTTGGTTTAAACAGTGCTCATTCTCAAAGAGGATCTTCTGTGCAGGAATAGCAACCCCTTGAACACCACCATAAATGAGATTATAATCACTCTTGTGTCCTTGTTTTCTGGTGTTACATGTTGCTCATTAAAGCTGCTCAGTGTGGGGCAGGGCCACAGCTGTACATGTGTGGCCATATGTATGGATCCTCCCTCCTTTCTCCTGTTTGACTCGAAAGCTGAGCTGGTGCCAGATGAGCTCTCACTGACAGCTGGATGTAGGCTGGTCAATCCTCATGGGTTCACCTGTCAGCCTGTGTTTCTTTTTGCCTTCTAAAGCAACATTGACACTTCCTCTGTCTCTGTCCTCTGCTCTGCTGTCACTCTTTCTCCTCTTCTTCACCTTCTCACTGACTCACTGACTTATATGACCAGTACAGGGTTAAGCATGTAGCTGCGTAGTTAGAGCTCTTGTCTTTCCAAAATGTAACACCATTGTACACTCTCATTTGTATCCTTTGTTTCCCTCGTTTCAGCACTCCTTATCTAGCTCCTACTGTGATGGCTTATGTCTGTAGGTTTACATTACGTTTGCCGTATGCTCACTTTGGATATTCATACAGCTCCAATTTTCCCTCATCTCATTCCATCTCAGCAGTTTTTAAACAGTCCTCAATGTGCAACACAGTAGTTGCATTACATGCACAAATAATATTTTAATCTGTACAAGAACTCCTTTTGTAAAACTCGTCAGTGACCATTTATGTAATGGGTCACAGTTAAGACGGCATTAACACTATTGAAATAGCTGATTGTGAATGTAGCCGATCACTGTGAAGTATTTATAAATCTTCCTGATGGTCAGGTGTTGTGGCACCACACAGTAAGCTGGTGTTTTTCATTATTCATTAATATAAAAACAACAAAGTGTAAGACATTCTCATTTATGTAGTAGTCTACTATACATTTGCCATATGGTATATGGTATAACTTAGTGTATGATTGTTTACACCCTATTGAATGTGGTTTTGCTTGCCAAGTTGTTTTTTCCATTTGATATTCTTAGTTAACATAATGGCATATTAATTAATCACCCCAGTTTTTTTTTTCATCTTAATTTGATTAATTGCTTTTCTGCAGAATTGGTACTGTATGTGAATAAACATACAAGCATGTCATTTATCATCAAAATCTGCTGTGAGTATTAAAGTTCAAATAACTTGAATGCAAATAATAAATGATGGTAATATAGTGAAATATGTCACACAGTTTAAAATGAAAAAAAAAAACTGCTGCTAAAATTTTTTCACACCGTGTGTGCATGCAAATGCATCGGAACATGTCCTTTAGTGACACTACAGTAGTTCATCTCAATACATATCATGTACCAAGACTGTATATATTACACTTACACTATACATTTTAATATCCTTAGGAACAACAATATCCAAATGTTTTTTCTTAACAAAACTACATTTATCAGAATCGGAATATTCTTTATTCCCATGTATGTTTTCACATACAAGGAACTGGACTCCAGTACAGTGGCTCACAATGTGATTTGTCATAACAGCATGTACACAAAAGAGAAAAGAGTAAAAAATAGTTGTTTGATGTTGTGTTTTTGAATAGTTGTTTGGTACTTTGCTAGAAATTGCTTGAAAATAACAAATCCTAGTGGGAATAGGAAATGTCTAAAAATGGATGCAACATCGTTAATCAATAAGTATCAATATTCACTTAATTGTATTAGGTCCACTAAGATGCACTTGTATTCCACCTCTCCAATCAGAGTGTCTCAGGCTGATCTTTGATCTCCTGGCATGTAGCCTGGTGTTAATAGTAATGGCATGTGGTATCAGTGGAGACAGTAAAGCTGATGGGTAGCCTGAGTGGACTTCTGTCCTGTTTAAAACCCTATCTCCAGATGGGCCAATGAAGATTTAGTGCTAGGAAAAGGGGTTCTTTAAATGACTGAGTGCTAGAAATGTGAAGACACATCTCCACACCCAGCCATTTGGACAGGAATGGCAGTGAGGTGAGTACGGACGTCCTGTTCATTTGGAAGAATGACAGCACAATCAGAGACGTCTTAATCACATCTGGTTGTCTCATTTATCAAAGCAAGTACTACTGTTAAATGTTCTGCCACTGTCCTGCCTCAGTGCTCCAGTACGTTTCCTTTAATAATTTGGACTACTTTCATGGAAGATTCTTTCAATTAAGTCATTAAAAGAAACACTTGCATTTCATTTCCTATCTATATTATTTTTTAGTTTCCAAATATCATAATGGAATATTTAGAAGTGCTAAAAAGTTATAATTTGGTTCAAAGATTTTTTTAATATTTATTTCACATGGCATTGCAGATTTTGGAGGCTGAATGTCTTTGTTACATGAAAGTGTTTTGCGCAGTTGGTTTCTGATGGTTACTCAAATGTTTTTTGCTAGCACTATTACATATTCTGGTATTTATTCAGTGGAATTTTAAATGCATAATTTCAGCCAAAACTAAAGATTTGTGTAAACACAAGACATATCTAACTGTAACCACTAATGCTTAACCTAAAAGTACACCAGACACATTTCCTTTACACTTACTTACTTTACCTGTAGTTTTTTCTCATTTAACATTTAGCATACTTTAGAGAATGACTCTTTTTTTTTGACATCCAGACTTTTCCTAATAATGTCCAGTACATTGCTGTTATCATTATCTAGGCTGAATGAAATTCTGAATGTTGTGAAATGTACACAGGGGAGTTTTCTTCTGCAGTTTTCTTTCTAGCCTTAATGGTAATTTGGTGGCATGGTTGGACTTATCCTTTTATTACTATAAAGATCTTTTCACTCACTTACAGTGTACTCATTTCCAAAGTATTTTATCAGTCATTTTACATGCAGTCAGTCTTTAACATCTGTCCCCTTCCTAGTTCGCTACCAGCTACCTCAACAGTACTGGTTGAAGACCCCTCTTGCCTAAATGCATTCCCCTGATGGCTGCTAGTGTTGTTCAGTCACAGCAGTTAATAGAAAGATTCTCTGTCTGTGGTGATATCCTGTAAAATCATGCAATCTCTATACAAAATTGATAAACGAATTCAATCATCACCAGTCAGTGTGATGCGCTGTGACAGTGGTTCTTGAGTTTACATGTGTATTTTATCAGGCACCACCTTGTTTTGTTGTTCTCACTGTCTTTGGGCTAATGCAGTCATATTATATATATTGAAGGACAAAGGTAAATAATACATTGTCTTCAACTGGTAGAAATATTTTGACGTATTTTTATTGTAAGACGAGGTTCAGTTGGTGGCAAACACACAACACAGACACAAGGTGAGCATAGACGTGCAGCCAGCTGCTGTATGACCAGCTGACAGACAATTTATATTGAGCCTTTCATCATTACTGCAGCCCATGTGATAAATACACTGTGGTCAGCTGCATGTCTGACAGTTTCTTATTATGAATGGAATTTATGGACAAGTTATAGTTACTATTCAGTATCAAGTTTGCATTTTATCTTTTTGCAAGTATACACATTTTCATTAAAAAAAACAAACTAAAACAGATGTACAGTAAAAGCCCACTTTCCTCCTTTGTAGCTGAGTCTTAGCTGACTCTGCTACCTACAAGTTGGACTCATAAAAGCTGGCTAACTGTCACCCCTGTCAGCACAGTTTGATAGGTGGACGAAACATGTCATCCTGACAAAATTTAAAATGTGTTTTGAGGCCCCCTAGCTGAGTGGCTGACACTCATTCTCATCCCCAGGCAGATTTAATGCCCAGCACTACTCCCAAGAGCAACAGGCACATAGAGGGGTGTATCCTATCTCTTTTTCTGCCCAGCTCTGTCTATGTGAAAGGACCCAGGTGGGGGTATTGTCAAGCTGAATTTTGAATTCTCTCCAGAATATTTTTTAGGTCAATATTTTGACCTCTTTGCTTCTTGTTGAAGGCCTTCGAATGGAAATTATGTGTTAGGAATTTGTTTGAGACTGCTATACAGTTTAATGCTATGCAACAGTAATGCTGGAAATACCAAACGCTAGGAAAAGAGCTATAAAGGTTTTGGCATGGGGGTATTTGTTGAGTAGTCAGTGAGTGTTAAGTTCTAGAGGGTACCATGTATACCTGGGTGTGATGGTGATGAAGGAGAGGAGGCGTAGGACCCAAGTGCAGGACACAACACAAGTTGGCAACATACACTTAATATCTCAGCCACTCGGCAGGCAGGCAGGCAACAACCAATAACGCCACTCGGCGTTCCAGATACAAAACAAAACTTAAAAACGGATGAAACACACTCCTCAAATATACAGTATGTTCACAACGTAATGTTCCGACAAAGAACAAAGAAACTCAAGAGGCATAAATACCTTCACAACAAAAAACGAATTAACACAGGTGAAAGAAATCATACTAAGGAACACAAAGCTACCTATGATCAACATTGGAGAAAACAGGAAACTACCCAAAATAAAAGTCCAAAACTGGAACTAAACCTCACTCCATAACAGAGTGAGTATGATTGGATGCTACCAGATGAAGGAACAACTAAGTCAATGCCATTCATACTGAAATATTTAAATAAACTATTGATTAGTTGATCAACAAATACAGTTTTGATGTTCTGTGAAATGCGTGGATTTTCATATTCTCTCTGGTTTGTTTCAGTGTAAGGCCAGTTTCTAAATTGAATATTTTTGCATTTCAGAATGCTGGTTGAATAAATCATACAAGTCAAAGATGTCATCTTGATATTTGGGTAGTCTTTGTGGTCATTTTTCACTCTTTTATAACATTTTCATTAACTAAATGATTACTTACTCAGTTAAGAATATATACTAGATGCTGTCCTAACCCTTACTGTGTGCTTCTATACTGAAATCTCTAGCTTTGTGTTTGGTTGTCATCCTCTCAAGCAGAAACATGTTATTTAAATTGCAGCACATATCATGAAATATGTGTGACAGTTGTCTGCTGTTTATTTAAATGAGTCAATTTCAAAACCACTAACGAAACATGTTACAGTTGGGATTATGCTGTTGATTCAGATAGATGGGAGCACAGGCAGGGTTTGAAATACAAACACAGTCCCTGCCAGTGCACTTGCACCAGCAGGTGCAAATCTGACAGGTGATCAACATTTTTCACAGCCAGAATATGGATATGCAATATAAGCAGTTTACTGGTATGTATCAGTCAGACTTAAACATTTTGTGTATAAGTATGTGTTAAAACCAGACACATTTCCAATATGCCCCCTACATGTGTGAGCAACTGAATGGTAGCAGGATACATTTTGTTCCCCACATGAAAAGTGATCCTATTTTCTGGAAGAGAGCAAAAGAGTGCAGGGGAAAACGAATATCATTATGGAAACACCTGACTTCAGTCTGAGTGCACTTCTCTCATGCTGTTATTTCTGTGTAGTCATATTTTCAACTGGATATAGGGTGGTAAATTTCATATTGAATGGCTTATTATACTCATTGAATTTGCAGTGATCAAAAGTGTTACTGAAATGGAAGGATGAGCTGTAGGCATCTGTGACTGTGTGGATGCTGGGTTGGCAACTCCAGAGAAGCCTGTGGGGCCTCAGGTCTACCTGGAAGTGTCTCGGAGATGATGTGATTGTTGCTGATGATATGGAGTAATGGATGTGTATAGCTTTCAATCTGCCGACAGTCTCTCCTCCTGTGCCTGTAGCCAAGGATCTCATTTTGTAAACACCTTCAGAAAGTTAGTCTTAGAGACATGGTGTCTCACTACATCCATCAGGCTAAATAGCACTCCCTCGATGCTGTAGGTGTGTGTTTTGTAATGAGAGCTTATTTTGCTGATCCCAGGCCACCTTTTGGCATTTCTGCCACAGTTATTTTTTGTTTGATCATAAATAATCTCAGGGAAGTTGCTTTATATTCTTAAAGCAAACAAGCCTCTGGACTGTATACAACTGATGATCGATTGGCCAACAGTCTACTAGTTTGCAAATGTATGGTATTCAAATGAATGAACCTGTGCAATAGCCTAAAGCTAAACTGAGGTAATGATTTATGTCTAGTGTAACATCGACTTCAGATAAATACAGCTCATTTCTCACCTTTCCATAGCATTGCCTATAATAGATCTTTTCTACTTAATGCACCGGTATATGTTTGATAGAATGGGTAGATGGACTGCAGTGTGTACCTGTGTACATTCAGATAGTTGACAGAAAATAATGATACAACTTACACAATTAAGACTAAAGCTTGTGCAATTGCATTAAAACATTGTACAGTATGCACTATATTTCCCTCCTTTCAAATTGCAATTGCAATTCCAAGTTGAACATGGTGACACACTTAATTTAATCAATAACCTTTATCTATTTAGCTGATAACCATCACGTAGAGCGATACACCTTTTCCAGTAGATGATGATGATGCTGATGATAATTTGCTTTAGCCAATAGCATTTAATAGACCATACTGGATATGAGTGTAGATATCTGAAATTTTCAGTTCTAGGCAGCTACTTGTTTGATCAGTATGTGAAACTCTAACATTAACTTCATCCACAGTACCAATACTCAATAGTGTCATTCAGCATCTGTTTAGCTTTACTTTTGATAATATCTTAGTTATTGTTAGGTTTTCATTGGTGTGATAATTGGACTTTTAAATCTCATGACAATGATTTTACAATTACAATGCGTTTTCCTGCACTGAGGTTGTCCTAAGCTGTGCAGAGCTATACAGCTAGTGTGACGGTTGAGACTGTGACATCTTTGCCCTGCTTCAAAACAGCCACAACAACACAGGCTGGTGAATATATTCATGGGCTTATGTTTTGCGAGCACAGCCTAGTGGCTTATGAAGCAATGTGGCAACTTTCAAAAAGAAATGCTTAAGAAACAATTTTGCCTTGTTTTCACAGTTTAAGTAGTGTGGTTAACGCTCCACATTGCATTGTCATTGAGCATTCTTCTCCTCATATTCACCAGAGTTAAATATAGCTTTTTTTTTTAAATACTAAACTTAGGAACTCTACGTAAAAACTGTTAATTTCCTGGAACATTTAAACCATTGTTGGGTCTTGCCCTGAGGTCATTTTAAAGGCACTGATGATTGTTTCATTTATTTGTTATTGTCACAACTGTAGTCTGTGATAGCTTTTGGATGACTGTGATATGTCGTTATAATGTGACTTAAGCCATCTGCCATTTTGATAGCACCATTATAAGAGCATCTTGCAGGACTTTGTGATGAGCAAGTGAATAATTGCAAACCTGTATGGCTACATCCTACTCATGTGCACTGCCAGAAAACAAATGTTGTTGTGCAGACCACAGCCAAGTGTGTAATTGAGATTTTAGTGTTCTGAGAAAAAAAGGAGGAGGAGGAAGAGTTGAGAAAGTTGCGAGCGGGACTGTTGAAACCTGTCATTTAATTGATTCCGCTAATCCATCCTGCTAATGGAGATAAGAGTAGCAATAAACCGATTCTTCTCTTTACAGTTTCCTAATGCACTTGTATTGCGTCACACTCTGAGCATTGCAATTGTAAACAAACATGCTGTAATGGTTCATAGAAGGGAACAAAGTATTTATGCTAATATCTCCATCACAAATTTCCTTAAAACTATAAAGTATTTCCCACACCCATGGTCCTGTGATTGTTTATTTTGGTTGTAGCTTGTTAGAGCTGCATTTACTAAGATATAAAATCTTAGTCTAATAAATCAAGTGAAAATGGAACAGGCTGTGGTGTGTCTCAGCTATACTACCCCCATCTGTGACAGTCCGCTACCTACAGCTCATCTGCTGCTTTTCCAGCTTCCCCACCCTGTGTTATCAAAATATATATGGTCTGCAATTTAGCCCTACATGCCACCTAGCAAGAAGCATTTTTGCAACCAATGCTGTCATTTCAAACAGCCAGCCAAGGAGGACAGCTATGTAGCTAAAAAAGGCAGACACAATGTCTGCCACATCAAGGAGGTCATGTTTTGATCTGGCATAACTGGACTTTTACCTTTGTGTTGAGTTAATATGAATTTAATTTGGGAGGCATTTGAGCTTTGCCTTAAGTTAGTACTGTTACATTACCAGTAACCAGAATGGTTTGATACATTGCTAAATTTATTCATTAGTCAGCCAACACTAGCTGACTAACATGAACATGAACTAATATTCATTTACTCACTCATATATACATAGTTTGAGTTGACTGAAGTTAAAGTTTGCTCTATTAAATACACTGTGCACATAATAATAATCATGACTGTTACCAAGGCCTGTTATTTAAATTTTGGTAATCCCCAGACACCTAGTGCATGCCCCAAATGATGAATGAAATATTTAATAACACAAGTTAAACTTAGTTTAGTCAATTCTTAAACAGTAGCATGAATGAATTTGACCAGACTGACAGGCTTGGATTATTTTTGCAGTGTTTTTATAATGCACATCCACCTCATGTTAAAATCAATTCCACACTGTATGTAATGCTTTTGTCCATTACTCAGGGCTCTACCACTGCTAATATTGTGATGAAAGCAGAAAAGTTTTTTTTTTTGGGGGGGGGGGGGGGGGGGTAATGTGTACGCAGACAAAGGAGAAGCTCGGCACAGTGTAACGGTGGAGTGGGTCTCGGAGATGGAGGAAAGCTGCAGACTGGAGCCATGCTGCCACCAGAATACCATATAAGCATGACACTGTTGCTGTTTTTAGAACCTGCTTTCCAGTTTGCAATGCTCTATTAGACAAAATGTCCATCTGCCAGTATATTCTGAATGCACCATGGAGGTTATTAACATGCCCTTGGCAAAAAGGGTTTAGCTCTGTGGGGCAAGCATCTCCATATATTGCAGCACAGGCAGTTTTATTACAGGTTGTAAATAGAAGCCCCTGCCATATTTTATGACAGCCATCACTAACTCATTCTGATTCTTATTACCTCTCTGTTCTTTGACTTGCGGGACCATTCACAGAAACATTCTGCGCACAAGTTTATGCCGTATAAAGGATTGGATTGTAAAGGAATTTATTCCTGATGTAATTGCACCTTTGGTTAGTGCCACAGTTTTGACTTCACATTGTTTGTCCGTACATCATAACAAGCCCAGCCTGTTACTGAATGGTTGCATATAAAATTTACATATAGATGCCTGTACTAGCAATTTGATCGAAGAGCTGTTTAATACAGGGTGCTGTGTAGGTGCAGAATACATTTGTTATTAGTTTACAGAATTTGATCATCCAGATTGAAGGGAGCACATACATTTGCTTTTTACAGATACAGATACAGTAATTGTTGAATGCTGACTGGTTTAATGGGATATTATTTATGCAGTGTTGTAAATGAGAATTGGCATGACCTTTAATCAAACTCAAACTGCAGTATATTGCCTTACAAGCCATTACAACATCCAGTTTTGACAGTTATCTAACAGAAGAGCCAGGGACAGATTTAAGCACTGCCTTTTTTCTAGTCTGGCTTGTTTGCTTATTCACACTGACTGATCGGGCCATAATCAGCTCATTATCATCATTTATTTGCCATGAGCTACAATGGGATTACTGCCATATTCAGGTATTTTGCTTTTTTGATGCAAGTATAATTTTATTAGTGAAAAAATAAACAAAAATGCAAACAAAGGGACTGGCATGAATATTTGTTGTATCAATAGTGGTGACTTTTTGATTCAGAGAGGACAGCATTGAGCTGCTAACAAAAGAAAGGTGCCACCACTGATTATTTGATTGAAAGTTGCTGGGCTCTGATTGTGGTAAATTACAATTAGAGCATTAATCATTACCCAGACATTAGCATTGCATAAGAAATGAATTTTAATGCCACATAACAGTCATTTCAAGACAAACAAACAGCCAAATCCATTCCATTATAGACGTTCAGTCTGCTGTCCTGTCCTGTGCAGGGACACACATGGGTGAAATGAATGGGAATGGATGGTTGGATTAGGAATTCTGGGAACAAGTAGATTATCCAGTATCTGGGCAGGCAGATGCGCAGCGGAGAAAAAGTCTACACAAAGAGCCAGATCTCCATCAGGGGATCAGTTCATGGTGCTCGCTCTGTTACTTCCTGTGAAAAAGCAAATTTCATGGTGTGTTTTCAAGAGGCTGGCATTGGAATAACATAAAGATGGCAGTTTCTCTTTTTCTGTCTCTCTTCTCTCCAGTCTATTATACGCTCACCTTCTCTTTGTTTTTAGGTTCTGTGGTAACATATGCAATAATTTTACTTGCACAGTTACACTTAAGACACATGCATGTTATAACCTATATTTTATGTAGAGTATGATGAATGCCTATGTGTAAATTGTTTAAGAGGTTTAGCCAGGAAGAGCTGGAATGAGTGTTGGTGTTGGCTGAGTTTTGCGGCCCGGGGCCACTTGCCTTGCTTCCCCATTTTGCCCAGTAGAGCTTCATCCTTATCACTGTCCTGCACCCCATCACTGCTGAAGCTGGGCTCCTCTCCTGCTTGACCACATTTTTCCAGGGGGCTCTTGTTTAGGGGTGATAAGCTGTCAGACTTAACCAATATGGGTGTAGGGGTTCCTGCAGTTCCTGCATCAGTTGACTTCAGTCTACTCCTCTCTGCTCATTCAGCAGCAGTAGGGATTGTTTTGGTGGCAATAGCCTACTCAAAAATAATTCACTGCTTTTTTTTTTTCTGTACATTGGCCTTCACTGTAATATATTGTACAGGTTCCCCTTTGATTCCCCCTATTTGTTTTCTCTGTTTTGTACTGCTGTATTAAAAAGTCAAAAAGTATTTTAAAGGAAAAAAACAACTTTGAATGGTTAGTGTAATAGGCTCCTAGGAACCTTAGACAAAGACACTGCAAATACTAATTCCAGCTACATCAGATTTATGTCTGTGAACTAATTTTACACAAGAGGCAGCAGGCGTCAAAATCTGTCCCTTTTATCTACTGATGACAGATGCACAGTCTGTTTTTGGAACACCTGTGCTGTTTTTTTGTTTGAACTTTGTATTCAAAACTTTTTTTTTTTCACATAATTGTTAATATATCTGCTAGATTCATCTGTAGTGTTATTATGCTGTTTATATAAATAATTGCGATATGCACTTGCTTTGAGATTAGATTTGGTTTGGTAAATGTAAAATAACTCCCACGTCTTTGATATTTTAACGATTGAATCAAGTGCTCAATGTGTGGTAATAGTCTTATCTATGAAAGTATAAATGAATACCGCCTAGTAGTTGCAACAGTGCTGCTGCCATTATGGCAGTGATTGTTATTTTCAAGGTTCTTGCACTACACTCGTGGTTTATGAAGTAGCACAGCCATGTGACACAGACTGTAACAAGCTGTCACTGTAGACCACTTACTATTTAGCACAAGCTGTGCCACATGCTCCATGTATTTTCAAGTTGTCCTCCACTAACCACTTGCATCTAAGCCACTTTATGCTTAGCCTTGCTAGCATCATTTAAATTTGGAGCCCAAGGTATAACACCAGGCTCTTCATATGCAAAAAGAGTAATCTCTGAGTATTACTGTTTAACACAAAAAGCTCCAGGCTAGTGATTAAAAACTCTTACGTAGAGGTGCTGACATGCAGCAAGATATATTTTCCTTCTATAACTTGTTAGTGAAGATTTGCTTTGTAATGTTATAACTCAACTAAGAGGGGGATGTCATATGCTTTAATAAGTGCTTTAGATATAGTTTAATAGCCCAGAAAGAGGCACAAGCATGGTGCTTGTTTCTGTCATCAGAAATGCATATTGTCAACAGACATTCCTGCTGGTGTCTTGGAGAAAACAAACATCTCTTTCCTCATGTGCAGAACGCTTAATTATAGTTTCTAGTGTTGTTGCAGTTTGTTATGAAGGGAAAGCCAGATAGCATGAAGGAATAAGACAATTTGAGAGTGCAGATAGGAAGTGAACAAGTGATGCTTATGTGTGGATTATGGATATTAATGTGAACTGTGTATAAAAAATTATGGACTTGATCATGGGTTTCTTATGAAGCTGTAATTAGGACATTAAAGCCATAGTGTGTGTACAAGCCAGCCTGTTCTTAGTCCCCACTTGTGAAGTACCTGTTTTATGAACTTGGGAGCATAACGACCTTGGAGCTTTGTCAGAAATGTGGCCAATATCTTGATAAAAATGTCTTTTTCTTCCAAAAAAGTTAGAAGAATAGAGATCACTGATGTGTAAGAATGTTGCATTGGGGCAGCTAAAGCTTTTCTAGGAAACATAAACGTTTGCATAAACGGTTTGCTGTGGCTGCTAACAGGTTAACAGTGACAGAATGACTGTGGGGGTGGTGTAACAAGCTTCTTATGGTTCAGTGATGATAGTTTCATGATAGAATTTCTCTGTGGAATTTGGAACCAAAATGATTATTCAATTTGATGAATTTGTTGATCAGTAGGAAATGTTGTCAACTATTTTGACACTTTATCATTAATTGAGTTACCAAACAAAAATGTTTGATAAATGGTTATCTAGATCCAGCTGCTCAAATCGGAAGCTTTGCTCTGTTGTTCAATTTCATCTGCAGTTTCTAATTCAGCTTTCACTGTTTTTAAAGTGGCAGATTAACTGACAATAAAGATAACCATTCGTTGCTGCTCTTGAGGAATGGTGTAATTTTATTACAGTTTACTTCAGTACAACGTCTTCAAGTTGTATTGCTGTTTGATTGGCAGGCTGTGTGATCCACAAACATGATTTATATTTCATTTTCCTCTAGTTTAAGTTCAAAATGCGGTAATCAAATCACATTTGGACCATACGCGCTCAAGGACTCTTTAAACAAATACAGATACACACTCTGACATACTTAACATAATACTTTGAGGTTTCAAAAATGTCAAAGTTCAAAAAAATCAAATTTCTACTAAATGATTTTGACCAACTTTTCTTCACTTGTCCAGAGATATCAAGTAAATTTCTTTGGCTATGGGCTGTAGAGTAGAGGGAGTAGAGGGGGATAGGTCAAGAAGCAAGCCTCTACAATTTCCACACCTTTCTGATCTCCTGTTCTCTTTTTTTCCAGCCCTCTTTCTCTTCTCCTTGCTGTGTTTCCCCAGTAAAATCTAGTCCCTTACTTTGAGGTGATGCAATCTCCATGCAAATGTCTCGCCAGTAAAGAGAGTCTCTACAAATATGGACAATGTTTTTCCTTTGCCTCCTTTGCTTTCCAACTACTTGTTATTGTTGCCTGTTTGTTGGTTTACACTACTACACAGCCTTAGCCCCACACACCCCTGGTGATTCCTTTCTAGAGTATGTGGATATACAGAAGGTGGATTGTGTTCCCACCTCTTATCTGCTCTAAGATGTGAAGCTCCAAGCGAAAGACCAGACGCAATGGGATAAATTCCCCCTGAAACCCAGAGTGAGGAGGGAAGGAAATAATTCAGCAGCAGCTTCAGCAGCAGCATCGGCATCAACAGCGGTGGCAGCAGTGAGTGTGAGAGAGACGGAGAGAGAGGGAGTGTGTGTGAGAGTGTGTGTGAGAGTGTGTGTATGTGCGAGAGAGCTTGTGTGAGAGCGAGTTCCTATGCACTGTGCCTGGCGTAGCTGAGCTGTGCCGTCGCATGGCAAGCGTGTTCCTGTGCGCTCTGGTTAGGTAGAGCTTACAGAAGGGAGAGATGTGGCTTTACTCGAAGCTCCAGAATCAGTGAAGACCAGCACCCAGCCGGGGCATCACAGAGCAGCATGTTAGGATGAGAGACCCACTGCTGACACCAGTGTGACTGATGATGACAGCCCACGCGTGGGTTACCATGCGCCACAGCCGCGCAGGAGGAAACACAGCCATGTGAAAGTGACTCGGCTGCCAGCAACTCTTGGACATGTTTTCCAAGGCAAAGTCTGGATTTCTTTCTGTGTTTGAACTTGTATTTTTTCTCTTGATGCTGTCTGGCTGTCCCGAACTTACCTATCAGGCACGGACTAAAGGCAGATGGAACAAGGCGGGTAAGTGATGATGGACAGCCATGATTTAAGCTTATGTTGGTTGCTTGTTCACTTGTAAATGTGTGTTGTGAGTTATTGAGCTGCACTGTACCTGGAGAGTTTTGATGTACATGTGATCTTGGGTGGGACGATGTCAAAATTTCGGATGACACATCACAGTCTGACCTTGCATTGAAACACATTTGATTTTGGATGCTTAGTGCCACCTTGTTCAGACATATGTAAATTACTGTAATTACACCTAATATTCCTCCTCTTTTGTAAATCACTCTGGCATTTGAGGTGCATGCAAAGCCATTTGTGCACAAAAGAAGTTATGATTTATTTTCACTGAATGATTTTGTCTAACTTTTCAGTCGTAGCCATTAAAAGTTAACAATTTTCAGTTTATCATAGCTATTTTCCTGATTTTGGTGTGCCCTTTTAGTGCCCTCCTCGTGTGGTGGAGTGTGTTGTGTGAGACTACATTCATGTTTGTACCCTGAAATGTTTGGTGAACAGGACATGTTTCATAGCTATGATTTTTGGTTTGAAGACTTAGATCACCAGTTTTGAGGAGAGATGTTAATAATTCATCTCAGCCTCTACATGGGAGCGGTCCTCTCTCCTCTCTTGTAGCATTTAATCCCCTTTGTCGGATTAAAGGAACCTCTAATCTTATTGCTGGTTCTCAGTGAGAAGCCTGAGAGATGCTCCCTGCAGCCTATCGGCATTGTTAGCACTCGAGGCTCACACTCAGTGGGATGTGTGTGTCTTCAAAGAGCCTGTGTCACCACCGTGATCTATTTGATGATTCCTTGCTACTTTGCTCTCGCTCTTGTTCTGCCTCACCCACCCACTACTTTACATTTGTTTAACTGCATCTCTTTTACATCCTTCACATACCGTGTCTGAGCATGTCTCAACATGCATCATTACCACATAGAGGTTCTAACTTAATGACTTTGCCCAAGCTTTCATATCCATATCAAACACTCTTAAATATATTATATGGGATAGTGAAAGAATTTATCTTTTTATGTCCACTTCTTCTCTTACTTTAATCTGCTCTTATGTATATAAATTATTTTTGCATGTGAAATTTACCCTTTATTCATTTTTTTTCAGATATTTTTCTCTCAGTACAAGGAATATACTAGTGAGTGCAGCTTCTTTCTGCCAAACTTTTCAGAAATAACATAAAATTTCAGCCCAACTTTTGAACCACTTGAAATTATGAGTAAAATATGTTCAAGGTTGAAACGAGATGTGTTAGATGGAAATAGGAATCAGTAATCTCTAAACCAAGGGTAAAAGTAGATACTGTATGAAATCCCAGCTATCCCTGGCCTCTGGTGAAATGGAGGGCAATGACCTTCCTCGGTGTAATTAGGCCATAGACTCCATCCCTATCTGTTCAGTTGAACAAATCATTTCACAGTTAGTCTGAATTGTAACCTCGCTTGTTTAATTATAGTTTTGTGACACATTTAAAAAAAAAAGTACTAATATATTTTTTTAATCAAGATAAGGTAGGTGCAGGATTGACAAATGTTTATGGGTGTCATTTCATTATCTGTAGAATATATTGGGTGGGAATATCTAACATTTAGTTTTTGCCAGCTTTGTCGTGGGATTTCCCTCACTAACATTAATTACCATTGATATAAACCTCCATTCATTATCACACTTAGCACTGCAGTTTTTATGCATGGGTAATTTGCACTGCACAGATATCAGTGTTTTCCCTACTCTTACTATTTATATATCTAAGGCACACTGGAGATATGTGCACAATATATTCACGTAGCTTTGCATGCATACATAGTAATTTTATTTACAATATTATACATTAAGTGGCAGAGCTCTATGTTATACATCTACAGTATACAGCATATATAACCAATCTACATACTTCACTTTAGCCCATTCAAGGCAGAAGTCTTGTGGCAGTTTTGTGCTTTGCAGTTCTGCATACAAGGTATAGTACTGGTACCAATAATGATCCTCCAAAATGCTGTGATAAGAGGTAGTGTTTCTACCAAGTCAAGTCTGCCACACCAACTACAAAAATGAAACAAAGAGGAATTACGGTTAGGGGATGGATGGAAAAGGACAGCGTTACTGGTATACAGTGTTTTTTTTTTTAGTGTGTCACATTATATGTTTCATTGGACATCCCGATAAGCATCAGATCTCTAGTACTGGGATCCTGGCAGCTGTGTAAAATTAACTAAGAGGCAACAGTATGAATGAATTTTAAAAAATGGCACCTTGAAGAAGGGTCAAGACAATGGCAGTTTGCTGCAATCTCTGTATACACAGGACTTTTATCTGACTGTACTATGTGACTGAGGACATCTTGTGGAATCATTACTACAAACAAAACATAAACACAAGCTGCACAAATTTTCCATGAAATTGAGCCACCTATTTGGGTGATCACCCATCCAATATCTCTTCTAAATATAATAATCTGAAATAATCACCCCTCTGCCCATCAGCCTGAAAGGTGACTGGAAAGTTTGTATTTCTCCAAACCTCCCATAGAAATATTTCAAATCACTTCTATCTAAAGAGTTTGAGTCCCATGCTGTGGTATCACCCTCCCTAAAGCTCTGAACCTCCAGTGAGACACCACATCTGCTGTCCTACGTGAAGGAAGAAACTATAAAATTTTACTGCCACCATTCAAGCCTTTAGGTGCTAAGTGTTTGATGTTCAAAAGATTTGCGTTAGGGCATTACGTAAAGGGTGTGTACTGAAAAACAGTTTATATTTCAAAAAACTGCATTACACTGCAGGCTGATGGTAGATTTAAAAAAAAAAAGACATCTACATACAGGCATCTATAACAGCACTGATAAATGATGAAAATTATGTGTGTTTTATCTTGACATATTCAAATATTAAACTGTAATTTGCACACATTTATGAATGAACTACTAAAAAAATAAAAAGTCAGACATACATGTTCACACAGCACATACATCAACTTGTAAAATTTCCTTGCAATTCAGTGGACACAGGTTTTTATATATGCATTCCTACAATTATTATTCTATGGGACCAAAGTGTATTTGTGACTTTTAGCCATCCTTGCACAACCTAGACTATGCTGACCATGGGTAGTCAGTGACACCAGGTGTACCAGCAGTGCTTTGTTTATGGATGCAACAGAACCTTATTTATTGTCATTCCATCTCTAGAGATTGGATCACCCACCCAGGAGCCAACAAACTTGCGTTCCTTTATATTCTCATAGCACCCTACATAGGGAGCTTCCACAACTAGTATCACACAGGTGCCTAGATTAGGGGCAGTACAGACTGAAATGAGTCTGGCAGTAAGATGGGAAAGGCAGTTGGATGTATTATGATCACACCAACCTACAAACCAGTCAAGGGTTTGAAACAGGGTCACTGCTTTGTCACATTCTCACTTACTGATTTACTAAACAGGAACCGACTAAGGCAGCCAGTAAAATAACAATGATAAAAAAGAACTAACAACTCATACTTCTCTATCTCCCATATCTGAGTGTATCTGTCTCAGGTGGATGTGAGCGAGTATGAGATTTACAGAGCAGGAGAGGAGAAGAGGAATTAATATTACCATTTCTTACTCACACAAGAATAGTGTAGCCTCCTCCAGATCAAGTCTAAATTGCTGATTTCATCATAGTGTTTACACTTAAATCATCACTGCGTGATCAGTTTGTGATGTTCAGTTCAGGAGAAAGCGGTACTCAGAGTTACCCAAGTGACTGTTGTGGATACTCATGATGGTTTACACACTAATTTCCCTGTACGGTGACAGATTACTGACAGATTATATTATACTTGCTTTTACTTTATTGTATTCTACCCATGTTTGTTATTCAGACTTGTTTATTGATGTTTCAGCACTTTAAGCTATTTAAAATATAATTGTTCTTTAAAGCTTCAGATTTATAGCTGCTATCTCTGCTGCAGTGAACTTCACAGCAGCGCATTCGTCTGTCATGTTCTTAATTTGATTAGTAGTCTAGCAGCTTCTTTCTAGATTTAGTGTTTATTAATTCAGAGTACAGATATGGATGTTGTGTCAGTTTTTTAAATGACTTAACACCTTGTCTTTATTTGCTGTTAGCTGCTGGAAAATTATGCTTATGATGTATAAGTGCATTATATTTGAATAGATTTAGCCTTAATGTTTTGGATATTTTTCTTAAGACTTATTATTTTATTAAAAGTAAACCCCTAAATGAAACTCATGCCCAAGGCCCAGCAGAAAGGCAGAGCTGGCTGGAAATCATATAGGTACGAATGGGGGAAAATTAGGCAAGAGCTTGACATAAAAATTAAATGACTTTTATTACTTTCAATTAATACGCTTTGACTTGTGTCTTGGGGCAGGGAACACAGCAAGAACTGTAATAGAGCAAGGGGCAAATCACTCACTATCTGGTCATGTGATGACATGCTATGACTCACTTTGATTTTGCTGGTGAGAACTGTTTCACTGGTGAGAACTGTTCAGCATCACATCACATCCATGCCAACGTTTCCCGTTCGGTCCTGCCAAACAGTTGATTTTACAAACAAAATGTTTACAAGACAGTCAGCATGTACATCTATAATGAAGCAGACTTTGCTCCCTCAAAATTACTCAGTCATAATGAAAAAGACTAGAAATGCAGAAAATGCGCCTGCTGTTGCTTGGTAAATCCAATTAGATTATTAAAGCTTTGCAAGTTGAGAGGAATCAGTTTCTCATATGCACTTGCCTTAATTTTGTACACCTACGCCTTGTTAGAAATAAATGTAATGTGTACAAGCTGAAAAGTGTGGGCGAGATTATAGATACAGTGGTAACAGGATTGAGTCAACATTAGGTAAATGTTGTTGCTGGCCAATTTAGAGCAGAAGGCTGTTATCAAATGTAAATGTAATGGTAAGAAAATAATTAGCGCGTTATAGCACTTTACTGCCTCTCTATGGGGTGTTGTAAAAATTCATAATATGCAACATACAACTGTTGTAAAATACATAAAAATATTGAGAAACCTGGAGACATAACTACCATAATAATATCTTGCATTAATTAGTTTGAAAAAAAGAAAATGGGTTCTTTCAAACAGCATACATTTCTAGCACAATAGTGAAGTGCTGCCCATAGGCCTGCTTCACAGCAGAAATTTGGATTTGATTGATTTGTTTTTTCCAGATATCCCAGTAGGGCTATGACAGTGTGACAGTTAGCCAGCATGAGCAATACCAGGTCCCTGAAATCGAAGCAGCTAAATGGAGTTCACACCGTTATTTTTATTATTTACACATATGCCTTTTCTACTGTGTGATTTCAAAATGATCTATTAGTTGGCCTCTGCCTGTGTATTTTTATGTGTTTGTTGGATTCTGTTTCTCTTGAATGAATATTAATTTTCAGCACATTATTGTGTAACAGTCTATATTTCATGTTGAATGGTGTTTGTCTTAGATCAGCATCTCAGCAGAATAACCCTTCTTCATTTAGTACAGCAGTGTTCAAGTGTACGTATTGGCACTGTAAGGTCTCCTGAATCCATATAAAGTAAAGTTGCTTTGTTTTCTTTTTCCGCCCACCAAGAGTAGTCTGATAAAAGAGATGTTATTGTCTCATAACTACTTTTACTTAATTATGCTACAAAGCTTGAGTGTACTTAACCTGCATGATCATCACCAATATAAAGGTGTCCTAAAGCCAAATAGGCTGAAGGTAACTGAATGTAAAAGTGACTGTCATAAGGATAATGTCTAAGGACATTTGGTGAGTCACAGAGTCGCAGAACAGATCAGTAATATTTGCTATTTATTTTTTACACACTCATTTAGCTAATGTGACTTTGGTAGTTAATAATTCTGGTTCTACTCTGTCAGGTTTATTAATCTTGATAATATACATAACAGATAAATTAATGCAGATGCCCTAATTTGTAAAATGAACGATTTATAATAAGGTAAGGCAAGGCAAGGCAAGTTTATTTATATAGCACAATTCATACACAGAGTAATTCAAAGTGCTTTACAGAAATAAAAGACAGGTTAAAAATACATAAGCAAGAATAAAAATAAAAAGGCATGCCACCACTTTGTTACCATATTTGCCCCTTATGATATCGACTATCGTACCACGCTGACCCATATTTGTGGGTCCCCTACTTTCAGTTTGTCCCATCCCTGATGGACAAAAAGTACCTCAACACAGCCTATCTGCGGAGACGATCCTGAGTCCCGGACTCTTACGTCTAGGATCGAGTAGACTACAGCTGGAGGTTCCAAACCCCTTATTTAAGTCTACAGCTGTTTAGACCCGTATTCTAAGGATAACACTAAAGTGCCAGGGTTCCTAACCCCTGAAGTAAAAGGGGTAAGGAGGTAAAACAAAAGGTAAAAACAGAAAGAGGTAAAAACAAAAAACAAAAAACTGTTGCATATTTGATTCATCGGACTGAGAAAGTGAGTTAACTGACTGGGTAAAGTGCTATCACTTGGTATTGCATCCTCCTCCACACCACTCCAAGCCCTAAACCACTTCCCATATGATGCAGCTTAATTGCCATATTCCAGTCACATGTCCTCTAATGAAGCTGGTTTTTAATTGCAGTAGAAATTACACTTTACAATAACATTGTTTTATGGGTGAATTTCAGACTGTAAATATGACAACTTAGTATGATGGATAGAAATGGGTGCATTTTATGGGCTAGGCTCCATTCACCCTGTCTCTGACTTGGCTACATCCAAGTTACAGAGTATCCATGTGACAGCATGTGAAGATGGTTTGTGTGTAATAGCATATGCATGAGTGCTTTACTGCACTCCATATTTTTCCCTCTTACTTCTTTTTCCTATTCACTCACTGGAGATGAGGATCATGATGATATAGACGGAAATATTTTGGTGTGTTTGGTTTAAATAGTCCTAATGCAGGACAGAGGTGGTCAGCAGAATGTGTAAAACTGCTTTAACTTGCTGTGTGAGACATTTGATTTGTGAGAAATCTTTATTATTCTCTTGGAAATGTCAGCAGCAAATGATTGAGTAACATTACAGAGGCTCTGTCCAATTGAATATTTCTACTGTTGCCAGGAAGATGACGCTGTCATGGTCAGAGACAGGAATCCTTCACAAGCATGTCAGTAGACAGAACTATATCTCAGTAAGCGCTTTTTTACCTTATCTATGACTCACTCTGACTCACTTTCTTACAATATACCTCCTTACCTCTCTTTGCTCTTTGCAATAAAACTTTAAAGAGATAAGAAGCTTTTTTCTATTTCAGGGTCACCATTAGCCTGAATAATGCATTGACAAGAGAAGTGCAGTTTGAGTTCTGTGGAGGATAGAAGCACAGCCTTCAATTAAATTATACATCATTATCACAGCTGGTAAGCCTGGTGCGACGGTACCCTCTCCATCCTCCTCTAAATGTTCCATGTTACTGTCTTGTCCAATATTGTGTGTCAAGCAACAGCCTCTTCCTGTGCCAGAACAGAACTGGGATGCAAATAAGACCGCCTGTGCTGGATAGAGATGTACATGAAAATATAGGAACAGTATGTAGAGACATAGCTTGCAGGAGCATGCTGGTATTATTTTGACTTTCTGTTGTTTACAGAGATTGCTCCTCTTATTAATTACCAATTGGTGCTGTTATGTGTTAGCTAGCTTGTTTGTTTTTTTTTTTTAAAGGTAACTTTAAAGTTTAGGAGTCCCTGTGAAATTTTTGAGTATGCACATGATGTCACCAATAGGAAGTTTCATGCTAAAATAGTAAGCATCTGCTATTATAACTATTTGCTGAAATATATGAAGTAGGCATGAAGTAGAGCAGTTATACTTGTTTATGCTGGGATTGTATAAATCCTGACCAAATCTTCCAGTTGTAACAGATCTAGACTAAGATGATTTTCTACAAAATGCTATAGGACAAAAGTAGAGATATTTATTTTGTCAAACGTAAATAAAATGCTTAATTAATTTTAAGGCAGGTTACTAAAGGCTAAGTGCACTGTAGTATTTATATTTAAAGCACTAAAATTTGTATCTAAAATGTTTTATATCAGCAAATACCCAAAATGAACAGACTAAAATATGGACTAGAAGCAAAAAATGTGATACGCATGAACACATGATTAATCTCCGGTGAGACCGAAATGCACTGATATTAAAGTAGCTGTCTGCAATCTATATATAAAGTCTGTAATATGTTAGGTCAGATGTGGATCTGTGGTCTACATGTTACCTTGTCTCTACAGTAGACAGTACAGTATGTCCAACCAGATGGTGAATGTCATTTTGAACTCCAGGACATGTAGCAAAGGGTTTGAGGCTTTGTGGGAGATATGTTAGGGCAGAATTTATATGAAGCAAGGGATTTGCAGTGCCAGATTAAGGTGTCTACATAAGGCCCTCTCTGCATTGTGCATTAGCTTGTGTCTTATCCAGATCCCCTTCACTTGCCCCCACAGAGATGTCACCAAAATGTCAGATGCTGTTCATAGTTATTTTTAAAACCATCTTTCCTGTGGGTTCCTGTAACTTTTATGAAACTTAAGTTGTAGCTCTCCGTTTTTTCAACTAGTAATAGTTGTGTAGTCTGTTTATCAGTAATATAGAAATTGATGGACATACAGAGTACATGGCTTTGACACTGATGAAAGGGTTCTGTCCAGCATGCCACTTGTCGTACTATTGAACAGGTAAATGATCAACATTTAAAACATTTTTGAGCAATTTATAATAACTGATTTAGAAAATATATTTACAAAAGGATGCCATAAAGATGCTGTAAAGATGCCATAATTTTTAAAGGTCATACATTGTTCATTGGGATCTGAAGCAAATGGATTTTCAGTATCTGTTTTGGTTTAAGCCCACATGACTAAATGTAATATGCGTTTATAGTAATTTACCTTTGCAGTAGGAATTTTAAAAAATTGGAATAACTTCATTTCCTCATCTTTTTGCTTTTGAAATAGTCATCAGTAAAGTCATTGTTCTGACTAATTATCTTGTCATCGTTTTGGTCATTTCAAAGTAATAGGAATTTTCCCATCCAGACAATGATCAAGAAATGAATTAGTCAGTAGTGTTGGCAACTGTGTTTTGGGTGATTAGGCTTAAAATTGATAATCAGAGGGAGCTGTCATTCAATACATTTAAAAAAAAATTCTAAGTAGCTACTGCGCTTATTTCAAGATGGAAGATGTCCTTTTTGTTCTAACAAAGAAAGGAGTACATCACAACAATGTTGTGCAACATAAAACCGGCAAAGTCTGTTATTGTGCAGAAGACATTGTGGAAACAGAGAACTGCCAGGATATATCTGATATTCTACTCAAAAAGAACTGAAGGTGTAGCTGAGAAGGACATTTCTCAAGTGTGTTATTACCTGGCCTATATTAGTGCTGCATTATTAACATTGTCCTTACCCCACTAGTTAATTAACCCCAGAGACCTTAATTTACTGACGAATAATGCATAACAATGGATTAACTTCCTGTTCTCATTACTAAGATTGATTGATTAAAATCACATCCATATCATTCATGTTTAAATATGACCATCATATCTGTTAGTTACCATTTTTGAGTTACCACCAGCAGGAGTACAGTATTCACAGTGACTCATGTTGAGGAAGACACAGCAGAAGCAGTTTTGAAACTATAGACATGAAATCCACCAAGTTGAGCATTCTTGCATTCTTCAAGCCACACCTATTTGTAGTACCAGCTTTGCTAATGCATTTGATCTGTAGAATTGAATGTGTTCTAGAAGCTATACTGTAAAAAAATTAAAAACTCTTGTAAAACCAATAAACTTGGGTCAATATTCAGTCTTGAAATGTACTAAATAATGTGTTTTTAAATTTACAATACGTGTGAGAGTAAGTATCATTAAAAAGAACAAAGACATTATCCCATTATTCTGGCATAATGACATACAGCATTAATGCATAAGATGAAAATTAGAAGAACAATCTTAAAATGGTCTAATACTGACATACTGTACACCAGCTAGACAAAGACACATTGTACAGTACAGTATCTGTACTCGGACTTTATGGCGATAAAAGATGTTTTTAAATTCATGGATGTGCAGTTGTGAAAAGTATTAAATTTCAGTGCATGCATGGAGTATTGTAAGTGCAATGAAAGAAGTTATGAAGTGAAGTTAAGTTAGGTAGCCAGATAAACAATTGCAGTTAAAATAAGACTGTGGAATTTGGTTGGATAAAGGTTATCTTTTTTTTATTATTATTTTAAATCAGCACCATTCTTAATATATTCTGAATGTATTTTTGTGTTTCACTAACACTACACACAAACATCTGAATCTCGTCTCACAGATATGTAAACCTTATAGTTTTTACTTTTCTTTTCATAATAAAAAATGAAATTAATATGAAAATAAATTAAATAAAAACTATTAAAATATTCAGAAGAATATGTTTTGGGATACTGTGTGGTGTCAATTTGAGAAACAACTAAAGCTTTTCTTCTCACTGTATTAAAGCAAGTGGAATTACTAATGACAAGTGAACGAAGATTTTTCATCATATTTGTTACAGTAGGCAAACTGTTGGTGCTTGTGCTTATGTTACACCATATAAATTTCAATTATATACAGCAGTGATTGTATGAGAAGCACTTCCTTGTGTGTCTATGATATTCTTTGTGAGTTTTGTTCTTCTGTGACTGACAGTGTTGCTTTGCAGGTTGTCGTTGTAAAGTTATATTTAGTGCAGCACTGTGCCTGTGCACTTTTGTGTTTCTGGATGAGATTGTTTATTGTCCAATTTATCATGTTCAGTTTGCCTGCCATGAAAAATATCTCCCTATCTCTGAGTGTGTAATGACTTTGCTTTACAAATACAGTGAGGTGAATTTTAACAAGGGGTCTCTGCAATCTTCCAGCTGATGTCCTGCAAAGATTTGAGAGCATGTGGTTCCTGCAGAGATCAAAATAACTTGTAGAATATTGACCTAAAAGCAATAGGTGTAAAACAAAGTCATTCTCTGGATATTGCTTACCTGCCAAAGCTCACTTTCTGATTAAGCAAATAAAATATATGACATCAGAAAGTGTTGAATCATTGTGAGTTTCACTTTGGTTTCTCCTGTGTCTTAACTGTTCCTGCAAAGGTTTGTTACCTTTGCTTTCTGTCATAATGGCTGGCCATGATGCAATGGCCACATGAAGTGATATAAAACCATAGATGCTTTGAACGATGAGATGGAAGTCTGCACACTGAGGCTGGATTAAGAGTTTAATGACTGGTAAAATTGTGGCATTTTGTCCAAGGTGACCCCTATGGAGAGATGATCATTCCAAAGCTAGATGAAAAGTGAAGGTAATCCTTTCTTCCTCATTTCCAGATAGCTGTCACCAGCACAGGCTTTGTCACCAAGGCCCAAGGCATGTAATTACACTTTTATTGGCTTTAGGGAGACTGCATCATTCATTTAAAGAATAATCTCACTTGTGAGCACAAGCCACAGTACATATAGATCATACCTGCATGAAAGCCTCTTGCTGAGCTGACTCGTTGCAATTTAATGGACTTTTATGATTCTAGATTTGATGCATTGTTAATAGTATGTAGGGTGTTAATATCTGAGTGTTACCCAGAAGTCATGCCTCTCCTCTTCAGTTGGGCATTTTTGTGAGTTGAAGAGCAAAGCAATATGAGTGTGACAGCAGCAGCGTGGAAGTGCCTGGGTCCAGTGCCAACCAGCCTTGACACCATTAGCTCTGGTGACACATTAAGGTTCTGTGTGCCTTGTAATTTGTTTTGTCTGTCATTTTGATGGATGTCTTGTTTGCTGGCACTTCCTCACACATTGGAAAATGGTGGCTCGAGGACATTGTTAAACGAACTTCAAAAAGGGAAGCAGAAGGCATTTATTTTCTTCAAACAGGTTTTTTGTGTTAATGGGTGTGTGCAATGTTGTCTCTGGACACTGGATAATTAAAGGTGAAAAGCTAATTCGAGAAGGGCAGGGCAGATAAATAGGGCTTGAGCAATATAATCTAGATCTCAGAAATGTTTTTGGTTTTAATTTCTCAGGTTAGATGAGTGTGGAAATCTTGACAGTGCGCCTCTCTTACTGTATAGAAAAACTGTTTGCACTGAATTTCTGAGAATTGTAAAGTCACCATAATGTCAAGTTAATATCCTCTTTCGTCATATAAATGACATACATTAATTCTACCACTAAGTAACCACCAATAATTCCACTGCAAATTCGTTGTTCACACTATCGACTTCAACTCTGACTGAGCACCACTGCAATATCCCTATAACTGCAGTTTAGCACACTCGAGGAAATGTAGAGGTGCAACAAAGATGTAGAAGACTGGTCAGGTCACTGGCAGCACATTTCAGTCACTTCCAGCTGTGGGAAGCTGTCAGAGCCTCTTACTTCTCAGTTGAGGAAATGTTACAGCTATACTTATACACTGTCAGTTCAGCTTAATGGACCACCTCACTATTACTTATATGGTCACCACATCCTACTTGGTACTGAAGTTTAAGTTCTTTTCAGACGTATGCGCATTACTGGTTTTATCAAGTAAGAAAATGGCTTTTGGTCATAAAGGTGTTTGACTATTATTTAAATGTGTCTTATAGCTTTTTAAAGACCTGACATATTGCGTAATGACTATTGTGAGTGCACTACCACTTCTCCCAGTGAATCCCCATAGTTTTATCACTTATTAGATAAGGACCTGCTTCTTAATTTAAAATGTCCAACAGTGGGCATTACATGCCAGTAAGCGCAAATATAAAACTGGTTTGATGGATTCTTGATAATAGTAATCATCAGTATGTAGAGAGCAAGTGCTGGTCTAAATATTGGAATGGGTATAAGAAGGTATAAGGGTATAAGGTTTTGTTTTCTGAACTCTTTCATCCTGTACTGAGAGTGAAGGACTGATCTGACATGGGACGGCATCAAATGCATTACACTTTCACCATATATATCTGTTCAACTACATTCAGCTCAGACTTGTGCTGTGCTGAAAGTGTTACCGGAACTGTCCTAGGTGTATCCTAATAAGATTACTATTGTGACTTAAACAAAAGTGACTCAGGTACCTATTCAGATATTAGACTGACATATGAAGTTTTCTCATATATGTACATTGCCTCATGTTGAAAAGGGTCTTATTTAACATGTTTTCATTGGTGTGAGTACAGTTAAGACAGTGTGAAAATCAACGATAGTGGATTTATTATGTAAGCCTTTAGCCCATTTTGTTCCAAGGGACACAAAATGCAGATGTGAGTGCGAAATACAGTCAGGTGGCCATCTTCAGCGCTTACTATTATTAGATGTAGCTAGGGAACAGTATGTAGTGTGATATCAGGTGCCACTATAGTGTTTTGTTCTGTCAGCTCCAGTTGACAGTGTGAGAAAGCCAAGACCACGGAAGCAAGCTTACTCAGTCTCAAAACTTGACTGAACTAAGTAAGTGCTGTGTGTCATTGCTCTTCTCTTTTTCCCCCAGTGGTTTCATTTGTTACAACAGCCCTTGAAATTCGAGAGACTGTGTGAAGAGCAGTGTAAGACTGTAACAGACATATCAAAGTCACAAAGCCACGGCTTCCCCTCCATTTTTTCACACGTGGAGAAGATATTATGTTACAGCTGAATCTTTTCACCACTCTAATCCATGGAGCAGGGGATGAAATCTTATTTAAGGATCAGCACCAGTGCATCACTGCCATGATAGCAACAACATGCAATTCTGCAAGTTTTTTTTAAGAGCATTAGACACCAGAAAGCAGTCAGCAAAACACCTCTTGGCTCGTTTTTTTTTTTAAACTTTCAATTAGAACAGAAAGCACCAAGACACTGTAGTCCTAGAATATCTTACTAAAATGCCCATACCTCTAAATTATTCACAATATCCATCTTTATTTTTGTAATATATTGATTATGGACACATACTTGCATTACCATAACCAAATATATATGACAGAGAGCCTTGCTTTTCTCTGTTTGATTCTTTTTTTGTCCTTTTGAAACGAAAGCCAAGCTTGTCTCAGAATTATATGCAAATTTGGAACACGAATGACTGTCTCGCTCCCTGAGAAGCTCTTATCCCTTACTATAGCTTCAAAACTGAATAGAGCAAGAAGATTTTAATGTGCTCAAAGGTACCATTTGGACAAACTCTTACTTTTGTGCAATGGGATAAATGTTTGTTTGTCTGTACCACAGGACCCTTTGGTAGAGATTAAAGTGTTTGTGTCTGTGTTGATGGTCTGAATAATAATGTCTCATCTATAAATAGCCATGATTTATACTGTTCTGTAAACACACTAACTCGCAAATCTTATTTTAGGCGTTGACAAGCTAGACTTAGTTTGAATAACACCTGCTCATACAATAGAAAGGGGGCATTTCACTTCATATGAAGCAGAATCATTGGAGGCTAAACTTGCTGCTGTGCTAGATAGCATAGCAAATAAGGCTCTCCAAGGAGCCAGGAAAAGCTGGTGGTATGTGTCACTGCTTATAAATGTGAACTCAGGAGAGGTGTTACGCTGCCAACAGCTGAGAAGTAAAACTGTAGAGCTGCAATTTGAAAAGAAGGTTCACTCTGTGTTTGTGAAGTAGCTGTTGACTGTGATTGTTCACCACAAAAAAAACTGGTTTCATATTTGCCAATAATATTGTTCACAGCACCTAGCTGAACAGCTTCAGAGATGCAGTTATTGGGTTTATCGATATGTCAAAATCTTTCCATCAACATACGTTTGTGATTAAGCAGACACTATTAGCATACTCAAGCACTGTTTCAATTAAGAAGATAATTTCACCCATGCCCACACATGCCCCAGATCTGTGCTTAGTGGCAGCCTACAGTAACAGCTGAGGAGATACGCTTTGACTTAAACAGATGAATGAGCAGATGTGAGTTGACAGTTTGTGACCACAGGTGAATCTAATATTTGGGATATTATAGAAAAACAACCTACTTACACCCACAAATCAATGTAATGCTTTACAGTAAGATGTTTATGAAGTACTTATGAAACCAAAATGTATTTGTTATGTAGCATTTTATCTATTAAAATACCATGATATGAATGTTAACCCTAAATTTATTCACCTTTATCAATGGAAGCATGCATCTAATAATTAAAGATGTGATGAATTTTTATCTTAGCTGATAACCTCTTTTAGTTTAAAAACCATGTAGATTTTCTCTGTGAAACATATGGAGAAGCATCATGCAAATTCATCATCCTTGCACTGTGACTTTTAGATTAATCTAACTACAGATTTTGGTGTGTTGTATTGTGGTACATGACATCCAAATGTTCTCCATTCACAGAGCTATACAGTACAGTGACTAGAATAAAAAAGGTGTGGTGGTGCTCTAAATAGGCCATCATGATCACATATGAATATTTTATTGTATGTACTGTAATGGGTTACTTCTGTGAGCCTCGAGGGAACAGCATTTTTTAAAACTGGACTTCCTGGTACACAGCAACCATAACTGCTAAGTAGGTTTACCTCTTGTATATAATCCTATATTGTTCTCTGCATGATAGTACAATTATGGGTAAAAGCTACACATGCTTGAATGATTGAGCCATTAGTTCATGAATTTTGCTCTTGTACTCTTTTATTAGTGCTAGTCTTTAATTGTCATAATAATAATGTTTAATCATAAACACATTTCAAAGATAGGCTTGATAAAACCTCATTGGGTATGTGAGCCTGTGGTTGAATGCATCTGGAACATATTTGGAATCCCTGTAAAATGCATTTACAGTTGCAGTAATAGCACAGGCACATATGCTGGAAGTGGATTGACTCAGGCCTCTAATGAAGCCCTCTTAATTAATCTATTAATTAAGAGGGCTTTATTATCGCGTAGACTGCTTCTGAGCTCAAGGACATCAAGGTTTCCATGTGGCACCAAAGCAATGTACACCTGAATTGTTCACTGACATTTAACTTCAAAATTTGTGACAGTACAGAAAATGTCAGTACATTTTGCAGGTATTACTTTTCAAGGAAATAACATTGGAATGAATGTTAAAAGAAAAAGATCACCTTTGTGGATTGTTTACATTTCCCTTCCAATACTTTTTTTGGCAACTCAGAAAAACCCTGAAATAACAGACAATAGGCAGAGAGGCAGTTTTATCCTCAAAATCGTCTCATTGGGTTGACGTGCTGCGTTTGTTATCATACAACCAACATCAAACTCCTGATCCCAATCATAGCCTTCTTTTTTTATCTGTCCAGGCTCTGAGAACACACTACTCCCTTACGTCACCCCGGCTGCTCCAACACTACTCCTCAGATTAGAGAACTCGCCAGCTCTTAGCTTTATCTACCACTGTTCCCCACCAAACAAAATTGGCTCCAGAGGGGAGTGGGAAGGAGAATCACTTGGAGACGAGACAGGCTGGCTTTATCTTAATCAGCTCCAGACATTAAAAAGTTACACAGAATTAGTTCTTTCTTGCTTCTTTCTGACTAGGGTCATTAGGGTTAACACGGTAAAGAAAGGGATGGGATGTAGGAGAGATTTGTCTCAGTGTGTTCTGACTTGAAGCACGAGGCTTCAAGGACAGTTGTGAGTTGAATACACCTGGTAAAACATGGTGGGATAAGCATGAAAAAAATCAATATAATCCTTAACAGATTCTGTTTTGGTCTTGATATCAAAGGGCTGCTGAGAAATGCCTGCTGTATAATCTCTTTTCTTTTGTTTGTTTACTATCAAATGTCAATTTCATAACTTTTAAAGTTTGCTTTACCCGTGTCCTCACTACAGATTGTGTGGGTTCTGTTCTCATGACTCTGTCAACATTCTGAATGGTCATACGTGGGCAGAGCTCAGAGATGTGCTTATTATTTTCTTCTATCTGAATGCAACTATTTCCTTAACTGAACATCTTGTCTTGATAAGGAAAACACAGAACAGATTGCAGTCAGAATGCGAATGGATTGGTTATACTACATTTGGAGGAGGTTCTCAAGCTAGTATAGATCTGCCCAAACCACTTGAAAGGTCAGTTAGTTCTGTAGTTTTTCTGATCTCTCAAGCAGGCCTGAGGAGAAGCTGCTGGTAGTAGAAGGTGCATCTTATTTGAAGTTAAGTTTAAGTTGTTTAAATTGGAATTGGATGAGGAAATGTGTTGGTTAATAGCAGTTGATAGTTTCATTGTGTTTGAACTGGGACCATTAAATCTAACAACTCTATCTGCCTAATCTCCATAGTGAAATCCACAAACACTTTTTAATACCCAGAACCAGGTAAAGATCTATGATCTGATGTCATTATAGAGATTAATCATACAGACACCAATTATGTTTATGGAAAACAGGTGCCTGTTCAGCAGATGTGTTTTGGTTGTTTTGGACATATTGAACTATGCACTATTAATTAATAAAATAGGGCAAATCTAATGTCACTTTAATACAAAAGGTTCATTACTGAGTGTAATGAAATTTTATTTATTTTGGATGATAGGCAGTTTTAAAGCCATACAAAAAACTGGACTACTCAAACAAATCCCACACAAGCACGTGGAGAATATGCAAACTCCACAAAGACAGGCCCCAGGGTTTGCACCCAGAACATTTTTGCTGGGATGTGACCACCCCTTCATCATGCCTCCTAGTTTTAATACAACAGCTAAGCATGAAAAGGTCAGTGCAGTACAGTGTGAATGTCCCTGTGGCCAGGATCCAGAAAGATGGACTTCAGACATGACAGGAGAGGGCAGGGGTTATGGACAGTACCGAGTCCCTCATCAGAATTTTGATTGAAACCATAAGATAGTGACAGATTCACTGTGACCTTGATCCAAGCTGACACGACCAGGATGAGAGAATCAAAAGGCCTCACCCATGAAGAGCTCTCTGCACTCGAACAGTTTACCAAACTAGCATATTTCTCTTTCAGCCTTTGTTATAAGTACCTTATTGCATCTCCTGTACTCATCCTTGATAACTGTAACCCTTCACTTTAAACTTCCCATTTGGCCTAATTTTCCCATGAGCTGCATGTATTAATCAAGCCCGAGGCCTGATTGACAGGAGTTATCAGTGGATCAGTTCAGTGCTGCCTATCTGGGTCTTTCTGTCTGACTAGGAGACTATCAGAGCTTCTGCTATCTCTTGCGCCTGCAGCCAGTGTCTACCATGAGGAAGGGCTGCTACATCTGTGGCTCTCTCTTATCTCTTCCATTTTTAAACATACCACAATCAAAGAGCCTGTAGCGCTTCCTAGCTAATTGCCGGAGGATAATAAATTGCAGAATCCCCAACATCCCCCAACCTCTGCCTTCACCTCCATCTTTGGTGTTTACATTCACTCATTGGCAGCAGTTTCCTCTTAATCGGCTTCGTTGCCACCACTGTTGATAGCTTGACTCTAAGCATATCCACTATTCATTTACATCTTGAGTGACCCACTTTAATGTAAACTCTACCTGAATCCCTGAAACACATCAAACTAATTATCATAGGCATCATTAGACCACACTGGTACTCTGTCTGCCAAGATGGAAATATGGAGCATTGAGGCTGAGCGGAAGTTTTCATTTAAAGATATTGGTTTCTCTCATTGCCCCAATTTAAAGGATTACTATCTTTTCATTATGAGTTGGTTATGTTAAACCAGATTTACTGTATTTAAACAGATGGCATATGAGGGTGTCAATTTTGCATGACAGGATTAGGCTCATCTCACCATTTGGGTGTCTTTTAAAAAACAGCAGAATATTAAAACCTGAGCGCATTAGGCAAGATGCTTTCATACAGTCTTGCTGAGTGTAATACTGAGGGGTGATAATTACTGAGGATACACCCGTGGTCCTTATAATGTAAGGCTTAATTATTCTTTGAAAAAGAGATGTTGTTGATCTCAACTCCCGCATTTCATCTAAGCCTTATCTAGATCTGTATAGTCTTTAATGGCTCTAATTCAGCATTTGTAAGCTTTCTGATATTAGAATTCATTGGTCCTTTGAGATGTATCTGTGTCGGGATGTTCTCTGTGATTATCACTTTAACAGGAGCAGTCTTCATTTTGATACAAATGTGACAGTTTATTAAGTTAATTCATTTTGTAACCCACATATGCACAAAACACTCTAGTGCGTATATCTAATATCTTGGCATGCAGACTTAGGTTTTTATGTTTTTCATACCATAGTGCACTTGAGCCTAAAATTGTATTTTGCATTATGCAGATTTGAGGTCTCCAAGATTGGCACAAAAATTAGGATTGTTTTGAGTATCATCTCTGTTTGACTCATGATCAGATGCTTCACAACAAGCATCTGATCAACACATTACAAACTGGTTACAGCTGGTTACAACTGTCAATAAGCCATTGTCATTAGCAAGTGCTATTTTGGCTACTCACAAAAAGCAATATTCCTGTAGCAGAAAGTTTGTTCCACATTACATTATCAGCGACAAAAGAAAGTTGCATTTAACTTTTGTCTTTTATGTACTTTTATTAAAAAGTATAAAAACAACTTTGCAAAGCAAAATGTGAACATTTGTATGTATGTCTAAGTAACAGTTGTGTAGTGGTGTCCTTAGTAGAAAACACTTAATACCTTTGTTTTCAGGTCTTCTCTTTCAGCTCTACACTCATTACATACAGCACTTCACAGTCATTTTGCAGTAGGATAACGACTTTGATGTCAATGCAACAGAATGTGTAGACATTTTGCAAACTGTTGTTTACTGTAATTACATTAAAACTGGAAAATAGAAATGTGTGTTTGCAGGATAATTTGTTTGAAAACAAAGGCAAGCGTTAAAAGGTTTATAGTACAGAAACAACAGAGTTGTTCAGCATTTGGCTCTAAAAAATGAAGTACTTGAAGTAAGTCTTTCAGTAAATGATAATGTAGTCGTAGCAAGTTAGCAACTACATAAATAAAATTAATGATATTTTGAAATCATTCTATTGCAACACAGATTTCAAGCTATAGATGGGCTAAGCTTTTCTGATTGCTCAGCCATTAATTCGTTGGAAGAGAATCATGAAAACTTATTTTTGATTTCATTGTTATTGTTAGTATTTGACTAAATGTTTACTACATATTTTGTGGCATAACTTTCAGAAACAAATATGTCTGTGAAGACTGTTCGGTTGTCCAGGTGAAGTTATCAAAAGGCTGAGTCATGGTAACTGAACTAGTAGTGGCATCTTGAGTCGACTGAAGAAGCTATTCGGATGAGTGGTGAAACATTTCGACTTAACGACTAGAAGTCCACTTGCTGTGACTTAGCTCCTCGGTTTTAGAAGCAAACCTTTCTTATTTGTGGCTGTAGGAAAGTTGAATATTTGTGAATATTAAAACTTACAAGCAATGCAGTCTCAGAGCAGTACCAATAACATAGTGTTATAGAGCAAGAACTTTATCTATGTTTCAGTAGTCTGCCCTCAAGAGTATGTACTATGCAGTACCTGTCATTAGGGGGTCTTTGTTGTAACCCCCCTAGTCATCTTCCTCAACATTCCTCAGTCCCAGTTCCACCTCCTTTTTCCTCTGGGTTCTAATTAATGTGCGGAGGAGGCTGAGATGTTACCAGCAGCCATATTAAAGCAGCATCTCTCTGTCTCCATGGCTCCTCCCAGATTGGAAAATGCTACTTTTGATACCACCTGAACACAGACACATACACACTGTACAGACACTGATAGTCTCATGGATCCATACTTATTTCTCAACTTTTCCTTGCTTACTTTATTTCTGATCTTACTTACCTTTCGCTAACATACATGGTGCCGCACCAATATACAGTATACACAATTTAAATTAGAATTTCATCAATGCCTCACTAAGCAGTTCTGACCTGGATTCTTTTTGTTTGCTTTCTCTGATAGAAATGAGTCCTGATTGTCTGTTTGGTCCACATCCATTAGCCTAGCTGCTAATTCTGAGTAGTGACAGAGTCTCAGGGTCTCATTGTAATGAAAGACTATTTAACACAGGTTGAACGGGCCTTATTTTAATACCTGTATAAACAGAAACTTGACAAACCAAAATAAATGTTAATCTGTCTCCAGGTGTCTTTAAGTGCTCTGCTCTTTTTATCAGGTTGAAGAATAGCTAAAATAATATATGCATAATCCCACTGATTAAAAATTATATTACTGTAATTGATTGAAAGAATACGGTATATTTGCAGTGTAACTAACAGCCCTGTTCATAGCAGCACTTGTTTTATTGACTCAATATATTGACCTCAGGAAACCACATGATGTACATTTTAAATGCAAGCATATCCCCCTGCATAGATTAAGTAAACATGTTTTAGACTGACTTTATAAAAACACAACCAATGATCCAGGTCTCTGTTATTGATAGTATATCATTTGTATTTCATTTAACAACTAATCAAACTCTTAGCAAACCTTGACTGTCCTAATGTGTGTATGGAAAGTTTGTATGTGTCTCTTTGTAACTGAATATATGCTGTGAATCTTCATTCATTTTCAATATGTGTTACTTACTGACAGAGGCAGTTATAGACAGTGGACATAAGAGCATTTAATCATTCTGAATAATAATAATGAATAATTTGTGTAGGCTGTGGTAGTGTCAGCCAAAACTATATAGAACATAAAGAATGCAGCCACTTATAAGGGAAGCTGTTTGCTAATGTTTGTGTATAGGAAGTGCTGGATGCATTATTGAAGTTTTACCATGGTGTGTGTAATAAATCCTCTTGACTCCTATTATTCATTGCATAATGGTGTCCATTCATCATTGAAAACATGAGGTAAATTAGCTGCTTGAACCTGGTATTTGGCTTCAAGGCTTTTCAGAAAAAAATCTTTCAGTCTTTGTCCTTTAGTTAATTTTGATAAGAAAATACAAATTTTAGTTAAATAATATAATCTTTATTAGAGATAATATTTAGACTTGAACAATAAGATATCTTCACACAAAATCACTGTCTGCTATTGAATGGGAGATATTTTTACACACTCACATGTCACTCATGAAGTGAACCTTACATTTTCTTCTCAGGAGTGCTGTATGTATATATGACATCATTGAGTTGCTTAGATGTCTCCTCCCATTATATTCAACCCTTCCCCCAAAATGCTAATTAAATGAGGAATGCATCAGGAAGCCTAGAATTAAAGTACTTAATTATGCATCCTTCACACATTAATCTTTCATGACTTGGGAATCAACATTCTTAATTATTCAAAACTGCAAAATGTATAAAAAGTTAAATGTGGAAAAGGCAGAGCAGATAGTGGGAAAAATAAGCAAAACAAAATGCACATGGAGGTGGTGAAGTAAAGGTCTAATAATGCACATTGTGTAGATAGGGTTCTCAAACTCCTCACCATTCAGTCCAAATGTGCATCAGTGAAGAAAACTGGGTTTAATTACCTGTTTTAAAAGTCAATGCAGGGCAGAGGAACAGAATTACTGGTGAGTGGTGTAGAAGAGATCTCTGACCTGAAACAGCAGTTGTGCTGGGAGCATAGACTAGTGAGGACAGACATTTATGTCATCTAATTTGGTGATTATGTTTGATCAAAGTGAAACTCCAGTTACAGTAAATTGATTGTGAAATATTTCAAAATATATGTGGTGTGTTATCTGATTATATAATTTTTTTAAATATGATATAATTAGGACAGAAAGAAACATTTAGACAACAGCCCTCTTTTTTTACAAGGGCACGCTAATGCTGTATATGTTCCTTCTGTCTTTGTATGTATGTTGGGTTTGTTTTCAGCTAGCACTATTCAGTTAGTCACCTTCACAGTAAATATATTTCCACTCAGCTCTGCTTATTAGAAGCTGACTAGCACCCATGTTAAAGTTAAACTAGGAGCGAGCTGTTACTCTGGCTGGAGGTAACCCCACAGGTCTGTCAGAATGGCATGAATCATCCCAGCATGTTTTCTGGCCATTGTTGCTTCCACCACTAGTCACCATAACAAAGACAGTGGCCTGAGCCAGCACTTGGCCTTTTTCTCTGGCCCTTGAAGGCAATCGCAAACACATGTGCACTCGTGTACATGTGCATACACACAACTGTGCATGAGTTGACCAAGGTTCCCCATGAGGGTCTTGGCCTGTCATCTGACAAAGCCTAACAATAGCAGTAAGCAGATGTCCGGGTTCCAGCGCCAAACAGATGGATGGGCCAAGTGGCTTTGGATAAGAATCACCCTTCTAACCCATAAAGGCAGCTTGGGGTTCTGGCTGTCAGGGTGCTATGTTTTTAGATAAATTAGCACAGCAAGAGGAAAAACAGTGAGCTTTGCAGAAGTCCAGGAGCAGCTTGCAGGAAGGCAGGCATAAAAGAGAGGCTTGCTTTAGGGCCCAGCATCCCACCAAGTCTAATCCCTCACCCGGGGCATGGAAGGCCAAAGGGGAGGGCCAGTATCTCTCCATGAGGGACTGAAAAGTTAAGACAGTTATAAACCATCAGGCTGGCCTTTACCATGGCCGACTAGGAATGGGCATTGGATTTATTGTGCCACAGTCAGTGTGACTATAAAAATATACATCACCGGGCCGTGTGTCAGTGCCTGATTAAAAACAACCATTGCAGCCCTTCTCTCCTACTTCTATGGCTTCTGACACTTAGTAAATTTTGGCTTTCTATTCCAAGCTACTGTATTTTTTTCCCCTTCACATACGTACTGTTGCTTTGCTTTTTGGTGTTTGTTTCATCACACACCCTGTAAGCCCTGACCACCATAAAAACCAGTAAGTGAGACCAGTGAAATAGAGTCTTCTCCCTCAAAGAACCCTAATGCTGGTGCCACACTGCCTATCAGGCCTGTAATAAGACCTGTGTTGGCATGCAGCTGTAATTTGAGGAAGACGAGGTACTAGCTCGCTGACCCCTTACAGCATACACTGTATGGAAATTTTGGCAAACAGGCAAGGGCAGGCAGCATAATGTTCCTGAGTGGAGTGGGAAAAGGTGCTTAGCCAGGGTAATTTAAGAGCAGGACATACGGATGGGATTGGGGGCAGAGAAGACACTCAGCAGGGCAGCAGTGATTAGACAAGAGGGCTCTCTCGAGTGCAGTGATGGCACTTGGCCACCATAACAGAAGAGGGGAGAGAAAAGAGAACCCACCCCAGGACATTTTCAAGAGAGGAGAAAAGGGTAAGGGTGCTGACCACAGAGTTTGGGGATTCCATAATCAAAGGGCTCATGTGAAGTCCTCCTGACACTGCTGATCATGATGTTTGTTAAAAAACAGGTAGGACACCAGGTTGCTATGCTCAGTGAAAATGTCCCAGTGGTCAGCAATACACAATAAAGATTTTCTCAGAGGAAAAGTATACAGGAAGGCAAAGAATCACTAGCAAAGAACTATGATGCAGCATCAGGCTCTGTGCACACACCACTGCAAGAATAAAGAAGTAGCATAAGCCATCATGCAGTGGAGCTGCGGGGTAGTTAAATAAACATCCAGAGGTTCAAAAGGTCATTGTTGATAAGGTGGGGAAACAATGAATGTGTTCCTACAAGTGATTTGACAGCAGGATGCTGCAGAGCTATCAAACCAAGAAATGAATACATAATGCCTGAAGTTGTTGAGCCCCCTAGCACTGATTTATCTGAAGGTAAAAAACATAAATAGCAAACCTCAAATGGCACTCTGCACCTGCATGCCCATGTCTGTTTGGACATTAGGTGTAATGAAAGCCACACGTCTCCTGTCTGGACAGGTTGAAAATGATGCAGCTCAAATAAACCTGCCTCTCAGTTAAAGGTTTTCACACTTCATACTCCATTATGGAGGTGCTGATGTGAGTGGCTCCAGGTGAGGAGCAGGGATGAAGGCTGTCAGTGGAGGAGAGGCTGCAGTCCTTGGAGTGGGAGTGAGAGCAAGAAATGGGAATGGAGCCACAGCTCATTGGGAACATCAGCCTACTATGGGGAGGACAGGGAACATGACTCATTAGGTATGGGCTTCTGCACTTTCTATACTGAGCTGCATGCTAATGTAGGGAAGACATGGCAGAACTGGGACTGTAGTCCCAGGCGATCACATTGATTAAGGACTGAAAAAGCACTGGCTTTTCTGTGTAGCATATGGTGGCTGTAGCATCACATGATGTTGTAACAAACTTGTAATTTTGATATAGTCAATAACAGATTTACATAGCCATATGATATGAACAGTTTGATGTGCTTTTGTCTGAGATCTACTGGAAACATTTACAGGACAAACCATGTTTGACTTGCCAAGTTAATGAGGAAAAAAGCCTTGGATCATATACATTATAACCCTCACAGAACATGTGATTCCTGATGGAGACTGAAGGAGAGTGAAAACCTTTATCATACTAATGAGGGGTATTAGCTATACTTTCCAGGCTTCAACAGCATTGACAATTTTACACTTGACATTAATTGCTTTTCTCAAGTACTGACATTTTTTTTCAACCTCAAAAGTGTCATTTTATGAGGCTGAGTTAAATATTGAGGAGGCTGGTAACGAATGAACCAAAAGTTTTCTATTTGCAAGGTTGAGATGTCAGTAAAAGGCTCCTGTAATGGCATTTATCATTACATATTCATGCTAACACACATGCATACACACCTTTCCTGTGTGTCATGCCAACGAGGTGACATCCATTCTGTCACATTATCTGAGGTAAATGAATATGTACTACAAATCAAATATATGTGGATAAACAGTGCTTAAACATCACAAAACAAATGAGAGCCTGTTTGTGCTTCAGTTTCTGTCGTTTTTTGGCAAAGACTAATTAGGGTGCTCGAGGATACATCTGATTAAGCAACACGCCAGTCTCACAATTAAATGTCATGTGCAATTACTATAAGAGGAGTGACTGATCCGTATACCACATACTTTGTTTGCATGTATCTTCCCATCGTCCTGCCAGCTCTCCTTTTATATCTTTGTTTTTATCTCAGTCTTTGTAAAGACAGAGACTATGGAACCTGTCTGATTGTTGATCAGGACATGATGTCCTTTCAGAATTTAGCACACTATATACAGCACATTAACTTTGCAGCTAAACAGTATGCAGTAAGTCTAATCAATTTTTTTTTTCACCTTGTATGTGAACTCATGAACACATCAAGATTAGGTGCTAAGCATTTTGTGGTCTTAGAGGTTAAAGCTGGCGATATTGTGTTATTGTCGGAAAATCTCACACTACGACCAAGACTAATACTGAATTTGTCTGGTTCTCAGTGCTTTCCGACTGTCTGCAGCTAAATGATAAACAAAGACTCACTGATTTCTGATAACGACTGGACACTGGTGTTTAGCAAACATTACTAGAAAAGGAGTGTTGGGGACTGTGTGTGTCAGTTATGGATTTAGTGCATTGGGACTATTTATGGCAGCAGGAAAGTAAATCTAGGATTTTTTGAAACTAAACTACACTGCCCACACTTATTATAATAAAGGAAAATGCCACCCAGTGCAAATGTGTTGTTTATGTGTCTTTAGTAGTTTTGGGACAACAGTCGGGGTCCGTGGCACAATGAAGGAGCTACATCAGGCTTTGGATACACAGACAATACTTGGGAGCTGTTCATTCTTGGCTCTGGTCTTTCACTGGATTTATTGATGGTAGAAATATATCTAATATCACCAATTCTATACATTAATTCCTCTATTAACAAGTTGTTCCTTAGGTAGGATACCTTATGTGTTGCTGATGATCCTATATTCCAAACAGAGATGCCCCAGTTTTAAACAGATTTATGTGAGATTTTCAGTCCCCAGCTGAGGTAGAAAACATTCCCTCTGGGCAAAACTCCTACTCATTCACACCAAAGTGAACAACAACAACTGAAAGTTAGGTCCCTTTGAAAGTTGCCTTGAGACATGACAAGTTTCTGCTACATTACTGTGATTTGTTTGTTGTTTACCTGCTGTGCTGTATATGTGTAATGTATGTGTATATGTCTAACTGAGTTTTAGTTATCTGTTATATTATAGTTTTATTTTTAAGTTATTTCTTCTTCTCCAGCTGGGAGGAAAACTCAAGCCTCACTGCCATGAGCACCTGGCACATACCTGATCCTGTATATCATATCATTTGGTCCCACCTAGACTTCTTTTGAAGCAGCAGTTCCTGCAGAAGTGTTTTTTAATGGACTCACATGAGGTGACTGTTTCCTTTATCACAGTCTAGCCTGGAACAGTAAATCGCGAGAGGGCTCCTTTACATTCTCCCCCACCCTGCTGCGATCAGTCACCTGTTCTCTGTTTCCTACAAAGCTTGCGTGGGCCATGCTGAGTGTTCATCTCCCCCACTGCTGCCATATCTCTAGGAGAGGGTGTTTTCCCCATGGTAATCCTGATTTACTCCTCCGTACAGCCTGCACAGCACTGCCTTGATGGCTGCGGAGTTGTTGTGTAGACCTAGAGCCACCCAACTCTTCCTCTCTCACACATGTTGCCCCACCCATCTTACATGCTCTTTATCTGTTTCCAAAGGTGAGATTTGGAATCGGGTGGGAGTGTGTCCAATGGCATTAACCCACAGTGGAGCTTGAATCATAAATTAGAGCAGAGGAAGGACTGTGCAGAGTGGGGCTGGGTGGGAGTTGAAACAGTGGTGAGATGGGGCCACAGGCGCCTGGGGAGGGTGGACAGCTCTCATCAGGGCCAGCAGGGATAGACGAATAATACAGAGATGTGGGGTTTGAAATCCAAAAAGGGATAGGCTTAAATCTTCTTCTATTGAGATGGAGCTTTGGGGCTAATAAAGGATTCCCTTGAAGGAAGAGTGAGAGCTCGGCAGCCTCCAGAGTTTGTAGTATCTCTGTTGGTGCCAGAACAGACCAATTTATCGTGTGTTCCTTCTAAGAGCTGCCTCATTCATGGAGGAGACAAATTTGCTTTCATGTCAGTGTTGTTGAGTCAAAAGTTATACTAACTTGTCAGTGTGTTCTCAAATGTGTCTCTTCAAACCAGCATTAGAGTGCCATATTGAGACATATCGAAGCACTTAACTGTAAGAGCTCATAAAAAGAATATTATTCATCACTGTTGAAATCAGAGTTAGCTGCGTTCCTTTCTTGTTTTAGTTTTTAATAAAACTAGTCTTTTGTCTTGTTGCTATGGCTCTATTTGATGTACATTATTATTATTTTGAGGAGTGTTCAAATTTTCTATTAGGCTACAAGCAATATTATAACATATGCAAACTGATCACCAGTGACATAGTGATATTTGCAATAGTAATATTCTTCGATTAATTGCTTTGTTTGGTTGGGCTTGTGCTGATTTTTGTGGATTTCACTTAAACTCAATGACAGGATTATATGAAATATTAAGAATAAACAAAAACTATAGTCCTTATTTGTGGGAATTTCTTGTAGACAGAAATCAATAATTAGTTTGCAGTATAGCATTATTTTCTCTCCTGGCATTGATCCAGTATTGCAGATACTGGTAAGAACTACATGCACCCTTGCCATCATCTGCTTCATAAAGCATTAATGTCAGACATTAGGAAGAAAAATACATTACCGATATTTATATTTAGGTGAACTTTCAAAATGGTAAATACATCAATCTTGTATGTTCTACTGTTTCTGTGTGTGTGTGTGTGTGTGTGTGTGTGCGTGCGCGTGTGTGTGTGTGTGTGTGTGCGCGAGCGAGCTTGTATGTCGGTGCATACGTGTATGGTTGAATGACTCCATCAGTCTTCTTTGCACTCATTAATAAGTGTCAAATTCATAAATAACAGGACTGTGCATGCCAGTGGTACCCTCATGTCAGTAGCACATTAAACCCAGTCGAAATGCTTGTTTACACTGTACCTGTCGACAGGCTACCACACTGCATACTGAGAATTGTTAGGAGATCCATGAAAAAGGAAGCACTTGAACAGTGTAAGTGAGAAAAGCAGGTAGAAAGCGATTCAAAATGTTTTAGTTGTTTGTGGTAGCAGCTGCAGGGGTCAGTTCTGAGTAACTGAAAAGTGTGGCGCTGTGAACATAAGGTGACATGTGGGCAAGCATGTTGTTTGCTCTATTTCCTTGAATATGTACTTGATGGGGTGAAGAGCTAGTGGTTGATGAAAACCCAAAGTTGCTTTTGAAAAATGGGCATTCACAAATGGATCTAATATGAACCTACTGCTTACTCCCTTCTTCTGCTAATGCATGTTTGTGGCCATTAGGGCTGCAGCTATATTTTGTTACTTATTAATGCATTGATTTTTATTAATGGATTAACCATAATGTAATTCTTTAAATGTTTGACATTAGTAAAAAAAATGTTCATTGAAATGTCTCAGAATCCAAGGTGATATCTGTAAGATTATTTTATTAAAATCAAGTGTTCAGTTTACTGTGATACAAGAAACAAAAGAACAAGAAAAATAATTTTTAGTCAAGCTTATAAATAAAATAATATTTTATGTGCTTTTGTGACATTTAATACATTATATAAATTGTTTGCAATACATTATGCAGATGGAGTTATTGATCAAGTGACCAGTCAGCACAATTGATGTTAATTTTTTGAACTGCTCATAGTAGGCTCTAAGAAATGTGCACACAGTTTTCAGCACTTACTTCATAAATGTAACAAATCGTTGATTGAACTAAAAAAATCTCTCCCAGATGGTGATTAAACTAAAAAAAGAAACACTTTCAGATGGAATAAAATCAATCAGAAGTTGCAGCCATATTTTGAATCTGGCCTTCTTCAGACCACAGTGTAATATATTCAGTATTACCAACAGTAACTCCTCAAGGAGACTAACCTGTCTTCCAACAAGTACTGAAATTAGGACAACTAGCCGGCAACAGCCAGTTATTTACACTGTACTGTGCCAAGAAGTCATTATTATGTAAATTCATTCAATTGCAAAAGTGGGGGGAGAGTGGTCTTATGAAGATGAGGAATTGCAGATAATTAGCAGGAAGGCATTTTGTTTGAACCCAGCCACTTTGACTTGGGATATGCTATGAAGGTTGGGTGATAAACAAGCAATAGAAAAACACAAGGGGAAACAAACAAAAAAGACAACAAGGTCTTTCATCTAGACCCACACAGAGATAAGTCTAAGGAATAATCAACTGTTGTGTTACTAAATGTTGCGGGTAGACAGCTGTGGAATTAGCCATCTCCAATCTGATTGTCCTCAGCACTTTAATCCCTAATGCAGATAAATACAGCTCTGAAGTCGTTGGGAGAGAGTGGCTGCAGCAGCCCTGGGTCTGGCCATCTAACAGCTTCTGTCTAAATGGCTTTGACTGTCAATAAAATGAGGCAGTGGCAGCAGCACTGATGTGATGTTAGCTCACTCTCTCTGTTTGTCTGTCTGTTTGTTGTTCACTAGAGGTATCATTGCTTCCATTCCATTTCACAGCAATCGGCCATGGTGAGGGAAAAGTGCTTTTCTATCCTTGAGCTGTGTCTTTGTCATATCAAGGCCTCTAGCTTGAGCTGCAGATTCTCTATGAGCCTACAAATGTGTGTGTTTGTGTATTGTTTTATTTGCACTGGGTGCTTATAGTTATTGCAGATTAACTTGGAGCATGTATTTTTTTTTTCCAAACGTGTGTGAGTGTGTATGCATGGCTGTGAACGAGGATGTGTTTGTGAGCACTGAATATGTTGAGTGCTGATGGATCTATTTTAGGCTGAAAGAGTCTCTGTCAAAAGGAATTGTATTAGTATGACAACAGACATTCAAGGCTTGTTGAAAGCACAGTCGCTAGAATAAAGAATCTTTTATCAAATCCAAGCTAGCACGTTTTATAAGTTCTATGCAAACACCTTTCTTGTGCTATTTTATTTTTCAAAACCAAAAAAAAAAAAAAAAATCATGTTTTGCTTGGCTGTTTGAACTGCCTGTTTTCTTTGGATATCTTTTTTGATGGATGCATATTAAAGCACCTGCTGTTAGCACCCAGTTTTGATTTAATGAGCATGTCTTCAAAATAGCAAAATTTTAAGCAAACATGTTTATTCAACTGTACAACTCTGACACTGTTGGCAACTGATTCCTGTTTAGTTTTAATTGCACCTGATAGCCTAGGTAGAAAGATACTAGAAGTAATTAATCACACACCACTTTTGTGAGTACATTTATAACACACAAGTAGACTCTTGCAGACACACACACACACACACACACAAACACACAAACACACACATAGGGCTATGGCAAGGTGATCAGTCAAGCTGCGACAATGTTCCAAACAGACCATCATTCCCTCCATGGCTGCCTTTACCAACAGGCTAATTTGTCTCCCACCGCACTTCAAACATTATGAGTCTTCACACATTTAGCCCCACACCTTTCCCTTTTATCTTCCTACCCGCCACTTAATACCGCAATTAGAGAGCTGTAGAGGTTGAAGCTTCCCATTAACGTTTGCCAGCTCAGGCTACAATCATATACTGTAACCTGTACCCTGCTGTGACAGGTACAGTGTTCAGCAGACAACCTGATAGCTACCTCAGCTCAATTTCCCTCTCCCTACCTCTTCTCTGTTTCTGCATTTCACAACACATCCTGCAGATACTGTTGTTACATTATTCCTTGCATACTAGTGGAATCAATCTTCCTGCTTGCAATTCTTCCATCTTATATACTGGCCGACTGAGTTGATAAAGCACTATTGTAACATTAATAAAGTAAACATATTGTCATGTCTGTTCTGCTCTTTCCCTCTTCTTTCATTATTTTATAGTTGCCCACACCCTGCTTCTGTTTGGCACTGTCCTCTCTCTCCTTCACCCTGTCCCTTGCTCTCGTTTACTTTTCTTCTTTTATGTGTTCTCAGTGCTCTTGTTCTGCCCTCATCCTCCAATCTTTCATGTTGATTTCAAAACTGCCAAGTCCACAGATGAAAAGCAGAATGGAGTCGGCTAAGCGAGCCAATTTCCTCCTCTCTTGCAAAGATTAGCTGAGGCTCATTGGAACGTATGCTTTGTGTTAAGGAGGCTGCCAAATGACAGAACACGGCTGGGGGATTCATAATTATCTTTTTATTACTCTGCATGTATAATGACTGCCCCCATTATAAAACTCAAGATGATGTACACAATTACATTACTCCAGACAGCACTGAAACAGGTGCATCTATTATACATTACAGTTGATGTCTTTCTGATAACATGGCCATTTTTTGTTCATTTTTAATGAGTGATTCACTGTCAAACATGTAGTATTTTGCAAATAACCTTGCTTACTATCAGATAGTATTTGCTTAATAATATGATTAACATCATATATTCAATGTACAACATGTTTTGCCCTACTGTAGCTTCTGGGATAAAATGAATGCAATTTTCTTTATCAAGGGAGCAGAGCTCTTTGCAGTATTTACCATACTATGAATTATGTGTAGTTTTGAGAAACAGTGAAACCTGGTGGTGAATAAAATATGAGGGCTCATAGAGGGTAGAGCATCTGTTGTAGATACAGCCTGTAGGCATTAAGAGGTACTGCAGATTACCATACAGTAATATAACAAAAGTGTTGTCTTCATTTCTGGTTTACTTGTTATTGGATGATTTGAAACATGGTCTAAAATATATGCACCTGACTCAAGGTTTGAAAGGTTTGAGCAATCAAAAGAGAAAAAAAGACTAACTTTAAACAAACCAGGCAAATGTCAGATTAAAGAGTATTTTTCTTAACATGACACTAAGCATTACATTGGATTGCTTCTAGGTTTGTAATTGTGTTTGTCTTTTTAGAAAACACCAGTGAAAGGGTAAACAGTACATCCATGCACATACATACACACAGTCCTGCCTGTTGTGCCAAGTGATACAGATGTGAGGGAGGACTGGCTTTATGGGTTTTTGAATGAGGATTGGATAGAGCAAATGGGTGGTTTGGCTGTAGTATTTCTGTCATCCCACCACAAACAGAAAAACAACGCCACTGCAGGCTTGTGAATAGACTCCGTTATTAACCCCATAAATCACCAGACTGCTGATGGATGCCATATATGAGACAATTCATCAGATTTTCTCCCTCTCTCTCATTTGTAGTCTTACACACACACACACACACACACACCCCCCTACACACACATATATGCACACACTATACAGATGCAGAAACTCATAAGAAAAATGGGAATTGTTTCCAATCTTTCATGCAAGAACATGACATTGCATCTTGGTCACCAGTGGTGTTTTGTTCTTTGCTGTTTCCTGTGTACCCACATTGAGACTTATGATGTATTTTAAAAGCAATCTCATCCTTACTAGTTATAACTAATGGTGTCAGACAAAGCATTTGCCACTTGGGCTACTAAGAGAAAAGAAACTCTCTTTATGAATAATCCTGGTGATTCTCATGGCTCCGCTGAAAAAAAAAAAAAAAGTAGATAAGATTATAGGTAATGAAGAGGAATAGAATGAGGCAAAGCAGAAGGAAGCAGGAGGGGGTTTTAACTCCATTGCCAGCAGCTTTGTGATAGTGATTTAAGAGGTCAGAGAAGGAAGATAAAGGATTGTGCATTATTAATGCTGAAGGGATCTAACTGAATGTGGTTGGAAGTTTCTGCTGGTGTTCCTGCTGAAGGAAACCAAAAATTCATCAAAGTGCTTGTGTGTCTGTTCTCACATCACTGCCTCATAAAATGATACAACCTTTGAGTCTTTATTTGAGTCCTATTTTATTTTGCATAGTGTAAAAATAGCTTCTTTTCTCTGCTGTGATAATTTCAAAAGAACATTACGTTTTGGTGAGGAAAAACGTTCTGCAAGTATGAAAAGTTTGTGCATACAGCACTGGTGAAATGGCCAAGCACTGTCAGCTGTGTGTTTGTACTGTACATATTTTTACATGTGTGTTTGCATGTGAGATGCACACTTGTGGTTAGCTGTCGCTCCCAGTGCAGATTGATGCCTTACAGACAGGTAATTTATGACCTCTCGATGGCTGACACGGAGAAGGGTGACATGCGACTTTCCCTGCAGATAAATAAGCGCTGCTCTGGGGCCCACATCACTTCACCCCAATGTGTTTGTGAAAGAACAGATTTAGCTTGGGTGTTTTTTATTTTACTATTATGATTATTTTTTGCCCTCTCAAGCAGCTCTCAGCTTTCTGCAGGTCTTCTCGTATTGCTTTCTTCAGGTCTTACCTTTCATTCTGCACAATTCTCACCACAGATTTGTCTTGATGTCCCACTTTTAGCACCATGTACCCTCCTACCCTTTCCCATCCTGTTTGTTTACCACCTGCTGTTGTCTTTGTTTTACCCCCATTCTCAGCAGGGAACTGTGGACATTGACATACCAGCCATTGTTTACAGGAATATGGTGTGAAATCAATTTCTTAGAGAACCCTGCTGCCACAGTAAATTTGGGAACGAGGACTGCAGATTAGTTTCAAGGTGTTTTTGTCAAAACACATGGCCTGTCTGAAACAGAGAGAACATATGAAGGTTTGATATCATATTGTAATTGATCATGTGGCTGTACTGTGCTGCGCTCATGTCTGTGCCAGAGGTTTATTGAGGAGACAAGACAGTTTCATTTGAGCTGAAATAAACATCAAATGGTGGCCTAGCTCAATCAATCCCTTTGTTCGTCCAAGTAATTCTTCCCCCAGAGAGGATAGCTGTAGTGAGCCTGCAGGAGCAGGAAGTCGGATGGTAGAGAGAACAGTGAGCAGAGGTTGACTGATGGATGAGGAAGTTATTGCACCACTGGGAGGACATGTCATTTATTGCCAGTTGCTTGTTTGTCATTGCTTCTTGTTTCTTTTTGCCAGTGATTACAGAGCGGATACATGGACAATCAGCTCTCCTGGAAATCCTCCATCAGGCATATTAAACATATGCACACAGACACACACAAAAACTAGATTTAACCTTCCACAGCAAGCCAAGGCATGGCCAGGACAGGATGGACTGGATGCAGGTGGAGAAGACATCATCAGGAAAATGTACATTGGTCAGGTCAGCTACAGGACCTGTCTGTCTGTGATGTGATAAAGCCACAGTTCAGCTGACCTTGAACAAGTTCTTTGCTTCACTCTAGCAGGAATGTGTTAACAAGCACAAAAGCTGTCCAGACAGCAGATGTTAGTGTGCATGTTCCAGATCAGTCAAGCAAAATGTCTGTTAGAGCTGAATGAAATAGCAAATAGCACATCATATCACATCATATCTGTGTATTTATGTTGTATTAGATTCAATAGTGAGTAGTTATGGGTATTCCATAAAATTATTCTGTATTAGTGCTAATGTGAAACCTGAGTTTCCTGATGGAGGATCTCCAGGAGAGCTGATTGACAAAGGTCACTTTTTTGCCCCGTGGTAACTGGAGAGATGCAGCAGGACAGGTGCAACCTCATTGTAAAGTTCAGCCTAGCCCTAATTTTCCATCCTCAGACAGTGGCAATTTAGTAGGGCTTGTTCTTGATGCTGTGCCAACCACTCTTCTTTGTTGTCCTATTTTTCATAATACCACTTTCTTCCAGGGCTAAAAAATAACAGAGGCGAGGGCCTTTAATAAGCCTCGATCTCAGCTCTGTGCAGCTCAGGGGCTTGTGGCAACAGTAACTGTGTGTATTTATTATTGATGGCTAGCACCTTGGCCCTGTGTTAGCAGTGGAGGAACGGAACAGGAGAGAAACCAGGTCATCTACTTCACAATGGAGAAAGTGCCAGAGGCTCAGCTGACTCACCCAACCAGCATTATTGCATTATTATTGCATTTCTTTCATTACTGCTATCGCCTGCCTTTTCAATACCTCTGGCTGGGAGTCACAGTTCCCATAGAGTTTACCTTATAGCCTTATGGAGAGACACTTCTCATGACTATGTCTAGTCCATTACATACACACACACACACACACACACACACTCTATGCCTTTCTGTTTCTGTTCTCTCAATCTTAACAGCCTCCCCACCCCATCTTTTTTCTTTCCTGCTTTCTCTAGAGTTATTTTTCTCCTCTTTGAAGAACAGCGATAACGATTTGCCTTGGAAACACACCACTTCAATTCACTTCTCTTAAGTTGCTTCAAGGTATAATTTTCTGACTCAAAAAAGAGGTTTTGCTACAAACATTTACTCAGTGTTTTACACTGGGGTAATATTCCAGCCTATTGGATGATTGTTTTCTGCTTAACTACCTGGTTTTACGCGTGCGTCTGTGCTGAGGGTGCAATTAGGATTGGACAGAATGTTGTTGTTGAAAATTATGTTTTGGGGTCAAATACATAGTAAACACCTCAAATATATCACATCAACCTCCGGTGTGTTTTTTTTATGTTTTAGAGGGGTACATTAACTTGTATTGCTGGAATTATATTAGCATACATGTAACACCCACACAATTAAGGTGAAGTAATTAGGGCCTATAATATGTGAGTTGAGGAGAATGGTCACAGAATTAGTAAACACTGAGGCAGAGCATTTTTAGTCCAGTCATATTGCTCTTTCTGTCTCAGAGAACACAGTCGTGGGTGTTTGATCTCATTAATGTGGTGATTAAGTGTTCATTGTCTCATGTTTCTCGACTAGAAAAGATTTGACTCCTTTTATGTTCCTGTGAATTGTAAATGTAATGGGACTAAAAGATACCATCTCATCTAGCATGAGCCATTACTGTTTCATGGTAATTGTGTTTCCCAGAATTAGCAGTAGGTCATCCCATTGTATTATCACATGCAGTGATCACTGAGATGAATATTGCACTGAAATGTTCAAACATGTGAAATACACTCTTACTAATTGTATCATTGCTGTTTTTTTGTTTTCAGTTGCTCACTATTTGATTTTGTCATGTTTATGTAAACCAGGCAGACCTTGACATTCACAGTATGTAGATGACATGTGTGCATGTTAGTTAGTATTCCAGGTTGGTTAATTAATTAATTGTGTTAATGATGAAAGCAGATTGGCTGTACAAATTTATGTTGTAGGTTTGACTTTTTCCTCACCAACACCAGACAGATGATTAGGGAGTGCGGTACTTTAATTATCATTCCCACAAAGTATTTAAATTAAATAGTTAATTGATACAGTTAATCAGCAGCAGTTTTGGTAATTGTTTTTCACTAAAATGCTAAATTTTCCTTTGTTCTAGTTTTTCAAACAACTAAAAAATGTTACCTATCTGTATGGCTCAGAAAAATTATTACGGGAACTGTTGTCTTAAATACTGTATAAGGAATACACCGTATTTTCAGTGGTGAATTTATTTGCTCACTCTGTGACCACCTCTTTCATTTATTTTGTACTGTATGTGTCTATCCCCTGTCTCATAAACTGTTCCATCTTGCCTTGTTTAATGGAAGGGCCAGGGCCACTAGAGACCATTCAGGCTCAGAGGTGACCAGCGGCCACACGTTCTTTGGGTCAGTCATAATTAGCCAGCATGCAGCCTGAGGGGCTCCATAAAAATGAGATAGGTCGTCTCAATCTCTGGTTGTCTTGGCCAAGCTTTTTCCTGCACTAGATTTAAATGTGTTCGGCGACCCTCAACAAAATGCTCCCATAAAACACCATAGAGTGTCCCTGGGCAGTCAAGAGTCAGTCATGTTGTTTTTTCCTCTATGAATATTTTCAAAACTACTGATGCATGAAGCTGCATGAAAGCATCAGCGTAATATTGTGTGTGCCCTGTTTGCTTTTAAATCTTCTGGACTCTGAATTCAGACCTTCAAAGCACAGTTGTATTCCACTCCTTGCACAGGTATAATGCAGTTCATCTTTCTTAGAAACCTTAAAGCTATCACGACCTCTGTACAAAAGCTACGACAGAGTTTCTTTTAATTGCAATCTAGGTCTAATTTACATCATTTAAATTGGAGGATTATGGGCTGTGTACAGTGAATCACCTAGGAGGACAAAAATAGATGGTATGTGTGTGTTTTACATGTTAAAAATGCTGAGATCAAAATATATTTCATTGTCAGTGGATCAGGGCAGTGTTCATTTCCAAGACTGTGCATGTTTAATGATACCATACTTGATTTTGTCCCCAAGTACATCCTTTTCACATTCTCGGCTCTCTGTTTTCACTACTGACTTGCACCTTGCATGTCACTTTTAACTTGACTTGCTAAGCTCATCATTTATCTTCAGTCTCCCATAATATTCAGACAGTGATGTCTTTTTATGGCTATTATTGGAAATGGTGGCTGTCTTCAGGATCTGGCACAAAAGTGTGAGTGGTCCCTTGGGCACTGTTTCACATCAAGGTTAACTTGTAGTGATTAGGATAAGGAGATGAGTAGTTGCCATGGGGATGGAGGAAACAGCAATAGAGAGGACAATACAGAAGTGTAACATCGCACTGTATACAGCAAAGCTAATCTAAATACTGTTCTTATGTATTATTATTTACTTCATAAGATTTTTAGGTAGCATTAGTCATGATTTGATGCCATGAGCAAGTACACAATGATCATGTTTAAATAATGTTAGAATTCAAAGAATGATTATTTTTTAAAATGTTTAACTACATTATTTCAACATTAATATTACGGTTGTGCTGGCAAAACTGTGATTTATTTTTCTGACAGTTTCACAGCAGCCTGACAGATTGTTCAATGCAAATCAAAGCTCTTAATTTTTCCATTCACTGATGAGTTTTTGTTGGTCGACTGATCTATTGCTTTGGGAATTCTGCCATCTGTCATTGGAAAAATATGTTGTCAGTAGCAGGAGTCATTTGATCTGGGTCAATCTTAATGATATTCAAACACCACATTAAATGTAATAGATAGAATGATACTTCATTAGGAGCATACTGTACAGTAAACAAAGAAGAGATCAATAGTCTAGAGTCTATGTTGGATAAAAATCTTTTTATTCTTTGACTCATTTTAGTGACTATTCTTCATAGTAAATCCCCTTCAAATCGTAATCCCAAATTATGTAAAAACCTAATCTCAATCTGTTAAACACTCGGGTCATCTTTATTTATCAGAAAAGCGGAATCAGAAAAGAAAAGAAATTTAGCTAAGGGATTGCTCAAAATGATACTGTGGATAATTTTATAACAGACATTAAATTCTGCTTCATTTTGACCACTTCTATACTGCCCTGTAGGTTGAGTAGGCTTTTCCCATGGTAACCGTTCCTTCCATGCAGTTGATCCAAAATCCTCTTCAGCATACTTTCCCTTGGCAGTGCCTCGCACACGGCATGGATAATCCTTGGAGGAGAGCGCTAATGCCCTCAGATCGCCCCCCTGAGAGATGCTACCCTTGCATCCCTATTGATGAGCTTTCTCCTCTCCCTGGTGCAGTCCTCAGCAACACAATAATTAATGAGCTCAACCAGCCTATCACTGTAGAAACCTTCCTCCCTAGTCTCCATTATCCACGTCATGCAATGATAAGTTGACTTATGTAGGTGCTAATTTCATATAAGTTAAGAGGCAATTAGGAAAATGTGTCTGTTTGACGGGCAGAGGGATTAAGGCTAAGCTGTGATGCCACCAGTCTTTAGAGGGTGTGGGCTTATGCTCGAGTATGAAGGCCCCTGATTGCCAACACCCATTATCGGTCATCACATTAATAACCCATATTTCACATCTCCATTTGATGTGCTACATTTAATTAAAGTGCGAGGTTGTGTGACGAATTAATGCCTAATTGGAAAGCACCTTTTGAACATTCCCTTTGCCTTACACTAGATGTGGTTAGTTATGAGGTGAGAGGAGTTGTCTTATTTCTTTTTCCATGCCAGCATCCAACCTTCTATTGTTATTGTTTCCATGCTGCTGAAATGGACAGATTGAGTATGTATGTAGCAAACTTATTCCCGTACTTGTTCCAGCAGATATATGACTGTGCCATATACAGTATGTACAATACAGTATACAATATATTTTTACATTTCTTTTAAAATTGATAAATAAATGATGACCTCATTAATGTTGTATTTGGATTAACACTGTTTTACGTTTCAAAAAGAATGAGAGCAGAATACCAAATTCACATATCCAGGTGCTGGAAGGTAAATATCTGTCTGCATTGATATTACATATTTAAAATATGGACAACTGGGCTCCATCTCATGTTTGGTGTAAACATTTGCTCTTCCAGATTAGTTTAAAGCCCATAAAAATGTAAATCTGCCATACAGTGGTGTGGCGTGTAGAAAATGGGTTATAAATACCTCAGACAAATGGTGTTTTTCTCGTGTATTTACTCTATTTTTCCCTTTGAAGGTTGGTCGCTAAGAATTGGAGCTAATCTGACATTTCATACATCTCAGACTATTCTGGGAGATATTTGAAGATAGAGGCTTTATTTCCTCTCCTACTTTGGCATTCCCACAGCTGTGGGAGGATAATTATTATGGATTTGTGGAGAAATTGTGTTAACGAGTTTACTCACACTGTTTAGAGGCTAAAAAGCAATTTTAACCTCGGGAGTAACCATACAGGATATTGAAATATGATGTATGCTCAGTGGAATTTTTTCAATTTTACTATTCCTGAGGACTTTTTGAGTGTTATTTCATCTGCTGTTCTGTTTAAATTGACTCTTTACTGCCCAGACCGTTTGTCTCGTTTGTGTTCTGCTCTGAAGGAAACCTAACAAATTTAATTTATTTGAGAGCTGCAGACAAACTAAGTTCCATTACAAATAAGTTAGCCCCATTTACTCTCTTGCCTTGTGCCAAATTAAATCATTGATACAAAGTTACATTGAACCCATCACTTTATTAGTTTCCCCTTGTTGCACAATAGTTAGGTTGTACCTGTGTGACTGTTCAGCTCACATCATGCTCTTGTGTCTGCATTTTTACATAATTTTCAACACACAGATATGTAGTAATGAACACCTGCGACCTGATTAATGCAACCATTGATTTTATTGTTAAATGTGACATTATAAGCATGACCCCAGTGTGATCCATCAAAATGCACTGGCAAATAATTAAATTGACTGTTTATATTTTATGACTGTACACATTTATTAAATATTAAACTCATGTTGGTATTATTTTTCCACAGGATTATAATACTGTATGTAAATAGAAAGTGAGGACTGAAGCTTGATATCCATCACTGGTGGTAAAGGTTCATCTAAAAACACAACCTTAGCACGTAGTCTCATTTGCAGCACATGAGGAAATAATTATTCCTCATCAATTAGTTATTGATGTGAAATAAGTTTTAGTTATTCAGATGCACAAAGAGTCATTAGATGTAGGTGATGAGCTTTTTATTTTAGGAAATTGTGTATGGATGTCTATATATTATTTTTAATGTGAAAACTGGTTGATCCCCACTTCTACCGTGAACTCTATCTCTATCCAGTAGAGTACTAGTTAAAATAATCCTGTAGTTAAAATAATATATTTATATAATGAAACTCATTATTTCTAGATCGCATTAAAATACTATGCAAAATATTTTAAGGAAACTGTGATTCAGAGCCCCATGTGACTTTGAGTTTTTTGTCTGTTTATCATAAAAGAACATAATTTTGACATGACATTATAAAATAATTTAAGCTTAATTATACAGTAAAAGCTCATGCCCTTTTGGGAACCACCTCCTTTTTAGAGTCTGTCCTGCTTTTATTTGAATGTGAGTCACTTTCATTCCTGATATTTTCTACTCTTGGTACTTTCTCCCTTGTCCATCATCTCTACTATAGCTATAAAAAAAAAAACCCACCACACATATCCACTCCCACACATAGACACATACAGACCATTTCTGGGTACTGGGATTACGGACCGTGTCCCAATGCATCCATATTTCAGAGCTGTATCGTTTGTGTCACTCTACATCTTGTCGGTTGAAGCAACATGGAGGATCCAGCTTGTGTTTAAGCATGTTTATGTTGCTGACCTAGTTACTGGATTCTTGCAGCATCAGATATATGGACAAGGTGGGGCAGCAACATAGTTTATTTATTTCACATTTATTTCAGTTTAATTCTGCTTTGCATCATCCATACACATAACGGGGTGAACGTGGCCACACATACATGCACGCATGCTGCTGGGTTATACATTGTGCAGCTTAACTAAACTTTGAGTTTCTCATGTGATTGTTAGATTAATAAGTGTATGCATTACTCATGACACGCTAAGGAGACACCCCTTTAAAAATGCTGTAGCATAGCTGCACTGTTATAATAAAAGTGAGCTCGGGACTGATGGATAATTGAAGACGTGGACTATGTGGAAAAAGTGGTTAGATAGCTAAGGGAAGATAGAACCAAGAGGAATACTTTAGTGTTTTGTTTAAAATCCAAGGTATTCAATAATGTAGAGATCCCTTTGAAAGCTCAGCCGAGTATTCAAGCAAAGAGCTTGTCAACATTGCCGGGAAAGTTAAAGGCACAGCTTGTACCGAGCCGTGTTGGTGGCAGGGTTGGACGGTGCATATTTCTGGGTGTATGACAAAGATGCAGCCGTGTGTGTGTGTGTGTGTGTGTGTGTGCTAAGATGTGCTGTTATGAAACAACGTGAGAGTGTGTTTAAAATGTCTGATGTTTCTCTCTGTCGTTGATTGGTTTTATGCTTCTAAATGTCCATGTTAACCACTACAGTAAAATTTACTATACTTTACTATTACTGTCAGTACTGAGAGTGATCAACCTTGTGATTTTCTGTTTCCCAGAACGACTGCTTCATTCACAAATACATAGGCACCCTGTCATTGGAGCAACCAAATATTGCAGTCATATAGCCCTCTCTGATGGAATCACCATCAGTGTTCTACACCCTGTATGTTTTATTCATGTTTTGATATAACAGCAAAATGCCTACCGTAGAGATTCCTGTGCGGACTGTGTATATTTTTTGACATTTATTGTGTTACATGTTATTATTATGGTCATTTGGAACTGCATTTTGCAATTGAATGATGTGACTACTACTAGAACATATATACAGTGTTACTGACATTTTTCCATTTTCTGTGGGTGACATTTGAAATTCTGTCATGCTATTTTGTCTTACCTTATGTGATGCTAACAACCAAACTTTTTTTATTTTAATGCAAATTTGCTCTAAAATTATGTGTAGCTTTTGCAGGAAGCACAAATATTAACTTATATAATATATAACTTATTTTCTAAGTTACAAGAGGTCAAATCCTTATTGTGTTTTCAGCAGTTGGTGAGAGTAACTATACCAAAGCAGACCTAACTAATTTACATAAAAACTATACACACTCTGCACAAAAAGTATGTGTACAATATTGGAGGAGTGGAAGTTAATCAAATTAAAGCTTAAACAATTAGAAGATCAATGAACCACTTGACTGAAAGGAACGTACCTTTTAGTACTTTTGATTGTTTTTATTATGCTTTTTTTTTTTCAGAAATATACCAAAAATTTCTGCTTCCAACTTTTCTAATAATATTTGCTAGTGTCTGTGATTGTAGATGTATTTGTTTTTTTATACTGCAGGTCTGAAAAAAAAACCAATCAATTTGAAAATATGATTCTGGGAAATTGTGCAACTGCATTTTTCAGCATTTTCTTATATTTATAGACTCTAATCAGTAGAGTAATTGGTAATGAAATAATTAGCACTTACTGACTTTTCATAGAATCATATTATGATTTTATTTATTTTTTTGACACATTTGACATTTTATGAATAGTTTTTGAATATCAAAAACATAATCATACAATTTCAGTCATATTGTCCTGCCTTTCCCTGTGTAGCGAACCAAAGGCAGGAGAATATGGTCACATTCCTGAAGTGAGGCAGGAGAGATATCCTCTGACAATTTATGACTATGAAACTCTGTGACCCACTAAGATAAACAACCGGGGATGGTACAAGTACTGCAATGTCAAGACTCCCCTTTTGACAAAGAGCAGGCCAACGGCCCTCACAAAGAGAACCCCTGTTATCGAATAGACTCCCCCTGCTCACCTCCGCCATCAATACCTTAAAACTATTTACCTTTCAGGCAAGACCTGAAAACTATACAGTGACTTATCAACTGGTCTTCATATCCTGTTCTTATATTCCTGCTTTGGTTGATAAACATGTAACATGTGTGACCAGACCTACAGAGTATCCTTGTCAGACTACAGTGTGATATAGAAGCTGTGCTATTGTTTATGTTGTTCTCGTTTGTAGTGAATCTCTGTGTAACTATAGAGACTTTAATTTATGTTTTGCTGAACTATTCAGACTGACTCTGATTAGTTATTGTCATGTGTTTAAACTTTGCTGGGTGGAAAAAGAAATTATGTTCCCATCTTAGGAATCAGTCTTAAAACATACAACACTTAAAGAATAGGGTAATCTCTTGATTCACAGAGATTAGTGAGACTGCCCATCACAGGAGACTGAACCAAATACGTAGCACCTGGACCAATGAACAATGAAGGACGAACAAGATGGATTCCCCCACCCAGCACGGCAAAACACAAAAACACATTACACAGACAGACACACCCGAACTGAGAAAAAGAACAGAGAAAAGAACAAGTACTGAACCAGAACTGGAACTTGAAGCAGACTTTAGAATGAACTCTTGGAACTGAACTCTGGGAAACGGAACACCCTGAAGAGAACAGAAATGGACAAAATTCCAGACAGATTCAGAGAAAGTTAAGAGATGTCCAGACTATCATGATCCTCCTGCTCTGAGGAGAAAGACTCTCAGAAAGAGAGCTACAGGAGAACCATGAATTGGAGATTGTTTCACTGCCCAGCAGAGGAGAATCAGAGACATTCTCCCTGCGTGTGTCTGTCCTCCAGCTGACCATCTCACATCAACCAACTCCATCAGACGACCCTGCAGTGGCCAGGTGGAAAGCAAGAAAGGCGACGAATGGACCCAGGCCCGAAGCCCAAGACTCCAGGGAACATCTACTCTCTCCTACTCCTGCCAGCAGACTGCAGTCGGACCAGCCCAAGGACAAGCAAGTAACCTGTGGCTGTGGTTGTCTCACACTAATCTCAGTTGGTCTCCATAATTACTAGAGCTTCCTCCTAAACTGTGTTTAGACCTCAGACTCAAACACAGAACATAAATTAATTTCAAGATTTCTTTTCCACCACTGTAAACAACCTGCTGTTAGACTGTTATAATGTTTTATTCCTTAATTCATCTAGTTTCTCAGATCAGTTCTCCCTCCATTTCCCCCTGTGTAAATAGCATGTATATATTGTAAATAGTCTCTATGTGGCCCTGTGATGGACTGGTGACCTGTCCAGGGTGTACCCCTGCCTCCCACCTGAAAGAGAGCTGGGATAGGCTCCAGCAGATCCCTGTGACCCTGGTTAAGGAATAAGTGGGTATAGAAAATGGATGAATGGATATTGCAAATAGCTGAATAAGTCTTAAAAGACAACTGTGACTGGTAACCTTCTTGTTCAATGTATATATTTAAATTCGCTACATTATTTGGTGCCCCGTGTGAGGCCCGGAACAAACGAAATTACTGTGCGAAATACATTAAAATAACAGCCAGTCCTTATCAGACATAATTGGAGCCCCCTTGTGTTCACAGACCCATTGGTTAAACTATCCACTGTCTGCTGCTGTGAGTTGATGTGATCATAGTGTCAGGCTTATTATGGGCATTGCCATTTTATCTTATAATGCTTCAAACTGAGTCTAAAGGCTAAAAGTTATGTTAGTGTGCATTGTTACTGCAGGCAGTGAAATAAATGCTTTAACATAAACTTTAATCCTGTGATGAGAGCCGCCGCTCTCTCTTGTTCATAAACTTTATTAAATTAGAGGCCTTTTGTCATTGAGGTAGACAGCCTGCGTATCTCCAGCCTGTAGCTGCCTCTTCTTCGGAAACCCCGACCTGTGCACATATTCCGTACAGATCAGAGGGACCCGAAATTCCCCCAGTTAAACTGTCCAGATTAGCTACCTGGTCATTTAACAAACCACCTTCATGATTGGTGGAATGACACAATTATTGTGAACTAACCAATCCACTTAACCACTTGCTACAAGTGGGGGTGAAAGGAAAAGGGAATATATGCAGGTCCCTACATATATATTACAGAAAAGCTGAGAAAGTTTGAAACAGTTTCAAATCCAAGAGTTTGAATGAAATATCGGTCAAACGAGAGATAACTGATTAGTGGGTTCCTTACCAATAGTTTGCTCACTCTCACTCATACCACTGACCGAACTACAGTCCTGTGAACTTTATGACCACTAAGTCAGCACCAAATCCTCAAATTCAGTAATAGATGTATAAATGCAGCATTCACCTCACAAGTCTATGCTCACATCTAACTGACTTCCCACAGGGAAGAATAATCTGTGATAACCAAATTACCCAAACTTTGATTTAGCTACATTGGAGCAGGCCTACATTTTAGATTTTTTTTCTTCTCTTCCTTCCTTACTAACTCTTTGTCCCGTTTTGTTTACGATTTTAGCCTCAGGCCCAATAGGAAGAAGCCATACTAATCTTAGTAACGTGATCCTTAGCCTCCTTAGCCCAACTATAAAGAATTCCTTCATATGTCTCATAGTTACTAGATAGCCACTCATGATAGAAACAACAGAAGATGCTGCCTTCAAGAGACCACATCAGCCTTCACACCTGCCACTCATCTGCCTTGGCGCCCCATTGACCGCAATTCACTACAAATACATGTTCAATACATGTATATATTTAAATTCGCTACACCTGTTACCTTTGTGTTGTTTCATGTGCTACAGTACCACTCTAAGAGGCTGTAGCTGGATGAGTGCTGTCTCCAACCTTTTTAATTTAACTGGCAGTTTTCCCCCGTAAAGTGCTCTACTGAGTGTTTGGACTCGTCATAGACTGCTGGATCCCTCAGTAATGAGCCATGTCATCACATGTGAAGAAGCTGCTGTGTGTTTTCTTTAGAGACATTCTGCTGTGTTAAAACCCCCAGCACCTTCTCTCTCTCTCTCTCTCTCTCTGTCTCGCACACATGCACACACGCACGCACACGCACATACGCACACACGCACACACACACGCACACACACACACATACACAGCTCATTCACCACCAGAGATTTGCTGTTTGTCTCATGGGTCTTAAAACAAAGATATTTCCTCTCTTGTGCCAACAGCAGATGTACTGTCATGTAGAACAACTGTATCTTTAGGAATCTGTTTATCAGGTTTATGCTGGGTTATCAACATCTTGCTTTTCACCTACGGAAGAACACAGGTGCTTAGTGAATGACACAGGTTGGATAATTTACCCATAAATTCAATGACAGTTATTTCATCATTCTGGTAACACCATTTATCCTTGTGCAACGCTTGTTCTTCAGACAGGATTGTGAGATTGACATATTTCACAAGCCTTTATTAATGTCTTTCTTTATGTCACACCTGCAAATGTGGATTGCTCAAGCTGTAGGAGATACAAATGTTATGAATAGTACTGTCATCTCTGGATTACGTCTTGTGTTCAGCTTCCTGTTGGTATCTGAGGTAAATGTCGTAATGTTCTCTGAAACTAAGCCAGACAGCTGACATCATTGTCCAGCTCCCCTTTCTCTCTCCCGCTGGCAGGATGACACCATCTCTCCTTCCGCTCTTAGTTCAGCAGAAGTCAAAGGGAGTTGACTGTGGAAGTAATTAGAATGCACACTTCTTCAGTCCTTACATAGATATGCTAATCCAATCCATTAATCATGTCCCCTAGCATGTAAACATGGAAGCCAGATGCTGCACCAGTTGCTCCTCACTCTCTAAACTCTGTACATGCTTTGCTGTTTTGCTGGGAAAGAGCAATCTGCTGGAAGATAATCAAGGCTGGCTGGCTAGAACATTGCTATAAAAACCCCTCATGACCCCCTGCTATGTAGGATAAATTAGACTGACTGCTATGAATCCTCCCCGTCCTATCATCCTCTAACAGTGGACTTCAGTCCAGCCAGTGACCCATCGGTTAGATCAGTTCACCCCTTCTTCTGTAGCAGTAGGATGTTCATAAATCAGTTGGTCATTTGAATAACACTAGAGTAAATCAGTTTGCCAAAAAACTGAATATGAGTATTCAGACTATATTTGCAGGGTGGAAGGTTTCTGCACTGTTAAAAGATCTTGGGGTCAGAAAATTGTCTGAAATGACTCAGAAGGTCACATTAATTCATGATATGGACCTAAACCTAAAGTTTTGTACATGGCATTATTATCATTAATAAATCATTAAGAGTCAGGCACATGATTTTTGCCTTGTAATTGGCATTGTCTC